>NC_086283.1:64908399-65547263 GCF_021018805.1 Prinia subflava | reverse complement strand
ATCTTTATTAATTACTAGTGGTGGTAGTCACATTTTATTTCTTTACATGAAATTTCTTCTACACAAAATTCCATGGGTGGAAGCAAACATTACCCCTATGTTAATTATTTCCAGCAGAAAATGCAAAAAACAACAACAGTTCTTTCATCCACCAAGAACTATCAGCTATATTGTAGCAATGTTGTATCAAAATTGGGAAAAATTAGGTCAGACTAGAATTAGAAGAATCACTCCTACACTCTGTATGTTTACAGCATGATAAATGCTCTTCGTGATCTTTGGCATCCATAATCATTCATTCATTTTAGATTTCATGCTGTCATGTTTGCATCAGGGGAAAACAATACATAGCTGTAAACAGGCACTATTGCTTGCAGTACTTATCTCTGTTCATGCTCTGCACAAGATACTGCTCAGTGTGATAAGGAGGATTATTGATACCGTTCACAGATGGCTAGGACACGAGGAAGTGCAGTTGTGTTGCAGCTGATGAGCTTGCACCTCAGCTAGCATAGTAAGTGGCTTTCCCTGCCGAGGGTAGGATTATATCAGAATGTGGAAAATACCAGGCACTTCTGCAACCCTTCTTGGCTATGGTTTTGTTAATTTAAAAAAAAATCATTCTCCCAGAGCATTGCTTTTAACCTGCACCAATTGCAGAAGGACTCTTCTCCCTGATAGCAGTGATGTTCAGTGTCCTTTCCTCTCTCAGTCACCGTTGTCCAGAGGAAGAGGGGGTGCAGCTGCCTGTCACAAGTGCCACTCTGACGGCAGGAGGGGATTTGGAGAGGACAGCAGGTGGACAAGAATAGGAGGGCAACAGCAGCAGATTATAAATGTTCCTGAAGTTCAGCTGGAATGGATCTTTTCTGTCTTTAGTATGCTAGTTCCTTATCCTATTCGTGTAATCTTAAAAAAACAGCAAACACGGGAGATTTTTTTTTTCTTCTCCCACTCCCTAGAAGAGGCCCTTTCAATATTTTTCCTCTCCACACAGACTGAGGAATTTGCAGGGTGAATGTGAGCCCATGCCAGATATCAGGGTTAACACACAAGATGAACAGAAGAGAGCACATGAAAGGGACACAGTGTGGTTAAGGCAGAGAAAAAGGGTGTTTCAGAATAGGTGTGCATTGACAAGACCTACATCCCTCTGGAGCTTCTGAAGGACAGCAGTGTGTGACTTGGCAGAAGCAGAAGTGCTTCTTTTATTTTTCTCTTTTGAGTTAGAGGAAAACAAATATTCACAGAAGAACACAGACATAGGCTCTCCAAGGCAAAACACACACACACACACACACACAAAAAAAAAATAGTGCTGCTTAGGAAACACTTTGCCTGCTAACACAAGAAGTTTCATGCGTAGCCATCCAGTCTGGTATCCTAGTAATGAGTGACTAGTTCATCAGTGTTTATTCTTGTGTAGCTTGTTTCTTTTCTGCTGCTGTTTTTTGGAGTTGTTTTCTCTATTGTTCTTGTACTCACTGATCTTTGTGTGATTTATCATGGCTGGTTTCATGTGGTTTCATACTCTCTTTTTTACTTTTTGATTGCGAGAGTTTTTTATTGCGATCAAACCTTGCTGTGAGGCCCTGTCTCATTTACCCAAGGATTTCCAACATCCAGCTGCCATGGAAACATAATCTGCACTAATGCACCAGACAAGAGTTCAAGACAGATGTGATGTAGTCATACCACGATCACTGGAAAGCCTTCAGTGGACTTCTACCACAGCTCTGCAAGGCAGACAATGCATGAGGAGTTGGAGTTTCATTTCTCATTGAGATGAGAGGTATCACACAGAAGCAGAAAATTAGATTAGGTCATAAATGCTTTTTTGTAACTCACATTTCCTGCTGTAAAACACACTTCTTAGTACATAGGGACCCTTCAATCTTTTAAGAAGATGTGCTACTTCTCTGGTTCCCTGAAGATTTCCTATCTAATGGCTAGCCATTTACTCCTCAGCCTGATGGGCATCTCTTCTTCACCCAGCCCTCTGTGGCCTGACTCTCAGGACAGACCTTGGCCATGCTCCATGGGAACGCTCCTTCTGCTGCAGCTGAAGAGCTCATTTAGCTTCTTGCAGTGCCATTGCCTTCGAGGAACTGCCAGGGCTGGAGGTAATATTCCAAAGTGCTCTCTATCCAGGCAACTGTGCTCTTCAGCTACCCAAGGACATAAAGTCTGCATTTCTTTTTGAGTACGTTGGGCTCTCCTAGTGCCTTGGTTTGGCTATAGCACATCCACAAATGTTCAAATCACTGATTGCAACAGATCCTCTTTGTCTGTCATTGTAATTTAGGTTTGACCGCGTTTGTGAAATATTAAGACGCACCTGGAAATTACCCACACTGTACTTTAGACTGCTCTCAGTCCTGATTCTGAGCAGAAAAGCATCAGTATTATAGTGTATGCTTAAGGCTTTTCAGTATATGGCAGCAGGTAGCTTTTGGATGTTACTGTTTTATTAAATGTGATATTTTTAGATCTGCATTCTTGATTAAGGCAATTCACAACAGAATTCTGGGAGGGGAAGAATTTAATCTCACTTCCAGCTTACTTCAACAAATATTCTAAGTAAGTGGGGAGAAAAGAAATTTCAATCCTTGTTTCCCTTCCAGAAAAAGAATTCCACATCTAAGTGATAAATGCTACTAAATCTGAAGTATTAAGAGCCTGACATTTATGTTTTCCTTTGTATGTAACTCAAACACATCCTTGCCATCAGTGATGCTTCTCAGTATTTTCCAGTGTACCAACAGTTAAATAAAAAGTCAGCAATTTTTTGTGTCACCATTTTTGTGTCACCATTTACAAGCACTTCATAAGCTGCCAGAGCCATTAGCATGGGGACATGTTTTGCTAGGAGTAGAAAGGTGACAACTTGTGCAATAGTGACTTCCTTCCATACCTAGGTGAGAAGGCAACCTTTGTTTTTATCATTTTTCAGTGTAGCTTAAGCTGCACAGAGAACCTAGTCGGTTGCTCAGCCACAGTCCACTTTTTCTTGAGTGCAGCCAATCAAGCCTCAGCACATAGGTTATCAGACCTGTCTGAGATACTGAGGAGCCCAGAGAGGCTCAGGAACTCCATCTGAGACAAGTGTTCAACACAGTGGGCTGCATGTGGATTTTTCTGGGTGTCTTTGGGACTTTCTCAGTAGGAAATTCCTATCTGCCTCACCATAAAGCTTCTTGTTGCTGTTTCTAACATATCAAAAATTATGCCAACAGAATGTTCTGTTATTCCTCAGCAACAGATTAAAAAAAAATGGAAAATTGGAAGCTTTCAATTGCAACTTCGAACAATGCTATGAGAGCTTTCCTGCTAGTTCCATTGTTTCCACCTTGGACTTTTCTGCTACAGGCCTGGTGAGAATGCTGTCATTGTCTTTTGTCCTTCACTGTAGATCCCATGACTTGCAATGTTCCCCTCTCTGATGTTGTTCTCCCAAGGCAGCCTATAGTGAAGAAAATATATGCTTAATCTAGAATAAAGTCCACTGCTGCCTTACTAGCTAGAAGGCTGAACACTACATCCACAATTTCAACAGTGAGTGGTTGAATTTGAATTATTGACTTAGTTTCTGGAAAAACCAGCTCAGCAGAGCTTTTCTGTGCAGGGGGAAGATTCTATCAGCATGGACAATACTGCAAATAAAGAGATGCAGTTTTCTACTCTTGTGGCAACAGGTACAAGGAAGGGACAAAAGCCTGTAGTCCCTTGCATGGGTTTCAAGTACTCTTTTCTAGGACTGCTGGAATCCAAAAGAGCTGCAGACAAAAGCTATGAAGTGGTTCATGTGTTTGCTGCCACCTCAGCATGGGAGAGTTTCATCCTTGTGCTGTCAGATTGCTGCCAGAGACCCTAACAAAATCATTTGGTGAAAGGGCTTGATGTTTTGTGCTGGCAGCTAGCAGTTCACCCCCCAGCTTCTTTCCATTGGCGAGCTTTGTTGGTCTACACCATTAGTTGCAAGCAAACTCAGTTTAGGGGTACTTTTTCATGTGTAAAAAGCCTCTGTGTGTGGTTTCTTGGTTGGTAACCAGTGTCTGTCACCTGGAGTATATTGCAGGCTTGCAGATCCCTTCAGAAAATCTTCTTCTATTCAGTCTAGGTGGGTTTGCTGTCCAAACAGAAAGGTGTCCAACAGAAAGCTTACAGTTGCCACTGCCCAAGCTGGAAATTGCTGGCACCTTCCTGGCAGGCATGGCAAAAAGTCTGCATGCTGTGGGAACCGACTTAACCGCTAGCCCTGCAAGAGACCATCACTCAAGAGAAAACGGGAGCAGTATGTAAACAAATAAATACCACGGTGACAGGAGAACCAGTTTGGAAACGGCACTCACTGTGTAGTGCTGGGAAGCCCTTACTGCTGCTGCCTGTGCTAATCCTGCTCAGTGATGAAAAGACGTTGGTTTCCACCTCAGTAAAGCAGCCTGGAAAATCTCAGGAGCCCTGTCTTTGTTGTGGCATGATTGGTGTGTAAGGGTTTCCCCAGCACTGCTTATATTTAAAGCCTCTCTAACCCTGCAAGGAGTTACGATCCTCCTTTAATTCAGTACTTCCAATAAAGTACAAGGCATTTGATTTAATTTCTGCATTGGGCTCTGAATTTTGTTCTGGGCTTTGTTCTCCTCAGACCTTTGGAAAACAGAAAAAGGAGGGGGGGAAGTATTTTAATCAGTGTAAGACTCTTGGGCTTTGACACTACTGAAGCCTGATGAGCCTCTGAATTTCGATTGAATAGAGCCCTCAGAAAAGAAGTAGATTTGTTGAAGGATGGCATTTGAGTGCAAGAAGGATGTGTGTTTAGAACTTTCCATTACATAATGGGGCTGAAATGGGTTAACAAGACCCAGGCTTTCTTTTTCTTGAGAATTGCTGCCTGCACCACTCTTTTCCTATTACTGATTCTTCAGTCACAGCACTGACAGAAGGGTTTCCTTTGTTGTTATTAGTTTGAGAAGTAAATTGCAGTGTTGTTTCTCCTGATCAAGAGATTGACTAGTCAGAGGTCTCTAGCTGAAGGAAAAAATGTTCCTCATTATCAACTTTAAATGTAAATGTATTTGCCAAGCAGAACTGCAGATGGTGGGGGACTGATGCTTGGGGGTGTGTGGTGCTCTTTTGATGTGCTGCCCATAACCATTTACAGATCTTTGAAAGGCAATCCTCTCATCGGGTCAGTGAAAAGAGAGTGTGGGAACAATGCTCTTGAAAGAGAAATTAACCATTGCTTCTTCTGTCTGGATGGTTCTTGTGATGTTTTGATGAGTAATGGTGCATTAGTATATTTGTCGACTTTGTGTTTTGTCCATTCTTTCTCTTTCTAGGTGCTTTCATAATCTGCTGGACCCCAGGATTAGT
The DNA here is from genome assembly GCF_021018805.1 of Prinia subflava. Classification (NCBI taxonomy): domain Eukaryota; kingdom Metazoa; phylum Chordata; class Aves; order Passeriformes; family Cisticolidae; genus Prinia; species Prinia subflava. The sequence goes on along the minus strand of NC_086283.1, from coordinate 65,541,890 downwards.
CTTGCTGCTCCTCGATGTTTGCTGTCCCCAGTGCAATGTCCTGGCCTATGAAAAATTCTTCCTGCTCCTGGCAGAGTTCAACTCTGCCATGAACCCCATCATCTACTCCTACCGGGACAAGGAAATGAGTGCCACGTTCAAGCAGATCCTGTGCTGCCAGCGCAGCGAGAGCGCCAATGGCCCCACCGAGGGCTCGGATCGGTCGGCGTCCTCCCTGAACCACACCATTCTGGCTGGGGTGCACAGCAATGACCACTCCGTGGTGTGAAGCCACAGCCGGCCCTGCCACCGACAAAGAGCAGCGGGCTGTGGGGCAGAGAGGTGCCTGGCCCCAGGGAAGGTAACCCACTCACCTTTTCTCAAACACTAATGGACTACAAGCGCATCTTTTCCGGGGGGCCTGACATGCCAGCACAGACTGCCCCATCCACAGGACTGGCCGTTCTGCAAGGCCTTTGATTTCTACTTTGAAAAAGTAGACCATAGTTGCTTTGCAGAGGTCATCAATGGCCCTTGGAAAGCCTTGCTGAGACTGTTGGACTTTGCTGCATCTTGGTGCCAGTCTGAATCAACTCTGATTAATTAAGCTTATACCTGCTTCACTGCATTTACATGTAGCCACTTAGTATTTTTAAAAAGGGAGTAAAGGGGATAAAAATATGCCTATCATTTAATAGACATGTAATATGTATCACCATCAGCATGCTTGTGATGAACATTTTCTGTGCAGGGAGTAAAACTGTCCTCTAGTCTTTGTATCTTTAGACACACTGTCATAACTACAATAAAAAGAAAAGGGTTTTTTTTCTAACACAGGCAACAGGAAGATGAGGGAAACTGACCCTTCTTACCTTCTTTACTGGCGTTAGAGAATGCATGTTCTGTGTGTATGCAAATTGTTTTAATTATGAAAAAAGCTCTTTGTAAAGTCTGCTGGAAAGTAGAAAAGCATAGACTGTATTCCAGTGTTTGTTTAGATTATGAAATAAACAGTACTTTAGTCACAATGTATATAAGGTTCATCTTTGAAATGCAGTATGAAATTTGTAACATGAGGGGTACCAAGTTTTTTATGGATAAGTCCTTAAAGTAGGAGTCCCTAAGGCTCTTGAAGGGCTACAGTCAGGTCGGTAGACTGCAAAAATTGTATTTATGGCACATTCTTGGAATGCTTTTCTTGTTAATGGCAAAAAGCATACGCATTTTTAATGGGAAAAAGGTATGTTTTAATGGAACTTTTCTTGTAACTGAAAACAAAACACTTTCTGCATTTTTGCACTGAAAAGTATATGTAGAGTACCGTTCAAATGATGCCCCTTTAATTTCAAAAGCATTGGGCTACTAAGAACCAGGGCAAAATTTTATTTTGTAAATCAACACTTCACAAGGTAGTTATCCATTGCAAATAACTGGACCGTACTACAGGTAGTAGCCACACATGTACACTGTTATAAATACCTAAGGTAACAGGTGTTTTTTTTTCATGTGAGACTGTTTTGAAGAGAAATCTCACTCATGTGAATATCAGTTGCCAAGAATTGCTGATATTAAACAAAATTCATTAACAGGGGTAAATGTGAGCAAAGGTGGGATCTTGCTGATAAAAAACTTGGGACCTGTTTCCAGGAAATTATGTGTTCTGCTAACAATGTAAAATATATCAACAGTAAATTCCTGGCGCTGTTTTCATCATTGTAATTTGTCTATAACAGAAAAACCAAAGAAAACAAAAAAAGGGGGGGGGGGGGGGAGACCAGGAAAAAAAAAAAAAAAGAATGAAAAAATCCACACTCACAAAAAAATAACCCAAAAAACAAAAAAACAGAGGTATATATCCTTCATTGTACCATACTGGAATGTAACTTAAGGGATGATATTCTCCCGCTTGGGCAGGGAAAAAATGGAAGGTAGAGGGTCATCCCAGAAAAATGCAGTATTTTCAGCATCTCTTGCTTTGAGGAAATGCTTGGGGTTTATGCTTCCAAGCATAAAATTGTTTGGAATAGGCAGTTCCTTGCTGAGAGTGAGAAGAGAAACAAGTGAACAAACCTGCCTCCACTGAATAAAGTGAGAGTTTTGACACTCCTTTCAGTAAAACTGAAATCCAACTGAACTGTCAAGCTAGTTTTGTGTGGACACTGTGGAAGGTGGAATAGACAGAGAGAATAAACACAACATGGTCTGCCAGTTGGCCAAGGTTTTGAATATATCTGCTTGCTTTGAACAAAAATGGTCTTTTCTTCTTACTCTATTTGAGAGCAAGCGAATGTACAGGTTGATTTGGTTTTATTCACAGAAGTGTACTGAGAAACAGAAGACCAGGCTGTATGAACTTTTTCATTTAAAAGCAACTGCTTGCTAATCCACTCATAATTTTTTCCCTAGTGCCTGCTTGATACTTCAACTAGTGTAGGTAAGCAGAAGAAAGGAGAGTGTAAGACTGCGTCCAAAGACAGGGGACCTGTGACAGAAAAACGATTTCTCAGGAGTGCTTGGAGTTCCTTTATTCCTTGGGTCCAGCAAGAACACTTTTTCCTAACATCCCCACAAAAGTAGAAGATCATAGGGTTTTGGGAGGTTTTGGGCTGGGGAGTTGCTTTTTCCAAGTGTTCTTTTCACTGCTGTTTGCATGCTTTTATTGAACCTCACCTGAATAGAGTGGGAGGATGATGTTACAAAATAGCAGCAAATCATTCACCCTAGTTTAACCTGCTGGAAGTCTGGTGGGTTTTGAGAAGCCATGGGTGAATAACTTGAAAACAGGAATGCTGTTTTTGTTTGAGACATGGGTGGGTCCAGAGACCTCTTATGAAGACAGATGCCCAAGGAGATTTTCTGTCATCGTTGTGGTTGTAACTGATGGCAGTTGCTGTGCACATGCATTGATCAACCCAAGGAGGAACTCAACAATTTAAGAAGCCGAACCTTTTGAACTCTTAGCAGCAATTAAATTTCAGTTAACAGGAGTATTAATCCAGGAGCATATCTAATAACAGGTGGCTTTTCTTCTAAAAGGTGAAGTGCAATGTTTCAGATCAAATGCAACAGGAAGAAAATTGATGGAATTCCACTAGAGGAACTTACTGAGCACTTGGCTACTGTAAAAAAATTGATTAGTGCTTTGTGTTGTTGACATGTCGCTCCTATATCCTTAAGAAATCTGATCTGTGAATTGAGTACTTCTTCACAAACTGATGAAATTAAAGCTCCAATGAGCAGAGAGAATAAAAACCGGAGCATGGACTAGAAGGATTCATTTGCTCTGTTCCTTAGAATGGTTCCCGGGCATTTGTTTTCATCTCAGAATTTTTTCAAGTTTTGCTCTTCTATTCATATTTTCCAGCCTCATTGTGCAGTGGTAGAACTCACTTCTGCTATGTGAAAACATGGTGCAAAGTACTTAGGGAATAAGATTGCCCCACTTATTTTTACTTATCTCAAATTCTTCAAAAGGTTTTAGGAGACTTCTTAAAATACCAACGATCCTCCCACAGTCATTAAAATTCTTTTGTTGCTGATTGCCTCTGGTCCAAGTAAATCCTCTTGAAGTTCAAATGTAATGGTGTTTGTGTCAGCAATTGCTGTGGTGGGGAGTTGTGTATTAAAAGGAATATTATTTGCAGATCAAGGAAAATTTGTTTTCCTATTTCTTGTATTTTCAGTGGCAGTATAAATATGAAGAGTAATTAAAAAGATAGCCTTTGAATTTTAATTCCCTGTTGCTGTGATATATAGAGGCTAGGTAACTCATTGGTCAGAAAAAGCACAACCTTTTTATAAAAGATTGAAAATATATTCTATGTATTTTGACACATTGGTTTTCTTGTCAGCCCCTTTTTTTGTTCTGAGTATCACTTGACAGCTTCAGGCTGGCTTCTGACTGAGATACTAAAAGCTGGGCGGAAAGAAAAGAGGGCAGACCAAAACAAGGCTTTTTCAGTGATTCCTACAACTAAGCTTACCTCTCTGTCCATAGTGCACCAGTAACGAGGCTTTTTTTAATAGTTGCCACAAGATTCACCGATTCACCTTTTTTTTTTTTTTAACTCTGCCAAGTAGCCACAGCTGTAGCAGCATTTAAACAAGAGGGCAACAAAGGCTTGGAGCAGGCTACTCGGCAGAAAGGGCAGGCCAGCTATCTGCATGGGGCAAACTAAGCCTGGGTAACTTGGATGTCAAAGAGGAAAGGACATGACTTATGTCTAGTGTTTTAGTTCTCCTTCCTCTGCTAAGAATCTTCTCTCTATCAACCGAGATTTGTCCCAGTATGGGATTGCACTGAAATGAAAATTTTTGGGTCATTCCATGGACTATCTTTTGATCTGTACTGGTGAGGTGGGCAGGGGTTCAGCCATGGCCAGTCTGGGTCCCAGGAGCAGTGTGTGAGGGGAAACCCAAGTGGGCTCTGCCTCTGAAGCAGGTTTTATAGCTTTTTCTGGTCTTTGTGTTGCCCCAGAAGTATGCTACCAGATACCATACTTAACTACTGTAAATACCCCACCTGGGGTTTCTGTCTGTGACACTGCTACAGACAGAGCTGTCTGCAGTGGGTATCCACAGACAAAAAATATGCAGCTTTTTCTGTGAAAGAAATAAAAGTCCACCCTGCAGATTGCTCTTCCCTGGTGGGATTAAAAAGATCTCTACCAGATGGAGAGGCCTTGATGCAAACACTCCTGGTCTGCCTTCCAGTCAGTCTGAATCAAGGTAATGCAAAGCAGAGTGGGCAAAGGTGTTTCTCCAGGGCATTGTCCCCACCCCTTTGGAGGTGTGACCCATTCCTGGTGTCCCTGTCATTGTTTTGGGTCCCTTCTGACTGGAAGACTGGATGTAGCTGGCAGAGGTCAGTCCTAGCGAACCGTCTGGGTTTTTTTCCACTTGCTGCAGTGATAAATACAGGCTTTTCCTTCTTCTGATCCTGTTAAGGGCTTTCCTGTTATTGCAAGTGTACCTGTCATGTCCTTTCAAACCAGCTGTGAGGCATCAATCTGTGCTATACACTGATGTCTTTAAAGAGAGGATTTGCAACTGCAGTCTCATTTGTTCAGACAAATTGCTTGGGCTTTACCATTTGATTGGAGAGGCCACTACCAATAGAGAGTTACGTTCAAAAGTACTGACGCCCACAGCTGTCCAGCAACAGCGCCTTAAGAAAATATGCCCTTATCTTCCCTTCCATTTTCCTCTTAGAGGATTTTCTCAGAAACTATTCACCCAGCTCCTCCTTTCTAAATCTATCAAGGAGGAAAAAAAAAAAGAGGTTGATATTTACAGAAAACAAACAAAACACCCAACCCAAAACAAAAAAAATTACAACAAAAACCTCACAAAACAAAACAACACAACAACAACAACAAAAAACAAATGAAAAACACAGAGCACAAGGATATTAAACTACGCTGCTGTCTTCTGCGGTACATGGAAATCCAACACACTGATAGCTGCCAGCATTTTAACAAGAGCCTCCATGAAATGTTCCCATTTGCCTGTGATAAAATTCTGATAACCAGAAGTGTATGTGGGAGACTCAGGAATCTGTTAGTTTTTCCTGTTTAAATAAAGCCGTGTTTGTAATTCAAAAGTATTGAGAGAACCAGTGAGCTTTGGCAAACAATTTTGTTACTAAGTGCACTTACTGTAAATGTTTAGAAGCTGTATCTAGTACAATAAAGTATTTGGCATGTGTAATATGGAGTGTGAAAGAAATACCCTTTTTTGGGAGAGCTGGTATTTTTGGATGTGGACGGGAATTTATCAAAAACTGTATCAAAGCACAGGCTTGTCTCTTCCAGGAGACAGCATAGGGCTAAAACACAGGGACAGCAAAGGGACAGGTTATTTACAGTAAATCACTTAATCCATCTGTTTGTGATTCTTATATGCCCCCCTTCCTTTCTTTAGAGTCCACATTTGCACCATTTAACCTGAGACTTCATCTTGTTGCTATAGAGAAAACCTTTCCTGCACAGAGAAAACAAACTTACTGCTTCTTTTCCCACTTCCTATTCCTTCCTTCTTCCTCTGCTTTCCTCCTTTTCCTTTTGCTCTTCACCTTCCTTTCCTTCTTTTTGTGCATGAACATGTTTCTCCTTCAGTATGTCCCCAGTTTGGATTTTACCATAGAAGGTTAACTAAACCAAATCTGGTTGGCTTATGTATAGAAATGGATGTGTCCACACGTAGATCTGCCATAGGAAGGGGACAGAAGTGAAATAAAATTATTCTTTCAGTGCTGTTTGAGTGCACGTCTTTAAAACTCTATTTTTCTGCTAAATCCTATTTCACATTTTGAAGAAAAGAGGACTTATGTAAAGGGTTCATTTGCCCCCTGCCTTTTGTTAAAGAAGCCAATCACACACTGATGGAAGCCAAGTGTCTGCTTCAGCAAAATGACAGAAAAAGAAGCTGGTGTTCCTAATCACTCTAAGCATTATTAAGTATAAAAATTAAAAATGAGAAGAGTTCAGGTTTTTTCATCTCCCCAGATCCTGGTGATTCATGACCAATGCCTTGGTGCTGGGCTTTCCATGGCATGGCGTGTGTAATGTAAAGCAGCCCCACAGAGCTTGATTGCTGGACATAATGAGCAGAAAGCCAAAATACACAATTGGAAAATAAATCACGTCTCATGAAAATGCACTGCAATACCTCTGGGATTTTCTGCTTAAGCCCTGGATCACCATTTGCTGGGAAAGCCAGACTGTTTATATGGCGATCTGTTAACATTAAATACACAACACGTGCAGCGCCACAGTTTGCAGCCTCAGCGTGCACAGAGCAGGAGCTCTGAGAGCAGAGAGCCAGCACATTTGAGATCACAATGCCCAGAGCCTGCAGTGCACTTCCCTGCACCGCCTGCTCCAGCAATCCCTTCCGGCTTTGTGCCTTTTTGTGCCCCTTCAGAACCGTGTGTCTGGATGGGCAGCACTGCCTCTCATGAGCTGGACCCAGCAGGAGCAAATGCAAGTCAGCCTCCTTCATGTTTATCTAAAGCCTTTCTGCCCTTAACTGCTTTGGCTTCACATGGTTACAGAGCTGCTGCTCCCTCCTCTAGTCCTTGCATGCCCAGCCTCTTGCTGAACATTCTTGCCACCTCAGAGTCCTTCCAGTTCCTCATTTGTGTTGCCTTTCTCTGTGCCTCCTCCAGAAAACCTGAGCCATCTTTGTAGCAAGCTTCAAGGTGACAGCCAGGTGTTTTACAACACAAATGCAGTTCCCTTGTAGTTCCCTGGAGGACAGGGTAGAAATGGAGTTAAAGTCAGTAGGGAGCGTGTCACAAGTGGTGTTCCCCGAGGCCCAGTTTTGGAGCCAGTTTGGTTTAATATCTTTATCAACAATGTCTAAAGGGTGTCACTATCCCTGAAGATACTTAAAGGATATGTAGATGTGGCACTTTAAAAAAATTGTGAGAAGTAAGGGACAATGCAGAAGAGACTCCCTTACCTTCTGTGCAGAGTTTGGTTTATAATCCTTTCAAAGGCTTTCTGACAAGTTCAGGAAAGAATTCTTGGGTGCGGCTTTTGTTCAAGAAGAAAGAATACTGCCCCTTCCATGGCACTACATTTTTATTTCTGATGAAAATCTTTGTTGTTTCAGGTGTATCTAATTTATTAAGAGATCAAAAGGCCAATTGAAACAAGGAGAAGCCTTCCCATTTACCACCCACACTGAGCACAAAATTGAACTGTTTTTTATATAAATGGTGTTTTACCACTCAAAAGATTGAAGGATGCTTCAAGGATCACTGATACAGGGGGAGGTTTCTCTACTTCTCTGTTTTTCCAAAGTTCATGATATCTGGATATTTTGCTGCTTATTCTGCCACAGATTTTTAAGTTTGTACATTCTTCTTGTCCTCAAGTGTCTCTTTGCAATCCTGCTTTTCAAAATATGTAAACACTCCTTAGTTCAAGGGAGTTACTCAAAAATGTGCCTGGTTTGAGCTACTCCAGCTGCTACTGCCTTCCAGACCCGTCCTGTCTGATCACAGTGATGTCTGATTTTGAGCCACAAATATATGCTAGCAAGTGACAATTATTTTGTTTAGATGTTCTTGTGTCAGGAAAAATGTCAGTATGTAAGTATACATTCTCTTCAGCTAATGCAATGTTCTTCAGGGGAGGCTGCTGCCCCTATATTGTTTCTTAAAGAGACTCATCAGGGAAACAGACTTTCCTGAGCTGGACTAGGTCAATGGCTTGAAAAAGGTGACTGACCTTTCTTTTATTTTTGAAACATCATTCCTACATCTTTGCATGAATATGCTTAGAGGTGAGCTGTTGTTTAGTCTTGAGATCATCTGTCCTTTCTCCTGCTGTTCAGACATACGCACACCTGTTTGTGCTGCTGAAAAAGCCTGCAGATCTTCTGTAAAGTGGAAAACCTGGTTTTCAGCTCATATGCTTAAAGGCACGAGGCATCCACACCTGATCTACCAGAGAGAATGCAGAGGAGGGTGAAACCTTGACTGTCAGACCTCTTTTCTTGGCAGCTGGATACATGCACAGTCTGTGTTTTGATGTCTCTTAGTCTGAGAAACCAGACATGTTCAATGATTTATTCTAAGGTCACACATAAAACAGTTGTGACATAGGCAATGATTTTGCTTAGCCAAACTGCATGAAAACTTGCAGGATTGCAAAACTTTCATTTGAAGGGTGTATTTTTTGATTCCTATTTTTTTACTTCTGTGCAGAAAACTGGGAAAGAGTGGGCAGCATTACTTTTTGGGGTTTTTTGTAAGCAGAACATACCCTGATTCTAAGTAAGAGTTCCAAAATCCTGGGAAAGCTCAAAGAACAAGACTAAAAGGAAAAGTTACTTTTTTTTTTAAACAGCAATCCATGGATGACAACTTCCTTTTTCGAACAAACCATGTTTAACCTAGCTGCTGTAGGAAGATTACTGCGCTTGAAAACTGTGAAAACTGCCAGCTTCTGCACCTGACCTGCACCCTGTGAGCTCAAGGAAGACGGAGCAGTCAGGGAGGTTTTGTTCACCCACCGGCTGTGGCTGTGTGGTGTAGAGGGCAGCAGGGACCAAAGGGGCTGTGGAGGGGAAGTCACTTTACTCTCTGAGGTGTGAAGTCAGCCCAGGTGTGGGCAACTGTGTCAGGGCAGCCCCACCAGGAGCAGCAGCCACAAACGAGCCACGGGGCCACATTGCAAGAGGGACCTGGGAAAAAATGGTTGCAAGTAGTTATATGAAATAGAGACAAGCTGAACTACCCTCTTGTCTGCCTCTAGCACTTTACAAAGAGATGGAACCCCAGTGGGGATACAGCAGAACATCACTAAATTGGGATTGAAGGAGCTATATGGTTATAATGAACCCATAAAATGGATTGTAAGGATTCAAGACCTGGCCCAGAGAGCAAGGATATAAATTTTGTCTGGGATAAGGCTTGTTGTCAGGAGGTATCACAGTGCTCCACAGTGAACTCAGGATGGGATCCTCTGCATTGTCCTTAAATCATGCTCCATGACTATAACTCAGCCAAAAAGGACAGGTCAAATACTTATGGCTTTGAAAATATGAGAGGGTCCTTCCAGGTTTGTGTTAAAAATAGCAGCCTGCTGGCCCCTCTGCCTCTCCAGTGAGTACTGAACAGCGGACAACTCTGGCTTGTGTTGCCTGGCCCAAAGGCTGTGCTGTGGCAGCAGAATCCATCCCACAGCAAGTACTGCCAGCAGGATGCATGTATCTTGCACACAGAAACAGGGTATGGGATTTTCTTTTTGTCTAGGGTTTGAATAGCATTTTTAAAGTTTCTTGCAGCACAGAAACAGCTACAGTAGACATTTTATTCATTAGTGAGCACCAGGCAGTGGTGAAAGAATAAACATCCAAGTCATCTACACAAAATTCAAGTTCTTGCTTTTTCTACTCGTGTTCTAATGAACAGTGGTATAAAAGGAAGTTTTTATAGCACTGTTGGGGTTTTTTCTTAATGTCTGTGCTCTGTTCTTTTACTTGCAAAGCTAGCATTTTCAAAAAGTATTTGCATAGCTGAAGAAAAGTCAAGTTTTATTAGGGTAATTTGGCTCTTAAAAAGTCAAAAACTATTTTCTTCGCAAGTGCCTTAAATATGCACAAAGGTGGTTGCATTCATTTTATTGAGTTTGATGGAAGAGACACAACTCAGCTTGTGTCAAGATATCTGTGTTAGTCTCCTATTGCTTGTGCCAGTCCAGGTTAATCTGGTTCAGGAACTAAAGGAAACTGCACTAGTAAAAGGAACCTTTGTTCTAGTGTCTTGTATGTCTATCTGAAGGTGCAAGCATTGAAGGAAAAACATTACATCCAGTCCAGCATGTGCCAGTGAAATTTTTCTGGTGTAAGCCATGGACTCCTAAGTAGCTCAGACACTTTTGAAAATATTGCTCTTCATCCAAATAAAGTAAAAGAGCAGCCAATATTCAGAGTAAGTGGCTTTACTAGTAATGTTGCTTAAAGTAACCTCCCACATGCTTCACCTTCAGTGAGTAACTCCATAACTGAAACGTCTGGAGATGGTCCAAACAAAACAGTGTGTTTTCCATTAAGAGTGGAAAAAAAATTACACAGCGTATAAATTTACAGTGAAGCCATGTTGTTTGCTGTGAACTAGCAGTGACATACATGTGATTTTAGCAAGAAACCCCATAATTTCATTAGTTAACACTGTGTGCAAGTCAAGCATACAATGGAAAACAAAGCAGATCCAGTCATTCATCAAAGAATTGTCCATCAGTAAAGCTCCTGAGCCTTTGCAATCCCACCACCGGCCTGGGTGGGCTTCTGCCTCCTCCTCCTCCTCCTCCTCCTCCTCCTCCTCCTCCTCCTCCTCCTCCTCCTTCCCTAATCATGCCCAGCCCATTGGCGGCTGGAGTCGCCCCCACAGTCGGCAGTGGAGCACTGCTCTGAAGAGGGCTGTGGCTCCTGCCCCAGTGCTTGCCCCTCTCCTGGGGCTCAGTGCCGATGCACAAGGCTATCACATGATGGGATGCAGCAGTCCAGACACTGAGCCACCCCGTGCCTTCCCTTCTGCTCTGCCTCTAATCCAGACACCCAGGATGCAGTCAACAAATGCAAGGAATAATCAAAAGAAAGAGGAAACACAGGCAGTTGAATAAAATATTGTGCCAAGAATCCAAACACAGAAATTACGCCTGGCTCTGCCACACATTATACACAACTAGGCAGTTGGCCCTCAGTATTTAAGTTTTCCATTTCAGTAAGGGGTATTAAGTTTATGCCCTCTGCTCCCTTTCAACCATGAGTTCTACAGTATGGGAAATACCTCTTTGTAATGTCTTTTTGCAGAATCCAGAGCAATAAGTTAATGTGTTTATGGGAAAACATTTCCAACAGCAAATGAGACCATTCCTGCATCAGGATTCAAGTCGCTCTGTTAAACAACTCTATCATTCAGCTGACTCACTCTAAAATTGGGCGTGAGCTGGTTGGTAATCTTTTTTACCTCATTCTTGGAGGAGAGTTTGGACATAAAAAAGAGAATTACGTAAGAATGCAGTTGGACACCAAAAGTAGTAACGAAGGAGGAAAGCAAAACATATGTTCAGGGATTATAAACTAAAAGGAGAATTGTAGAAAAAAATAAAATTAATGGATTAAATGTAAAGGTGGAAAACTCCTTGTAATTAGGCTTTGCTGAACCACAGACAGAAAACTAATGGGCTGCTAAGCTTGATTTTCTGCAGGCCTGGAAATGAGGAAGCCATCAAAGGACCTGCTGAAAAGTGGGATGCTGAAGTAGAGTCCATCAGGAAATGGCTGTGTTTCCTGAAAACCTGGAAGGGTTGAGTTAGTCAGCAGGTTTATCCTTTCAACAAACCCAGACCATTACAGCTGCTGAGGAGGGTTACGGAAAATCAATGGGACCATGTAGGCCTGTGGAGGGGTGTTGAAGGGGAGTCTGTGGTGCTTGGGAGGAGACAAATAAAGGAATGGGCTTTGCCTGAAAAACAGGGAGCAGAGATATTCAGCTCCAAAATATGACTAAAACACAGAGCAGCATTTGTTAGAGCAGACATAGGTAACAAGAGATCCGTTATGGAGGATCTTGGCTGGAACCTGCAGCATCAAACTCGCTAGTGGGTGAGATGGCTGCTGGATGGGATCACAAATCCACAACACTCTATGAAAAAACATGACCTGAATTTTCTCTGGTTTTCTCCCCAGGGGTTATGGTCCTTTCAGGCATGAAGACTCCCCAGGGGCAACCAAGAATTTTCATTCATAAATATTAAGATAAAAAAGGGAAAAAAAGGCTCTGGTGACCATGTCAAACTGAGCCTCTGTGTGCCAGCTGCAAGCTCATTGGGACTGATTTCCACCACACTCTTTGCAGGATAGAGGCCAAGCCATCCAGCTGCCAGCCCCAGTTTCCTGTTGTGTTTGGTTCAGTTGGACTTATTTCTTTCCTCCCCTTTGTGATGGGCTGCTGGAGATGGATCTTTCCAGAAATGATCCATCATACATTGGCATAGACATTTCAGGAGCACTGACTGCATTTCCTATTATTTTGTGAATAATAACTTGTAGTTGTTGTGGTAAGGAGAAAACTTAGCTGAATAATGGCTCTAGGAAAGGGATGTCATGACAACATTCACAGTATGGTGAGGTGTTAATAGCAGGAAGGGAGAAATTTTTGGAAAAAGGAAGTGTGGGACCTATAAAGAGGAAATGGCAAAAAAGCACAGCCTGCATAGATGGAGGGTTTTGTCTCTGATTCAGGCACTGGTGTCATTACAAAGAAATTTGACAATTACTGCTTTGAATATTCCAATCAGTGCAGTTTTCACTCAGGAAAATTTCTCTTTCATATAGTTGTTTAAAACTACTTCCTCATTATTTCAGAGGTGCCTTTTTCCATTCGATATGGCACTAGCCTGTTTCTGAAATTGGTGCTAGAATGCCACTACAGGTGAGGAAAACAGCAAAACCAGTACAAAGCATTTGTTTGTTTAGAGTATCATTCATCAACTACTGTGGGATGGAGAAAGCCTTTAAGTCATATGCTGACACAACCCAGACACCAGTGGCCAGGAAATGCTTATGAACCCAACTGAAATCTGAGCTACCAGCAGACTGGAGAGAGGGAAAGGCAGGCACACATCTGTCGTGAGGCAGCTGAAAGGAAAAAAGAAACATTGATGCAGCAAGTAGAAAATGTCACCATCTTCCACCAAGAGGTCCTTGCATGCCAGAGGGCCTCAAAGCACTTTACAGAACATCTATATTGATGCCAGTCCCCCAGGATGACTGTGGACCTTGGGAGAAACAGATCAAACCTTGTGGGTTGGCACAGGAGGATCTCTTCATCCATAGCTGTCATCTCTCTGTGGTGAAATGGGAGTATGGAAATCCACTGACATTGCATACCTTAGCTCTGCATCCAGAACAGCCAGAGTAATCATCTAGTCTGTCTTCTAAATTATCTTAAAGTGAATCAAAACATGTGCTCCTGAAGAAACGGCACAAAGCACCATAGGCATGTGAGCTGTGCTGTAAAAAATCTATCCCAGTACTTGGGGCTGCTCATATTGACAAGTCTCTTCCTGCAGCTGGAAAATATATAATTTTCAGCAATGTGATGGCCAAGGGATTAGTGGAAATTCTTGTGGGACAGGTTCTTGCAAGAAAGGGTGTTATTAAGTGACCTTTCTTCTATAAAAGTCTAGAGGTGGTCTGGAAAAATTTAATTGCCTGTAATAACTCCAGGCTGCTAAAACTTAGTTTGACCACTGCAGAAGCAAAATGTCTTCCTTAAAAACAAAGGAGAATTCCTCATTTTCCACCAGCTGGAGATGTTGATTGCTTCAGCTCTGTTGCCACACACCAGGGCTTTTCCCTCTTTACCTCTCCATCTCTTCATTTTTCTCTGACCATGCTCCTCATCTTCCAAGTGCTTCCTGACTCAGCAATGTTCTGCCTGTCAGTTCTACTTCCTGTTGATTACTTGCTTTGACCAGGGCTCCTTGAGTTTACTTTCCATTAGAAAATTTCTTCTATTTCTGGGTCATACTATCTGCAAGAGCAGAACCTGTAGATGAACTCAATCTTTCTGTCTTTCAGAAGCTTCATTTAAGGTACACATCTCTCTGATTTGAGCTCAACTCTTAGTCTCATGAAAAATCCTCTTATCCGTAGCTCTGGCTGTCCCAAGTGCAATTCTTCAGGAATACTCAATCTCAGCATTTTTTCGTGTCCAAGTTCTGTAAGAAAAGCAAAAGCAGTTTACACAATCTAGGAAGAAACACAGTTCCAGAAGGTGGTCCTCATATGACAGCTCTCAACAAATTAGCGGCAATTGTCTATCTGAAAATATGCTTATGTTGCATAAGCATTGCATACCTTACTCTCTCCTCTCTCTCCCCCCGGCCTCTTGTTTCCTCCATCTGTTGCATATTTTCAGAAATATAGGACAAAATTATTCTATTTCCTGAATGCTTCTGCATCACCTAGCACCATAAAGTTCTAACTTTACAGACAGCCCTTGGATACCACCAAGATTTTTGCAGCAAATTTAGACCACTTAAGTTTGGGTCAAAATATATGTTTTGAGGATTTGTTCCAGCAGGAAGAAATAAAAGGTTTGGCATTTTACACGTGCAATGATCATCACAAAATTATACTGGTTTTTATCCTAAATGAGCTTGCCCTACAAAAAGAAGTATCTGGAAGGCTCTTTTCTGCCTATCCCTGCATGTTAAAGCAAGAGAAAAAATGTGCTGTCAGAGAAATGGCATGCTAAACTCATAAGCTGCCTACTTGGTGGTGTGGAGTGTCACATGTGAGATTTTGTCTCACTCTGTTGCTAAGCCCTTTAAAATGCTTTCGAACAAATAGACGGTTACTCCTCCAAGGACTCTGATTCAATTATAAAGCTGTCTTTTGGATCAGCAAAGATATGAATCAGGCAAGATATTTCCTGGCTCTCTCTGGATTCCACAATTTGAAATAATCTTACTGGAGAAAACAAAGTTTTGACTTTGGGGAGCAGTTAACATGATTTTGGAAAGATACAGGATAGATTTGCATTTCCTGGCCATTTTCCCCCCTTTTTTCACATTACTTTGTTTTCTTTTTTTGTATGTATTAGAATTTCTCCCTTTTGTATTGCGTAAGTATTCCTCTTCTGTAGCTATATGCTATTAACAAAGATGCTGCAGCAGGAATAAAAATAGATGCATAAATGGTAATATAAATATCTTCCCCTTTATTAGACCCTTTGATCTGTGACCACAATTGTACTGATTTTAGTGGGACTGAAAGAATAGCTTAACTGTGACCTGAGCAAGGAGTCCCAGCTTGTCCCTGTTACATGTATGGGGTCACTCCTGTAGTCACAGGCACAAGATGAGTGGCTATGTGCACACAGAGACTGATCAAATCATAAGGAAAGTCTGAGGATTACTTCATGCAACTCATTCAAGACAATTCCCAGGCCAGTTCCTATCAGCAGTCTGGTTAATAAATCAAAATTTTTTGAGCTGGCAACTGTTTTCCATGAAACTGTCCTGGGATGAATTTTTGGCTAGTCACAGAGGCCTGTTAGTAAGAAATAAATTTTCTGGGCAAACATCTAGTATGGGATTTTTATCATGTTGCAGTGGTACAACCATATGCAAAAATGAAAAATTATTCCCAAAGCGACTCTAAAGAAGGGGAAAAAAATAAAATTACCTCATGCCAAATCCCTCCTTGCAGTCACATGCCTTAAAATTAAAACTATAGGAAATCATTAGCAGGTTTGGCAATAACTCTCATTACTTTTAATGAAAAACTGCTACAGAGCTACAAGCACGATTCCTGTTAATCAGCACAGCCTCATCAAAGTGACTCTTTCATTTCTAAAAAAGTTTTATCTTGAAGAGCATTACAGGAAAGGCGAGTCATTCTAGTAGCATAGATCTATTCTACAGGACTCTAAATATCCACCCACCAGACAGGAAGGGCATCATGCACTGCAGAGCAACTTCAGTTATAACTCAGATGGAAATTATGTTGGAAAATATTTATAACAGGTTAATGCAAGATTTCAACTGTTTCATGTTTAATGAGTGTCATGAAGGATTTCAAGTAACTCTGAAATAAGTAAAGGCTAGAGGTAACTCATTGCCCTTCGGACTCCTTAAAAATTGATTACCAGTCCCTAAGGCAATCCCTTAAGCACCTATTAATAAACTTTTTAAAGCCATTTTTATATAACTTCCATAAAAGCTATGATCTATGTTTAATTCCTAACCCTTCTTCATCTACAAAAGTCCCTGTTTCACAACAAATAATAGCTGCCCTGACTTCACTGGAGCTCATGACATGATTCGCTGATTTCAAAGGAGATGTTCTGCAAGCAAAGTACAACTTACACTGATCAAAGAAGGCAGAATCAATCTCACAACCTGTTACTCTAAAAGTGGATTCTTTTTTTCCATAAAGAAAAAGAAAAATGGCTGCAGTTCCATGGAGAGATAGCAAGTATAAGATGTCCTCAGACAGTTGCAATGCAGAAGTCAGAGCCAGGATGGGTGAGGCCCTGTGTCTGCCAGGCACATTGAAGCAGGAGATAATACACTCCTCCAGATGACAAAACCACCTGCCCTGGCCCTGGAAAATGCATCTGTACTCTGACAAACTTGTTAAACTAACCCTGCCTTGTCCTTACTGTTCCTCAGAAAAGTAAAAATTGCCTGTTTGCTTTCACAGAAGGAAAGAGCATAAAAGAAGGCAACAATGTAGCTCTAATAGCTTGGATCACAAAGCTAGGAAAAACCCCATCACACAATTAGAAAGTCATATTTTCTTCACTCCAGTTCAGATTATTAGAAAACATTCTGTGGAAACTTCATGAAGAGGTGTTTGGGGGTAAACAAGTTTCCACTTCTTTATCTGTATAGCTGGGTGAAGTTTTTAAGGACTAACCTTCCTGAACTAGCACAGCAGAGTACTACGGACACAGCTGGCAAGGGAGAACATTCAGAGACTCACTTTGGACAGGGAGAGAGGTTAAGAGCAGATGTTGGCACAAGGGCTGCAACTTGGAAGAAGAGATGTGCTTGATGCTCTTAGGGGAGCATGAAAGGGAAGGTTTTCTCCTCCAACTTGCTTTGTGTTCAACTGTAGGGTAAAGAGAGAGGCATGTATTTTACTATTATTTTTTTCTCAGCTAAAATTTTCCTAGAGAAAGATGTTGGGTTCTCTTCCCTTTCTGTTTCCTTCTCCTTTATTTACAGTCCCCTTATGAAAGCCCAGGAGCACTATGTGGGTGCATGGCGATGGAGTGGTCCTGCACAGCATGGTTTCTCTCTAGTTTTGTATACTTTTCTGCTTTTTTTTTTCAGCTGCATCCCCTCTCTGCTCACAGACCCCTCCACTGTGTGTCACTCATGGTCTGTAGCTGGGCCATCTGTACACTGAGACCTTGAAAAATGCGCCTCTGACGTGTTGGCTTCACACTGACTCTGCCATTCCCACAGCCCCAGCTGGTCACATATCACCCTATAGTCCTCATGGGCTTTTAATGGATCAGCACCTGGAAATCATGGGGATACGGTAAACCACATTGGATTTTGTTGTTTTGGTTTCATTTGGGTTTTTGGGTTTTGTCAGTTAAATTTTTCTTAGTATAGTATTTCCGGGCTTGGAGAACTCAGAAATAGTAGTGCCTTCTTGCTTCTCTCCCCATAGATGCTGCTCCATCCGCATCAGCAGGAAAATGATGCAGATTGGTGTGATTTATGTCTTGACAAAGCTGGTATTTTGCCAACAAGCCACTTTCTAAATCTTTTGGGTGGAGATCTAGCTTGCACCACAGTTAAGTGTCATGTACTATCCTGTTTCCTCTTGCTGTCAGAAACTGAACTACACCAGCAAAAGCAAAAGGAGGAACCCTGAAGAGGAATAAAAAAAAAGCTCTTTACAAAGAAAAGGCCAAAAAGCATGAAGCAGCAGGCTTCCCAGGATAGATGATTCAGCCCTTGCATGTCATCTGCCTGTAGTAAAATAATAGAAATCCTGAGCATATACCATGTTACAGTGCCCAGTGGAACAGGGCAGCCCTACCATTTGCCCTTTCTGAATCTTTGCTTTTCATGTATTTTCAATATATTGCCTCTCTTTGCTTTTATCTCTGAATTTCACTTTTTTCCTCGTTTCATTTTTGCATTGTTTGCACAGTGCTAAGCACAGGGAGTAGAAGAGTGACTATGAATCATTCCCATGAAGACTTGGTGCAATGCAGATGGGTGGCAATAAAGCTGCTGGCTTTCATGAAGGAAGATATGTGTACTTCTGGGGGGTTTTGCCTTTGAAAACATATAGTGAGTGCCTGTGTGAAGTTTGCCAGTTCTGAGTTTTCTCAACATGTTTAATACATCAATTTGAGTATTTTGCAATACAATCTTTAAAAACTGTCCCTGACTGGCTTATTTTTTAAGTCAGGCCATCTGGATAAAGATATCTGTGGGTTTTGTCACTGTAAGACAGCAGGGATCCACTTCTTAGTTGGACCATTGAATTATTTTGGCCTTAGGCAAGAGGCAGAGAAGAGAAAAAAGAAGATATTCATTTGATATGTGCACACACACTTTCAGCCATTTACCATTTTCGCCAGGAACTTACCCTGTTACTTCCCACCTCTCTTGGAACTCCTGCCATGAAGTTACCTGTTTGCACTTGAAAAATATTAGACATTTTCTTTCTAATTGGCAACAGGTTTGGGCCCAAAGACCTTAAAGTCAGATCTTGACCAGTCTCTTTTGCTGAAATTAGGACCCTTCCAGCACTGAACTAAGATTTTCAGCATCTCTAGATCTTCATTACATTCAGGATAAAAAACAATTTCTTTTTTATAATTATTTTTTAATCTATCGAAAGAAATAAAAAAAAAGAAAGAGTAGGTCTCTGTGGTATTCCTAGCTTGCCTGAAGCCAAAAATGAAACAGATATCAGAGATCAAGCATCTTTTCTGTACTATTCTGGAAAGAACAAAGTTTCATCCCTTCAGGATTTTCTGCAGTGGCCCTAAGGACTTCTTTCATATTTTCTTCTTTTTACTTTTGTTTCATTTTAGCACAATCATGCTATGTAAATTCAGCAATTCAGGTTGCCTATGAGCATGTGAACTTGTTACATCTTTTTAAATCATATGTAATATTAAATGTTGACATTAACTTAATATAATTTCTGATTCACTTAATCACCTGATAAGAAAATTAATGAATACATAAGAGCTTTTTCTGTTCTGTCACAAAGTAGTTGTGTCACCTCTTTTTTTTGGATCTTTGGCAGCCTCTTTCTTCAGCATTTTGTAATTTCTTCTGGATGGCTGTTTTGACATAACTCTTCGTGTGCAATGAATTATTGGGTGACAGTATACTCAAACCATGAGATGGACTGAGGGAATACATGTAGACATTAAAAATCTGTGGTGTGAAACTCGGCATTAAAACCATACGGTGTACAGCCACATCGCTGGTTAAGTCAGAGATTTGATGGGGAGCACAACCTCTGAGCAACAAAGACCATGCTTGTTACATATTGTTTGAAGACCTGCAAATGAGTACATTGCTTTGATACCACAGCTTAGCAACAACTCTAGACTCAAACATCCAAAAGTTGTGGCATTGCATTAGAAGCTATTCATAGTTTAAAACAATGCCTTTAGCACACTTATCCCTTTTCCAGCATATTCCTATCAGCTACAGAAAGGTTCAGAGCATATCTCCAGATCCAGACTTGAAATCAGCACTTGCAGAATTTATAATCTGAAATTGAATAAACTGAGATGATTGTGTTTGAAACTGGATAGGCAGATTACTTTGTGTTACTCTTTCACCTTCTTTTTGCCCTATCCCAATTAATTCCTGATCACTCAGGTCCCCTGTAGCCTTCAGAGAACTGAATGGCAGGTTTTGCAAGCTACCTTAAAAGGCTCAATCTGTGGTTTTAAACCAACTTCTTTGCACTTTCCTGCATCAAAGGCACCTCTGTGGCAGTCTACAATGTCAGATAGAAGTCTCCCTGACCTAACTCATACTTTTGCAGACTTGTTTGTGGACAGACTATCTTTGCCTTCATACTGGGGGGATTTGCAATAGAGTAGCAGAGAGTTTTCCTAAAGTACTGGCTTGAGGCAGTCTCTACAGCTTTTAGGGGAGGAATTTACTACTTATTTTCTTAAGGTAATAGCAGCAAAGCTTTGAACTTTGTAGCTCACTGCATCGCCAAAGTTTCCTTTCCTCTCTTTGGAGGCATGCCCATAATTTGCAGTAGTGTGTGGTCCAGAAACACTGTGAGAGGTGAAGAGGTGTCTACGACTTTTGTAGAACATTTTCTGACCTCTGATCTCAGAGAATGCTTTCTTCAGGACCTTGACACTAAAGCACTAACAATACAGGACTGGATAATCTGAAGGAAGCTCTTGTTTGGAATGGAGGTTGCTGACTTATTGTTGCCCCTTGGGATTTATTTTGGCTCAGCTCAGGTTCAATCCTCCAAAGTCCTAAACATCTGTCAGGGATTGGGCCTTGTTTTGTTTTCAACTGACCACAGTGTTTTATGGAACTCCTGGAAAATTCACCTCAACAATATTAATTGTTTATTCGTAGGTCTCCCTTGGCTAGGGAGTTGATGAACAGAGGTAATCCAGAGCTGCAAACATGAGCACTTCCACAGCCAAAGATCTGTAGCAGCTTCCATCTTCTATGGCATGAAACAGTTCGTGTTCCCCTCTGGGAGACTTCCCCTGCTCAAAAGACATTGCCCCATTGTTTGAGGCACGTCATGTCACAAAGGCTGTGACCCCCTTCTCTTGTGGCCACCACTTGGCCACAGACGGGACTTGCCAAACAAGGACTGCAAGGCCTTGTTCTTTTCACAGTGCTGACTGCTGGAGCTCCAGTGCTTTACGTGCTGGACAAGGAAAGGCACTTTTTTTTGCACTAAATAATGCAGGAAAATCATGTCTTTACAGAAGAGTTTCTTTCCCACCTGTTGCAGGACGTCAGCCAGAAATTTTTGTGGCACCTTCGCTGAAGAAAAGGAGTTGTAAAGAACTTGACCAGGTACATGTGAAGAAAGGGTACACAGGGCACATGTATCTTCCTGAGATTTTGCCTGCTGACAAAATGGGAGATTTGATAAATTTACATACACACAGATGATGACCTGTAATGAAAATGTTTCAGAAACCCAGCACAGACCTTTGGAGATTATATATCAGAAAAAAATCCTACAATGCCTCCACACTCTGTAGATTTAATTAGGAGAAAAGCACTGGCTGAAGATCAGTTTATTCTGTTTTGGCAAGTCAGGGCACATTACTGATGCAGAATGAAGACATAAGGCTTGAGTGATACCAAGTTGCCCTCTAAGGACCCTTACCCCTACCCATTCTTTCTTAAGTTCTTTAATAAAAAAATAACCTGCTACCAATACAGCCTTAAATCAAATACACATTGCAACACCTGACACTTGCTGTTTCCTGTAAAAGTTTTACATTCCCTATACAGCATGTAATCCTCTTCCTGACAACTGGGCAAGGAAGCAAAATCCAGGGATGTAATATCACCAGGAGGTTCATGGACCTACAGGTTTGCTGAGGGAAAAGAAGATCTGACAAAGGATAAACAAAATCTTCCTGGAAGCTCAGGAACCAAATGGGCAGAGAGCCACATCTCAGCTACCATTTTCTATTAAAGAGAAAGAGCTTGACCCCTCAAATACAGAGAGATTCCCATTGGGTAATTGAGCAAATTCCTAGCTCTGCAAAAGTCTGTGGGGTAAGACTTGCCAGCTTCCCAAGTACTGGGGCATCACAGCAGCAAAGGTCAGCTTCTACCATGAGGTAAGGGTCTGTACTGCTCCTGCAAAGCACATGGTTGAAATAAAACATGCATTTATTTGTTTTGCTGATAGGGTAAAGGAGTAGAATTGAGGCCAGTGGTAAGGAAAAGGTGATATTTTGAAGTATAATTATAAAGGCAGAGTTAACTCATTGAGTTATATACCTTTTGCAGATATATATATACCTTTATATGTCAGAAAAGCACTTAGAGAAATTATTTTCTGTGCCTTCAAGAAAGTGCATATTGCTTACAGATACTTCTTACTTTTGCAAAATATCTGTTGCATTCACTGTGGCTTTTCCTCAGACACCTACTTTTATCCTTCACATATATGGTTTCATATTTCTCTGCCACTGCAAGAATTCTACAGATGAAGTACACCCTGGATAGAGACTTGATTTCTATCCAGCCAAAAATCCTACAATGCCTCTATTTCATAAGACTGAGTCCCACTGAAACTGGTGGTATTTTTTGATTCTGTTCCTCAGCAAAGAAGGAGTAGCACCCTGGTGAGTCCTTTCATACTGTGACATTGATTTTTGCAAAATACTTTGGGGTTTTTTTTATCATAACAATTTTCCATTATTTGTTCCACTTTTAAATTTATCTCCAAAATCTGTTCTCAGATTTGTGGTCTTGGTCCCCCACCACTTGCATTTTACAGTATAAGGCAAATCAAGAGATGTGAAAAGAATATGCTGGAGCATCTTCATGGAACCTCCTGACCACACATAGAACAGTCGTGAGTAGTCTCTATAACTTGCCATGAGATTAGAATATGCAGAGTGTGCACACAGATTTGAAACTGAAGATTTCAGAGGAGATGCCAAAGACCCTCATGTTCTCAGGACTCACATCCAGGCTGGAGGGTTTGATACCATGGGAGATAGGGAACTGCATGCCATTACTTCAGCTGTGTTATGAATTGACCCTGCAGATGTTCACCTCTGCAGCATCTGGTAGGATAACCGAGCTGCCAGTGCCATGCTTTTTGAGAGTAGCCTCAGGGGTTGACAGCATGAGTAGCATCAAGTACACTCTTGTCATCTTTGGCAAAAATCTGAGATTTTGTAATGGCTGCCTCCATTCCTGTTGCATGAAAGGCTCTAGAAACACCTGACCGTCTCTCATCTTGCCTCATCTTGCTGGACATCAGAGTGTCTCATGTGGTCACTGGTGAAACAAATGTGTGTGTTGCTCTCTCACAACAGGTTGGAGATAGGAAATGTAGTGAGGTTTCAAAAATTCCCCAGACTAGATGTGGCAGGAAAAATTAAGCAGGACTCATGATTTTCCGCCTCTACTGGCATGGTCCTTTTGTTCCCTGTACATCTTAAAAGACATCCAACACCCTGAATTTCTGTGCCTTGCAAGAGCCACAGAAAAGTTAACAAAATTGCTTCTTTTTCCACCTTTACATGTATCTACGGAAGAGACTTGAGAGCCAAACCAATCAGCAAAAAGAATGGAATTTCAGAATCTTTCCACACAGATCCAATGATGTGCAGAAATAGCGACCAAAAAACTCCTTGAACGTGATCCATGATTTAAGACGTGTCATGTCAGTGTCAATTCAGTGCCTAGTGGATAAAATATGCCAAGAGGCTGCTGCTTTCATGCCATTGCTTCTTGACTGTAGTTCCAAGACTTCACAGGGGTCATAGATACATGAAGCTGAATGCTAGAATAATACAAAATAAGTGGCAGGCTCTCCTCAAAAAAACCCTTGCCATTAAGACCCAATCCCAAAGTTAAACCAGTGTGGATAGAGCTTTTATCCTATTTCCAGCCAGGACAGGGTTAATTTTTTTCAGTAGGCGAGAGGAGGCATGGATAGGATCTAGAGATTCTTCCATACCACCTCATGTCATTGTATGGCATGCCAGGCAAAGGGGTTTGGAGGTCTGTTCTCAGCAGAAGGAGTCCGTGCCAGGTTGGCATAGTTTGGCTGGGTATGGTTGAGAGGTTTCCCCAAGAATCATTTGCCTCTTTCTTGCATCCTCTGCCATTAGTGTTGTTACCACTGTGGTTCAGTTTCCTATCTCATTGCTGTTTCCAGTAAACTGTTCTTATCTCAGCCTGTGACCTTTACCTTTTGTGCCTCCAGTTCTCAATCTCAGCCACCTGTAGAAGGAGGGAGAAGGGGAGGAAGAACAAGGAAGCAGCTTATGGTTTGGAGAGTCTCAGTGAGAGTGCTCAACTGGTGAATACCATTGCTAAACATGATAGCCTGTGCTCCAGGGATACACTTGGAGCATTGGCCCAAAATATGCCAGTTAGAACAAGACCTAAGAGGATGCCACATACTGAACCAAAAGGAAGAAGTAGAAGAGAAATAACTGGAAATAGAGCAATATACTTTAGCTCATGCCATACTTTAGTCCATGCATTATACACGGGCTTCAGACTTTTCATTGCCTCACAAAGCTGTGGAATTCTCACCAAACTGGGAGCTCCATGTTTCATTTTATCTCTGTTGCTGAGCTTGCTTCAGGCTAGTGTAGCCCATACTCCCAGACCTTTTGGGTTGTGTATGTGTCTCATATGATTTGGATCAGGGAAAAAAATTATCCATATCAACCCTCCCATTTCCACATATGCTACAGTCTCACACCTATCCCCTGTGGCTCATCTTTTCCTTTCTATACTCTTGTGGTGTTCTGTTGCTCAAAACATTGTGCTAAGCCTTCAGATCTTTTACCATGGTCTGTTTAAAGAAGAAAAAAACCTAATCAAAAAAACATCCAAACACCAACAGCTTCCTATTTATCAACACTATACTACTACTAAAAAATCCTTGATCTCTTAAAAAAAAATCAGTTTACATTTTTAGGAAGGCATTACATTTTCCAAAAGCCTGTCCTCCAAGAGCGAAAATCGGTTCCTTCAGACAAGGATGGCTTCCAGTTTGCAGCAGCGAATTTCTGTTGTGGTAAATGCCAGCTTAGCCTTCAGGGATTTGATTTGGTGCCTGCAGATGTGATCCAGCTGCAGGAGCTCCAAAGGAGATTAGTACCATGCCCTCATCCACGGGCAGAGGCACCTTGTAGGTACATCCTTGGACCTTGGTACCAAGAGAAGGGTGAGCAGCATGAAGACCCTGGACATGGCTGTGTCTTCTCATTAGGAAGCAGGTCAGTGAGTTAGGACACTGGGGTGACATTTAGCTCTCTCCTGTTAGCACTGGCCTGAGTGGGGCCAGGACTGTGTGAGCTGGGACTCTGGGTCATGATGAGGTTGATTTATTCAGGGTTGGTTTCCAAAACATGTGAGATTAAGGGGAGAAGTTATTTAATCTCTCTGAAAAAAGAATAAACTTATATATAGCCTCGAGGGTCATGTTTTGAGCAGTACTGGATTTTGCAGCCATCCTGCAATGTATGCTCTTACTTTGTGAGGCAGGGGGAGGAAAACTGCTTTCCCTCTGCACAAAAATTATTTTGTTGGGCAACTACCAGATTAGATTAGTCAGGCACGCTGAAGCCCCATCTCCTCTATTCTAATCAGAGCTGTCCTGCTAATAGTTCTCTGTCCCTGTAACTGACAGCCTTGTAAATATTTATGAGCTAATTCCCTGCCCTGAAATGCAACGGCTGTTGTTTCCAAGAGTCCATAGATATTGTGTGTGGCCTGGGACTGCTTGAGTTGGCAGACATTGCCACAAGTTTGGGAGCACGCACAAAGACACTTGAAATGTACTGGCAAAGAGAGCTGTGGTCAAGAAACAAAGCAGGAAACAAAAGCTGTAAACCTTTTCTGTTCCCTCCTGGAAGCAATATCAGCTAGCCAAGAGTCAGTTTTATCTCCCTCACAGGATGTGCAAGGAGAACTGAACTGAAGGAGCAATTAAATGACCTTCATCCAGCTCTTCCTCATGACTTTTGCTTTTCACAGAATGCTGATTTGGAAGGGACTCACAAGGTTACCGAGTCCAACTCCTGGCCCTGCACAACACCATCCCCAACAGTCACACAGTGTACCCAAGTGTATTGTCCAAATGCCACTGTGGTCAATTCCTTGGGAGCCTGTTCTAGTGCCCAGCTGTGACGGTTCTGGCTTCTTTTTCTGCCAAGGTGGGGATTCCCCAACCACCCTCCGGGGAAAGAAATTTTTTTCTAATATCCAAATTAAACCTTTCCGGACATGCCACTGCCTCAGATCCTGTCCCTGGTCACCAGCAAAGACATCAGTCCGTGCCCCTCCTCTGCCCCTCACAAGAAGTTGTACCTGCAGTGAGGTCTCCCCTCAGTCTCCTCCAGGCTGAACAGACCAAGTGACCTCAGCCACTCCTCACACAGCTTCCCCTCAAGGCCCTTCACCATCTTTATTGCCCTCTGAACACTTGCTAATAGTTTTATGTCTTCTTTGTATTGTGGCACCCAAACCTGCCCCCAGCACTGGAGGTGAGGCTGCCCCAGAGCAGAGCAGAGCAGGACAATCCCCTCCCTTGCTCGGCTGTGATGCTGTGCCTGATGAACCCCAGGACACAGGGCCCTTCTGGCTGGCAGGGCACTGCTGGCTCATGTTGACCCTGCCACTGACCAGGATCCCCACGTCCCTTTCTGGAACACTGCTCTCCAGCCTTAATTCCCTGCTCTCTCTGTACATCCAGGGTTGCCCCTCCCAGGTGCAGAATGAGGCACTGTCCCTTGTTGAACTTCGTACGGTTGGTGATTGCCCAGCTCTCTAATTTCTCAAGGTCTCTCTGCAAGGCCTCCCTGTCTTCAAGTGGTCAACAGATTTTCTGATTTCGTTGTCCTCCCTGCAAAAAATATTCTGTGCTGTTGTCTCTGTTGTGGCAGCATATTCTGTGGCTGTGATTTGAGTGTACATTATATTTTGGCAGTCCAGCATCCCCTAAAGAATAGACGGATACCTCCTACAAAGCCTATGAACTCCACTCCTGTTATCACTTTCCCAGCCCTTTACTCTTTACACCTCTATAGCTCACTCTTGTGTGACCCCTCCTCACAATGCAGCACAAGCCATGGAACTCAACAGTTATATCTCCTCTCAGAGGTTTTGTTTTTTTTTTTCGGAGGGACACACTTACTGCTTCCTGAAACATCTTAATTCTGTTTAGATAGAAGACCACAGGTGATTTTTATTTGGACTTTTTTTTTTTTTTCATCCGTGAGTTTCTAATTTTCTGTGTTTCCATTTGATGCAGATGCAACCTGTAGCTTTTTTAGGCAGCCAAGAACTACTCATTACTCATGTCTCAGCCTCCACAAACCTCAGCACTACTGAGTGCAATGCTTAGCCTTATTTTGCCCTCAATTGACTGTTTTATTGAGAGGGAGGAGAGTAAAACAGCCTGACTTGAAGAGTTACATGCATTATTGCCTTGTTTTCTCAGGATTGGAAAGGAGGACTGGGAAGAAGGTCTTCACTAGTCAGGACTGTGGACTATTTTGGGCAATCACTGTGAGAGCTAAATCCTTCAACTCTTCTCTTTCCTTTGTGCAACTAACATTGAAACAGAGACAGCACACAGGTACCCAGCCTGGACCACTGTTAGTGATGGTGAAACCTGTGTGATCCAAACCATTTCCAACTCTGCAGCACTATTAATTTTTTTATATTAATGCTTCATGCCCCAGAACAACTGCAGGAATTTGTCACTGCTTTGTCAAAGTAAGTTGGGGAACAGCCATGAAAGTGATATAGGATAGAATGAAAGAAAGGAATAGATGTAGATTTGTGTTTAACTTAGCCGCAGTTAGCTGTGATGTGTAGCCATCTCCTAAGTGAGGTCAATGGGAATTGTCAGTGAGAATTGTCTTCAATGAAAGCTGGATCAGACCCTATTATGCCAAATGTTACAGCTGTAATGATACATAATATATTTTTGTCTGTATTTTACCCAAAGCAGGATGGAGAACACAGCTGAGCCTGTTTCAGAGAATTATCCTGTTTAGCAATAGGTTTCTGGTTCCTAGTCAGTTGTTTATAGGCAAGTCTCTGTCAAATACTGAACTTTTGTGCTCAGAAAGGGATAAACTGTACACACCCTTAGGGCAAGCTTGCTTAAGTATTCTCACCTATTGACTTCATGGCAGCTCCCAGAGGCTCATGCAAAATATACAATAGGGATTAATTACTATGTTGATCTCAATCCATTCTCAATAGGAGCAAAAAGTCTCTCCTTGCTCACCAACAGGTTGACTGTCTCACTTTGTATGAGCTTCAGATAATGAGTTGGATGTGGTAGGTCTCATAAAATTTCCACTGTTATACTGTTGGTGTACATTTGATGTTTGGACAGACTTAGGAAAATGATTTCTAGTTGAAAGCATGTTTCACTGAACATTGCTGAGCAACTCACCATGGCTCTAAGGCCACCCATTTGCTTGTTCAGGAATGTAGGTAAAACAAAGGGTAAAGTACGTGGGACTCAATGATCTTAGAAGTCTTTTCCAACCTTGACAATTCTATAACCCCAATGGTCCCAGCACCTGTTGTCTGCTGGGTCTCCTGTGGGGCTGGCATTATACCTCTGCCTGCGCTTGGACTGGCCTTCAGTTAGGTCCCGGGACTGATGGTTTGTCTGACTGGAGCCACAAATTACATCAGTCCTCTTCCCACCACTGCAGGTTTAGGTGACAACCATGGAACCTAGGGAGGTGTTTTATGTCTCCTTGTTTTTCCCTCTCGCTCTCCCTCTGCTGCATTGATCAACACTGTGTTGCAAGCCTTAGGAGGCAGGGGCCTTCCAGTGCCCTCCTGCCATTTTGACTTGGAAGACTCACAGCATGAGTTTGTACTGCAGTAGGTGGTAAATGACCACATTTTGTCCTTATTGAAACATGCATTTAACTTTTAAAAAGACAAACATCATAGGAAGGGCAGGAAGGGCACTTCCCCAGAGCTGGCTCTAGCCTATTAATTCAGCCAGGCAGGGCCTACCAGAAAGCTTTTCTTTATGAAAGTATCTGTGAAGCAAGGGGAAAGAGGAAGAGAAGAAATTTTCCTTGTTTGTCTGCCACCAAAATTGTACATCTGGAAGATGTGCCTGAGGTAGCATCAGGGTATTTGGAGTCTCAGCTTACCAGAAATTTCTCTATCTGGAATCTGCCAAACTGTTTGGATCAACCATATATTTGTCACAACAAGATCTCTAACGGCATGTGGGAAACTGCCAGGGGAGGCCAAGTGCAGGTCATTCTTATATAACTCCAGCATGAATTTGCAGCAACTCAAAAAACTGTGTCATGTGATCAAAACTGTCCAGATTTACAGCAGCATAGGTGTTATAAATCTTTGCCTCGCATAACTGTTGATATTACAAAAACTTTGCTGTCAACAGTGAGGCTGGCATTTTCAGCCACGTTCTGAGCAAACCAATTTCTCCTGGTGGTGACAAAATTATGGGAAGTTCAACTTCAAGGGCCAGCAAGCAGCACTAACAATGCAGGGGAGGGTGAAGGATGAGCCTCTAACTACTGCCCCACTTTTCCTTCCCCAGGAAATGGAGCAGATCAAGATGATCCCTGCTGTATCCAACCATGTCTGTTACTTGGTAACTGCATCAACACACTTGCTGCTGCTTGGCTAGGACAAATTCTGTTCCTGAGGACAGAAAAGCCATCCCAAAAGTAGTCACACCCATCCTGGGGTGCCTTGTGGATGTTGTCCTGCAGTATCACAGTGTCCCTGCAACTCAAATTCCCACTATGGTGAACAGTGTGTCCCACAAATCCTTCTCCTTCCTACCATCCAGCCAAACACTGAGCCTGAAACAAATGCTCTTTCTGAGCAAGAAGTTTCTGAAGATGCAGAAAAGTCCATGCCAGCCCTGGGTTCACATCCTTGCTGGGGCAGCAAGCACATGGATTGTCAGTTTTCTTGGCTGTGGGTGGAGCTGCCTGCTGATTCAGGGAGCCATCTGCAGATGAATCACGGGTTTCTTAGGAAAAAGACTGCCCCAGGAGACACAAGACAGCCAGCTGCTTAGGTCAATGGTTCCAGGGTTTGGAACTGGAAGCACTGCATTTGGCAGCAATCATTTAAAGCTGGAGAGTGAGGGCTGCTGGTGACTAGATGGAATGAGCTATTGCTAAGAAGTACTGCTGCTGATACCGTGCTGGTGTTTTACAAGTTATGACATTGCCAAATGTGCAGGAAGAATATTACATGATCCTGTGATGTGTGTGACCAAATCAGTTCAGTGCAGGGGTTGCCTTAGGGACACAGATAGATTTCAGAATCCAGTGGACTGTGCATTCACCTGTCAGCACACATTTCCCTATGGCTTGCTCAGAGACAAGAACTCCAGATGCAGGTGTTCATGATTTTAACTTGGAAAATGTCTTTGTGCAATCCCTACTGCCACAGTGGGATCACAGATTTAATTCCCAACTGAAGTGTAGGTACCATGTGCAGCAGTAGGGCTTCAGTCTCTAGAAGCTTCCTCTGAAGATAAGTTTGGGTTCTTACTCTGTATCATCTGGTCTATTTTTCCTTATGCCTTTCAGTTATTTCCCTTCAATGTTTGATACTGTTGCATCTCTATCAGCCAGAAGCACGGTCAAAAGTCATTGACACAGCTAGTGGGTAGCAATACTTTGAGTTGCACCTGGAGTTTGTTCTGATTCTTCTAGTCCTGCAGGTGCACACAGGGCAATTGCCCATTGAAGGATGTGCAGGTTTTGGTTCAGAAGTTGTTATAAGCATTATCCAAGAGAAACTAAAACACAGTACAAGAAAACAGAAAGTTAATGCTTTTTCATCCAGTTACATGCCAGTGCCAAGGCCAGACAAAACAACTATCGTTCAAGTAGGAGACACCTGTGGTCTGAGCCCAGATTTTACAACCCAGGCCCTTCTGTGAAGGAATCTTAGAATAGGAGCAATAAACCAGGTACCAGAACTACTGATATTTGGTATCATGATTCCAGCTGTTGCCAGCAGATAGTTTAAGAAAAGCACCAGTTCAGGTCATACCTACATCCATAAAGTAAGTTTTTTGCTCTTTGTTCCTCCACAATGCTCTAGAAAACAGCACAATAAAGCATTGAAACCATCAAATGTAATGCAAATTCACAGGCCTCTCCCATATGAATTTGTGTAATCTGTTTTGTTTTCTTTTTCTTTAAATGTGTTCATACTTTGGCATCTGTAGCCTCATGTGCATATAATTGTGCCTTGTGTATGAATTTTTGCATCCTTGTTTTGAAGTTCATTGGAAGCCCCTTCATTTTAGTGTTGGCAGAAGCAGTGAATAATTATCAGCCCCACTAATCTCTGAGTAAAGTCAGAATTGCCAGTGAAGGCAAAGAGGATCTCAGAGTTCCAAAAGAATGAACAGCGCAGATTTTTTATTGTCAACAGAGATACTTTTATCTCATGTGTAAGAATTTAATCTAACTTTTTTTCTCAAGTTATTTTTAAAAACTTCTTGCTAATAGATAATCCTTTGTCTGGATTGGCATAAAAGGGCAAATGTGTAGTAGCAGCTACTTGACTGCATGGTAGCTGTCCAAGAAAAATATTTGTGCAAGTCTTGCTGAATCAGGGTATGTTTCCAAATAGGCAGAGTGTCCCTCTCATTGACAAGATTTATCTCATGCAGGCTAAGTCAAATACTCTTCTGTCCTGTAGACTCGGGGCAATGGTGCATATTGTTAGCAAAAGAGACAGCAATCCTGTTCAACACAGTGTGTAAGTCTCCTAGTGTTGTGTCTGTATGTGGTGTGGTACACAGTAAAATAGATTAGCCAGAAAATTTACTGTTTTGTCTAGACAGGTGTCACCTGGTGCCCAGACAGTCACAGTTTTTCACATCTGAGATTAATGAGAGGACAGATCATTAAAATGCCTTGCTGTTGACTTGAAGATCTCACATGTGAGACATACCAGTACCAAGTCATCTTGTCCATCCCCCTGCCAGTCCACGGCTGTTGGACTGCAATGTGCTACTGACACCAAGCTATAAATCAGAGCAGTTTCTCTTGAAATGTAGCCATTCAGCAGCTTAGCGGCACGCAGATCCTCCTGGCAAACTTCATCAAGGCCAGTAATGACACACAGACCTGGGTGGCTTTTCATTGCTGGAAGTTTTGATCTGAACATTTTGTACAATCCTCTCCAGGAGCGCTTTCCAAACAAAATGCAGCCTCCCAGCCCCACAAAGACTTGCAGGTCAGGTACCTGCCTGGGGTAGGGACAGTGCTGCTCTATGCAGGGGCCAAACAGCCACACCTCTTCACCACTGTAAGAGGTGTGGAAATGTTCTTGTTTACTGGTGCTGCACTGCTCCACAAACAGGCACCTGTCTAGATCCTGTGATCAGATGAAAGTGGTGCATTGCTGGGAGGAAGGGAAAGGGAGCTGTCCTGCTGCTTGCCTTGAGAAGAGCATAAGGTGTGGAGAGTTCAGGGTCTTGGAACAGGACCATCAAGAGACCTCATGGTGTTCCAGAACAGAAGAAAATGTAACAAAAGTACTGCAAATAAATCTCAACAATATCTGAGTGCGTCTGGCATGGGACTGACTGTGCCTGGTATTGTATCCCTCAGGAAAACAGTGTTCTCCTCTTTTGAGGAATGGCCTTCTCCTTGCTGCTCTTTCCATGTAGAAATCCCACATTATGCCATCTGTTCTCAGCTAGCCATGGGAAGTTCCCCATCTTCACGATAACCAAGCCCTCCTGTTCTTCAGTGTCACTGCTTTGAAGTTAGCACTACTTTAAATAGGAAGTCAAAATTAGCACAATCTCAGCATCCAGAGGGTGAATAACCCCCATTCATTCATCTGGCACTCCTCATTTCTGTATAGATCCCCTCTTCATTACGTTTGTTGTTTACATAAAAGTTAGCTAGCCTATATAAGTTCCCAAAGTGTAATATGTCTTTTATATAAGAGCCATGGGGGAGGGCAGATAAACATACAAGTGTTTCAACATGTTCACTCAAGCCCAGTAGAAACGTATGGTGTGGTTATCTCACAGTCAAAGTAAGCACACTGGCCTATAAATGGTTTAAGATTTAAAGAATCCCAGCAGACAGAAGAAAAATATTTCTTTAATAGATATTAATTAATTAATTAATTGCTTTTTGGTCCAAATTTATCATAAAAACTTCTGTCTAGCAGTTGTTGATGAATGTTCTATTTATTCAATATTAAATTTGTGGGATATATACATTATATTTGTGGGATTATAAGATGCCATGATAGCACATGAATATGTCAGTGGTATAAAGCATGATCTTTGCTAAGGGCTACCACTCCAGCACTGAAGAAAACTGTTGGTTCTAGTTTTAAGGGCAGCTTCAAAGTCCTCATGGGTCCCCCTTTCTACAGTTACTACTGGTTACTGTACCACTAAGAACAGACAGAGGCCTCCAGGGTCTGGAGGCATCTTGGCTATGCACAGCAAGACTGTATGAAAAAGTGAGTTTCTAAAGATTTGTCAATGAATGAGTACATAACTTTTCTCTCAAGATTGAGAAACTTGTAAAACACCCATGACATTATTACGACAGGCTCTGTGGTTTTGGTGGAATGGGTAAATTGATAGGGTTTTCATTCTTTTTTTCCTTCTTGTTAATAATAAAATGATCCTAGTCCTGCATTTGAATACCACTGAAAGCCTCTGAATTCTTTATGAAATGTGAAAAGCTGCTTCATTTTACTTCAGAGCTTCTCACCAGCAGCAGAGGGGCAGCAACTTCCACATCACTGCAATGACAGAAACTTAGCAAAGGCCTCTTAGGAACTCAAGTTTCTTTTGAGGAAATGAAATGTCATTACATTCAGCTGAAGATGCAAAACCTTAGAATGAATGGAAAGACAGAGCAAGGAATTTGCATAGATGGCTGAGTGAAACCTCTTTTGCCCTCCGCACAAAACAAGCTTCATCACCCTCTTCCCATATACACATGCATAAACACAAGGATATGCTTTTACAAAATCACATATAAAAGCCGAGGAAAAATAAAATAGCTGTTACATGTTTCTGCTTTTCCCGGTCACAAGTTACTCTCATTGTTTCATGCAGGATGGCTGAATTACCCAAAATATTCAGGGAGACTCAAGGCACTGGGGACATCCCATTGTGCTGTCTGGTTCAGGTGACCTCAGAAGGGGGTTGGAAGGAGGGAAGCCTGGCAGAAATTGTACTGCTGAAGACAACAGGTTCTGTCATAGGGTCAACTTTTTAGCCAGGCTAGAAAAATGTTTCTCTACAGATTCAAAAGTCTGTTCATTTTGTACTGGGAAATGAGTGCCACTTCCTCTTGTGCCTTGAAAAACTCAACATGTAACAGTCAACCCTTTAATATGATTCAACCTGATTGAGAGGAGGAAAAAATAACTCCTTTCCTAATTCATTAATGACTTTCTCAGCAAGGACAATATTCACAAAACACTTTTCCCCCTAAGATTTCTAGGAAGAAGATTTGCAGAAAACAAAGATAAACCCATCAGCATGAAACTTTGCTCAGCTGTGTTCTACAGACAGCAAATTCAATTGTCTTTTCATTTTATACCGCATTTTAATTCCACACACTTAGGTGTGAGACCAGAATCCAGACAGCATATTGGGAGAGAGACAGATATTGGGAGGGAGACAGATGTCATTCCCATCTGTGTGAGGCATCTTACACCTTGGGATAGTGGTCAAGGAACTCCAATCCGCATTGCTGTAAAAACATTCTCCTTTCCCTTGAACAGTCCTTAATGTGTTCTCATAATGTGAAGTTTCTTAATGTGTTCCTACAGCACCCAATTTAACCCACCAAAACAACATGCCTTTGACCACATATAATTACCTTACTTATTACCTGACTGATTGCCTGCAGTATAACCAATGTGGTATTAGAGCTGCAACAAAGATATTTCAACAAAATGAAATACATCCATTTTCAGGGAAAAACAAACAAACAAAACCCCACAAAACCAAAACAAAACAAAAAAACCCCACACCAAAAACAACAAGCACAGAAAAACAAACAAGCAAACAAAACAAAACAGAACAACAACAACAAAAAAACCACTCACCAGGCTGGAGAAAGAAGAGAACAGAGTGAACAGAATTAGTATTACCTGTTTCGTTGTCTCTTTATTTTATAAAATATTGCACACATGAGCTACACAGGTTGAGATAATGAGAAATGTACATCTCTTCTAGGGATGTCTTTCAAAGCCATCATTCATGAAGGTATAACAATCACAGAATAATAACTAGTATATTCCCTTGGGTAAATGAGACGAGACAGTTACATTTAGCCCACCAAGTGTTTGAGAGGAAGTTCCTTCGATCCAAATTTGATCACGTTGCAAACAGTGTCCAATCAATTATGGAATTTATGCTTATGAAAGTGCATTTTAAATGCAACTGTCAAGTAAAGGCACAGGAACATGAGAGGATTTCTATGCTGTTTGGTTGGTCAAATTTCACAACATGTCACCCAGGATAAAGATGTATATGTGCTACCAGTGCTTAAGGCAGCACACTTGTAAAGGGAATGGATACATCAAATGTGCTGCAAATCCTCTTCTTGGGGTTCTCATCCAGATCCGCAGATTGCTGACTCCCTCTGCTATCAGTAGGAATAAGAACCAAAGCACCAAAAATGTTCATTTTAAATTCATATATTAGTATGGTCCCTGCACAAGG
Organism: Prinia subflava; assembly: GCF_021018805.1. Taxonomy (NCBI): domain Eukaryota; kingdom Metazoa; phylum Chordata; class Aves; order Passeriformes; family Cisticolidae; genus Prinia; species Prinia subflava. The sequence goes on along the minus strand of NC_086283.1, from coordinate 65,506,418 downwards.
GTGACATACAAATTCATGAAGCATTCCTTATTTTTTGGGCCAGTATGGACAGAATTAAATGTCGGAAAGTGCTCTACCTTGCAGCACATAAATGTTCTCAAATGAACACAAAAATGTTCATTTTTGATTCATCCTCTCTCTACATGAATTATAAATCCAAATTAGAGGGGCAAAATATTTTTGCTCCCAAACAACTTTTTTTGAGTAACAAACATTTCTTGCTCTTCTACTCACTCATAAGCCCTTTGTTTACTCCCATTCAAAATAATTCTTTTTACATACATGATAATTGCACAGAAAGTCTAGAAGAATCTGGCATAGCACACTGTATAACATAGAATGAAGACAGCAGAATCTTAAACATAAGGAGGAAAAAAAAACATCTGTGAAAGAAGGCATGTCATGAAAGCAGTCAACCTCCAGCTCCTAGCAAGCTGAAAAGCACACAGCAGAAGGAAACAGTAAAATCCAGCTACACGCTAAGGCAGCAGAAGTCCTACTACAGTTTAATCCTCAAAGGACAGCACCATTTAGGTGCTAAGCCCTCCTGCTGGATCGGTACGCAGAAGCGATTACCATTCCCGGAGAGCATGCTGCTGAGAGCTTCTCTGAGTCTATCTTGAAATGATCCCTTCCTGCAAGAAAGGAAGCTTTTTCCCTCCTGACCTGCAGACACTGACTACCTCACACTTCAGTACACGCTTATAATGCAAAGGCTGGAATGCTGGACTAGGAATACCAAATTTTCCACTGTTATCGAAAATATGGGGGCACTAAGAGAAGCATTTGGGCTAGGAAAATGAGATGAAAAGGGCTACACTTCCAAGTCTATGGGAGCCCTTCTTTCACAAAGACAGTTACTGAAAATTCCAAGCATGTGACATTACAGGCAGCTAACAAGAAGAAAACTGTGATTTTGGTTTTAAAATTATTTTCCTGGGGGAATGGGAGAATGAACAACTGAAGCCAGCACTGGGATCTAGAAGGCAGAAAAGCAGACTGTAAATGGGTGTGTTTGTTAATACTTACCACATGATGCAGGTTTTGCACCTATTACTGTGAGCTTTGCTTAGCATAAGAATCATTCTTCAAAAGAGGTGCTAGGTACCTGGACCCACATCACTACTCAAACACAGCTTCTGACCTTCCCCTCTCCAAAGAGGGTGACAAAATGCCTGATACCTTGAGCAGTGCAAGGATCTTGAATGCTCACCCTCCCTTACAGAGATGATGCAAGTCCTGGGCTGTGTATTCGGGCTCAGCTTGGCATCACCACCCATCCCTCCAGGCCTGCTTCCTCACTTTTGCCTCCTCAGAACAGGGAAGACAGAGAGGGAGCTGATACAACCTAACAGAAATTTAACGATGCGCACTGAGAGGTGGTCCTGATGCAATAACAAGAGCTGTACAAGGAACTCCAGCATCATTTTTTATTGAATTGAGGGCTTTGGGATTTTCTGAGAGTATTTGTCTTTAGCATCCAAACCTCATTACACTGTTGTGTCACAGCAGCATGGTGGTAGGACTGCTAAATGAGTAAGACAGTATTGGCCATTTTGAGTTCACCCTGAAGATATCATTTGAGCACTTCAACGTTTTGCAGCCCAAACCTCTTTTCATGCCACTGTCTTTAGTAATTGCAAGCTCTTTGCTCCAAGTGAAAGCAACACCAGTAGTCTGAAAACACTAAATTATATTATTATGGCCACAATCAGAAAAAACTATGGTTATATGAGAAAAAAAAACAACAACAAAAACACCCCCCAAACAAACAGGAGAGCAGTAGAGGAAAGTATGAACTTTCCAGTTCTGTTCTTTATAATGGTTCACAGACCTTTTCAAGCTTACTTTTCAGAAACCATAGACAGCTGCTCTCTGCTGCTACTTTTTGGGTAGGCTAAATCAGTGTGTCCCAGTTACAGAAGCCACACCAAACATTCATTCTCTTGCACTCCTGCTCTTCAGTCATAATGCACATCCCTGCCTCAGGCTGTATTTTCAATCAGCAGTGAGGCTCTGGGACAACTGCTTCTCACTCCACTAGGAGCTAAAAGGTTACATCTGTCACCAGAGGAATAAAATCTTCTCTAGCACTGAAGTATCCATTACAATTTGGAGAACTTCTAGCAGAGAAACATTAGGTGTTTTAAGATGGGCTGCTGGCTATGCGTAACTGAAGCAGTCTCATCTTTGCCCTGCAGATGGACAGTTTGCAATTCCTCTTGTATGCATCCACTTTCTCCACCTTTTCCTAACTGACTGTTTGTCTCTGAAGGACCCTGGCAGCAAACATCCACCTTCCTTACTTCTCTGTCTCTAAACTGCAGCACAAGGAAAGGTGGCCAGCAAATATTGTAGGGGGCCTTAGGAGAGTCAGGAAAGGAAAACCAGAAACAGGAGGCAAAGATTGTAAAGGAAAAGAAAATAAACAATTAATACAACTTGCCACACTTCTGCAAGAGGGGATGCATTTCTCTCTGATTTTGGCATGGTGAGGACCTTGCAGTGGCAAATAAATACACCTTGAATGGCTACAAGGTGCAGCACCAGGCCTTTGGGATGAATTTCTCCTGTAGGACCAAATGGCTTTTTTGCTTAGGGGAGGGCAGGAAAGATGTGCTGCAATGCTTAAGGGAAGCTTTTAGGTGAGGCTGTAACATCAAATGAAAATGACTCTGAATTCCCCACACTGGAAAATGGAAAGTGTCATGCTTGACAGGAGTTTGCCTATCTTGATGACATAAGATGCAGGTGGCTGCTAGTGATCCAGCAGGCTCCTGTTTTGACTCTGTCAGTGTTAGTGTAATGAGAGAGAGTGGAAGTTAAAAGAAAGATGAAAGTAGCCTATGGCTTCAGAAACATCCTTTTTCTGCAAAAGAATTAAGTACTCCAAAACAAAATAGTAAACAGTATGCAAATATAAAATAATAAACAGTATCCCCAAAAGAAGATTGAACTCTGCAATCTTTTTTTAAATAATACTTGAAAACATAAGAGAAAGGGGGAAAAAAGGTAGAAGCCAAGAGTGTAAATGCAGAAGGGCATGGTGGGATCGCTCAGGAAGGGAAGAAACAGTGCTTAGGAAGAAACATTGGTTTGCCTTCCCAGGGCAACTCAGTGCTCCTGGAAATGCTATATAAAAGTACTGAGTCAGCATGACCAGCACTCTCGCCAACCTGGGGAGTCCTGTCTTGGTGGCTAAAGGTCAGCCCTGTTGTTTGGGAGGTGCAGTCCCACTCAGGGAGATGCATAAGGGGGTGCAGTCTATATTTCTTGCTTAGTAGTGGAACAAGCTGTTTCTCCTCCCTGAGCTGGACAGGGTATGAAGCCACCATTGCTCAGGAGCTCATGGGCTGGTCCAAGTCAGTCTGGATAGGTGGACACAGGAGACAAGTAAGGAAGTGCATCCCTCAGACAGACATGTTGGCCACGGCCCTCTCGTACATGCGCTCCAGGATGCGGTGGATGCTGGCAAAGCCTGGCCGGTCCGCAGGCAACTTGCTCCAGCAGAGGCGCATCAGGTTGTAGAGCTCCAGGGGACAATTGTCTGGGCAGGAGAGGACATTCCCATCCCTCACGTAGTAGATGACCTCCTCATGAGCCATCCCATAGTAAGGCTGCATGCCATAGGAGAAGATCTCCCACAGCACCACTCCATAGGCCCACACATCAGACTCCGTGGTGTAGCGGTTGTAGAAAATGGACTCGGGGGGCATCCAGCGGATGGGGATGGCATCGTTCTCATTTGCTTTGTAATAGTCAGCCGAGTACATGTTCCGAGAGAGACCAAAATCGGCAATTTTGACCACCATGTTCTCCCCCACCAGGCAGTTCCTGGTGGCCAAATCCCGGTGGACAAACTTGCGCTCAGAGAGGTAGGCCATGCCGGCAGCAACTTGCTTGGCAATGCAGAGCTGGCTGGTGCAGCCCAGTGCCAGGGGGTTCGGCAGGCCAAGCCTGGTGTCCAGACCGTCCTGCGCCAGGCTGCAGAGGTTGCGGGGCGAGCGGTCGCGCAGGTACTCGTTCAGATCCCCGTAGGCCATGTACTCGAAGAGCAGGCACATCGGCTTCCCCACCGCGCACACGCCTGCGAGAGGACAGACAACACCCGTCACCTGGGCAGCAAAGAGGCCTCTGCTGTGCGAAGGCCAAAACGTCCAGAAATACTTACACAAAAGGGACACTTTCAGTAATGCAGAGAGAGGCGACCATGCAAATACCGTTCACTTTGCATGCATGCATCATGCATGTTGACTCTTTCGAAGCCCTTCATCGGGGATCTAATGCTGAGCTCTGAGGGGGATGCTAACAAGTCATGCACAAGCCTACATGCAGAGTTTTTCTCAACATCACAGGTAAAACACAGAGTTTTGGAGCTATATTTCATTAAGAGCCCAATCCTTAAGCTAGCATTAACAAAAGTATTGCCTCTTTCCAGGTGCAACTGCAAGGACTTTCAGGAAGTAACCTTTAATGTTCTGATCACGTCATTTTAAATTTGTTTATTTGTTGTGATCATTGTATTATTACAACAATAAAACTGTTGTAGGGGTGACACATAAGCAGGAAGACTTCAAAATTATTCACCAAGGGGCATGTTGAAGGGTTCAGTGGAACCCAATTCACTTGAATTGCAAGGAAACTCAGAGCCTTATGGATTTTTCTTTTCTTTAAACAACTCATGCAAAAAATGTTGGTTGAGGAATTACTTTTGGTATGACAGATATTCAAAAATGAAAGAAAGACAAATCAAAAACAGACAACAGAAAGGAGACATTTGCCGTATCAGTTAGACGCAGAACATAGTCCCACGGAAGGGCACATACTTGGCTCTTCATCAGCTTTGTTGGTGGGACAGCATTAACCACATTTCCATGAGCCTTACTGTTCATACAGTGATACAGTAACATTTGTGTGCCTATCATTACGCTGCTAATCAGCAAAGGCCAACCCTTAAAATGTATGTGTTTTGCTTTTTTGGGGCCACCATTTAGCTAGTGGTGAAGCAAATTTCTGGTTGATGACCTAATATTTGAATCTTTGAGGAAAAACAAATGGCTGTTCCCAATCTGATGACATCAGGATCTGACAAGCATGACAAGTGTATGTGAGGGATTTATCATCTAAGCTGTCTTCAATAATGTGGCTGTTTCTCCACAGCCCCATGATGCGAGACTAGTTTGTGCCTGCACCTTTTCCCTTTTCTGACATAAAATGTGATAACAATAAACACAAAGTTTAGTCCAGCTTGGTGCATTTCCTTCTTTTCTTTTCTGTAACCAAAGTACCTCTATCAACGCAGCTTCCCCAAAGCTGTGGTTTATCCATTTCAATATGTTGTGGAGCTTCCTACTGAAATAAATTAAGATCTCAGGTGCCCCTGTTCATGAGAATCAAATCTGCACACAACTTAGAGCAGGATTGCCAGAGAAAGGTGGCCATCAGCATCTACTTCAGACAAAAAATGAAAATTTTCTAAAAGAATATTTTTGCTTAGCAGCTTTCTTCTCAGAAAATGCCTTATTAGCCAAGCTGCAGCTCTAAGACTTTCTAAGGAAAATCTAACAAAAAAGGATGTCCTTTCAGATGAGAGTGGAAGGAAAGAAAGAGATTGGTTTTGTGGCTGGCTTTCTTTGTTCATTTAATTTTCATTTTTTCAGTTCTATGAAGTGTTCAGACATCACCATAGTATGTGGGACCTATAAAACTAACAAGACTTCATGTCTTCCCTTATAAGATATCTGTGTCAATGTTATTAGACTGGAAGCAGATTTAAGCAGCAAGATGGCCAGCAGTATATTCAGTGCAGCATGAGGAGGCTTTGATGTGATGCTACCATCCTGTTAAGGCAATAGGATGCCTCACTGAGATACCTAAAAGCTTGACGATGTTTGGATTGTCAAATTCTGCCATGAGAGCTGCTTCCCTCTGAAAGTCAGCCTGCATGTCTGCAGATGCTTCCTCCTTCAGCATTTTCACTGCTACCATGGTGAAAGGTTCATATGGCAGCAGCCCTGGGGCCCTACAAGGAGAGGGAAGAGAAGAACCACCAGTGATCAACACATGCACACTTAATATAGGTTCTGTTTCTGATGCAAAAGGAACCTTAAAGCCCAGTTTCATCTCTTAGGACTGCAATGTCCATTGCATATTATAGAGATATTTAATTTGGTTCAGGCAGGACTAAATTCAATATAGCTTTTTTTAATCCCTGGTCTTGCTGCTTACAGATTCATTACCACATCTGGTAAAGACATAAATAAGTAACAGGCTGGTAAGAAGCAAACTCTCCATAGGCTGAAGATCACACCATAAACTTAATGGAGGACAGGAAGGACTTTTAGTCCAAACAATTCACTTTTGGGGTACAATGGCTGAGTTAAAAATAAACCTATTTTCTAACAAATTGATGAAAGAGCCTCCGTTCTCATACCCAGCACAATGGTTACTTTGGTATATCTAGCTACTGTTAGAGTGAAAGTAACAATTACAGTAAGTGTATTCCCTTGGTTTTCTATGGAAAATAGCCTTAATTCAACAAGTTATAAAATGATTGGCTAATTTCAGCTGGATTTAATGTGTTGTAGCTGAGGTCTAGAAAACAGTTAATATTCCTACAAGATTGTGGAACCATATGACAGGACAGAAGGGACAAAGCAAACCTGTGCCTTGTATGAAGAACAGGTTAATACGTGTGAATATGCACATTCTGACATTGGTGAATCTTCAACTAAAACTTACAGATACAAATCTTTCGGAGACAGAATCCTGACTTAGAGTAACAATTTGTTTTCTTATACAGAGATCCCTGCACCCTCAACAAGTTTAATTAGATAGGCTTGCCCACCAACAAAGACTCAGGGGTAGCTGTTGCTGGAGAAGAGTAATTTCCACTCCTCAAACATGCACCAAACCTCAGACGTACACTTTGTTTCCTGTGCAAACTATTCCCAGAGGTCTTGCAGCTAAAACACATTCTGTACTGGTAGCCAGCCAGAGCCCACGGAGAGTGGTGCCCACTTATGCCTCATGTTACTACATCAGCCTGGCTGCCCTCCCATTGCTCGAATGACAGGTTATTTTATTGCTCAGTAGCAGCAAGAGGAGACTCCAATTTCCTAAGCAAACTTCCAGCTTCCTTGTCTTCTACTTCAGACACATGGCAGTTGCAACAGTTGCACTTGGATGCTGTAAATGTCAAATGTCACTGGATGGCAGGGTGTCCATCAAGAAAGGAAGCACAGGTGGCTAGATCACAGCTGAGACACTCAGGCAAGGAGGTCTGGCATGCCAGAGCAGAGGATCAGACCCCACACTTGTCTGCTACTGCCTCCATTACAGCACAATGTCTTCCTTCTTTTTCCCTGTGCTGGCAGCAGTTTCCAGTCTTGTAGAAGGGAGGAGTTTGAGCACCTACCACCTGCTGTTAATTCTCAGCACTAGAGCCAGAAGCAGCAGCCTGAACAAAGTAATAGAGAATTTAAAAGTAAAAATAGGAGGCATTTATGTCTTCCAAATAGTTTCACAGATTACCACTCATCCCTGACTAGCAGACCCAGCACAGTGCCAGAGCAGGGGTAGGCAGAGCTCAGACCTGCCTGCTTTGGAGACAGAAACTCACCCCAGGCTGATGTACACCCAACCACCCCATTTCACTGAATCCTGTAATGTAAACCCACCTAAATGTAACCAAATGAGGTTAAGCCGCACACAGTCTTTTAACCGGCCTTCAGGCAAAAGCCAGAAATTTCACCTTTGGTAGCTCATGGTGATTCAGTAGAGTTCTTGGCAGACCTGGGAAATGCACACTAATCTGGCGCAGAGGCAGAGACTGTCTGAAATCTCAGCAGACAGATGTCGAAGTTGACCCCTTTCATGCCCTAAAGACAGTCTTTGCACAAATGATAGGGGCACATCTCCAAGGCAGCAGTGGGAAACTGCTGCCTCTGAACCTGGAGAATTCAGGTGAAGGGCCAGAAAGGGAGTGTTTTTTGAAAAATAGGTTAATTCTCTTCTTGAACTGGGAAGCATCAGAAGAAATTACCTTAGGTAATCTCTCTTGCAATTAATTAAAAGCTGAAGAGAAATTTACATTGTTTGTGCAGAGGGTGGACAGCAACAGTCCTTTGCCTGCTTCACCACCAATGGATTTGTGCACCAGAGGCATCAATTGGCATTTAAGTACATGCTGTTCAAAGAAATAAGCAGCAGTGCAGTTAGGAATTTCACCCTGAGCCTATTTAGAGACTGTTTGATTTAAGTTCCCAGTCAGGTTTGCTTTCCAAAGCAGTAACTATATAAAAAAGACTATGTCCTGTTCCCACCTTGCTCACCATAACAACTGGGTAGCTTTTCTTAGGTCATTAAATAATGCAATTAACTTCTACTGAGTCTGGTGGGAATCTACCTTTACCTTATCCTTTGGTTAAGTGAATAAGTGAGCAGGAGGCTGCTCTGAATCAGCAGAGGATTTTGAGGGGGAAAGGAAGGTTTGGGGTTTTTTTTAATTAACACCCACACTATTTTTCAGCTATATATGAGACAGAAGGTCAAAGAAATACCTTTTGCAGATAGAGAGAACATGAGGAGTTTCTGTTAAGAAACTCTGACCTTAGGGACAGTCTTGTCCCTAAGGAGGGACAAGTGGTGCATTTGCAGTGTCGGTCTACCAGCCTACTAGCAAAAACTCCATACTGGCCTACTAGCAAGGACTCCACATCCAGGCTTTTAGGCAATCCTGATCTTCAGGCTTAGCCTGGACCACTCAGCTCCAGCTCTGGGAGAAAACTTGTGTGCTCTTTTGCACTGAACTGCACGGAGATGGTTCTCTGGTGGCTTGTGGGGTCAGTGTGGTCCTCCCAGGAGGAGAATCAGCCACAAGGACCTCTCTGGAACAGACCTGAGCCAGGCCCTGAATTTTGTTCTAAGCATGATTACTTCCTTATCCTTCCAAGTGTGAAGATGTTCCTGGTGAAGACAGCAGCCTTTCAGGAGAAGCTAGTAAATGATAGCTAGACACTTCCTGTCCTAACATGTTGCTTGACCCAGGAGTGAGTAAACACTGAATCAGGACTCACAGCAGCCAACTGGCAGAGGCATTGCTGGCACTGAGTGCAGAGCTTTGTTTACAGAAGAGCAAGAAACATGAGAGCAGGAGAAGTAAGAGGATTGCTAAACTTAGCTTGAGACGTCCATTTAACACATGCAGGAAAGTACATTTTATCCTTATGAGGTGGGAAGGCAATAATTTGAGTTTTGATAGTTTCAGTAACCTGGATAGACACACAGCTTGTACTAGTGGATCAGCGGTCTGCACTGATCTGCCAGCAGTGTACAGAAACGTTATTTATGTATTCATACATCCTTATAGTAATATTATATTATATATTCTATATATTTATATATGCTATATTATATATAGTATATAACATACTATATGTATTATATGTCCTTATTTACATATTTATATATCCTTATAATAAGCACAGAAATGCTTATTATAACGAATTATAAAGCCTTGGAGGCACTTTTGACAGAGATGGTAATTTAAAAAAAGAGGCCCTTAAGAAGCAACATTTCTGTAGCTCCTTGGTTGAGCCACAGAAGGCAAGCATCTCTCAGGATGTGATACTCCTCACTTTGAAAATGCTAGATAAGATGTGATCCTTTCTTTTTTTTCTCCCATGTCTTTTTCCCTCAGTTTCCACTGACAACAACAAAAAGTCTTAATTGAAAGAAATTGCAGTGCTGAAATGGAGGAATTCCACATAAAAGGACTTTACACCACTTTGGCACTTGCTTAACTAGCACTTTAGTGACAATTGAATGCCCCTTGAGAAGCCTTGCTTGATATCTGTGAAAGTCATTTCGAGAGAAATGACAGGCCTTCAGAAAGGCCTGTGCAGCACTCAAATTGTATTAAAATTCTCAGAGCAAGGCCAAAGCAGCACTTGGCAAGAAGAATGTCTGCCCTGCTGGGGCACAGGTGAAGACTCCTGCAGCATGAGCAGGAAGGTGATGCACCTCAGGGCAGTCTGAGGGCTGTGCTGAGGCTGGGACAAGAGCTGCCCTGTGCCCCTGGTGTGCAGTGCCCCAAGCACAGTTCTTTTGCAGTTTCTATAGCTTTGTTCTTGTTTAGAGCTCAGATGTGTTTGGTAATCCAGGCTAACAATTTATCACAGGGTAAGCATCTGTGACGCTCACACTGCATGCCCTTTGAATTTTGTTATTTTTAGTTCTCTCTGTAATAAAGAAAACTATGCCTGCTTTTTTCCGTTAGAAATAATTTATCTCTTCATTAGGAAAAAAAAAATGCAACACAGCTATTGAAATTGTTTTCCAGCTGTAACACATTTAACCTGTACAGAACTCATTTTCTAGCAGGTGTATCAACAGCTTAACTATAAACATTACAGATAGCATTATGACTGTTTTTTGCAAGGATAGTCCTTAGCTTTGTCAGTCAAAAAAAGCATTTCACCAAGCAGACCTTGGCCCAAGGTGGGACACTGATCCTTCCCTGGGTTTTTATGATGTCATCATACACTACTGCAGCTACAGCTACAAAATCATGCCCCATACTTGTTAACCGCAAAGGACAAAGATAACTGCCCTGACTAAGCAGGGAACTATGCATCCTGTACACTTTCTTCTAGGAATTTGGGGATGGGACTTTAGGGGGAACCATTACTGTCCAAAGATTGTCTTGAAGAAATAATGAATTTTGTCAAGAAAAACTAGACATCTTCCATTCGCCTCGTGTCAAGTAAAGATTTTTCACATTTGTGAAAATGCACAATCTCACCTCCCATGATATTATCAGAACTGAGTTCTCGTTTAATATCTTAGGTTTAAAACAGGTAACAATGGCTGCAAATTCCAAAAATAAAAAGTGAGAAACTAACTAAAGGGGGCACTGTAGAAGTCTAGAAATAAGGGAAGTTATGTATGTTACTCAGACACTGATATCCAGATAGCCACGGAGCCAACCAAGGATTGTTATGGCTGGAGAAAGGCATACAGAGGTAGGGTAACATTTTTCTGAGACAAGTGTCCTTGTTCTGGCTCCTGGAGATAAGCACAACACCGCATATCAGAGGTGCAGGAATGAGGCCAAGAAGTAGGCAAGAAATGGACTGCAAGGGGATCAAGAGCACCCAAGACCTCCAAAGCCCCCAAGCTTGTCCAGAAAGGTCTGGAAGAAGGGGCTGCCCATGATAACTCACTTGTATAGAAAGTTAGCTCCAGGACACAGTAATTTTACTATAAAAAGGTACCCCCACAAAGCCTGGGCACACATGTGCCCCAGGACCCCAAACTTCCTGTCAGCTTAATTGATGTTAGAGCCAGGACCACTGATCTTTTTCCCTTTCTTTCTTTCTTTCTCTCCTTCCATCTTTAATCCATCTTTCTGTCTCCCTTTTCACAATACCCCTTTACTCAAAACCCACTGCCCTATGTTTATATAGGAGGTCAGAGACTATAAAATATCTATTTCCATGGCAGGTGTGTAGTTTACTAATAAAAATTTGTACACTTTTGCAGATACTCTGACTTTTGTTGTTCCTTTCACCCATGAGCATCTGCAAATCTTGGGTGTGCGTTTCCCATTAAGGTTGGGACACCACAGACACACAATCACCCCCTATCCCCCCAGTGTCCTATGTGGGGAGGTTCTTTGGGGGATTTTTGGTTTGGTTTGGTTTTGCCACTGAATCAAGTTGAAAATCGCTTGGGACTGAACTGTAGCAGGACACAATGATAATATAATCTGTGGTTATTGCACAGATCAATATTGGTGTTATAATGGAGATCACTGACAATTCATAAATACTGGGAAATATAAGAACTTCACAAAAGGTCATGTCACAGGCAGTACTCTTGGCAAAATTCAGCTGAACTTTTACACCAGACTTTAGTATGCGAGTAAGGCATTACATCTCCTAGAGAGTAGAAAAGAGTAATTTGTGGCAAAAGTTTAACAAATATCAACAGATAGCAGTGGACAACAAATACAATTATTCAAACCTAAGTATTGTGTACTATTTAGTACACATGCATTTGAGTGGATGGATGGATGGATGGATGGATGGATGGATGGATGGATGGATGGATGGATGGATGGATGGATGGATGGATGGATGGATGGATGGATGGATGGATGGAGGGATGGATGGAGGGATGGATGGAGGGATGGATGGATGGAGGGATGGATGGATGGATGGATGGATGGATGGATGGATGGATGGATGGATGGATGGATGGATGGATGGATGGATGGATGGATGGATGGATGGATGGATGGATGGACCATTTTTAGTGCCGATTTTTCACAAGTACCTTCAGATAAAAAAGAATCACAAAGAGACTGCTTACCTGGCTTGGAAGACTCTCCCAAATGCTCCCTCCCCAATATCTCTCACATATTCAATATTGTTCCTGGGATACTCCAGGCTAAGCAATTTTGGATTGAGGAGAAGAGGCATGCGCTGGTACATTGGGTTGGGGTGCAGCCGGTCCAGGAGCAGTTCGGAGGGCAGAGTGGTGAGAGTTGGTGTCTCTGACTCTCTGAAACAACAAAATGATTTTTGGTCAGTGTGTGCACAACCCTCAACCAGGAGATAACTAGCTAATCTCTTCCTGAGCTTATATCTTTCAGGATGGAAAAAGAAGGTGCAGCAGGGCTACTGAAGGAGCCTTGCAGCAAGGTGTTGTGCCATGTCCCTGATCACCAGGCCACCCTCTGCTCTGGCACAGGAATTCAACAGAACTTACACTGGGCTGCAACAGGCAAAGAGAGGGCTGCTGTCCCCTACCAGGACTTCACCTTCAGGAACAAGGCTGTTTTTTTAAAGCAGCATTTCTTGCATTGAATTAAGTTCCAAGCTTTACCTTTTTTTGTTTTTCCACTGTTTTCGACGACGGCAGCAAACCAGGGTGATAATGCCAAAGATCACGACCAGAGCAAAGCTGGAGATGATTGAGATGATAACAGTCATGGAGTACGTAGGGGAAAATGGAGGAGAAGGGGGCAGATTTAGAGTCTCTCCATTTGGTTTTCTTGTTCCCAGTGATAACAATGCTGTAATGCAAATAAAATCAGAGGGTGATGCCTCTTCTAGATTATGAAGTTTTCTCTAAGAGGAATTTACAGAGCTAGCCTGTCATCCTGGGAATTACTGACATTACATATACAACCATATGAGCACATGAGAGGACCATACTAGGGATTCTTGGTTTGCAGGAAACAAAACCCATTTGTGCTTGCCAGATGTGAAAATCCAAGATCTGGTAAGACTGATATATAGTTCCCATTAAGCTCAGAACACAGTTTAGGTATAGAATATTTGAAAGAGTTACAAATGGGAGATCACATCTGAAGTCTCACAGTATTCAAATATAGTAATGTCTGCAGTGGAAAAGATCAATGGTGCACAATGTAAACCACTATGTATCATGTGTCCTAAAAGGAATCTGCAGGGAGGAGTGTAAGACCAAGTAAGTACAGCATGGTACCTTCCCAAAATATCCTCCTGCCCCCAACAATTTGCATCTCAGTCTCTTTAGGGACCAACACGGAAAACTAGTTTGAAATACACTTGGCTGTATTATTAGGGAAAAAAAATCACATAACTATCTGTGGAGTAGTTTCTGAGACATTCTAGAAAATGCTACTCTCTGCATGCCATGATTGAGAACCAGAAAGAAATTGAAATTATTCTTCTTCTTTGTAATCGCCAGCTAAACTGAATATTTCTTGTGTTCACTTATGTCCATGGAACCCCTGTTCCCTGTGCAGGAAGTTTCCAAATGCAGTCTTATTTCTAAGCACTGAAATCCAGAAACAAGGAATCTTGAATGAAATATTTTTCAAAAATTAGTCTATTCATTGGACAAGAAATAACAGGAAGACTTAGCTTCGACATCAAAGAACAGAGATGTTTCCAACTTTTTAAGGCTTATTTTTAGTTCAGATTGGGGCGGAGGGGGAGTTATTACAGAAAAAAAATCACCCTAAACAACTTTGGAAAGCAGACTGAAACCCTACCTTCTAAACAGTATGACAAATCAATTTTTAAGTATACCACAGGACACTGCACTTCATCTTTGGCACTTATATAACCTAGGGCAAGGTGCTTGATTTGCCTGTCTTCATTTTCCCCTTTTCATGAGGTGCATTAAACCTTCTGGTTTAAGATGCCGTATGAATCTATGAGAAGACCCAGAACCAGTTGAATCCAGAAGACAAAACAGATTGGTGTACTCAGGATGTAAACACCTTGCATGGCCACAAAACAGCCACAGTGGCAGAAATTGTAAAGTGCAGTTGCCTACCATCGCCACAGGGAGACACAGTGCAGTATTCCCAGGTCACAGCTGGATCCTTTGTGTAGCACCAGGGACGCTCGTTCTCACCTCCAGGATTGCGGCAGTAATTCTCAGCATCAAACAGCTCAGGGAAAACCTGAGGAGTCCTCCTGTGCAAATGGGGAGCCTTGGGGGAGGAAGTAAATTGAATTCGTGTTTCAGTATAATTTTCCCTGCTATTATTATTAAAACAAAATGAAAAAAAACACCATAGGAGTGAAGCAAGACAGAGCCCCGAAACAGCCTGAAATGACAGAGGACCCATCTTGACACAGTAAGGGGAACATGCAGATTGAAATACAGTGAGATTGTAGAACAGCAGTGAGGTCAAGAGTGAAGGCAACCTGTTCCCTGCTCATCCCTTTCACTGAGACTGGGCTGCCTGAGAAACTCCTTGAAAAGCAAACCTCAAGCACAGCTCTCCATTTGGTGGATCTCACACTGACGCACACCTGATCACTCCACTTCTGGCAGGGAAGGCCAGATGCTGTGACATTGGCTGTGCCCTGGTAAAACTGGCCATTGCCACTGTAGCAAGTCCCTGGGAGGAATAAAAAAAAAAAAAAAAAAAAAAAAAAAAAAAAAAAAAAAAAAAAAGAGGTCAAGGCATTCAGACCATGTCCTGCAGCAGAGACTCACAAGAATAAAGTTTGTGTCATTATATGAGACCATCTGAGAGCATCAGATCTGAAGCACACAGAAAGACTAGACAAGACAGGAAGGGTACTGCTTAACTTCCTATTTACATGCTAATGGATTTTGCACTCAATACATACAAGGAAATCTGGTAAGGCTTCAAAGAAGGCACTGCAGCTCTCTCAGATTGACAAATCAGGCCATGTGTTTGTGATGGTTGAGCTGCAACTACTTAGCTTACAGTACATCATGCAGAAAGTGCAAGGCAGAGCCATACTGAACCCACCCAAGCCAAACCAAAGCAGTAAGCAAACCACAGCACTGGTTCCATGATTCACAGCCTGCATTCTTACTGGGGCACTAACAGGAAGACATTCCTGCTCCTCAGGTTGGTAGCAGGAAGGTGGGATTTATAAGGGTGCCCTCCTCCTGCTTTTGTATGGTGCTTATCCCCTTTGATTATCTGGAAACAGCCTAAGGTTTTCAGCATGCATGGAAACCATACCCTGAAGTATGCTCTGAACTATGATCTAAGGAATGGTATCAGTATAAAACAATGTTTTTATAATGAAGATAGTGCAGTCACTGCATACACAGGGCTTGTTCTAGCTGCAGAAAAATTAAGCAGAAAATCTTGAGATTTTACTGCAGGAATATGCATTCATGTCCTAACAGGACATATGTCCTCACGTACACAGGTCCTCAAAGGAGAGTTGAATGCATGCTGCCATAATCTAGGAAGCAGAAAGACACCAGAGGAGATGCAGCCTTACACATTTCATTTCAATTCATAGTAGTTAACGAGGCTAACACTGGGATAGATATATTGGCATATATTAGGGTCCACTGCATTGTTAGCCTTGGTAGAAAAATTAACAAACCAGGAAATTCTTTTGTCATAATTTTGTTTTCTATAGTTTTATTTTCTAATGTGGATTTCTTTGACTGATACATTTATGAGTCATATCTGCAATAAGATAGCAGCCCCCACATGACGGCAACTGTGGCTCTGAAGAGGTATAAAATTTTGTTAAGCTGTCCTAGAACATGTGTACCTGAGCCCAGAAATTTATTTTCACATTCAAAGGCAAGAAAAGCAGTGCCTGACTCATGCCTCTTGACGTAACTAGTAATAAACATGAAAAAGATTTCTGTACATATCTGAAATAAATTTCACTGAGACACCTTAAAAGATGGATGTGGAGAGCTTTAGGGGCAAGAGCAACACTAAAAAAAAATCTCTGAATCCTTCATACTCTGGAAATGCAGGTGCTTTCATAGACTGCCTTGCTACGATCTAGAAAATCTTGCTACAACAGGACAGGGAATAATATAGCTGGTCCATCTGGGCATTAATAAATAATTTGATAGCAAGCTAGAAAACAGTTCAGTTCATGCTCAACAAACCCTTGTGCACACAACAGTGGGTCTGAAGGGAAAAAAACAGGGCAATATTACTAAAATGTTACTGTTCTATCTTCCTGGTTCATGACTGAATATTGCACATCTGTGCAATGCTACTCTGGGAAAATGCTGTAGAAGCTGAATAAAAAAGGCCATGCACACACAGGAGACAGAGGATAAGTCCTGAAGCATCTGTGGGGACACTGAAGCCATCCCATAAATCCTCCGCTCATATGCTGACATCCCTCCCTTGTGGTCCCAATACCAGGGCAGGGATGGCTGCACCTGCAGGCTGTAGGCACTGGCCCACAGGGTGCTGAATCCTTTGTCTCCAGGTATGCATCACCAAACCCCTAGGTCTTGGGTTGTCAGGTGGAGCCAAGGTCTTCCCATGAAAGAATATTCCCCAAAATTCTTGATTTCTTTTTTTTTTTCCTTTTAACTTTCTGTCTCTCCACAAAGAAGGTGCCTGCCACTGCCAGCTCTGCAGACCTCACCTGCTCAGATGCATGGCAGGAGAGAGGTTCCTCCTTTTACCAATGGGGTAAGTTCAGTGTCTGAGCTTGAAACTGCAATTGCATATGAATGGAAGAGTTGGGCATGCATGTTTCAGCCACAACCAGCAGCAGTGGCAAAAGTGACAAAAGTCAGAGCAACACTGGAGGAAATGTCTGGGTCTCACCACTGCTCATGGGAGACTTATACAAGAAACAGCCAGGCTTCAGAGGTGATTTGAGGAGAGTGCTTGGGAACTAAAGTTCTTGCAAGGCTAGCCTGACATAGGTAACCCTGTTGTTAATATAGGCTGGGACAATCTCAGAATCAGAAATACAAATATGGATAGAGGGGAATGAGAGGCAATGGATAGAAAGAAAAGGAAACTGCTGGGGGGAAGGATACTATCTAAAATCACCATGCCTCTCTCATAAAAAGTTAACAGCCCATGGTCTTCCCAACCTCCAAAGAAGTGGAAATGTGTTTCCCCATGCCTTGGACGTGGAAACCTAGATATTCCTCAGTAATAACCTAAATTCAGCCAGCCAGGACCAGCAGAAAACACAAAAACACTGTGCAAATGGCAGCTTCAATAAAGAATATCATGCCCATCCCTGAAAACATAGTCTGGAGCAGTCTACTTACTGGTTATGTTCTCCTTCTTAAAATCTGTAAAAAGACAAGACAAGATGTAAGGAGGGATTGTCCAGGATGCAATATCACTGGATGCTCACTTAGAAGCACATTACAGGAAAAAAGTTCCTTCTCTAGCAGTGCTTCAACAGCTTGTTTATTTGCAAAGGTATCTGACTGGCAATTTTGCTATCATCAAGGCTGTTTTTCGGGATTGTTATGATCTTCTAAATAAAGATCCAGGCTTAATATGCTGGAGGGATTTTTCCCACACCCCAGTTGCACGACGGAGGCAAACAGCCAAAGCAGCTGTCACAATTCCATGCACAAGTGCTGACAGGACCCACTATCAGGTTTTACTTTAGTTGTAAATTATGGATGGCACCTTTCCCCTCTCCCCTACCAAGAACACAGCTCTCTGGACAATCAGCAACACGTGCCACCTTACCAAAGAAGGGGATGCGAGTGCAGGAGCTGGGATTCTGGTGCAGGCTGGGCAACTTGTTGCATTCAGGAAGAGTGAGCAGCATCAGCCCCGGCTTGTAAATCCCCTTCTGAGAGTTCTCCTCCATTGAGAGCCATTCCTTAAAGCAGTAGAGATCCTTTACAGCAAGGCAATTCTCTCTACATTGTTTTGCAAAAAACAGTGAAATACAGCTGTCAATGGCTAGAAAAAAAATGGCTGTAGTTAGCAGTGATATGCAGGAGTTATGCAGGGTCCATTAATGGGATGACACTTCTTTAGAGCCAGTCTGCCTGGCTCATAAACCATAAAGGAAACAGTATGAAATTCAATGGCTTCTTTTAAGAAACATACATTAAAAACCTCCATTTTTAATAAAACAGGGTTATGCTGAAAACACAACACGCACCAAGCTATGAGGAGTTAATTCCTGTCTTTTCTACAGATTTTTTGACATCTTCTACTAATAAACCTCTAAACACAGAATCATAGAATGGTTTGTGTTGGAAGAGACATCAAAGATCATCTAGTTCCAGCTCTCTCCCATGAACAGGGCACCTTCGACTGGACTAGGGGTCTCAAAGTCCCATCTAACCTGGCCTTGGACATTTCCAGGGATGAGGCATTCCACACAGCTTCCCTGGGCCACCTCTGCCAGTGTGTCACTACCCGCACAGTAAATTATTTCTTCCTGTTATCTTTCAGTTAACAGTTAATCTTTCAGTTAATGTCTTTCAGTTTGAAGACATTCCCTCTCATCCTGTCACTACCTGGTCTTGTAAATAGTCTCCCTCTCATTTCTAGTTAGAATTTTTCAATGTATTCTAAAAATCTCACTTGGCTTCTACAAATTGTATATTTAAGTGTCATCTACTAAAAGCAGCAGGTGAGCTGCAATTCTTAACCTTCTTATATTAAACATTTGCATATACTTTTAATCTCACTGAATAAAAAATGTAATTTTTATTGTCTCTACAGGCAACTTTAAATCCGTTTTTTTCTCTGTTGATATCTACAGTGAAAGCATCAGATTGCCTGGTAAGATGTGATCTGTCTCCCACCTAATGTATTACCTCCATAACCATGTGAAACATTCACTAACAAGAAGTGCTCTGGATTTTAAAATGGGCCTTATATGAGAAACTCTTTGTGAAGAAGGATGAGAAAGAAATACCTGAAGTAGAAAAAAAAAAAAGAAAGGACAGAAAGACAGAAAGAAAAGAAAGACAGAAAGAAAAGAAAGAAAGAAAGAAAGAAAGAAAGAAAGAAAGAAAGAAAGAAAGAAAGAAAGAAAGAAAGAAAGAAAGAAAGAAAGAAAGAAAGAAAGAAAGAAAGAAAGAAAGAAAGAAAGAAAGAAAGAAAGAAAGAAAGAAAGAAAGAAAGAAAGAAAGAAAGAAAGAAAGAAAGAAAGAAAGAAAGAAAGAAAGAAAGAAAGAAAGAAAGAAAGAAGAAAGAAAGAAAGAAAGAAAGAAAGAAAGAAAGAAAGAAGAAAGAAAGAAAGAAAGAAAGAAAGAAAGAAAGAAAGAAAGAAAGAAAGAAAGAAAGAAAGAAAGAAGAAAGAAGAAAGAAAGAAAGAAAGAAAGAAAGAAAGAAAGAAAGAGAAGAAAGAAAGAAAGAAAGAAAGAAAGAAAGAAAGAAAGAAAGAAAGAAAGAAAGAAAGAAGAAGAAAGAAAGAATAAGAAAGAAAGAAAGAAAGAAAGAAAGAAAGAAAGAAAGAAAGAGAAGAAAGAAAGAAAGAAAGAAAGAAAGAAAGAAGAAGAAAGAAAGAAAGAAAGAAAGAAAGAAAGAAAGAAAGAAGAAGAAAGAAAGAAAGAAAGAAAGAAAGAAAGAAAACACACCACACTGGGAAGTTTGAGGATTTGTTGTATTGGTCAATTTATCAGTGGTTTGCCTATTTATGTAGCCATTCTTGAGAGTCTGGGTTACAAAATCAGCTTTGAGGTCATGTGCAGAGATTTCTTTTGTACAGCTCAGCTGAAGTCTTTCCCAGATCCACAACTTTTCCAGCCATCACACAATGATGCAGAAAGAGAAAGGCACTTCTGAGGTCTGTGGTGAAGGATTTAGCCAAATTCACCACCTTTAATTATACAACAGTTTTGGCAAGAGGAGATGATCATGGGTTTCAGCAATGGCTAACACTGCAAACCTCTAAAGCACCTGAAAGATGGAGGTCATTGGGAATTCTTCCAGAGCAACAGCTTTTCTGCAGCCATAATGGATGCCCTTCAACAGGCTGAAGTCATCAATGCCCAGCTGCTCTGTGTTTGGTTTTAGCCAGTCCCGGTTTATTCCTTCCTCCCTTCCATGGATGCCAAAATGCAGCCAGATGGCAAGTTTATCTTTTTTATGTTAAACAACATGTGGAATAGGAATGACCTTGTGAAGTAAAGAAGTACTTAGATAGGGAAATGAGAAAAACTTGCATTTGAAGCAGTGGCTGAGACTTGGGAGATCTGGATTGAATTAGCTCTGTTCATTCCTGGATCCTGAGCATCCTTAAATAAGCCCTTTATTTGGTGTTTGATTGCAAAACACAAAAGACTATTCTCCTGCAATGCCGTCTGAGCCAGGGTTAAAGGAAGGTTATCTGCACCCTGGAAGAATGGTAAAGCAGCCAGAGAGAGGGATGGTCAGTCACTTCTAGCTGGGTTTCTATGGTTGTTGTAGCACCTGATGCTGAGCAGCGAGAGCTTGCTGAGGTCACATGCAAAGATCACTTCAGGTTATTGTTAGAAAAGTTACATCATGTAAATGACAGATGGACAAAGAACATAATGGCAGAAGACAACAAGTGTGCCAGTAGTGTTTAGGGACCACAAGAGACTATGTAAGAGTAGGTGGGAACACACAGACCCAAAGAGAGACTTTTCCCAACACAAGCTGTTCCCTACAACCTGATCACAACCTATCAGCAGTGATTGAAACAGAAACTGTGAATACTTCTGTTATTGCGATAGCAGCCAGCAACAAGGCAGATGTAATCAAGAGGTGTGAGACAAGACATCATTTTCCCTTAAGAATTCTCATTTTAATCAATTTGCATCTAAATTTACATTAAGTGAACTTTTCCCATGTGGTTTTCTTCTGTTTCATTTTGTCCTGTTTTACCCACTGGTTACTTTTATAAAATTTTATTTAGCCAGTTGCTATTCTTGCTAGCTAGTTTCCAAACCTAGATTTTAATGTTCCAAATGAACATTAAAAAACCACATGGAAAGAGAAAAATTGGTGCAGAAAATAAATAATAAGATAAAAATACATGGACATATATCAAGAGTAGTATGTCCCTCAAAAGCTGGGAGAACTCCCTCACATTTGAGAGTTAAATTCTTAGTCATTAAGTATTTCAGCTGAAAACTTGTGTAGTCTAGCCAGCTTCTGGAGAAAGCTATAAAGTTGTCAGTAAAAATAAGAGAATTGGAAAGTAACCAAGACCATGTGAGATGTCTTGTTCAGGAGCCCCCAGACCTCTCTCAGCCATGAAGAAGTATATATTATATGTCTGAGTTATCAAAAGCAGTATTGGGCTCTGGAAGAACTGCTGTCCAGCTGAAGTTCTCTGAGGACAGGAACTGGGAAGGATGCTATTCCAGGACTTTTCTTATAAAGAAAGCTGCATTAAAACTATGGGAGGAAGGAGGGAGGAATAATTAATAAAAACCAACATTGACTCATGGATATGAAAAAAATGGTTCCAGGCAAACCCATTAACATTTAGACATATTTACAAATGTTGTAACTGTTAGTTCAGGTGCATCAAGATCAAGTGCATGTTGGTTTATATAATTTTGACTTTAGAAGTGCCCCAGAAATACAGGTCTTCAGTTAAATCACTGAGTTTTGATGAGTTCTGGTCCTGTAGGGGTAAATGAAGCAAGGTTGAGATCTAACTGAAATACCTTGTAGAGCTTTCTGCAAAACCCATAGCTGACTAAAGGGCTGTGCATGTGTGGCTGAGATATAAATACTGCCACAGACCTTGAAAAAAGGCAGAGAGATCATGTTTTTAAGGGCGCAATGACAAAGAGCAGATTAGTGAGGTGGCAGAGACGGGCCTGCCAGTAAAATGCAAATTGTAGTACTTGGCTGCATGATTATCTCTGGATACGTGCATATAATCTCCTTTTGTAGGATATACGCCACCCCTGTGTTGATGGTAGAATACTAAGCAGCATAGGTACCAAATAGAAAACTAAATGTATGGTCAGTATTCACACTGGGATTTTCCTCTGTGCCTTTGTTTTAGAGATATTAAAGGAGAAGCAACAAAAAAGATCCTGATTCCAAAAACAACATACTGCTGATTGTCCTAAAAAGCCCCTACATAACTGGAGAAATTATTGCCATTAGACATCTGGCCCAAGTCCAGCAAGCAGTGTGCTTGCCATGTCTGTAGAAAATATTTGTATTTTATTTGAGACAATAGAGTTGGGGCTACTCTTCTAATAAATGCAAATCTGAATAGTATTTAAAAATGTGCATAAGGTCTTTCAAGGAAGACAAGAACAGAACAGTGCACTCTAGGCAGGGATGTCAGCCCAAATGTGAAATGAGTATGACTAGTTTTTTAAGGGCCAACTATGTCAGAAAAAAAAAGGCTTCACCCTGATATATGTGTTTGGGGTTGTCCTCTGCAAAGAACACCAAGCAATCATAATTACATTGTAGTTTAAAATAACAAAACTGGGCAGAAGAGCAAAAGCTACATGCAGAGCTTGGAAAAACCTGTTTTATTCTAGTCAAAGAAAACACAAAAAGGAAAAGACGTGACATTTCATTTCAAAGAGGAAAGAAAGAAACTGGCCTCCATGACCATGGTGGGAGGACAAGGAGCAAGGAGGGAGGGACTGCTTAGGAGGTTGTATGTAAGGAGGGAGAAGTGTCTGTCACTGGATGTGTTTACAAATACCTGTCAACAGTAGATTAGCTATAGTAAGGGATGCTTTGGACTCCTCAGGATCCCTGTCAGCCCAATTTCAATGCACATTTCTCTGCACATAGAAGGATACAATAACCACATTGGAGTTTTGGGTTATCAGGTACAATTACACAGGCAATGTCTCTGGTCTCATCATTTTTTTCTCAATTTTGTCATAGCAGGAAGTGCAAAATGATTGGTATATTGCCTTGGTCAGATTTGTTGCATCATCTGGAGCCGCATTTAGTCAAAAATCCAAACGAGCAATTACTCTTTATAGTAATAAAAAATTTGCATACTGGACTAGTAAGAGTTAACAGATAACAATACATAAATTATTGAAATTGCTTATGTAATTCAAATGAAGACTTCTTTTCAACACTGTCCTCCAAACACCTGATATAATATAGAGGTCTGGACTTCAAATTCAGACCATACCCTAGCAATGTGCACAGTGAGAGCTGTGCAGAGTGTGTGTGTGTGTGTGTGTGTGTGTGCAGAGGAGAGAGCAAAGGGAAAACCTGTGCAATCCTAGAGAGCCCAGCTTCACTCAGCTTCACTTGCTACTGCAAGCCTGGACAGTCCCTCACCACTCCCCTGCTGCATACACATCCCCATGAAATGAAAGTGAAATATGAGCATGTTTCTTTTCATTTACCTGCACAATGGTTTTGGAGCTGGCCCAGCTCCCGAGGGATTGCACTCTTGGAAGATGTAGTTACACAGCAGAGACTCAGCAGCCGGTTGGCAGAATGAACTCACCATTTTCAGTTCAGTCCAGGCAGTGTGCACAAGCAGCTCTTGGGTCTCCTCTGGGTCAGCATACGAGGAGTTGAAGAAAACAAGAGCATTCTTCGCCAAGATAGCACTACACACCTCACCTCTGTATGTGCTGCAGTAGCCTGCATCACCCTTGTACAGCTTGCTGTCAAGGACAAGAGCACACACAGAGTAAGCTCACAGATCTAAATAGCTGCATGAGCACAATGGCCCTGTTTCTGAATAAAGTGGCATGTGTAAGGCTAACAGAGGGCAGAGGAGATGGTAGATGTTTATAGCCACTAAAACCAGCAAATATAATCCAAGAATGAAACTCCTGCAGGGTACCCTGGCGCCAGTCCAGTTGAACTCCATGGATGAGCCTCTCACCAAGGGTTATTAACATTTCAAGTGGACTAAAGACTGAGTGATCACACAGAACTATGACCTAGCATGGCCCTTCACCCTGTCCATAAGCTCTGATGGGAAAATATTTTACTTTCCTCTTCTCTGCAGTAGGGATCAGCCATGTTGCTTGCTGCAGTCCTGTGATAACTTAGGATTTTTCATTCTGCTGTCTAACAAGGGTTGGAGTTTAATTTATGATTGACTTGATGAGCAGGAGCCAGGCAAGTTCAACCCATTATGTGCCAGGGAATTTTTCACAAGATCAGACCATACTCCTGCCTGCCCATCCTTGGCTCCTGCACCACTTCTGACCCTGGCCCTCTTCCACACCTTTAGCTGAGGGACTCGGAGACAAGGAAGGAACAAGTCTCTGTGGTTTTTTTCCTGATGTTTCTTTGCAAGGTGCATCTGCTCTCCTAAACACATCTCCCATTTTGTGAAGTCCTGCCACATAGCATGGAGACAGAGCTATGCAGGAGCAATAAAAAAAAAAAGTAGGGTCATCTTCTTTGAGGGCCATTTGTTTATCTCGCCAGTGTTATTTGCATCTAGAAGGAGATCTCTCCCCCACACACTTCCTCCTTTCTTCCCCGTGTCCATCAAAACGGAGCAGCAAGGAAAGGGCAACACACAGGTCAGCCATGCTTCCTGCAGCTCCCACCTTCACCCAACAGCAGCAAGGTCTGCAGGTGAGGAGGTGTCCTCTGCCCAGAGACAGCCCATGGGATGCAATGTCCTTGGTATGGGAGGCAAAGCTGGAAAAACAGGCCTCTGTGCAGGGGGGATGGCCAAATCAGGGCAGGGAGGAGGGCTGGGTGCAGCTGTCCCCACTGCTCATTCGCTCAGTGTAACTGGGGTCAGAGAGTTCAATTCACAACATGCCAACCATTTGGAGCAGTCAACAGAGCTATTTGTATCTTTGCCTTTTATTTCTTTCCCTGTCCAAATAATCATCCATTGTTAACTCTGGGGTTTCTTGCTGTTTTTTGTTCACAAAGCTGGAGATACGTGGACAAGGGATTACACAGGGATTACACATTTCTGTTCTTCAGATGTTGTTCTCTGCAGATGACACTCGCTGGCCCTGTTTTAGCTGCTCTATTTTGGGCTCCATATGATTTTTCTTTAATTTTTTTTCTATGTCACATTGGATAAAAAAAACAAGAAGGCACTAATCCCTTGAGGTTTACCAAAATGACAATGATTCTCTGACACTACATCATCCCAGGTTCCATGGACACACCTTTATGTAACACAGGAGTCCCCTAGCATGCTGCAGTAGTCTCAGTCTATGACATCTCCCCAGCACACAGCAGGTTTCCCCAAAGCAATGTACTGATCCCAGAACCCTGCTAGAACTGTTCTTGGCATGGCAGAGGTAATGTTATTTACAATTCCCATTGTGCCTAATCTGAAAGCTGAATCCTTCCTGTGCCCAGTGGCAAAAGCAGGGACAAGTGTGCATGGGGCAGCAGTGCTGCTGCATTCAGGGGGCTGCAGAGGCAGGGGGCAGGGGGCTGAGAAGAGCTAACAGCGCTAACATTATGTTTCCTCGCTTTTCTAAAATATGCAAGGAAACACAGACCAAGCTGCAACGGAGAAATAGTAACAACATAGGGTTTCTCACAATGATTTGTCACAGAAAGGGAACGTCATGCAGCAAATGTTAAGAATACCTATGGGACAGATGGGCTGAGCACTTGATCTGTCCTCATGCCTGTCATACCTGCATGGGTGCAGGTGTAAGGCAAAAGTCTGCCATCATCATTGGGTGGTCACTTAATCACTTACAAACTTCCTGAATCAATCTGGCAAACTCCTGTGATGGAGACAAAAGCCTTTACAGGGGTTCTGGGTCAGCAGACTGACAAAGCCATTTGCTCAGACTTTCCCAGGCTCTGTTCTTTTCTGTGATGACCAGAAGGTCCCAGCCCATCTCCCAGACTAATATTCTCATTTTCCTTCCAGACTAATCAGCCAGTGCAGCATGTAGAAACATGAAAGGATTTTAAAGAGAAAAAGCCAGCTAAATTATTCAGTACTGCAAAATTACTAAGCAGAAGTTCATTTCTCATCACATGTAAGTGGCTTTACTCATCCATAACTCTGCTTGGAACAAATATAACCTTCTCTTGCCCTAATCTGATGAGCATCAAAACAAATCAGACTTATTAACCATGAACAGACAAGAGTTTAACTTGTAGTTAAGCCTTGCCATGAAAATTTATAAGGTCAAGGGAAACTACGGATCTGTAAACGGATAGAATTTCCTTCAGAATATTCTCCCCATTACAATACTTCAAATACCCTTACTGCTGGCTTGACTCAAAACCATCGTTATCTACCCCAGCTTAGTCTCCAATTCTGCCTCTGTAAGGGAGCTCAGTGATCCCTTTGGATGAACCTCATCTGCACGGTTGGCATGCAGAAACCCTACCCCTTCATTTAAGACAAATTAACCAAACCCCCTTGGTTTATAATTCTTCTTCTTCCCAGCCCAGAAAGAGCCTCCACAAAACCACAGAAAGTCATTCTTACCTCCATTCTGCCAAGAGGCATCAGATCCAGGAATTGTGATGAACCAGGAGAAAGAAGAAATGGAAAAGACATCAGTGACACTTCATTGTTCCCCCTGAGATGCATAAGTCAAGATTTCCATGCTAGGAAATGTGTCTGAGAACTGCAAGCTGTATGAAAAAAAATGCACCTAAATTCTGTTTGGTTTTTTGTGTCTTTTTGTGGGGAAGAAAAGTTGGCCAACACACAACACTGTAAAGTGAGAAAAAATGATGAGGAGGAAGTGGGTTGTTGATGGCAGTGCCAGCTGACATGGACTCTTGCACTGTAAACCCACACATTTATCCTGACCCTTTGGGTCCAAGGTAACCAGCAGGTAGCATTCTCTGCTTAAGCCACATAGATATCCATTATTTCAGGCAGCAGCTGTAACAAGTAGGAGAAGCCAGGGCTGGAGATGCAGCACTGGCACACAGCAGTGGCCCTGGTTTGCAGTGCCACAGGGAGCTGAGCAGTGCCAGCACAGGGAGGAGGCACTGAGCATCAGCCAAGGCCCTCGGCACCTCTGTCCTGGGAGCCTTGTGGGATGGGACAAGGCCAAGACAGACTCCTGCTCAGATCTAGAGGAGTGTTCTCCTCCTGCTGAGCACACACCGCTTGGAGTAGTACAACTTCCAGCTGCCCAAAGTACCTGTCCACTCCACTGCATTTGTAGGACACAGACTTGTCTGGACTAAAAGCAGAAGTGGGGATGGGAAATGCAACAAGTGCTGAGCACCTTATGGGGCAGTTTCCTGTTAGTTTTCAATGCCCAGTGTGAGAAAGGGCATAATTATTTTCTCAAGAAAGCAGAAGCTAAGCCACAGAGAGATGAGCAAGCATCTGCCTGGTTAAAAGCAGGACCAGGGCTACCATCCCATGTCTAGTGTGATTCCTCTAACTAAGTCCCCCTGCCTGTTCAAAGAAGGATGGGACAAGCTTCCACCTTTCTCTCTGTATGACAATTGCTGTTAGTTAGCTCTGACAGAGGTATTTCTCCTCTTTGGAAATTCATTTTCACATCTGGGAGATGTCCCTGAGAGAAGAAATAACTCCAGGCAAGGCAGGGTACTACTCTGACAGCAACCACCTTGCTTTCTGGATGCCAACCCCCTGTGAAGCTGAACTGCTTGAAACTATTTTCACTTTGCTGTTAGATGATACCAACGCTGGGCCATGGCCTCAACTTCCTCCACATGGATGAACTTACCAAGTGTGCTTCTGGGACACAAAGTACAAGACAGCATGAAACATTCAGGAAATGACAGCTATGCCAGTCTCCAAAGTGTAAGAGTATATGAGGAAATAGCCTGGTGGAGGATGTACTTGTACTCAAATTTAGGCCCCCACACACTATCAGCTCTCCAAGACTTCCCTCTTCCTCCAGAATACTCCACATCCCTTTCCTCTTCCCCAGAAGGAGAGGTTAAAAAAATTAATGGCCTCTTCTTCCCCTGCTTACCTGAAATGCTGATGGTTGCTGCTGCTTTTGCTGCTCCAAAAGTTTTGCTGTGCTTGTTTGTGGCAAGACAAGTGAACAGGCCAGGTCTGGTGACATATACTTGCAGTCTGGAATCAACCACTCTGTCCTTGACACTTTCTGCTGTAGACCCCACAGACACCTGAAAGGGGGAAAGCTCAGTGCAGTAATATTTCCAAAAAAGACGCAAACAAGCAAACCCGGGAAAAATCTAAGAGACAGAATCCCAAGCATTTAAATTAGCAGAGGAAGATGTGGCAAGGAGACAAAAGAGGCAGAGAGCTAAAGCAGCTGGCGTTACTTTGGTGCTTTCATGGCAGCTGACTTCAAACACAAAAATAAATGTTAAAAGATCTCTCCTGTTTCACACTTCAGCAATACTTTTGCAATTAGGTTTCAGTTCAAAAGGGTCATAGTCACAATTTGGGTTATGTAATTGAGCTGGCTAATTACTACAGAGCTTCTTGTAGTAGATTGTTTACCTCTTCGTGCCTTAGCAAAGAATGGCACAAGATGACTTTGTGAACATCCGCTATACAAAGGAAGAGAAGAAAATAGTTTGAAAGTCATTGATTCTGGATTAATAGAACCACTGCTCTCAAAGCAGTCATGAGCAAAGTGCTTTGGCTCAAACACTTCAGCAGATATCTGGCAGATTTTCTTATCTGGCATTTGGAAATACGGAAGGGCTGCAAATGTAATAATTTTAGCCAGCTCTTTTCCCAGATCAGTAATTCCCAGTTAAATGAGCTTGAAGCCTGCTGATTTTGGCCAGTTGGGGTTGATTTAACATCAAGTCTTTCCTGCCAATGTGGCATTCATTAGAGTAGGAGAGCATGGTACATACAGACTCTATCCTGCAAAGGCAGCAGGAAGGAGAATGTTGCCTGCTCTAATCTTCATACTGATAGGAAGCATCAAATGTATTTCAAGTGAGATATGCTGCCTGTGGATTCCATAGGTGTGACCTGACTTCAAGGACATTTCAGATTGTCTCCCTGGACCCGCCCCAGCAAGGCACTCTACCTACACATGTAACCTATACATGTAAGACAGAGATATCAATCTGACCTCCCTGGTTGGTAAAAATGTGCTGTCAATGAGATCTTTCAGTTAAATTAAATACTCATAGGTATTGACAGCAATGACTGAAAAAGCAAGAAGGAACTCATCAGTGTTCTAACATGTCTTGTAAGCAGATTGGATTCTCTATGAAAAGAAAATGCTGAAAAAAAAATATTTGTTTTGTCTCACTCAGAGTCAGCTTGGAGTTGTGGTGAGAGACTGTTCATGGGAAGAAATCACTGATCAGACCAGCACTGTTTGTAAGTACTGCACCAGGTATGTCAGTTGCTGTGCAAATGGAGAGATCAGGGATATTTTTGGACCTATAACATGAAACCAGTTCAAGAGGGTTGGGGCCCAGGGGATGTTTTTTCACAGACATCTCTTTTGTCGCAGAGCTGCTCAAATTTAGTTTTAGAATCCTTTTCTCTCCAGAAACCACTCAGCACTAAAATGGTGCAGGGACCTTCTCAGTGGGAAGGAGGTATTTCCTATAGGATACCTCTGCCTTCCAGCATCTTGGTGGGATATGTGACTGTTTGCAGTAAGAATCTTGTGTGAATCCAGCCTTCTGTCCCTGCTGGCTCCTCAGGCCTCAGGTGTGCCACGCCTGGCAGGGCTGGGCTGTGCCTGCTGAGCACAGATAACTGGGATTGTTCCTTCTGGCTTAGGACACTGAAGGAAGAGGTAGCTCAGGTAACTGCAATCAGTACAAGCAGTATGCACCATTACAGTGGAAAATCACAGGCAGTGGTGCCTAGCACCTCCACACTGGCCATCTGTTGTTTCCTTTACTGGAAACTTCAAGATGTTCCCTTGTGTTAACTGATTTCCTTTCCTTTTCAAGCACCTTCCTGAGATTTTATTTCCAGGAACTCTCTTTTAGCGTTTAAAATATCACCTCAGTTACCAGGAAATTAGAGACCTCTTCATATCTTCACACCTGGCTCATTTATTCCTGGATGTGTGGAAAACTACATTACAAGGTTCATGATGTCCTGTGGTGCATAGCGGGAGGAAAATGAATTGTGTTTCTATTTAGGTAGGCCAGGCAGCTACTGCACAGAGGAGTTTCCATCCTCCTCTTCCAGGGCGGCTCAGTAAGCTCAGCAGACTCCCATTCTTTGAGCCTCAGGACAATTACAGATGGGTGTTCAGAGACCATAATGCCACAGGCATGCTGAATCTTCAAATGACTCACCATTGCTGTGAACCAGCCCTCAAATTTACCATCTCCAGAGACGGGCTCTCATTAAGGTTTCCTTGCCATATTTAAAGTGAGGCAATCTGGAGTACTACCCTCCTGGGACTGGGCTATGCTTTTCAGACAGGAATGGGGAAGAGCAGATATGACCAGGAAGGGCTGAGCATCATCTCATGTACCTCTGCTTTCTGTGGGACCCATGCATCAGGATCTTGTGCTCTGGAAGTATACTGCTCTTGCCAGGCACCCCAGACTCCTGCAAAAGGTTTCATTCACACTGGGGAAGAAGTCTTAAATAAACACCTGCAGTTGTCTCAAACTAAATATTGTCAGAAACCATTGAGTACCCATGAGTCTCAGCAGAGGTTGATTCGATCCCTTTGCTGCTCTGCCTAACAACATTGAGGGGATATAGAAAATTAGCCCTAATCAGACTGGAGGACACAATAAGGTATAGAAGAGGCAAGGAAGGCAAGACAGCCTGCAGACAGCCTGCATGGGGTCTTAATAACTAGTTTTAATGTACGGAAAGAGGAGACACGAACCAGGATGGTGATAGTCAGCCTGAACTCAGCAAACACTCCACCTGCCTCCACAGAATCATGCCCTGAGGCTCACATCCTTTAAAAACTGTCAAAAGACCAAAGAGAGTATAAAACATGTTCCCCTTAAGCACATGAAGACTAGAGGGAACCCATGGCAGGCTTGGGCTGCAGAGCTGCCATGACTGTGGTGCCCTGCTCAGTCCCACATAGGCAATGAAGGAGTCAAGCAGGTCCTCAGTTCACTGAAAGGACGGCATTGTAATAGTCTACACACAGGCATGAAAGCCAGGCAAATTGAAAGCAAGCACATATATTAAGTGGTCAGGATCCTTAGACCACGGAATCTTTCATATGAGACACAGTGGATTTGCATCCCCTGGTGCCGGCCAACAAAGAGGCTGTGCCTTTCTTAATAACATAATTCTGGCCAAGGATAAATTGACGGCATATTTCACATCACCAAGGTCAGTCTAGAAAATTCCAGATCTATTCTCTTCTTCAAATATGCTGTGCATAATGCTGTTCCACAGGTATTTAACCTCAAGACAGTTTGCTCTAACTTCTTGACAAATTTTCAAATGTGCAATTTTGCCTTGTTATTGTCACCACATTATCAAAAAAGGGCAGGAAAGACAGCGGCAGAAACGTGCAACAAAGTCCTAGAAATTCTGGCTTGGAGGAAAGTTGAAGAAGTCTAAAGCATCCTTCATCTTGGGCTTTCCAGATCCTAACAACTGAAGTCATACAACACCCTGGAGAAGGGGGACAATGTTTTTTCAGAGGAGAAAATTGTAGCAGAGAGATGGACTCAACCAGTTTGAAAAACAAGCCGCTAAGTTAGCAAGGAATAGAAACCACTGGTGCTGACTACCAGCCCTTCTGTGCTTCCAACTGATAGCAGTCCTCCAGTGCCAAAAGCATGAAGAAGAGGCACTTACAGCTTTCCCATTTTCCAGCCACGTGACAGTAGGGACTGGAAGGCCGGTCGCAGTGCACCGCAATGTCACCATGGACCCAAAAGTGATGTTTTGGGATTCAGGAGCCTTCAGGATTCTGGCAAACACTGTAAGAGAAGACAAAGGTGCTTGTTGAATGATAATGTAAAACTGAGGCTGTGCTCACATGGGAGTACTCCCTCCCCTTGACATAAGTCACAGCTCCATGAATAAAAGCAGAGCATAGAACAGGCTTCCTAGTAAGTGACAGTCTTGGGAGAGAGGAGAAAAAATACATTCAGTTACATTCTACACCTTACAGACCAAAAGTTTATTTCTGGAAATTTCTGTGTCAATTTCAAAGCCTCAGAGGAGGTAATGTGCAAGAAAACCAGGAGCAAAATCTTCAGTAGCATGCAGATAGAACAGCTTACAGCAAAAAAGCAGCAAGCTGCCATGCTGCCCTGCCCAGGACGACCTCCTGTGAAATTTCTTCCAAACTGTTAAGGACTACCAGTATGGACATGTGCCATGAAGGTTAAGGGTCAGACAAACATCTCAGTCTGATTGCAGTTATTAAGACTTGCCACAGACTGCTGCAAACACTGGCATTTTCCACACAACAAGAAGCTGCCCTAAGGGAATAGTGTCTAAAATCAAGGTATGAGGAAATGGCTGGTAAAACTTTAGGAAGATGAGATCTTAACGGAAAAGCAGATTTTTAAAATGGCTTCTCAGTTCTACAGGTCTTCCTTCTTTAATGGAAATATGGTTATTGGGCACTTTGCAGATAAGCAAAATAAGCATTCCCTTTGCCTCTCTCCCCCTTCCTTTTTTTTTGGTGGGGGGCAGGGGTGTTGTTGTTTTTTGTTGGTTAAGGGCGGTGTTTTTGTGGGGGAGGAGACGAGGGGATGCTGTTGATCAGAAATAGTTGAAGTATTTTGGGTGAAAACTTATTTTGATCCAGAAACACAATCCTGATGATCTTCACAAGATGCTGTACTTGGACCACATAGAGAAAAGCAGAAAAGAGAAATTTCCCACCTGGAACATTTGAGTTTTGACCTAAAATTTTTAATAGAAACGCCAGAATGTCTGTACAGAGGGAGGCTCAATAGCACTGCCATTTCTTACTCAAATTTCTCATGCTTAGTGAATAACACTTTCTGGACCACACAGTAATGTCTAAAAGTCTCCATCAGAAACTTTAATAAGCAGGGAAGTTTCCCTTGGAGTTGTCAGAAAAGCCTGTGATCTTGTTTGCCACTTCTACCTGTGTATTTCTCCTTATCATACCTCATCACGTCACCATATTCTGTTTGTCCTGTTCAGAATTAGAACATCTGTCCACACCACTTGGGATGGGGAGGCTTTGTCTGCAAAATTTCAGTTGAACAGAAAAAAAGTATATGATTTTTTGTATGTGCTTCCACCCAGTTCTGAGCTGGTATGCAGCGGAGATTTAGTTTTGACAAAGAGCCTAAAAACAGGTTTTGCTCACAGATAAGTACCAGTAGGAGTTAATTTCAACATGGAAATATTTTTGTCATTTAATAAACTCTTGGGCAGGGGCTTTTAGGAAGATTAAGTTTAATGTCAGTGAAGTGAAAATGGTGAGAGGATAAATACTATATTGATCTTCTTAATTCTTCTGTGTGCTCCAAGCAATCCCACTGTCTGTGCTCAGTGCCACCCGCCTAAAGTCAAAGCAGAGCAGCATCAGGCCTTCTGCACCCCGTACCCCTAAGCAAGGCAGCAGGCATGAAGCTCAATCAGTAATAAGCAAGGCTGCAGTCACTGGCCATGAATAATAAGTAAAATGAAACCTTTGTCTGAAGTTTCACTTTAGGCCATTAACACCAGATGGTTACGAATTCAGACCCAAGTTTTGCAGGTTAAGCTCATAATTATTTTTATACTTCTTTTGCAGAAATACTAAACTTTGGGGCCTGTCCTCTGGCAGCAGCTACGTTCACATGGCTCCTGCTGAAGTCAGCACATCAGCTTCCAGAGTTGGAATATGGCTCTTAGTGTTTTCCTAGTGCTGCCCAGTGTGCTGCTGGGCCCTTGCCCACCTGATGCTGCCCTCTGACTCTGCTGCTCAGATCCTGCCCAGTTAATACCAGAGTGCCAAATTACCAGCACCCAGTTAGCTGATGCTGGATGGTGGCACATATGGCCTCCTCTGTACTAGCTGCTCTCCCAAAATCTGCTAGGATCTTTCAGCCAGGAGGAAAAAAGATGCACTTTGAAAATGGCAATAGCTCAGGCAGGGTGAAAAGCCTCAGTAAGCACTATGGCTGGCCCAGCTCATGCCTGGCACGGTGCCTATGGGGAGGTCAGAGAGATGCATTCCTTTTCCCAGGGTCCAGCCATCAGCAGTGATCACTGCACTTGCTTTAGCAGCGTAGCACACTGCTAGGTAAGCAGTTGGCTGCCAGCATAGGGAAAGTAAAGTATCAGGCCATTCTTAAAATCCTAAAACACTGAATATAGGGATAAAAAAATCCATTAACAGCTCCTAAACATTCACATGTTTCTGGTGGCAAATACTGCAGGGAGGGATGGCTAAATAAAATTGGATCTATAAGGAACTAAGCTGATTTCCAAAGTATGAACAAATTGAAATTCCTTCTATCACCAGTGCTATCTTGTGCATTTTTCAAGACCTTTAAAACTGAGGTTACAGATTCAATTCTTTAATATTCCTCTTACATTTGCATGCTTTCAAGTATTTCACTTAAAGTTTAGCTATGCACCTTAAGTACGTAGCTGTAGATGGTATTACTGGAATAAACTGCGAAGGGTGGGAATTACATTGTTTTATTTTAAAATGGCCCTGGGACAAGGGCCAGACTTTCTGAGTCCCAACAGGTTTTGGAGCATGGTTGATTGGCCAATCCAAGGACACATTTTCCAAAAGGCTCTTAATCAGTTTGGGAAACAGTATTAAAAAAATAGCATCAGCTATTTCTCAACCACATAATCTATGGGTAGATGATCTGACATTGCCGTCGGACTTGAATGCTGTGGCAAAGCCAGCATGGGTTGCGTAAGTGCAGCCAGTGTCACCCTCCACCTGTGGAAAGCAGGGCAAGAACACCAGGATGAGCTCAGGGTTCATTCTGGCAGCTGCATAAGCAATGAAATCTGTCCCATATCTAAATGGCAGAACACAGACCCCACAACTATGATTTTTCTGCCTCCTCCCTCACCACCCCACCTCCCCCGTCCCACCCCCCCATAATTCCACAAGTAAAGAAAAGAGGCAAAGATAAGGAAGAAATTGCAAATCTGGTGGTGGTGTAGCTGGCAGGAAGAGGTGGGTGAAAGGCAGGAAGAGGGAGGACCAGGAAACAGCAATAAATATTCGTAAAATTCACTTATTTTGGTGGGCTCAGGATCTTGTCTTGTTCTCAGTTTTCCTCAGAGTGAAAATTTCCAACAACCAGGTGATTTGTGATACTTCCATTACTTGTCTGCCTTTTCCCACATCATCCTGAATGTGGATTCTGTCCTTGCTTGTTTAGCTACATTGCCATTACAAGATTAGCAACATTCTCATCAATACCCCTGGGCTCTCTGCACTGTATTTACCCGCAGGCAGCCCAAAAAGCAGTTAGAGAAAGTGGGCAAAGACAGCTTTATTTATTTATTTATTTTAGTGGAAAATAAAACAGAGGACCTGTAAATGAAATCCAGACAGCTATAAGCCAAACCAGCATGTCAAATTTCACTCCCAAGCCCCTCAATGAATGTATTTTTTTACAGCCTTGATAAATGATGTTCTGTGCACTGCCGGGCTTGCTAGGAGGTATCTGTACCGTGGCCAGCTGCTCTTGTTTCTGAGAATTACATAACATCATCCAGTCCAAACAGTAGGGCTTTAATTCAGTCACAAAATTTTTTATACTATAAAAAGATTAAAGCAGCATGCCCTCCCCCCTGCCTCCATGTTGAATGGCTAACTCTTTCCAGGTGATTTTTTTCCCCATTGCCTTTGACTGAGCTATGTTTCATTTCCCAGGTTTGGGGTCTGGTCCCATAGTCCTGGCAGATGCCTGCCTTCAGTCTGGGTAAGGCCTATTTTTTTGTTAAAGAAGGCTGGATTTGGCCAGTCACAACCAGACAGCTGTGTAGGTGGTCTGGGGCTGTGCTGCTGCTTTGGAGAAAGGGCAAAGTGATGCGCCGGGCACCAGTGATACTGCTTGGTTTTTGCCTTTTTTCTATGTTCTCTGTATTCTTCCCACATATATTTGTAGCTCTGTAGTCTATTGTACTAGTGACTAGTTTTTCCAGTCCTTTTCCATGTCAGAAAGACAAAACAAATTCCAGAGCTCCAAGCCCTGGGAGGTGCAGGGGTCCTGTGCTCTCTTGGTTCCTCCTGAGAACCAAAGCAGAGAACAACACTTTGAGATACACTTTCATGAGCAAAGTACAGCTAATGCCAAGTGGAGGACTCCAAAGAAAGGGCTTGGTCTGGGGGAGAATTGCATCACCACTTGTCCTCCTAATTGGTGTTTTTTATCAATTATGGTAATTTCTTAAAACCTATAAAATATACTCGTCCTTGGGAAAGTGGGCTTTTGTGGACATCTTTCCATAACTGCCCCTGAAGGCCTTCAAATAAAGGTCTGTTCTTATATTATCTCTTAACTAAAATCATCTCGATTTTCATTTTCTGGTTGGGAAAAAAGCAACACCAGAACCAGTTAAGCACTAGTTTTGGGGTGTGGGGTAGGTTGCTTTATATCCAGAAGCCACAGTTGCTTTTGTGAACCTTGTATTTAAGAGAATATGAGCAATACTTTCCCATATACGTGAATTAATCTAGCCTGTCAACATCCACAGTTGTTCAGATCCAAGAGTTTGTTGCTAGTCCTGGCATACTGTAAAGCATCTGCACCCGCAGTAGTCCAAACCAAGGTAAGGCCACCAGGAGCTGAATTTGTGTTGGCAACACCTGGCAACATTCCCTTCCCACTGCAGCCAAAGCCTGCCCTGACCCATGAGCCACACCCAGGTGCCCATCCTGCCAGATCTGATACCTCAACCTGCCTCACTTTCCCCAACTGCTTTGTATTAATCAATGAAACATGGCCTTTTAGGTGACTGAAACCAGGTCTTAGGCATAATATTTTTTTTTTGCAGCTAAGCTGCAGGACACAGTAAAGGCAAATCTTGTGTGCACAATGTATTTTCCTTTGCATCCAGTGTTTTGTTGAGATCCAATGTGTCTATATTGCTGCAGAAACTGGTAAACTGCACATTGTCTTGGAAGGTTTCCTGACATAAATAACCTGGCAGACTTTGCATTGTGCAAAATTCATGTGTAAATCAGCTAAATTGCAAGCATTTTTTGTTTTGCTTGCCAGTGTTCCCATAGCTGTTTTGTACCTGAAGTGTGAAAGGTCAGAGTTATTTCTTGTGTGCAAAGGTGTCTCTGGGCTGGGACTTTGCTTACTAAGCCATTAAAAAAACATTTCTGCTGGCCAGCTGTATGCTCTGAAGAACCATGAACTTGTGCCACTATGTTTTTTGCCAGTGAGAAGTCCATTTGCCTAACTCTCTTTTCAGATTCATTCAGCTCATAACTATTCTCTCCTCCTGACAAGCCTAAACTAGGCAGTCAAGGAGAGGTAAAATGTAGAGGGACTACCACTTCCTTCCCACTGGTGAGAGATGAGGGAAGGTCTGACAAATACATTTTTAAATACATAGAAACCCGCAGCATTTGAATTTTCTAACGTTACCTGCATAAAAGTTAAAAAAACAAATAAAAATTCTTGAAATACCAGGGCCAAGAACAGGCCACACATCATGCTCATGGATCAGCGACCACAGACACAGCCGCACCGAGCTGTGTGCAGCAGCTAACCACATTCCAAGAGCCAGGGCTGACCAGGCAACACTGTCTCTGCAGCTGACATGACAGACCCAAATCCCACCTTGGAGAACAAACGAATTCTCCAGGAAGGACAATCAGCCGCTCCTCTTGCAGCAACAGCAGCAGTAGGTTCTGCGCGGGCTTAGCACTTCCAAAACAGGGATGGGTTAATAATTAAATCCCAAGATAACTGCAAGGTCAGTTTCACTTTGATCTCCAAGTATTTCTTACCTAAGTTCTGTATTTATCTTTTTTTGTAGGTCTACCAAGTAAATACAAAAAGGAGCAAAATAGCTCAGAAAAGCTGATAAGAGAACTCTTCCATTTATCTCTATCAAATTCTTACCTATTTTATTTAATCCATGTACAAGCATGCTTATTGCTAAAGAACTGTGTGTATACAAGTTACCAAAAAAAAAAAAAAAAAAAAAAAAAAAAAAGCACAAACACAGTAGGAAATCCACACAATCACTGTATTATTTCTCAAGGAGCAGCACTATTATATATGGGGCCCAAACGAGCAAGGTGAGGAAGAGCTGTGAGCAAGCTGTGAGCAAGCTGTAAGCAAGCAGTACTTCATCATCCACTGACCCTCCCCCTGTTATTGTCGTAACCCTGGAGGATAAGCCTCCAATGCATCTGAAACATCTGCATTTTGTATAAAATCACAAGGTGCAAGCTTTTCTGGCTCCTGATATATTAATTGGGAGACTTGGGCCTTGCTGTAGTCCTTAAAACATCGTGCAGCACAGTCTAGACTCCACAGCAATATATAGACACTCAACCTGGAGCCTGATCCTATCAGAAGGCCACCAGGAACAGTTCAAGGTCTGTGTGGAAGTAAGATGGAGCAAAGCACAACATCTCCATCCTGAATTGTATGCCTTCAGATCAAAGCTCTAGTGTCTGATATCAAAGCAAATTTTTCTAAACAAGGCAATAACTTTTCAAGGTAAAGTTATTTTAGGAGGGACTCCTAGATTTATGGATGGTAGGACAATTTGCTCTGGTAGAAGAACCCATGTGATAGTAAATCTATCAGCCACTAACTTCTCAGCTGTGAAAGACTTTGCACTGCATGTAGATGTCTCTGGAATCCTAAAAGGAGACACCACAAATACGCAAAGATGTAATAACCAGGAGTAAAATGTAAATAGATAGCTTATGTCCTGTGTAACTATATAAAACCTGTTCTGTACAAGTGTTCATCTCTATATACAGAGCAACCATTAGATTCAAGGACAAGTGAGGATAATGTGTTCAAATTACTTCCCAAGGAAATGAATGAGGAAATTCTTTTCATGTCAGTATTGGTCTTGTATTTGTGTTTGGTTTCTTTGAAGGAAAGACTTTTAAACTTCCCATGTTCTGTCTCATCTACAGTTCAGAGTCATATCAGGTGGAATTATTTCTGCCTCTACCCCCTACTGAATGTGAAATTGGAAAGGAGGTTCTCAGCCTCCTGAAGTCAAGGAGCAATTCCTTTGCTTGTTCCGTTCCTGATCACAATCCGTCATGACTGCTGCCAAGGCTACCAGTCTGTATACATATATTGAAATCTTCTCAGCTGCACACAAGTCACCCTCTCTCACTCAAAGGAATAGATCAAACAAGTACGGGGAATCACCGGGATACCCAAAAATGAGATCATTCATGCATCATCCTGACATCTGGTCTCCACCAGCAATGCCATAATTCGTCTACTTTAAGGTGCTACTAGCACTATCTGCTAGGATGTTCCTTGCTTTGGGGGATAGCAAGGAGCCTGTTCCCTGCCCACCTTATCCATCATGCATGCTTGATTTTTAGTGTTGAAAACTCATCTAGTTCCTCCTACATCAGGGATCCATCTTTGTTCCAAATTCTCAACTCCTTGTTTGATATGTCCTTTTTGTGATTGTCTATGACGGGCTCTACTGTTGGCTCCAGCCACTTCAAAATACTTGTCTCAGTTTGCTCTGGCCCCCTTTATCTGATAGCTATGGATATTCTCTATCCTCCCTTCATTGTTCTGTAGGAAGCTTGTGCTTTCTAGCTAGCCAATGGTTTACAAGAGAGAGGGATTTGAGCTGCCATATCTTCTTTTCTCTTAAAACCACAATTCATGCAATGATGTGAGAAGGTCATAAATTTTTCAAGTGCCATCCCAAGGTCTTTGGTAGGGAAAAAAAGATTTTGTGAAAGGAAATAGCAGGCTCAAATGCTTCTTAAAGAAGAATCTTGTGTATGTGCCTTGTCTGAAGCCTCATGCTCCCAGGAGGCCTTCACTGCAGCTCCTCAGTGCCAGAGGCCACCCTGTGATAATGACTCAAAGGCAGGATGAACCTCATGCCAACGTCACAGCAGAGCAAGCCCTGGGAGTAAATTGAGTAGCTCATGCCTGTTTGTCATTTGCTGAAGGTCTGAGGCTGTCTTCTTCCCCCTGTAGCTTGCCCTGTTACCCTGTAATTAGGGCCATGGTTGTTCCTGCAGCATCTGAGAGCCTTGGGATGACTCTGGTGAATGCCACAGGTAGGAGGAGATTTAATGAGGTATTCTGGGTTTTCAGTTACGCCCACGCCACCCCACTGAGGTCAGTCAAATACTTCGGTGTAATTACAGGCAAACTTGTTCTTTCCCAGTAACACTTCCCCCTCCCAAACCCTTTGCAATTTTTAAAATCAAATTGCTGTATTCACCCATTACTGTCGTAGGATGTTGCCTGCAGGCACATATACCAGCACCAACACAAACAGGAAAGTCATCCTTTCCCAGAGTTTCTGCCTCTGCTCAAGTCAGAGTCTTCTTCAGTGTTGGTATTAGAATTTTCATGAGGAAATTTCAAGCAATACTTATATGAAGAACTGCAACCTTCATTGCCAGTTTGCTATTTGGCAATTCGCCTGAGCCAAAACACTGCCTCAAAAGATGATACAGATAAAAATTCAGATTTCACACTGAATCTAATCTGTGGGAAATGCAAGGTAACGGTGCTGACTGGCTGCTTCAGTGGTCTCTTAGTAACTCCCTTTCCTAGAACATCTATGCCAAGTGCACGCAAGTCAACACAAAAGTGTAAAAAAGTTTCTGGATAACATATCAGACGTGAGCTTTCATTTGAAATACAGATCATCTCTGGAATGTGGTGTGTGTGGAATTTGGTCTATCCAAATTGGTAGAATTGTCTGCACTAAATGCATGATTTTATTCCTTAAATTCTGGTGTGACTTGCTAGTCTGTTGATTTATCTGTGATGCAAATTTGTCCCAAGACTATAAGATATCCAAAAAACAGCTGAAGGAAGCTAGTGGTTCACACTTTACAGGGACAGTCTCTTAACTCAATAGCAATGGCATTGCTTTCTTTGTCAACTAGTCTGCCACCCCCTCACTGGCACAAGAATTAGACTAAATTATTAAAATAAAAAATCTAGACCAAATCTGGCAGATCCTTTCTTCTGAAGGGATGGTTCTCCAAGGAAAATCTTCCTATTTTCAGAAGTGGCTTACAGGGGAACATTTTTGTGGCCTGTGGGAGGGTATTATTTTAGTAGCTGGTAGTAAGCAATGAAATGTGGCCAGGAAAAGACTTCTGTCTATCAGGGCTGGAACGCAAAACCAACCAACATCTAATTTGGGGGAGTGTAAGGAGCCTTGCTTCTACACTTGTTTTGATTTGATTGTTTTGTGTGCTGCACAGAATGAAGTAGATCAGCAACTCTCCTGCAGAGAGATAAATAAATGGCCTAGTTAAAGATAGGGTCACTAGTCCTCAACCAATACCTCTTCAGACAGTTGGAAACTGCAGAGATTCGAACCAAAAATGTTGATAAATCCATGGAGTATACAGGGAGTCTTTTTGTTCAACACACTAATGTTTGCCCTGGATAATTTGTTTGTTTGTTTTCTTACAGATCTATGATTGCTAATTTCTAGACATGCGTCTGTAGAATGATGACTTCAATACTAAATGTTATCACACAGTATACTCCTGAATTCCACAAGTCTGGTGCCACAGGCTGGAGATCAGGCTCAGTTTCATATAAGTCACAAGAGTTTCATCTAACTCATTACATAACCAACAGGACCATACACATACTCCCTCTTCCCCCACAGCAGTCCCTATGTTTGTTTGTCTTTTTCTATACTTTTCAACATTAAAAATACATCACTGTGCAAAGTTCAGAGGTTTCACTAGCTGGATGCAACACCTAGAAAGACAGGAAATCTGCTCTTTACTCACAAGGGAAGAAAAATCTTTTGCACACCAGGTTCCAGAAGACCATTCACACTGTCTGCCCACATCAGAAGACTGGCATTCACATGCTGCTATCAGATTGGAAGGACACCTCTCAGAAAAATATTTTACCTTCTGTTATGTTAGTGCCTAATCCACCACAAGCCTTTGTATATTTCAATGGCAATAATTCCATTAATTTCCAAAAAATGGTCTTTCAATAGTTGAAGCTAAATATAAAGCTAAGGCTGAAATGTGGTTTATGGCATTTTTTCATTTGCAAGAAGGTGTTACTTCAAAACTGCCAGAAATTCATGGTCAACTCTTCAATTTCTTTTGTGATTTTTTGTTTTGAAGAATGAAGATCGACAAGAGCCCTTCTTCATGTGAACTCTACCAATTCACAAAGTGGCATTTTCCACCCCCAAGGAGGAAGAAGAAACATTCTCCAAAACAAAGAAAAAAATGAGCCCAGGTGAGGCAATGACACCCCTAAATCATCACAAAATTTACTAGTTTGTGGCTGTTCTGCAATAGATGCTTCTTATTTGATGCAGAAATTACATATAATTTAAACACTGGCTATAAGGACAATATCTGAAAAAGATAGGGAGAGATTAAAGCAAAACCATCCAAAGGAATTTATTTCACATATTAAGAAAAAAATAATGAAGCAGCTTCACTCTGTCTGAGTGATAAGTATGCTCATAACAGGAATATTCCCATATCTCTCACCACACAAGAGCTCACAGCTTTAAATATATTCTTTTAATATCACACAATTCATACATTATGAATATGGAGAATACCATTCTTAAGTAACTTCAAACCTTGGAGACTGTACAGTTTTAGGCAGCAGACCCAGAAGCTAACCTGAAAAGTTCTTGCAGGGCTTTTGTGGAACTGGTCCTATTAATGGACTGGTTCGATGTCACTGCAAATACCAACAAAAACTGAAATTCCTCCCCTTCTATGGCCTATGTACATAAATAGGTATCCAATGCATAAAGGAAAAAAAAAAAAAAAAAAAGACAAAGGTCTTACAGATCCTACTGATTTCAAATGCTCAGAGGAGGCCCAAAAAATACTTTCTTGGCACAGCTTAAATCTTTATACCCTGCTCTGAATTTTCACTTGCATCAACGGGAATTTCTGCATTTGATAACAGATCTCAACACTCTTGATGAAAATAGCTGCTTCTCTATTTCCAAAGGAGTGATTTCAGATTTCAGAGAAAACTGGAACATCATAACCATCTCAGTCAATAAACTTGTCAATAAACTTCAGCCTTCAGACATCTGGGTGAATTATGGATCAGATAAGCAAGCAAATGCTTCTATTCAACCATTGTCCTGAATCTTGGATTTATCCAGGAACCTTTCAGCCAGAGACTCACTTTGAGATCAATACAACAAACAAGAAAAGATCTTTGGAAATCTTTTGGCAATATACTGCTTCACTGAGTATATAAATACTCTTCTGGATTTTGCAGAAGTGTACATTATCAAAATTGATAATACAATGACTAAAAAGCTAGTTAGCAAAATGCTTAAGACAGTAGAAAATTAATAAAAAACTGCAAGTCAGAAATGTTGCCTCCAGGAAATTACAAACTCATTTCTTGGCAAACAGTCAAGATTATAATATTGTTGCTTTATCTCAATGCATGTGTTACCTTCTATAGACATCTGTGAATGTACAGTAGCAAGAGGAAGTCATCTTCATGTGCTAATTTTAGCAGACCAAACAAACTCAGCATATCTTATTTGTTTGGCGTGGCTTGTGGAAAAGGCTTGTTTCTGCCTATTGCACTTTTGCTTCATGCCAGTACTTTCATCAGTCTTTTTTTTTTTCATAAGCTGAGTGGGCTGTAACTAGAAGAACCAATGAGGAAAATACAACCATGCAGCTTCTGCACAGCTGTGAACCAGCTCACTAGTGGAGAACCAATTTATAATGACCCAGCAGATGTCAGAAAGAACCAACCCTACTTCTTTGAGATGTTCCTCAGAACTAAACCAAAGATATGTATCATTTTACTGTTACAGGACACACCAAGGTCACAGAAATTGTACATAAATCTTCTTCTGGAGCGATGCCTATCTTGCATAGTCACTCATTTGGCTCACTTGGCCAATGCTTGCCTCTTGTAACCCTTCTCCATGCCTCATCTCCAGAGCCTGTTCCCTGATGTGAAATCAAGGGGATGCTCCATGGCCTGTTTCTTCTCCTAATACCCTCCAGGCACCCCAGGCAGTCTTTCAGTGAAGGCAGTGCTGTCCATAAACTCAATACAGTTCCCAGTAAAGAACTCAGCTCTTCCCACAAACCAAACAATTAGGTCCATTATGACCATGTATCTACCATGTGCGGATTGAGCCTTTTAAGAAAAAATCTATTTCACCGTCACTTGTCCAAATTCATCTGGGCTTGCCCTAGACTTGGAGAAAAGATGCAAAAAGGCAAGATTTTTAATCCTCTTAATTAAAATCCTGACCCAGGATTAATTTATTATAATTCATGACCTAAGCTGTGGTGCCAGAAACGTGCCCTGGAAAAGTGACCAGGCTGCCCTAACTTTGGACAGGTCTGTGCTGGGTGAAGAACCCACAGAATCCTTATCTCCTTCACCCCATTCACTGATGAAAATCAGGAACTGAAAAATAA
The DNA here is from genome assembly GCF_021018805.1 of Prinia subflava. NCBI lineage: Eukaryota > Metazoa > Chordata > Aves > Passeriformes > Cisticolidae > Prinia > Prinia subflava. The sequence continues at coordinate 65,461,778 of NC_086283.1, read as the reverse complement.
GCTCCACTAAGAATGACTTTCAGTGCTTTCTTTTTCTTGACAAGAACTGCACCTGAATTTTCATCTAAATTGCTCAAATTATTTCAACTTTGCTTTAAAAATAATAAAACCTTAAAAATACTAAATCTGTGCTTTAAATGTAATAAACAGGGACCAGTATTATGAATGATGAGGAAAGCTGACAAGGAATAGAGGAAAAAAATATTTGGAAAATATTTCAAAATAGCAGCATTTTTCAAACAGTTCTACCTTGGACCACTGAAACCAGACAAGTAGTACTGTAAGGTACCTCAGTGGTGTATACATTACTGTAAGGTACCTCAGTGGTGTATACTTTTGGGCCAGGACTGTTGTCAGTTTGAACAAATGGATCCCGCACGGTTCACTCTCTGTACTTGTGACATGCTGTAATTTCTGGGCCAACCTGAGCAAGTCATTTAAGCATGTGCCTGACCAAAAGTACATTTAGGAACCTGATTGCCTGCAGAAGGCAGAGAGTCAGTCTTTCAAGAACACCTCTGCACTTTGAGCAGTGCCTTAATCTGATTGCAGGATGTGGAAGCCTAGAAGATAAGGGGTCAATGTGTATGTCTCAAACACTGATAGCCATATAGCTTTGAAGCCAACCCAGGATTGTTGGTAGCAATGGCCAATTACCAGCCATGAGTGGAGAAAGGGGCCATATGGAGGTAGGCCAATATTCCTCTGGGACAAGTGTCTTTGTTCTGGCTCCTAAGCACAACAGAGTACAGCTGAGGCGAAGGCATGAGGCCCATGAACAGGCGTGGAATCTAAGGGGAGATCAAGAGCACCCAAGACCCCTGAAAGCCCTCAACTCATTTCAGAAAGGTCTACTAGAATGGGCTGCACATGGTAACTTATTTGCATAGAAACTGAGAAACTTAACTCCAGGGCACGGAAAGTTCACTAAGAAAAGGACTACAAAGCCTGGGTACACATGCGTTCTAGGGGCTTGCATACCCCAACAGGTGGATTGATGCTGGAGCTAGAACCGGTGATATCTTCCTCTTCCTTTCTTCTTTTCATTCTCTCTCCTCCTTCTTAATCCATCTCTCTCTGTCTCTCAGTCCCTCCCCTTTCATCCTAGCCCTTTATCCAAAACCCACTGCCCCTTGCTTATATCAGAGGTCACGGATAAACACACACATTTCCATGCCAAATGGGTAATTTATTAATAAAATTTTGTAAGCTTTTGCAGGCCGTCTTACTTTTGTCATTCCTTTCAGCCATGAGGACTTATGATCCTTGGGTGCTCCCTTCCATGTAAGGCTGGGATGCCACACGGGACTAATGCTGGATCCATTAAAATGTAAGCACATAACAAATCAGGATTCATGTGATCTAGATCTAGCTAGGCATAAATAATTACACAGCTCTTTGAATGGACACTTGCCTTGAAGGAAGTATTCATAGTTAGCCAGCCATATTTATTCATTTTATTTTAATATTAAACCACACTATGCAGACTGGGGACTCCAGTAAATACTAGGACCAAGATATTTTTTTAAAAAATATGGTATTGTCCTTACAGAGAAATGATAAAGAACAATTTTCATAGATTTTCTGAACACAGTGAATGCTCAAAGAACACTGGAATGTGATTTTCCTGCTTTGAATAATTTTAGTATATTATTTGTTTGGCATTATTTTAAAATGCTGATACTAGTAGGGTTGGAGAGGCAAGAGGGGAGGGATACTAAAAATAATAAAAGAGGTGTGTGAGGGTGATAGATGCGAGTACCTACTTGCAGGCGTACACAGGTATGTGCACATGTAGTTATGTTAAATATCCATGAAAAAACATCTAAAAAAACATGGGGGGAAGGGATTTGTATGCTCAGCTCTCAAGGTTATTGTTTCCCTGAGATTCTCCTTGGGGTTGCTGGCCCCAAGGTAGTAAGGTTTTTCCCCAGGGTTGCTGTTCCCTGAGGGTTTCCTCTGGGTTGCTGTTCCCAGAGGTAATAAGGTTTTCAGTCTTCTCTTTGCCCTAAGTGTTACGCACCAGAGGTAGAGACGACAAACTGAGTCCGCCGGTGCACATTTCCAAGGTTGTTTATTCTTCATTATCTCAGTCCTTTTTCAACTCTGCCAGGCCTCCCTGGCAGGGTACCTCATCTTAGTTCTTTCTCAGCTCTGCAAGGTGTCTCCGCAGAGCAGGACACGCGGCGGACTGGGCGGATCAGAGAGCCCCACACCTTATGTACAGTCTCCTTGACCCAACCACTGTCCGAGACGTATTTTTTATTTACAAAATTTTACCAATACCTACTACCTTTACTAATATGTCAGCTCTACTCTAAACCAATCTCTAAAACCCAACCCAGCACAAGATGGGGGACGAGAGCAAGAACAAGGAAGACAGGGGCCACTCCCCAGTTCCTCCATCTTGTCTCTTCAGCCCCATATACTAAGAATCCTAATTTCTATATTTATATTCTATAGTAAACCATCCACTACTTATTTTAAATTCTTAGGATTTGTGATTCTTCCTGCATGTGAGTGTTCACTCCCATGGACAGGGATCAGAGGCAGTGTCCTCCTGGGATCTGTGTGGGTCTAACTGACCCCCCTGTACAGATCCCAGACCCCCCTGTCCGGTCTCCAAACCCTCCAGGGTGGCCAGAGGGATGTTCTAGACTCCGACACTCAGTAAGCTGCTGTGTCAGAATTATGAATGGTGTCAGTTTGAACAAATGAATCCTGCACAGTTCACTGTATGTACTAAATCAGGATTAATACTTCTGGATTTTGGAAGGCAAAAATATAAACCAAACATGTGTCTGTCTCGTTTGGGTGGCCACCTGAAATTAGGTATTTTATACAGGTGTCCTACCAGAGAAACCAGTGTGAGCCTGGAGGAGAGCATTTATTTGTTCACCCAACACACGAATGGAACATAAGGGGATAATTTATGTGGGAGCATTACCTGCCACTGATCTATTAGGAACTAATCATCTTCATTTTAGAAAGAGCAGACGTACACACCCCAAGTAGGGTATTTGTGGTTCATTTTGCCAGTCCTTCAATTAACAGGCTACTGCATAATTCTGGATATGGAGAAAAACCAAGACATCAGCCTTAGTAGCCTGGATTTTTGGTGCAGTTCCAGCTTGCTTTTAGATTTCCTAACTGGCTTTGGCAGATCTGGAGCAAAGAATTGCAGTGCCAGAGGCCCTCCAGCATGTGTATGCATGGCACCAGGTATCTGCCATTCACAGTTTAACTCTTGACAAGCCCTTGCCCATTGTCTCAGTGACAGGGGCCAGTCTAAAACCCAGGCCCCAAGATATTCACATCACGATCCAACTGTTTTCAGTTTGCTTCATCGCATTTAGCCTGGGAGAAGTACAGCTCTAAATCTAGTTTAAGAGTAGCTGCCTTCCTGTTTTAAAGCTATTTAGGGAACTTCTAGCACACACAGTCTGTATGTGTAAATATTAAAAAGGGATCAAAAAAAAACCCTGAAAAATTAATGCATTTTTTAGGAAAACAGCAGACCTACAGTAATATGTAGTTGGATCTAATATACCTGATATTGCTCTCTGAAGGAGGTCTATGTTCCTCTTAGAAATGGGATTGAACACTAAGTAACATCTGATAGTTCCAGGACAAATGTAACCTACAACATTCAAGTATTTTGAAGCTTACTAAGCAAATGAAGACTTTCCTCTATTTTCTCCATTACAGTCATCCTGAATCAAAAACAAAAAAATTAGTTCATCTACTAAATCAGTCATTCCCCCACTCACTCCACAAGCCCTTGCCCAAACTGAATTCTCTTATAGGAGTCAGGAATACAGAATGGCTTTTTGCCAACATTTGGGTGCCCCTGTCTACTATTCTCAGCACTTGGAAATTGGTGGTGGTTCGCACGACAAAGCAAATACCTTCTGTACATAAGAATTGGACACAGAGTACATAAGGATCAGGAACTGAAAAATCAACCTGGTGTTCATTTAGTGGGCAGAAAACATTCAAGCCCAAAAAGGCAAAATCTCTCCTTCTCCTTCTCCTTCTCCTTCTCCTTCTCCTTCTCCTTCTCCTTCTCCTTCTCCTTCTCCTTCTCCTTCTCCTTCTCCTTCTCCTTCTCCTTCTCCTTCTCCTTCTCCTTCTCCTTCTCCTTCTCCTTCTCCTTCTCCTTCTCCTTCTCCTTCTCCTTCTCCTTCTCCTTCTCCTTCTCCTTCTCCTTCTCCTTCTCCTTCTCCTTCTCCTTCTCCTTCTCCTTCTCCTTCTCCTTCTCCTTCTCCTTCTCCTCCTCCTCCTCCTCCTCCTCCTCCTCCTCCTTCCTTCCCTATTTTTATCACCCTCTAGGGTGGTTTTGAAAACATCAACACAGTACTTCAGGTTAATTCAAGTTAACTGGGCATGCATGAGGGGCTGGCACAAGGAGCTTGAGCCTGGTTTAAAAGTTACTCACCTTCCACTACCACAGTTGCAGGTTTTGAATAGGCTGTGCCCAAACTGTTCTTGGCTACACAACGATACTGTCCTGCATCTTCTCTCTGAACATTGTGTATCCTTAAATTCCCAGAATCAAGGACAGCAATACGAGCAGTCTCCTGCAGGAGGAAGGAGCAACTGAGGTGAGGACTCTACATGCAGGCTGCACACAAACAGCATCAAAAATCTGTTTATAAAGTTTGGGCTTACATGCATGAACAATATAAATGTTGTCCTACAACTCAAGGATTTTGGGCCAGCTCTTCCTGCTCAGCACTGTCATGACATACTCACCCACTGCTGTTTTTGCAGATCAGTGATTTATAGCTTCAAAATACTTCTTATTTAAGAGAACACACACAAGTGTTTTCCTCAGTGTTTGGCTATACTTAGTAGTAACAAGCATATATCACATAAAATGTAGATACACAGAGAACATTGGATTTGTATGTAGAATTATTGCAGATGAAAATATTTATGAGATGAGCCCTGGATTTTCCAAATGCTTCCTTTCTAGCTACTAAAATTTACAAACATTATAACACTAATATTTAACACGGTACCTTTAGCAAATAATTAGCATTACTGAAAACCATTCTCTACTCACCTTTACAACTGTTTCTCCTTTGACCCATGAAACAGAGGGTTTTGGATTCCCCATTGTAGTGCATGGAAGAACAGCCTTTAACCCTTCTATTATTTCTACATTTATAGGTGGACGGGTTATTTTGGGTCCTAAAATTTTAAAAGCCAAAAATTAAAGTTGAAAGGAAGCAAAGAGATAATAGAATTAGACAAATTCAGAAATTACATTAAAAATCAGCTGCTTTTTCTGTATATTGATGAAAGATAGAGCAGTCTTTCTTGGTTACGAAGTGCTTTGGTAAGAAAGGTCTTTATTCAGTACAGCATTCAGTTTCAGTTTATGGATGCAAAAGTAGCTAGCTTGTGTGGGTTATTTGTTTTCCTGAGTTTGACAGTCATTTGAATTAGGGCCTGGGCTAAAATCCAAATTCAGATAAGAGTATTTCCAGTATTGAAGAATGTTAGCGTTCCAGGTTGTGACATTCTTCACTGCATAAACATGTCTTGTCTCAAAGCTCAGATCTGGATTGAATTGATTTTGAAAGAGCTTTAACCCAGGCTTGCCTCTAGCTCAACAAGAAAGGCATATAAACGTAATAATTATCCTTAACTGAAGGATTTATAACTATGCTAGTGAAAAGAACAATCAAGCCTTAAAGAAAAAGCCATCAAACTCCCTTAAAGTTAATGAAGGATGAATTTAAATTCATTTTACAGAAAGAACATGGCCTGTCTTAGTCTGAGCTGGGAGTTTAAAAGACAGTCATCTCAGTATTTTGAGAGAAGTGACATTTTGAGATTCTTGCATTATAATGAACCAGCAGAAAAGGAAGCTTCAGAGAGCATCACCTCCTGGCGACCACCTGCAAGTGACTGGGATGATACAGAGTTCCAGAATTACCAGACCTTGAGGGTTATCTCATTAGCACAGACAAATCCTTTCCTACAAACAGAGGCTTTAGCCAGAACATACCTCTGCTGCTCTTTAAAGTGTTTGTGTAAATAACTCTAGCCATGTGTGTCCACCTTTACTGAGTTTGACACATATGTAGCTCTCTGCAAGAACAAGTCTTTTGCCTTCCATGTGGGATGATGAGATTTATAACATGGTGCTCTAGACCATTCAACACTGCTATTGAGAGCACCTGAACATAATTCAGTTGATTTTACATTCTCAGGAAGAAATCTATTGGTGAAATTTTGCATCTAAAATTCACCAGGAATCTATGCAGTATTGCCACAGAGGTCCAATCTGTCAAACTGTGGCTCTTTTACAGGGTTTTGCTCAAAGAATGTTCTTCAAAGCATCAGTTTTTGTCTTCTGATCTTAGAACAAGTGCGTGTTATTTAAAGTAAATAATAAAAACTGCATGAAGTTATGATCCCATATGCCATGTCTCTTACTCAAAGAGCTTCACAAGAAGATGGGTCTGCCCTGAACGTGGATCCCCTGGCACCATACACAGGAGACTGCTCAGGCTTTCAATTAAACACTCACAGGTCGTCGGCAAGAAATTGCAGTGCCACTTACGCATTTTCACCTGGAGAGCCCCGCAGCTCTGCGCAGGCGCCCCAACCCCGTTGTCTGCTGTGCAGCAGTACACCCCATCATCGCTGTCCTCCACGCTCAGGATGGTCAGGAGCTGCCCATTCCTCTGGATGCTGTACCGTGTGTCGAACAGCCTGCGGGCACAGCACAGATTGTCAGGGACAGCCAGGGACAGGGAAAGGGAATTGCGTTTGGATATGCTGACTGCTGATGTCACTACAAATGGCAATAAGCATTACCTTTGGTTTTCAACCCACAAGCAGAAGGGAAGGTGCTGAGTTCAGCTTTAAGATTCAGCTTCTCACTAGGCCATGCAGTTACTGACCATCACTAGTGTAGTGGCAATTCTTCCTCCACCCGGACATTGGTAAAGTAAACAGGTATCACATCTGGGGATTTGACTTGCCAAGGACAGGCATGAGCACTAATAACTTTTCCAGACAGGTCCAGGCATAATTGCTCAATGAAACTGAAAGATGCTTATATAGGAACTAGAGCTGGCTGAAGTTGTTTAAAGAAATCTTGTTCAGGAAAAGCAAAACAAAACAAACAAACAAAAAAATACCAAATAAACAACTCCAAAACAACAATAAAAACCAAAAACCCTACCAAAACCCACAAGTTTTTTTATTATTATTATTATTAAACAGATAAAGTTATAGAAATATTTTTACAGTTGGGAAAAGAGACACAATCCAAAAACCATGAACTTTTGTGTCTCCATCCTGGAGTAGTTTTGTCTATTTGTTTTGGGGGAAAAAAATCCAACAAACAAGCAAACAAATGTGCTGAAGCCATCTGAAGGTTAGAGGATTCAAGAGTAGCTGTAGTTTAATGACAATAGGGTTTAACCTGGATATTTCAGGAAACTGAAAAAAGGCCTGAAGCTGAAGCAACAAAAATACAAGATATTGTAACCAAGTATGTGGAGCAAAGACCGATTTCATAGTAGGCATGAAGAGAGAAGTGTGGTATGTGAGTAGGGGAGATGTGTGTATTGAAGTGTGAGAGCTGGGGAAAGCAGAAAGAAAGATGGTGAGAAATCAGAAGGCTGAGCTATTGATTTTGCAAAACTGCAAACCTATAATAAATATAAATAAATACTATAAGTAGACACTACAATAGTAAATTTCTTTCTGTTTTATTTTCACACCTTTGTTAATGCTTTTAGGAAGGACCTTCATGCAATTGGACATTGATTCTTATGAACAATGGTAAAAGAGTTCTGACCTGAGAATTTTGTCCCAAGCAATCAAATATCTGACCACTCCATATGTCAGGTTTTGTGTTTTATCATTAAAAATTGTACAGTAGTCATTGACTAACATGAATGTACCATTTATGATGTTTTAGGCATGTATTTCCTTTGAACATTTCACCATGCACTATTGAATCTCCCTCCTCTTTTCCAACGTGAGAAGAAAGAGCACCATGAAGTCACCTGTAGTGTAAAAGACATGCTGACTCTGCCCCCTTTCTTGTTCTAAGGAAGACTTATTGTGGGCAGCCCTTTTCTGGAAGATGGGACAGGTAACTATTTCACTCAGCACAGGGCTGGCTTACTTGCACAGGTTTTGATGTCAAAAGGAAGGGCACATCCAGAAGACTAGTGCTGTATTCTCTGCCCTGGCTCTATTCCCATTGAAGTTGAAAGTTTACATACTGCTTTGTTTTGAAGGTTAATCTTGCTCTCTGTCCAGGATGCTAGGATCTTGGCAAGAGAAGAAAATTTTGGAAATTAAATAACTGTTATTAATTGCTTTCAATAACTAGGCCCTTTGAAGTTTAATACATGCACAGACACAGAGGAACAGAAATACATTTATATGGGTTTTTTCAGAAAAAGGGTGTTCTAATCTGATGCTTTTCCATTGTGCAAATACTTTCACCTGAGTTTTTAGAAGGTAACAAATATATTCAGTTTATCTTTCCCTCTGTCTTCGGTCTGAGCTTTTGTGTCCAGCAGTACTGAATATTAGTGCTTTGTGAAAGTGAAACAATTGCTGTATTAATGCTGCTTCAGAAGTCCCAGTAAAGGAATGAAGTAACTGAGCTCTATGACCTTACCAGAAGAGGTGTTTTTATCTTTATTTTCCATTTGGGTCAAAGCACTGTATCTCAGAGAGAGAGTGAAATGGCTTTAGGAAAGATGTGTTGGGCTTCTGAAGAGGGAATTGAGGTGATAAATGATCTGTATTTCAAATTATCTGAGAACACATGGAGAACAATCATTTTAAAGACATGAGGAGAGAAAGACACAGTCCTTCATGGATGGGTTTCTCTCCCTGCTTTAATTTTCAGCCATGGCGTCACTGATGGGGAAGGAATTAGGAGAAAGGTGACCTGATTTGGAAATAATATCCATGGAAGTTCAGACCTCCATGCTGGAGCAAAACCAGGGTCAGAAATTTTGCTGAGATTGCAGACAATGAAAAAAAAATATTTCTGAAGGCCTTTATTTTTGTTTAACTTCCTGCTTTTTCCTACTCTAAAGCAGTTTTCCAGGCATCTCCTTTTGCTGCTGACTTATTTGAAGCCTCCTATGCCAGTGGTTCAAAGGCTTTTTGTATGTTTGACCACAGTAGCTTTAGGTGACCATCTGCCCAACATGGACATCTCCTGTAGAGGACTGAAATTGACTATGTTACACAGAGGTTGTGCTGCATTTTCCCTCACAGAGGAAACCACTTACAGCCATGTAGAATGAGAAACTGATCCAAAGACAGATGTGGCAGATGTAATGTGATTTCAGAACTAGAAGACCAAGTACAGTTTACTTTGTAGAAACCTGTCTACAGCAAAAGAACAAAAGCAATGGTAGCAACTTCCTTAACACATTTCCACAGTTCCAGAAAGCTGCCTTCTTTGTTGACGTCTTGATGCCTTGTGGCTAATGTCTGACAGTACATAACAATGAGAGGACAATTTCCAAATCCAGAACTAGAAGAAAACAAGAATGGCACAGCACAACCCCTTCCATGAAAAGTTTCCAAGCACCTTGAAACAGACAAGTCTGCTAAGCTGCTTTTAAATGTTATACAGTGTTCTCCTTCTTCACAAATTCATAAACTGAGGAAGAGAGCAGATTGAATTGTCTGAAGCTGGAGAAAAAACTCCTTGCATAGCTTGCAGCAGAAACTAACTCTCTGCAAGCTCAAGTGCATGAAGGTGCAAGAGCAACCCCCGAGTGCTCTTAGCACTCCCTCAGAAATACAGAATCCTATATAATTACAGCCACTCATTCTCTTTCCTGCCACAGATCCATTTTTATATTTCTAGATATCTCCTGTATCATGAAAGAAAGCACTGCCAATTTTGGCAGAAGGTGCTGGTGGGGCTGCTCCCTACCTGATGGGAATGCTGTTGCGTGTCCACGTAATCTCCGGCTCAGGATATGACTCCACTACACAGACAAACTTGGCAACATCTTCTACCAGGGCATCCACTGTTTCCAGAGGAGTGCTGATCAAGGGAGCTGCATGAAGAAGAGAAAATGAGAACACCTTCTAGTGCCTACTGGAGAGAGTTACACAGTCTGTCAAACACCTTTGGTGGAGGGAGCCAGGTCCTTGCAGGGTCACTCAGTGGCATTTTCCCTTGAGGTCTCTGCATAAGGTGCAAAACAGAGCAAACCAAGCTCCAACAAGCTAGTTTCTGACCCACCTCATCCTTGAGATCACAGCAATAGATCAGTATACTGCAAGGACACAGGTGAGGCTGTCCCACTGCTACAAGGGTGACATTGCACTGGCTGGAAGTGCAAGAGGCAGCACACAAATTGAAGACAAGCTGGCCTGCCGCAGGAGTGGGAAGAGTGTCTCCTTATTAGTGCATGAGATTTGGGGAAGGATTGTCATTATTACAGGATTTATTCAGTCAAATATTTATCTTTTAAAAACAAACAAACAAACAAAAACCCAAAACCAAAATAAAACCCCACCACCTATTATATACAAACACCAAACTTATTATCTACCACTATATTTTTGTGAGCCAGGCTCACAAAGATCAATCAGGTCATTCAGATTTGTCTCGTGACTAGGATACATTCTTTTTCTCACAGTTTCTAACCAAGTACCAGGAGGGTTAGAAGTTGAACAGCTATGTCTAATGCTTATTATCACAGATCTGTTGTCATACATTACTTGAATGCATCTTTAGAAACATTTGCCATCACTCTGGTGAAAGACTTGAAGCACAGCTGGAAGGGATCACAGCATAAGACTAGCCTCTCTCTTTCCCTGCTCATGGTATTCATTGCAGGCACTTCCTCCAAAAATACTTGAATGTTTTGATCAATGGCTGCAAGAGACACACATCCATATTTGTTGGACTGAATTTCATTGACAACTGTGCCGAGATAAACAGGTTTTTACCATGTTATTGAAACACTACCTTGAAAATGTACCATGGATTCTGGAGTCTTCCTGTTCCTCACTGAGTATAGCAGTATCTGACTCATTATTTTTTCACAGAAAATCCCAGCTGCTGTGTATTTATTTGCCTTCCATAGTACAATGAGATTCAAATTCAGGAAAAAAATAAACTATATCCATTTTACCCTTCCCTCCCTAATGAATGGACAAAAGAGAAGACATTGAGATTTAAGTAACTGAGAATAATAGAAAGTCAATACCTTAATACTTTTTCAATTTACATGGAAGTCAAAATTAGAATGTCTTTGGAGCTCAGCCGGAATGAAGCTAGAGGAAGAAAGGATCAGCTTCCACTATCACATTTATGTAAAGTTCTAAACGCTTTTGACAGTTCATTAGAATGAATCTGCCTCAACAATATTTCTAGATTATATTACTTCGGATTGTATCATCGATTAACAATAACGACTATACTTACGTAAATCTCAAAACTACATCTAAGACAGCTTTAAAGAACATATGGATGAAACTTCAATTAGAACAAGTCTGCAATGAATTCATTGTTTAAAATGTGATACTTAAATTGATCCTTCAAATTGTATCATGCATCACTTTGTTAGGTCATTTTGGGTCACACTGAACAGAAATAATCATCTCTGTTGTTACCCAGATGAATCCCATGCCAGTGAAACCAAATGGAAGATTTCTATAAAGTCTTCATTTTGCTACTACTGAAGGTTGTCTTAGGAGAATAACCCCCAGTGATGGTTATCCTGTCTACTTCAAAAGAGACATTGCTATTTCATGACAGAGTTTATTGGGATTTAATGGCATTAACCCCAGAGTTTTGCAATCTAATTTTGTACAGTATGTTTTTGTTGCTGTTGTCCACATTCCTCGATCTCTGAAAGGCTGCTTTTCTAACCCTGAGAAATGTAAATTTTTACAATAACAATAATTGAAAACAACCAGTTTTATAACTGTTGTAATGATAAACACAGCCACCCCTACAAATAATAAAGCTACATTTGTACCATATGCATAATGACAGTATTTTGTTCTTTGGACAAACAAGACCTATCAGGTTTCTATATTAAATAAATTCTCTAGAAACTGTTACATACTTTTAGAGTGCATCTTTTATTCAATAGATGACAGAATATTGCATAGACGTGGTCTGACCTGGTACATTTTGAAAGCCAGCATATAGCTTTTTGGGCAGAATCAGGCCTCATACTTGCAAGAAAATAGTGTCCAAACTGACAGCAGTACAGTAACAGGAAAAGAAATCGTTTTAAAGCTGCCTTCCCAAATTCTGTATCCTCAGAGAGCAACCATACCAGCAGCAGGGATGTATAATTTTCTCATAAGCTTTTTTCACCTTTGTGATATTTAACCCAAGGAAGGACAGTGGGCAGTGTAACATGCCATCATTTTGTGAGGCAGCGAGAGAGTCCCAAAATGGCTGAGATGGTACTTACATCTAAAAGCCATCCAAACAGTTTGGGCGCTGGTGTCAGTCCATGTTTTCTCCAGAAAGCACTCTAAACTTATGATGCGTGCATTACCAAATTTTAACAGAGGAAAATAAAATCTGAACGGTGTACAGACATATCTATCATCACACAGAAATGGAGCCAGGCCTTTCCATGTGCATATACTGGAGCATTCTGGTATTTTTAAGGTACCTTGTGGCTTTAAATAAATTGAAAATAAATTAATTTATATATGTGTAAAGCTGCACAGGTGCCATTTTTCTGGATGTCAGCTGTAGTTTCCCGAGATAGAAAAATGACCCAAGGCTGGTCACGGGACCATGAGAAAGCCAAATCCTCTTCTATCCCCAGCCCACCAGAAGCTTCCAAATGTCTTGGCTTTGGATTTGGATTCACAGTTTGGAAACCAGACTAACCAGGCAAACAAAAACAATGCAGAAAACAGAACCAGTCCCTCTGCAACACTGCAGACACCTGGAGAAGCTGCAGTTTCTACAGTAAAAAGCAGCTCAGCTGTGATGTCTTAGAAAAGGGAATGTATCTGTTCATTACACTGTGGCACCAGAAAAAAATCTATCCCTGTCTTCTTTGTTTTTCTTGCCTTTCCAATACCACTCGTCTTACCACAACAGTCAAAATGTGTAGAGTTCACAAATTTACTTTAGTGTCTTAGGAAAATACTAACGTTTTTATTTCAAAACATTTTTATAAAGAAAATACATTATTTCTTTTTTTATTTTGGAAATAACCTGACTAACAATTGTGAAAGCTTAGCCCTGTAAGAGCAGAAATGTTGGCCTAACATGTGAATACTGGCATTCCCCTTAAGATTTCATTTTGTTTTCCTGAAACTGCAAAGTTTCTCGTAAGCATTGTGTTGTACTAGACCATCACTGTTCAGCAAAAATTGTTGTCTGTAGGTTTACCAAATAGGACATCCAGAATGGTACAACAGTTGCATTTCATACCTCAGAGACATTTCCAAACAGACTTTTTTACCAATTCTTTTGTTGGCTGAAAGGATGTCTGCATACACCCAGGTGCATGTGTGCACACAAGATAGGAAGAAGGTATGATAACTTCTATGTTATATGCTATAACTAACAGTGTGTATTTGTACTTACATACCTATTCTTTGTAAAGACATCATAGAGATTCATTTCTTTTGAAGATTATTATACTTACAAACCTACGCAGGTGTGCTGAACACAACAAATCTTGGGCTTTGCAGCAACTGGTGCTACCAGCCATTAACACTTCTGAGCTTCCTTTCACATGAGAAATATACATTCCACCCAGGCTGAATCCAAAGGTCTCCCTTGCCTATTACAATAGACTGTGTGCTCTTCACAGACAAAGGACCTTCAATTCCAAACACAAATATGACAATATTTTCACTGCTATTTTCACCTCTAAAAGCAGAGAATGAGCATTGAAAGCAGACCATTTCTGTATTTATTTGGAAAGCTACAGTACCACCCACCCCACCGTTACCAGAGATACCTTCCCCATTGCAAAGCCGCCTTCAACAAATGGCAGAAGAGCAGGTAAAAAGCCCCTCCAAGCAAACCTTTCAGCAGTGTCTCGGCCAAGCTGAGGGCTGCCAGGGTGAGGACGTGCACCAGGGGCACCTTCAGCAGGTCATTCATGTTTGATCCAGAAGGCATCCAGCTCCTTCAGGCACAGCGCGCGGACCTCCCAGCCGGCTGCATTTCGGAAGCAGTGTGCAAGCAGAGCTTCTCTGCAAGTGACAGAGTGGGGCCTGAGAGATCTAAGTATAATCAGGAATTCTCCCACCCAGTGGTGGTGATGGACGTGGCCAGCTGGTGCGTATCCACTTTGGTCAGTGTGAAAGCGTGGGGCTCATGAAACAAGAGAAAGCAAATCCCTTCTGAATTCCTTTGAAGCAAACAGAGAACAGTACAATAGGCAAAATGTATTTCCAGGGCAGTATCCTACCCCAGTGTTGCAAAGTCACCAGACCTTTATTCCAGCACACTGTAAGTGCAGTAGTAGGAAAAAATGCTTGCCATTGCCCTTTCCTTCATCTTAGTCCCCTTCTTTTCCAGTTTTTCTCCTCTCGCTCATACACACTCCCTCGTATTATAACCTTTCAAGATTGGCTGTAATATGCCACCTGTTGCCCTGCTGATAGTATTTCTTTTCTTAACAGATGCGTTTCCTGGAGTAGAAGAGGTTGGCATTGGTGGTTAAAAGTGTCTTTCTGTAGGGAAGTAAGACAGTGGGGTTCACTCTCCAGAGAAATCTTGTTAACCAGCAGGTCTCTGCCTAAGATGAAAGACAGAAAATCAACACTCATTTTCTAGGAAGACTTAAAGAAACACCAGAATCAAGATCTCCTGACTCACTCTGTCTTGCCCCATCCCACCACAAAGACCTACGTTATATTTTCCAAAATGGTCAAGTCATTTGGACTGCCTGTTTTTCCAACATAAATATTTATATGAAGAGCAAAGAGGCTTACCAGCATGGAAAGGCTGATGTGGGGCAATATCTGCATGAGCAGGGGAAAAGATGAATAATCAGTCCAGGAAGAACCTAATTGATGATGATCCTCTTGGAACATGACTCCAGCTACTTTTCATCATTTTATCAGCAGAGTGGACGAGAGCTCTGCACTAAACTACATGGACTGAGGAAAGCCAATGGGCAGTCATAACATGTCACAGTAAAAGGCACTTTGCGATCTCTGGTATTTCCTTTATTTGCTGAAACTTGACTTAAACTGCTTCTTAACAGTTTTTTATTCAGTCAACGTCATTCTGCAGCACTTCTTCTGAGGAGCAAATGGAGTAAAGCTTACCAGTGCTGCAAATGTGTGAGTCCTCATAGTTTGGCACGGCTTTAAAAAGGCAACGTTACTCTGGGGACATTTCATTGTTGATTAAGTACAAGAATCTCTATACAAGTGTTCCTCTGAAGATGAATAAAGGCAGAAACACTCACAGAAGATGTTATATTCCAAAAATTCTGGAGCTAACAATGACAAAAAAGCAAAATAAGAAGATGACGATGAAACAACAGCAGTCCTACCAGTGAACACAGAAATACTGGTACATGGCTGAGCTTACAACTATTTCTTTTGTTTAAGTCCAGACATATTCAATTAAACTACTTCATAGAAATGTGACTAAGTCTTTTAGGGCAAAATTCTGTTCATGGAGGGACTTGACCAAAGACTTTTCCATTGCTGGATTCCTGCTTGGAATGTGTTACTAGGGCTTTGAAACTACACCATCTATATGAGTGCAGAAATTAGTATTTCCCTTTTATTTGCAAATTGCAACATTTAGAAGTGACACTACCAGCAATGGCTGTTACATGCTAATAATGCCTTTGCATTTGGGGATTACCAAAGTACTTTTAATCTCTCATTTCCTCTACTTCATATATTTTTATTAAGGATCATAATCAGCTTCACTGTTCTAAACCAAAACGATCTAAATTTGCACAGCAAATGAGAGTACAGAGGATACATGAGCAAAGGTGCACAAGCTCCAGCTACGTATGCCACACAACTAATATACAATACATATGGGAAGCTGGTGGTCATCTGTGCCTGTCATGGAAAGATGTTTCTATATACACTGAAATCAGTGAAAATCAAACGCTGGTGACACCAAACCTTCTTTAATTCCAGGTATTTTCCAGGCTTACCCTATAAAAAATAAGATGTGTCTTTAATTTTTACTCCTGGGGTTATGAGTTTGCTGCTTGTTGGCTGTTGTGTTTAAATTTCTTCCTAACAAAGCTGAGATGCATGCAGTTTACAGATAATTGTATTTACATCTGTTGTCACTTACAGCCATGCCCCAAGGCTTCTGCTGAGATGAGGTCCAAGAAGCCTACACAATAATGAGAAGTTCAGTCCCCAGCTTTCAGACATTGTGGGCGAAGCTTTATTCCCACAGATGTCTGCTTATCTCTCTGGACTTCAAGCACTCCAAAGAAATCAGTTCATGAAGTTCTGTACACAAGACAAGGTGTGGAGCTACCATTTCTTCCCACTGCAAACTGTTTGTGAAGTGACAAACACAGTATTTTGAAATACATGCATAAATACAAAGAAATAAGTAATTTGTTAGAGTTGGCAGAAGAGATAATTGTCTTGCAGTCAATGAATTGCTTGGCATCTCACCACTATGATGAGTGGAAACTGTTTGCAGGACAGAACCATGCTAGACCTTTTTCTGCACACCTCTGAACACCTCCTTCCTTCCAAGTATTCTGCTGGAAGCTGACAGTTTTTCATGCTAATGTGACATAATTCAACCACTGAATTATTTGAAAACTGCCTATTCTCCCACATCACCCTCTGGGATGTCTTCTCCCTGGGTAGTCCTAGATGTTCATCCAAGTAGACAGGCTAGGACAGGTATTTCCAGGAGAAAATGTCCAGACACAGAACAAAATCAACCTTCAGAGAGACTTAATGTAATTGCTTTGGCAGTGGCCCTAATCACCCAAGCATCTGGTGATTCACACTGAAATAATCCAAGCCAGTACTAACCCAGCCTGGGTTGTGATTGACTTGCCTGACCTCAGACTGAGGTGAGGTTGACTGGCCTGTAGATCCCTGGATCCTCCTTCTTGCCCTTTGACTGGGTGACATTTGCTTTCTTTCAGCTCTCAGGCACCTCTCCTGGTCACCACAACCTTTCAAAGATTCGTTGTTGGTATGAGGTGCAACACCACACCCTTTGTCATTGGCTTCTCCACCTCTTCTATGAGAAAGTTATCATCTATACTTTCCAAGAATCTCCTAGATTGTTTGTGCCTTGCTGAAGGCAAGCGAGAAAATGAGCATGCCCTAACCTGCCAACATAGCAGATGTGTACAGACAGAGAAGACAAGCTGCCATGTCACAGCTCCAAGCCCTTATTCCAGCCAGCAGAGATGAAAAGGGTGTACTGTGTGGTCTTCTCTTCAGGTGGATGCACGCACATGTCTCTGAGTGCACTAATCTGATACCTGATGCACCCTTACTGCTTTCCTGCCTCACAGCTGCTGGCCTCTTAGATAGAGGCATCCGCACAAAGCATTTGACAGTGAAACCCGTTTTGGGGCTGCACATGTGTCTTTCTGTGCAGAAATGAATCAAGGTTGCATTGTCATAGGGTTATGGTCACACCAGTCCTCCCACTACACCCTGTCCACTTTGCCAGCAGTACCTACAGGCAGCATGAGTTCATGAGTGCCTGGCATGGAAAAAGCATTTTTGACAATGCATGCCAACATTAGGGGAGGAGATAAACACCATTTCAGTTCTTTTATTACACTCTGCAAATCACTTCTTTACAGTGATCCTGAGTGGAAGCAGCTCATGTAATCACCAGCTCCAAGGGATTCAACCCAACTTCCAACACACACGGGGCCAATAAGGTATTGTTGCTTGTGCAGAACTCCAAATGCTGTATTCAGAGTAACATGAAAAGGAATGAGCTGTGCTACACTTGTGGCTTTTTTGTTTAGCGTTTTGATTTTTTAATTGTCATGATGAAAGAAAGGCTTTTCTCTAAAGTCCTTTAAGAAACACAGACACTTCCCAAAGCACCACTTAGTGTTTGAGAGTTTCAGACATACTTGGCTTGGCCTCTACCCTCAGCCATCTGGACCAGTCTCTGGTCTCCCACTAATATTTCAACTCTTACTAAGCTCTGATGCTTGATTCTAAAGTAATCCTCTTTTATTCTCCTGAGATTTTGTGGCAACTGGGAAACCCAAAAGTTGCATTAATTTCTTGCTATCATCTTGCTATAAACTTCCCTGTAATTTTTCAGCTCACAAGACCTGATGGTACTGACTAAGGACAATCTAAGATGCCATACTATGTTTTGTGGTGGGGCAAAATTGTGTTGGGTTATGAGATGTATTTAGCACAGTGAAATAATGTAAACACTGTAAAGAAAGAAAAATAACCCTTGTCATTCACCTAGCTAGCTGTGCGTGGTACATATAGCACAGAGGGTGAGCTGAATGCAGTTATTTCATAATATATAAAGCTAATTCCTCTGCTAGGAGATCTGCCTCCTGTTTCAGTTGGTGCCAATGTTATCCAGCCCCACATCACAACACAGGGAAAGACCCCACCCTTGATAACCCTCTCATCTCAGAGGATAATGCTGTCATGGTGCTAAGCTGGAGTAGGGCAGCCCTGTCTCGCCAAAAAGGGTTGTCACCAAAAATGTACGACTCCTCTTCCTCAGCTGCTGGGTTTTTTTTAAAGACTGCTCAGTCTTTTACCCTGTGCTCACCATTGGAATAGTAACATCTGGGGACCAGGATGTCTGCTGACACACAAAAACTGCTCTCCATCACATGGTACCACAACCCAGCAAGAGAGAAACAAGACCTACATTTACTGATCCCCCCAGGGATCTGGGAAAGGAGGCATTCAGTGTGAATTTCCAGGCTGTGGGAGCCTGGAAGGAGAGCATATGCCTATAGAATCCCTTTTTGCAGAAATAAGGAGGTGTTTCATAACAGGAATACATTAGGGATTTAATATATCCCATTGATTTTGATCCCACAGTACTGCACCTTGTAATATCCCATTCTCACCAAGAAATTAATAAAACCTCAGCTTGATCTGATAGTAATATTAGCAGTTGTTGCACAAATACGGTCACTACAAAATAAAATCTATTTCATATGAGAAGCCCTATGAGTAATATTTTAATTATTGTCAACACTTCTTCAAAACAATCAAGGCTAACCAAAGAAAAGCACTATGAAATAAACATATATGATATCTCATGGGTCATATCAATAAATTTTCAATATTCCAGTTTTGTCTGTCATTATTTGCTGCTCTTGATTGCTGTTTTAGATTTTGGAGGGGCAAAAGGCAAGCAGTGGGAGTTTATAGACATGCCAAAAGCAAATAACCAGCCTACAACCTCTAGCACAACTGACTTCAAAAGAAAGATTGTGATCCTGCACGCAGTGTAGAAATGTACTGTCCTGACTGACCACAGCACGATAGGCCTGTAAATACCTTTTCCTTCCATCACTATAACACCTCTGACACTCACAGTATCTCTCTGCAGCCAACTGGGACCCAAGAGGTGTTACAATATGGGTGTGATATGAGGAAGCAACTCAGGGTTCAGAAATACCTGCACCCATGCAGTAGCTTGTCTGCCAGTGGAACAGGACACCTGAAATGGAGCTGCCGCATCCTGCCAGCTGATGGCAGCCTGCCACAAGTGGCTGCAGGAGGTGTGCATCCAGGTCCCAGGGGCATCCTATCCTCTTTCCTTTCACGGAATGTGGGCAGCGTGCAGCAACATGCGAAACAGCTCCACCCTCGCTTTCCAGACAAGATAGCTTTTTCCTGTTGCTCTGATAGGAAGAAGAACTTTACAGCATGTGTAGTTGAGGAGATTTTAGGCACTGTGCTATATGCTGAAAGTAATTTTGGGGGGCTTTGGCTATACTTATTAAAAATGAGAAAAAAAATTCTGCTCTGAGCTCACCCCAGGCAACCCCATTGACGTCAATGGAGTGTAACTGAGAGCAGAATGTTGCCTGTGATCTTTTTTACTTAGAGTTCACCTGCTGCTCATTTGAAGCCATAATCCTCGGTGACATCCCAGTCAGAGAGAGACTTGCACAGCAGAGATCGGGTCCCAGAGTGAACTTCACTCAATGAGGCATTCTTGGCTATGTGTTTTGGATCGTCTCAATATCTACCTGCTACTGCAGTCACATTGGCAGCTATTTGAACATTGCTGTGTATTATTTGGGAGCACCGTAATTAGCACAGCAGTACGTGTGAGTACGTCTCCCAAATCAAATGCCAGATCATGGCCCAAAGATGCATCCAACATATTTCAGCACGTTTAAGAGCAAACACTGCAAAAGTGATATGCAGGTGACATGAGGGAAGAAATGGGAGGATAATAAAGACAGAAGCCTCAAGAAAACATCCTTAGCAACACATGGTTCCCCATGGACAATAGGCTTCTGCAGGGGGACTGCCGCCAGGACAGTACTTTCTGCAGGAACCACAGTGGGGTTCTGTGTCCTTATGCAGATTACACAGCCCAGGAAAAAAAAAAATCTGAGGCACACAGGATGAGAGGAGGGTGTTGAGGAGCCCATAAGATACTAAAAAAGAGGGATAGGTATGGGAATTTGCACATGCCCTATGAGCCTAGGGAAGAAAGCTTGACGGGGAGAAGAACCTTTAGAAATTTCTGCATAGCAAGTGGCATTTATGATAATGAATGAGATGTTATGCTTTTCTGTCCTATATTTATTAGCACTGCCCAGTAATCTTCCTTAGGTTTGTTTAATATTGAGAAAGAACAAGGAAATAGAAAACCTAATCCAAAATAGTGGCATATCCACAACATTAGTCCTTTAACTTCATTGACTTGACCTGAGGGTCCTGTCCCTGCCTGTACTTAACATAGCATCATTAAATATGTTTGAAGTGAGAGGAATGTAAGGAGTCTGTGGGCCTACCACTACAGCCCAGGTGTGCAGGATGTGCTTCTGCCATTTACATTTAGTGAGTAACTAATGAATCGTGCATCAGCCATATAACTGCTTAGGAGATAATACAGGTGGGGGTCAAGGGTTTGCACCTAAATTGAAATTGTCTTATGGCTAACTACAGCAAAACACGCTCACTTGAAAATCACACAGGGCAGGAGGTTAAGACTCAGAAGGTAGGCTTAGAGCCCTTTCTAAGGGCCCTAGCTCCTGTTACTGAGTGGCAGTGACTTCTCCTACATACACCTTCCCTGACATTTTGTCCCCAAATGGCAGCTAGAGAGGGACATTAGCCTGGGTGATGGCCTTTTCTCCCCTCCCTCTCTCTTCTCCATCCCACTCCAGATGGAGAGGAGGGTTCTGGTCACTGCTTCGGCACATCTTCACCTTGGGCCTTCTTCCTTAGTGGCAGATTTTCTGTGGGCAGAGTGTCACTAGAGAAGAGGTCATGTTAGGGACACCTGCATGGGCTCAGGGATGTAGATGTTCCCCAGGAGTAGTAAGATACCTGAGCATCTTTGCAGCTGTGGCCAAGGTTTCATCCTGTCTTAGAAATCATATTTGGCAAGCAGCACTGAGTTTCAGCCCCCAAAATAGCTTACAACCTAATCCGTCAGTTCTACCAGCCTGTGCTTCAGTGGAGAGCTTTTGTCTTGGACATTTTCATAGCATTTGCCTTTTTCCTCTGAGTAGCAGTAACAGATTTGGAGCACCCGGATGAATAAAAAATTCACTGAGCCAAATTCATCTCCTCTGACCATTGCAACAGGCATGCAGCAGGGTTGGATTTCCCCCTGCTCAACACCAGTTTAATGCATTGCAGCTGCTGAGCAGTGCCTGCTGGCAAGTCTGGAGCAAGCGGGGTTTTCCCATGGTAGGATCCTTGTGTGGTGGCAGACTAGGCCTGTCGAACTGCATAGTCATCCATACTGCTCAGTCAGGCCACAGAGCTCCACAGAGTGCAATCATCTGTGCCCTGCAGTCCTACATCAAGGGATGGATCATTGTATTCCCCTTCACGACTCCTCCCCAGCCATATAGAGACACGGGGGATGTCCATGAGGTATGCACGGAGACCCAGTCCTCTCTAAGCAGGAGCTGGAAATCCCAGCTTCATTGACACCAGCGGCCCAATTTCTAATGGTGTTGACAAGATAGCTGAAGATGCAAGACAGAAAAAGCAGGATAGACTTGAATTTCAGCAAAATGTCTGCAGATTTCCAAGTGGTATAAACTGTTATCATTCCCTTGGCAATAGTGAAACTGTGCCAGATTGCCTTTCCTTCAGAACTTCATATTTGACTGGTATCACTGAATATTCAGCTCTTTGTCTTATCTGTGTATCAGAGTTTCCCTGTGCAACTGCTCTGATCTGTGAACTGTGCTCTTCCACACCCTACCTTCAGCGGAAAAAGTAGTTGTTTAGCCCATGGACACATTTTAAATCCAGTCTCTGTGAAGACTTCTGACACAGAGACTGTGTAGAATCTAAATTCAAACTTCAGTGGATGTATCTTCCTACTTGAAGCCAAATCAGGGCAGAAGTCAGATTCTGCATTTTGAATATAAAGTTTCTGTTAAAAAGTTTCTGAATTGCTTATTTGGTTAGAGCATGGTGCCAATAATGACACAGTTGTGGTTTTGATCCCCCTGCAGTCCATTTGCTTAAAATTTGGACTTGATGATCGATGTGGGTCCCTTCCAACACAGAATATTCTATAACTCCTGTAACTTTTTTATAATGTACCATGTGTGAGGCAAAATGCAGTTTCTTTTTACCTGGGTTAGGATGAGAAGGCTTTATAACAGCAACCACCACCCACCAGTCTACATCCATGCTGTTGAACCACTCGAGGGGGTCAGCCCTCCACCCTGCTGGTGAAGGCCCATTCTAAACTGCAAGCCACCTGTAAGAATTGTTTTAACCCAGCCCAAAACTGCACCAAAGAGCTCATAAGCCACTAAATAGTATGCACTTTGAGCTTCTAGCACTGGGACCATTTACGACTGCAATCTACTGGTATATATGGAGCTACAACATCCGACCAAAGTCAGGGACCCCTTTTCTAGGAGAGCTTATAATTTTAGTCTAGACCAAACAAAATGTCTTTGGGATATCTGGGTGTTTGGCTCTTCCTCAGCTTGCATGGCCCCAGAGCTGCTGTCCCCATTCCTGCCAGTGTGCTCTTCACACCAACAGGAGTACTTTCACAAATGACCATCACTCTCCTTTCTTCACCCAGCTGAGCTAGGCAACTGTCTACAGCTCTCATGTAGAAATCACAGCCCCAGCTCTGGTTGCTGTTGTCACCAATGCCAGGTGGTGATGCTTGTCCCAGGCTGTGTGCTCATCCCAGTAAACTCCTCTATAGCACTTCTGCCTATTTTCTTTCTCCAGAGCTATAGCACAAAAATTTGGCCACACTTTGGCTGAGGAATTGTCTTCTTCCCACTCAGTTCTCTCCTTTGCCTCCTGTGAGCAAGAAACAGCCTTGCACAGTCATGCAAGAGGCAACATCCCTCACTGGCATTGTTGAGGGTCAGACAACGCAGGATGAATTTCTTTAGGAAGTCCCCTCAGGGGGGATGAGAGCATGTGTCTGGGTAAAGTATAACTATCTCCCCAGATACTGGGCCAGAAAAAGCAGGAACCAATTGTACCCGTAAAGTGACAAAAGCACGTGGGATGGATGCACACGAAGTCATAGTACAAACACAGGTGCCTCACAGCAGTTGTATGTCTGCTTTCAGATATTGGAAAAAGAAAGATATCTGTTTTCTGATGGAATTTACATCCTGAAGAAAGTGTCATCACGGAAAGATGTCAAAACTGACATTCCATATCTGGAAAGGACTTTTTTTTTCTTTTTCCTTTTTTTCTTTTTTTTCTTTTTTTTCTTTTCTTTCTTTTTTTCTTTTTTTTTTCTTTCTTTTGTGGACAAGCATGATTTTGGGTATATTAATGTGTGGCATCACATTTGTCAAGGAACCTCCAGCAACAGATGCATGGCAGAGACTCCTGGGGACTTGCTTCTGGAATGCCAGAAATGCATTATAGAGCTACAGTGTTCAAAACATCCAGAGGGAAAAAAAATCCCTGAATTGGGCAATTCTGTCAGGCTGAGGAAATAAGATATCAAGCTGAAAAACTGAAGAATAGTTGTTTTTTTGAAAATACAGGAGTGTCCCCCAGGCATTCAAAAATCATGAGTCAGATCTTAAAAAAATCATAGTTGGCTTAAAAACGAGAGTTATGGGGATTAGTAACCTTGCATAGTCTGCACTATTAATGGTAACATTCCTAAATTCTTCTGAAAAAAATGGAAATTAAATTTAATTTTGTAACAAAAGCAGAGATTCTTACATAATCTACCAGCCCCAGGGGCTGAGGCATTTAACAGAACAACAGATAATATGATAAAACCCAAACAGTTGACAGTGCTGGACCTAAGCTAATTTGTGTAGCCCTGGCAATAAATTTCAAGGCTGGTTCAAGAACTTACATCCAAAGGAATGGTGTGCTTTGGTGAAGTCATTCACAGACATAATTTTTCTAGGATGCAGTTTTTGGATAGTGACTGTCAGAAATTACACGAGATTTCTGTTTCATTCACTGGAAAAAATCTCTCTGAATAAGAGAAAAGAAAAGCCCCTGAGGGACAGACTTCTGCATTGACAAATAAACTAGCAGAAGAAAGCACAGCATTTCAAAGGAGCTTCTGAGCTTTTAGGGACTTTACTCAAAAGGTCTATAAATATATGCACTGTGTTCCTCTAAAACTTGCCCCCGTATACTACATTCTGATGATATTTATGCGTATTATTAGGTTTGGCTAAAATACACTTATTTATTTGCTAACAACTTAACTTTTGGAGAACCTAAAGTTTGATTCAAAAGGAAGAAAAACACTCAGCTTCCAAAACTTCCAAAAGTCCTTGCAGATACCTGGCCTCTCCTAACATAAATCAAAGGTCTTCCAATTGCCAAGATCCTCATGCTGGGAGATGACCCTGACATCACACTGAGAATGGATCTGGCATGGTTTCCTAGTCTTTAAGGATGTCACCATGCACTTTGCACTGGGAGAAACACTTCCCATATTTGACTGGGGAAAATTCCATATTTAGAAACAATTCCAGAATCAGAGACTTAGCCTAAACATCATATCCTCCACATGTTGGGATTTTTCCTGGAACACAGGTGACTGTAATCCTCTGCCAGACCTTTCGTTCACCCCTTCAGATCCACCCAGCCTTGCTGGTTGCCATACATCACACAGTGACCAAAATGTTTTTCACCAAACACGTATCAACATTTCCGGCAAGAATGCTTCATCACAGTTTCTTTGCCAAGTGACGCCACATCTGGCCACAGCTCTGCTAGAAAAGACAGAGCACCATAAGCACTTGCTAAGAAAAGCCATGAGGCTCTTCCTCATCAGCTGTTGTCCTGTGGGATTGCATTTTATGGAAATGGTTTGCTCTGGCTCACCCCTGGAAAATGTATGGTTTATCCCCAGTCTGTACCCTCCCTGCAGTATCCTGTATCTGTAACCTCATTGGCTGGAGAATGTTACCGCGCCCCTTTGAACCTCTGTGATAAGAATGCTAAGGCAGAAGGCTCTGCCCCTCTTGCCCCTCTACCCCTGGAGGCGTCCGGACGCTCCTCTCTCCTCTCCCCCCCTTCCCCCTCCCTCCTTTCCCTTCCCCTCTCCCTCAGTGAATAAACCCTCACCTCATCAGCACTCCACCGGCGTCTGAAGTCTCCTTGCCTGCCAGCACGGGAACACCACGACCCCAAAAGACCCCGGGGGTCTCCGGGGGGCACTCCCCGGGGACCCCCCCATAAATTTAAACAACAACATTGTCCTTAAAAGCCAAGGTGCTGCCAGTATAGCCCTCTGTGCTCAAGCAATCCTCACGGGCTGCTCCCTGCCTGTCAGAAGCACAAAATTACACAATCCTTTCTGTGCAGCTGCTGTTTGAGCAACTGTGGTAATGTCTAGACTCCCCTCTCCCTTGCGTGAGCTCAGAGACATCACTTTGTCCCAGTCCAAGATCTTACAAGGCCTGATAAAAGATCTGTGACCCTTCTTGTGTGCCAGCCATGAACATATCTGTCAGTGTGGCCCTCCAGCATGGAAGGATTTAGACTCTCTCATACAGTACCTCATGCTGAATTAGGTAAGAGAAGCTGGGGCTAATGAAGACCTGCTGTTCTGTGGCAATGACTCTGCTGTTCTCTCTGAGCCTGCAGTTCCTGTCTGTGACAATGGACGGCCTCCATCAATGTCCGTGTGGGATGAGACACATTCCTTTGCCTCCACGCTGCAACGGCTTGGCCTCTACATCAGAGCTGCAGGAAAGGGAGAGGTAACCAGAGATGAAACTGGGTGTGTCGCTGGTATGGCACAAATTACATGTGGCAAGAAGAGAGGCAGCAGTAAAAAAAAAAGAAAGTGAGAAACAAGCCCGTTCACAGCAGACAGAAAAAGGGAAAGAACCTGAAAAATGTAGAGTTGACCAAGGATGTGGGAAGAAGCCAAGCCTGGCCTTGAAAGATGAAGGCACTATGTAGGCTGGAAGTAGGTCTCAGAAAAAGGGGATTATGCTAATGGAAAAAATCTGTGCTTTATGGTGTTTAGCTGAAAGACATTTGGTATGGTTACCCCGATCTCACCAGCATATGCAACCAACAAGCCTGCTCTGTTAGGAATGGCGTTGTGCAGCCAAAGCAGGCTCACCATGACTTTCACACTGAGAGGCTGCACATCATGTATTGGAGGTGCTGCCTACACTAGGTGAAGTCAGAAACTAACTGAACACCACTGAAAATATGAGCTGCTTAATTTCTTATCAGCAAGAGTTCAGAGGGTGGTGTTTGCAGGATAATTGAAAAGCATAACCTGGGGTTCTCAAACTGAGGAACTAAGGACAAATAAAGAATTCTTAAAGTCAGTGGGAAGTCTATTAGAACATAATTTACAATACAGCTGGTGACTTTTGCTATCCTTGTGCTGGCAGTCTCAGCCTGCTTCCAGTCTGCTGCTTTAGGAATATTCTTTAATCCTTTGTATGGGATTAAAATTATTGTATGGAAGTATTAATCTATAAATAGCCATATCAATCCCTGGGCACCAGTAGCAACCAAGAAATTGTGCAACCAGTTCAAGAAGCAAAGAGAAAACTTGCCAGAATAGTAGCTTCTTTCTTTATTTGCTGCTGTCCTGTAAGTCACTATGTTAGTACTAGATCAAGAGTGTAGAAAAAGAAATCTAGGCAGAAAATTCCTGTCTGTTGTGGCTCAAGGTATGGGAACATTTTCCTAGGGGTACCCAGCACCATGAGACAGCAGAACCAGAGGGCACAGGACTCACCCCATGCTGGCTGGGACAACAGAAGAGCAATGAACAGATCTAGTAAGTTTTCATCCTGTTGGAGGTAACTGGTCACCTGGGAGCCAATATGCAGGACTGGTGCCTCTGGCAGGGCATGAGGCTCTCCAGTGCCACCCCACATCACACACAGAGTACTGGCATGGAACAAACCCTGACACCTGAGCAAAAGGAGAGCTCTAAAATGCTGCCAAGGTGCCAGAAATTTTTTTGTAGTGATACACCTTAATTTTGAATTTTATATGCATTACAAGCATACTAAACAAGTAAAGTAACACCTGTAATAATTTTTTAAAAATTCATAAATAGTTGATCAGAAGTGGATTAATTTTTTTTTCCCTTCTTTGCAGAGATATCGATTAATTTCACAAGTTTTTGTATTACTGTATTACTGACCAGGAGTCATCTACAGAATCCTCTTCTGTATAGGTTTTGCTGTGCATCAAATATTGATTCTACAGAACCTCATATAAAAAAGAGCAGTCAATGAAAATTTAAGGAAAGTCTACTGATATTAAGTTGGATTCGTATTCAATCTTCAGATAATCATTCTGTAATACTGTGTTAAGTGCCTGATTTTATCTATTACTTTTTAAAAGTCAGTCAGTAGGGATCATTGAACACTGCCAAGTTAAACTCTTCCAAACACTAAGAAAAATAAGTGAGACCTTAAAAAGCAAAATGCAGCCTGGGATTCATTCCCAGGAGATTTTTAGAATATAAAGCCTCCATTATATTAAAAGTACTGCTTATTCACAGGAATAGAGCGTGGATGATCTTCTTTTTTAATTACACTTCTATTTAAAGTACTTCAGATCTAGCTGAGTTTGGACTACTAAAACATCTGCAGGGAGATTTCAGATTTGAGGAAAGACAAATGGGATACAGAGGTTCACTGAGCATTAGCAGCTGATCTGAAAAGCTGATCACTTGGTACAAAATGCAGCTTTCCTTTTAAAGCATAGTCCCTGACAGTGGTGAGTACAAAGGCTGAAGTGACTCACTCTGTATGAAAATGAGACATTTCAGGCACATATCTGAAATTGTGCACCTTCCTTACCTCCAGTGAAGTCAATCTTTCTGCAAGACATTTCAGTGGGACATGGCATCTGAATTTCCAGGAAGAGAGGCTCATAAGAGCAATATATCAGGTATGTGCGTGTTACTGAACTAGCTATCATTTTAAGGATGAGGATGAGCTTGGGAGAGGGCAGATAAGTCAAGGGCAAGATAAGAAGTTCAATTGTGCTATAGAGGTCATTTTGAAAGGAAAATTCCATATTGAGAAAGAGCGATAGCTGTGTGGGTTGCCTTCTGAGCCACTATACTAGGCAGGGACACATATGCAGAGTTATCTGCTTCCTTTGCACACATTCTCTGCTAAAAGGACAGGGCGAGGTCTCAGATGTTATCTACTATTAAATTCCCAGAGACTAAGACATCCATTTCCAATGGAGTCAAGCTTGCACTTCTTGCTGGTAGAAGACATTTCATGGAGAAGACTAAGACTTGCCCCATTTTTGTCTCATGATCACAGCCCTTAAGAAATATTGTTCTGTGATGTGAAATTATGTGCTTTGAATCTTTATTTTGAACACTCAGTGTTAAGACACTTCATAGCTCAAGAAGCCAGTATCTGGCAACTGGATAATACTGGGCATTCTCAACGAAAGGATTAAATCAAAACTATTAAGATAATTGATCTAGGGACTTTTTGTTTCATCATTGTGAAGTTTCACTGAGAAAGTGTTTTTCTGCAACAACTTTTTGTTAAGGCATGTTCTCTTTGGTTTCTTGTTTTTTTAATGCATGATCCTGAATAGTTTGGTATGAAGCCACAAGGACATCTAGCCACAGGCCCTGGCAGATAATGCTAGTCCTCATACCTGAAGAACCAGGACACTGATAGCACAAGAAAAACTGTGAAAAAATTAACATAATTCAACTTGTCTAACGGGAGAAATAAAATGCTGACTGTCAAGACACTAGTTCCTATAGTCTGCCATTTTAGTGGCACACAGGAAAATGCAGAGTTGACTTGGACTGAATGATTCCTACTCCTGAAATTTTCACCTGTGGTGTGTCTGGCAAACAAAGGCCACAGCCTTTCTGACACTGAAGATAATGCTGCTGAAAGCCTTGTGCAAGTCCTCACTGGGATTTTTCCTGTGCTGTTTTCATGCCTCCACCTCTGACTTCCTTTACAAGGCATGACCCTTTCAAGGGCAGAGATAGAGAAAAAGTCCATTCTTTCCCAAGTGATGAATCTGCTTTGTTTCTATATTATTGTTTATTTTATGACAGTGTAACAAAGCCTGTAAATATTGTTAAGCCAGAATCAGCAATGGAAATAATTACTACCGCTTTAACTGACTTCTGTTAATGTTACTGTAGCACTGTCTCATGAGTCATGACAGGATGGAAATTAATTTGTCACTGCTGTAGGTCTCTTTCTTTATTATAAAGCAAGCTTCTCCTCTTACATTCATCTGCTCTAGTGCCTGTAGTAGAACTAATAAACAGAAAACATGCTTGAACGTCCTTGTACGTGCTGCCTTCTCTATGGCCAAAGCATTTTAAGTGTTGTTTTGCTTAGGTAATGGAACAGTCATGTGAAATTGAGGCCCTGGAGAAGGCATTTTTGAAATTCACATGAAGGATTTGGACTCCTTCAGCCCTTGAACAAGTATATTTTTAGTGTCTGCACAAAAAAATTTGCTTCTGAGGACCTCATGGTATAAAAGTTGTGCCTCTTATCAATTCACAGCATCGCCAGCTGTCCTCTGTCCAAACTCAAGTAACATGGCAGTGCATGGAGTGTTGTCCCCTTGGCAGCCAGCAGTGCATCTTCATTTCTTCACACCCTCTCCAGGGTGTCATCTCCTTTCAAGGATAATACAGTGAAACCACATAAAAAATAAGCAAGAAATTAATATTCTTCCTGGTGACCAGAGAAAGTCCTTGCAGTGGTTAGGGCTGGAGCATAGACCATATGAGGGATGGCAGAGGATAACTGGGCTGGTTCAGCCTGGAGAGGAGGAAGGGAAGGATGGACTTTATGTCCAGTCAGTATGTGGTGCACAAGAGGCAATGATTTGCAAAAAGGTTAATTTTGGTTTACTTGCTAAGAAGTAAACCTTGGGGGTTTCACCTTGAGGGTGGTTATTCGCTAGAACACAGACTTTGGAGTCATTGCAGGATCTCCAGCCCTGGAAACACTAACGCTTTGATAGCACAACGCGCCCGGTTACCTGTTCTAATGGGTCCTGCTTCATGCAGGGGGTTGCACAGCTAGAGATCTCTTCCCATCTGAGTTACTCCATGAATTAATAAAGTCTTTGGAAAGATTTTTTAATTTATTTCTTTGTCTGAAGAATTGGCTTCTAATCCCTGTTAAGTTTCTCTGCCTTGGATCTAGCAAACTCACAAGGTTTCAAGCAAAATCTTAGACCACTTTTACACGTAAGCATTTTTATTCTAAAAACTCCAGTAGGAGAAAAGAGGTAGCTTCTGATAAAAATATAAATAAAACAGAAAATAGAAAATTCCTCTTCACGTTTTCATTGCCTGTTAAAGCAGAAATTTGATTGGTTTGTGCAATCATTTTGCCTTTATGTCTGGATATGTTCTTCAATATATCAAGGCTGCAGCAGCCTGGTCGGTTTTTAGGTGGTGGCTTAACCTGCATTTCCCGGTGTGGATTATTACTGAGACAGCTGTAAATTTAGCTGACTTCATTTGGCACTCTTCAGATCTGCTTCCAATCTCTCTGAAGAGTGAATAAATAAGACTCCTAATGCTAAACTCTTTCTACTGAAGAGCTTTTTCTCATTTGCAGAGCTCAAAGAAGCCTTTCTCCATTGTTAAGGGATTTTTATTTTAAAAATTAAATTCAGCATTTACTGAAATTTAAATCTGTTGTAAGTTGGAGGCATGTACTTCAGGGTGTTTTGTGATATTTTAAAGTCTGAAAGTGATGCAGCCAGAAAAGCTGTAAGAAATTAAACTTAAAATGAAAAACAACTTTTCTTGAAAACAGACTCCAGCCTAAGGAGGAGGAAGCCTAAGGCTCTCATCCACATGTGGAGGAATCCAGCTTTGTCCCTGGGAAAGTATGCCTACTTTCTGTGACCAGTGAGAGATCACAGCCAATAGCTTACCTGCCTTGTACTTCACGAGTAAGATCTGAGTTCACTGCACACCTCCATCCGCTGCCTTCACCCAGGCTGGTGCACTGCTCCCTGCCCTGAGCACCTTCATGGAGGTGACGGTTCCTTCTCAGCACTGCGCTCATGCTCTCATAGCAACCTGGATGTGCAGCAGATTCATCCAGCCCTGAAAGAACCTGTGGACAAAGGAAATGTCAGTCTCTTTTCAGAGACTCCAAACATGTAGTTTAACAGTTAAATGCTTCATTATGCCAGGATGCACTTTGACGATACACAGAGGAAGTAACACTGGGCTTTCCGTCTGCAAACTCCATTTTTTCAGGTGAAATTTCAGCTCTTGAAACCAAATCCTATTGTGGAACTCATTCCAGAGGGCTTTCTGTGAGACTGATGCATATTCCATAAGTTCTGAAACAATACAACACCCTCTTCATGACACAGTTAAACTACACCATTTTCCTCTTTTCACCATGGATGTCTGGTTTTTAGCATTGCAGAAACAGAGATGTGTTTTTCAGACTTGAGAAAAAACAGGACTCTCATAGTCTACATGATGTATTGGTCTACAACATGGCTCTCTCTTGCCATGTTGTCTCTTGTGTCTCTACAAAACAGCCTTATCAAAGAAGGACCTGAGGAGGGAAACAGCTTCTCACCTTAGGGGTTAAGAGGGGTTTGCATTACTTTTTTTCTATCCCAGTTGCAGTTTCACTTAATTCAGTTCTATTAGAAAATGTTTGGACTTGAGGGCTTGTTCCCAAAGTGCATCGTTTCTCTAATGACTACCTGAGAAAACCATCAAGCCAGTATGTTACCCACAGTATTCACACATTAAGACCTGAAGGGCATTTTCTAGATTTACTGAACAAGATGCCCAAGACTTGGTAGAAAACTTGAAAAGATATCATATCCTGTCTATTTTGTATCTCTTCCTCCATGTCTATAATCTTCAACCTCCTGACCCATGACTTTCACAGCATATCTTTTCCTAACTGAATGAGTCACGTTATTCAAAACAACACAGAGCAGAAGTGAAGTAAAGCTACAATTCTCTTTCAGTAGATATTGGATTTTTGCATCTGCAGTCTCCATGTTGAATGCTATGCTGATGGAAACCAACAGTGCACCTACATAACACATGAAGATTTGCTCAGCTAAGTGAGAAAACCTGGATTCTTCTTGTAGATCATACATGATCTCTTGGACTTGACATGAATTGCAACAAAAAGCTTTAAAATAAAGAGAATTTGGCTCCCAATAGGTTATTCAGAAATACATTATCTTGCCTCTTTCAAATACAGAGCGAGAGGTTTAGCCAGCCTTACAGACTGAACAAGTAGAGCTGAGCACATGAAGCCTTAGTTCCTAAAGCTCTTGTGATATCTGTCTTTCAGAGCTGCTTTCCTTTTTTCACAGATGTGTAGAATCTATCACTGAATCACATATGGAAGCCCATCCAGTGTGTGGGTTAGCTTGAGGAGGGCTCTTCTGCAAGTTTGACAAGGCAAACAATTAAGTTCTATTGTCACCTTTGATCTTCTCAGCTTAGTGAATATTTTTCTGGGTGGGAGAGAATGGGTTGGTTGCCTAAGATATAAATAAGTTCTGAGATGGTCCCTATTGCTTCCTTAAGTTGTCTGTATGCAAGCAGTACACCCTTTGTGAGTATCACTTCTCGGTTTCTTTAACACACTTGCTTTGTGTGTTAGCAGCATGGATTTATGAGATGGGGAAAGTCTGTTCATGAGCAATTCCATGGGGGTCATTAAATCAAAGGCACAAAACATTTGTCAAATGTTATCAGTATTCAACCAATAAAATCTGATACATGGCCATGACTCAGCAATCTAGATGTCATGAGCATTTTCAGTAAACACCAGCCCTGATTTTTATCTCTTCTTCTGGTTTCTCTTTACATGGAGCACTTTTATGGAATATTATCTAGAGAGGGCAGGAAAAATGTTAAATTCTAAAAATAGTATGGCCACTGCTTGATTCTGTCCCTGAGTAAAACACAAATACGTTCATGCTAGTCAATTTTCCACATGAATATTTGATTCTCCAGGACTATTCCTTCTCCTAAGCCATGTCTTATAAGTGAGGAGTGGCTGGGCTCATTTGGTCTGTTCAGCCTCGAGGAGAGGACACTGAGGGGAGAACTCACTGCGGTTGCAACTTCTTGTGAGAGGAAGAGGAGGGGCAGGCACTGATCTGCTCTCTGCAGTGACCTGTGACAAGACCTGAGGGGATGCCCTGAAGTTGTGTCAGAGGAGGTTTAGGCTGGATATCAGGAGAAGGTTCTTCACCCAGAGGGTGGTTGGGTGCTGGAATAGGGTCCCCAAGGAAGTGTTTACAGCACCAAGCCTGACGGAAATCAGTAAGTGTTTGGGCAATTCTCTCAGGCACACAGTGTCACCCTTGGGGATGGTGCTCTGCAGAGCCTGGAGCTGGACTCGATGAACCTTGTGAGTCCTTTCCTACTCAGCAGAATCTCTGATTTTGTGTAAATATTAACTTCAGAGGGGGAAATAAGCAGCCTTAGACTGTCCTCAGCACAGTTTTAAACCATCTCCAGTGGTTTGTTCTTTGTGAATATACTGACATCTCGTGGTTCCATCTGAAACTGACCGGTTCACATTCAGAAGAGAAATTTCCACAAGGGATAGTGTAATTTTTTATATAGGTTGCATTATTTTTGCTGATTCCATGAAGATAGGGAAAAAATGTATGTTAAACTTAAAAAGAATTTTTTTTAAAAAAAACCCAGCTGTTTCTAAGGTGGCTGAACAGACTCTGAAACCTGGAACACCAAAGTGCAGGAATTCATAGTTTCTGGCAGAGTCGCCAATGGTGAGACTCAGCTCTGTTTCCATCATTCACTGCACTGTCTTGAGATAGAGGGAGGTGGAGTGATTTTCTGGGGGTGCTGGCTCAGGGTGACGCAGCCTTGTCCTTCTCCCCAGGCCCCTGGATCAGCGCACACGTGCACTGACACGGTCCAGTGCTGTGAACATGCTTACCTAGAAGATCTGTTCTCTTCATGCCAAAGAGCATTTCCAAGTGTTGGCTAAATCAAGACTAAGGACAGCTGAGTAACACATGACATTACGGCCACAAAACATCCTGTTTGTCATTAAAAATCTCAGCTTCTAAATACAAGCTTTTAAAAAGTCTCTGTTATGGCATCATTGTAAGCTATAATTAAAGGGAATAGACAAGATGTGAAGATAAAAGGCAGCAGATACAGAGTTTGGCTGTAAGGATTATTAATTTGTCATGGAGCTACTTCAACTCAGCCATGCAAGTGGTTCTTCTGAGCTGCATGAAAAAAGACCTTTTTCCCATGAAAGTGGTAGTCACAGTGAGTAGGGGAAACAAGTAACAGGAATGCTCTTAAAACTCACAAAGATTATGTGATCAACTTCTCCCTCTGTCAGGCAGTGAGAGGCATACCAGGTGTCCACAGAACAGTCATACATTATGTGTGCAAACTACATGTGACAAGAGCTGCTGAGTCCGTGCATGGAGCTCGTGGCTGAAGAGCAGCCCTTGGCAGAGGCAAAGCCCAGGGGGCCTGCGGTCCCTCCCCATGGGGCACAGTGCGTCCCTCAAGGTCAGTGTGCCCCGTGCACTGGCAAACTGCTACTCAGACAACTGCTCTGCCCTTTCCCTGGCTTCGCTCCATTATTGGCCCCAGGGACATCTCCTCCAAAACACGTACAGCCAAAACACACTCATCTAGAGACAGGCTGACGTTTCTAAACCCTCTCTCTGCTTGAGACAGGAGGAAGATAACTATGTTATGAAGGTAACCATCTCAGCATACAAAGAATTGCTGAGACAGGAAAGTTTTGTCCCTTACAGTCTTTGTTTACATGTTCAGTTTATTCTTTGCCTTAAAACAATCATATTGATATCTCTTTGGAAGAAATTCTCTAGAATTCTGTGTTGATTTAGCATCGCTTCTTTCTTTTTCATGTAATGTCTAACTGATTCTATGAATGCTGACTGAGAGTAGTCAGCATGCTAGGGAGCATGTCCAGTATTTATTCCCAGCCAACAAAACATGCAGAAATGTCTTGCCTAAAGCCATGGTAGCCTTTGTGGATAATTAGGTATGAGGGTTAGTCTGAGGCTCAGGCTGCTATTACCATCCACATCTCTGTAGTGATACCTGTTACACCACAACTTATATTCCGTGTGAGACACCCTTGTTACTGTCAAGGGCATGGTGCAGGAGGAAAATTGTATGAGGAAGAGAGGTTGTACAGAGTACTACAACTGTTACTTGTTCACTTCAGTTCCTCCTGAAAAAGGAAAAGAAAGAGGAAAAAGGAAAAGAAAAAAGAAAAAGGAAAAAGGAAAAGAAAAAGGGAAAAGGAAAGGGAAAGGGAAAAGGAAAAGGAAAAGGAAAAGGAAAAGGAAAAGGAAAAGGAAAAGGAAAAGGAAAAGGAAAAGGAAAAGGAAAAAGGAAAAAGGAAAAAGGAAAAAGGAAAAAGGAAAAAGGAAAAAGGACAAAAAAATAAAACCAAGCAGAGATCCTGCAAGGGAGACTATTCTGGTTTTTGTGTGAGTTCAGAGATAATACTGCATTGAACCGTTAGTTACTTCTTTCTGTAGCCAGTGGACATTGCCTGCTTCTCCTGAAAAGAACATTCCAGCTGCCCACTGCCAAAATTAACTTCATGGTTGGAAACTCAAAGTATTTACACCAGAGGAAAAAGCTACAGATTGTACCTCTGGTCATTTCTATTAATGCTTAGTGTACATTGGTCTCAATGTCAGCCTTTCAGGAGCTGTGGAGAGTGTTTTCCTCTAAGTAAGACCCATGCAGGAGTCCTCAGGAAGATCTGTGTGGTGCCTTAATTCATGAAGGTTCTACTGTATTTTAGGTATTTTGGGATGGTTTTTCCCTAGAGCATAAGAACTTGCAGCCCTTGAGAAATGTAAGCAACCTATAGAGGACAGGAACCTTTAGAAGATGCTTTTTACAATGCATTTACAACATGTCATAAAATCCATGCCAACCTCTCCTCCTGGCTTTCGCTGCCGGCTTGGCTGGACCTCAGTGATGCCCACAACGAGAGGCTCTGCAGGGTGCACGGCCACCCACAGCAGGTGTTGTCATGTGTGGGCTCCTTTGATCTGGATGGCAGGCTGACTTTGTGACAGAGGGAGCACAAGCAAATGTCAAGCTGTCAGCTCTGACCAGAAATAAGCTACCTGAGGAGTGGAGGACACAGCTGGGTGGAGAGGCTACCCTGAAGGTTTGGCGTCCCTTGGAGCTCTCCCCAAATCTGCAATGTAGTCTCTCTCATGCCTCCCTGAGTGATCTCAAATGCTTGTGAGGGAAGGGATCTAAGTAAAATTGTTATAAAATATTGTTTCAACTCATTAAAGCCCCTGACAAGGGAAAAATAAGAGCAGCAAATAGAAATCACACAAAATTCGGTCTGGGAAAAGATCTCATCTGCTTCAATGGATTTTGAATCAGCCCTTCAAAGCCCTTCAAACTACATTTTGCCATTACTGCTTTCAGCATCATTCTCAGTCCCTTCACCTGAAATGTTGTGACACCAGCAATTCTGATGGATATCTCTCCATATGCATCTACCTGGTCCTCAAATAAGGGGTCACTTCCTATGGCATAGCTGTGATGGAAGTGGTAGCAAACGCTGCAACCAGGGAGAAGAGTGGGCAAGAAAACAGAGGGACAAAGTATTTTCTCATTTCTTCAGCTGACAGGATTGTCATTCTTCTACCATCCTGAAACGGATGGATCCTGAAAACTTCCAAAAAAAGAGTAATTTAGAGCTAAAACAGACAAAAAGTATTATTGATCTTTAAATTAAAATGACTATTTATAGATTTGGATTTTCTTTGGATAAACATAATTTTTAAAGTGTTGAAGTGGCACAGTTTGGCAGCTCTTGTTTTAAGATATCTATTTTCTTCAGTCTCAAAACAGACTAGTCTTTCTGGAAAAGACTTCACGGGAAAATGCCACTTGTTGTCTACTCGGCAGTATACCACTTTACCCTGCCTCTTGAACTATGAGGACACATGAGATTATGCCAGCAGGCAGAAGGGACTAGCTCCTTGGTTTACTGAGGTTTTTTGCCTCATTTGTGCTACTTATTTCAAATCACTTGTGGGTGTAATGAAAATAATGATCTCAGTAACTGATGGTTGCTCAGATTCTACTTAGAGCCCTTTTGTACTAGAGCACTAGAGAAGCTTCAAATGTCATTATGTCTGCAGTATGTCAGTAATTGAATATTTGTACCCTGCCTAATTTTGAGCCTTTCTTGTATCTATCACTTAAAAAAATAAATTGCAACAGTGTCTTTAAATGCCTCCTCTCCTCCAAGTAGATGGCAAAGTCCTGACTTAATTCGTCTTCACCAGATATTGCACAGCATGCTGTGTTCAACAGAATCAGATCAGCAACCGCAGAAAATGGTCTTTTTCAGGTTTGGATCACATTTTTTAAAAGCATTTGTGTTAGTGACAGTCCAAGAAAACTGCTAATGCTTGCAGCAGTTTCACTAGATCATCACCAGAGGGTGGCAGGACACTTCGCTGAGGCCACAGCTGCTAACTTGCAGTGCTGAGTTTATACAGACACCCATCTCAGCTCACCCTGCATTTGTTCTCTTGATCCACAGAAGAAGTTAGCCTCCTGAAAGAATAAACACTATTTACTATCTTTATCCTCTTAAAAGACAGCACAGAAAATTGGGACATTAACTAATCCACGTTAGAAGAGTTTTTGTTGTCCCCCTTGCACGACAGCATGCCTTACTGCTCAGACTGAGTGGAAAGATTACTCACTCTTCTCATGCAATTGCACTAGCAGTTACTGTTCTCTGACCTTCAATTTTCAAGAGCAAATGCACTGAAATAGGACCTTGTCTTCTACACATTTCAGAGCTGTCTTTACGGAAAGTAGTTTCTAGAATTCTGGTTTCTAGAATGCACTTTGCACAGCTTTACATGGTTGCTGCTTAGTTGTGAGTACTTGCAGGACCCAAGGTACTTCCTTCTACATAGCAGACTTCTTTTCTTTCAGCATTGATGGTCTTGGAGGGTTTCCCAGCTAGGACCAAAGTGGTTCTTGTCAAGAAAGAAAGAAACTAAGTGATGAAAAAAGAAAGACTTGTATGTCTCCCAGGAATTTCAGTGCACTTCAAACACTTCCTACTCATTGGCATGAAGATAGAGAACCACAATGTTCATAGGTGCACTAGCATGATATTTTTTTTCACTGCTGCCTTTGCCTGCTCACTTTGGGAGTGTCTAGGAACACCTCTGCAGAAGGAGAAGGCCAACTTCAGTGGAGACACTCAGCTGATCTAGCAACTACCACATCAGGCTGTGTGAGGCTTGGCTGGACCAAGTCCTTTCCAGATAACCTTTTCTCCCTGGAGAAAAGAGGATATTTTCTGTGCTACATCAAAAAAAATGCTTTGGGCATCAACTGGAGCATACAAACATGACTCGAACAGTTTTGGTCAGTTCCCACTAGATGCTGCTGTAGCCTCTCCAGGGAAGAGAGGCTATTGCTGCTACAAGTGGGGAAGTACATCCCTAAGTTCAACTACAAGTTTAGCTGAAGCACTCTTTCTGCTCATCCATTCACATCCAAACCCTACTCTTCATCTCATACTAGGAGCATTCTAAGCAAGGTATTTTGCATAGATGACAAGATGATGTGCTGAGATGACCTCTCACTTAATTAACAGGATATTCACACCTGGGTGACAGCAGACTTTCAGTGTCTGGAAGCCTGCAGCATCACCTCTCTTCTGTCTTCCTCCTTTCTTCTGCATGGGACTTTATTTAGGGTATTTTAACATCGGGGTTTAGTGGTCTATTTCCAGAATACATTTGCATCAATCAAGCAGGGCAGATGTCCAAAAATCCTGCCTCATTTAACTGGAAGCTGAAACGGGTGTTCTGGTAAATCTGTGGTGTGGTAGCAATGGGGATCATAATTTTAGGAAAACAAACCTAAATTATCATCTTTCATGTTGTAGTGGTTGGGGAAAAAATGAGAAGGAGGGAAGTTGTATGCGTATTCTCTGTGAGTGACTTTCTTAACGACACTCTCATTGAGAGTGACTTTTGCCAAATGCTGTTTACTTTTTTCTGTCAAATCTGTCTGAATTAATCACAAGCAACTTGATTGAAAAGTGAGACTTGTTCCCCTCTGCTTCTGACACACAGACTGAGTGTGAGAAACAGCCTGCCAATGGCTCCATCAGGAATCCTGTGTCAGTACAACAGCTGAAAAATAGAATTGGTGCAGTTATATGGCTAGAGCTTGGAGAAGGCTTTGCTCCACAAAATTCTTGTCTGTGGAGCTGTTCTTGCACTGCTGGAAAATTCAAAGCAGAAATAAGGCAAGAATCTTATTCAGCACAGATTGATCATAGACAGCTTACAATAGAGAGAAATTAAGTCTGGATAGCAGTAGGTATGAATTTGGGAAGATACATGAAACTAGTGGACTAGAAAAATATGATTTAATATTTTTCTTTAATTAATTGTATACCAGATTTAATTAATTGCATTCATTTCCATAATCAAAAATATTTTTAAAAGGCTTTAATGCAATCTTCATGGAGCAGATGGATTCTAGAAGAAGCAGTCCTCAGTCTCTCATCCTGTGAAAACATCCTTTTCTACAGTGACCTGTTCAGTATGTATTGTGGTATTTATTCAGCCCTTACAGATTAAATAAGGAATTCTTACTTACACTTATGTCACAAAAAGTAAATATACTCTGAAACACGGGCTGTGACTTTTCTTTCCTCTCTTCTTTTCTGAAGACATCAAAGTTAAATGTGTCTGCTTCAAAGTTAAGATACCAGATTTGTCCCTACCTTTCCAGGTACTGCACAAGGAGTTAGACCCACATTTGACCAAGTCACATGATCAGCGCTGTACCTGTCAAGGTCTGGTTATAGCTGTGAAGGTTTTTGGCTGGCAATACTTGATGACAAACAAATTCTTTCTGAGCTTGACCAAAATACATGACTTAGTGAAGAACTCAAGTGAAAGTGAACCATCTCCTTTGAGCTACCCTTTCCTGGATAAGCTGTTGGAAAAGTGGGAAGCATAAATAGTGCTTTAAGACCTAAGGGTGAGAGGAGAAAATTAGCATGTTAAGTGATCTCAGATGCTTCCACATGAACAGCCAAAGCAGTGCTCAGGAAGCCCTTGTTCTCCCCTGTGGGAGACTAGGCAACCACCATCAGTTTTTTATCCCCTCATGCATTTTTCACAGAACAGAGGACTGTAAGAGGATGAATTACGTGAGACAAAAGCTTTGTGCCAGCCTCTCTCCTCCACTTGATCTCCGTAGGGGGCACACTATTGTCACTATGGTCTTTCCTACCTGCCTAACACCTTTATTCAAGAGAAAGGAAAAAGGAAACCTCATAAGCCAACATACAAAGCCAGAAACACTGGGGATTAACTATATCACAGTCTTAGAAACCTTGAGGATTTTTCACAGCCATCCTCTTCCTTTGCACTGCTAATGCTTTGTCTAAAAAATCCTTGTCAGTTTGACAGAAAGAGCTAATTCTATGCAAAGATATTTTATGATTTAACTGACACTAGAATGGTGAAAATCTGTTTGTTCTCTGTACCTCAGATTCTCTAAGACAAATATCATGACTGTGATCCAGCCAAGCTTTTACTATGAATTTACACTCTATGTGCATCTTCTTATCAGATGCAAGCAGTAGCAAAAATAAGAGCCATCATAACAGAAATGTTCACTGGATTGCATATATATGAATTTGTTGATTTTAAATGGATGCTGAATATCCTCTTTGCATATGCTTTTCATTGGTCCTCACCTGAACAGAAAGCTTCTTTAAGAAATTTTTTTGAATCAAGCAAGTGGGGGCAAAAGGAAACAGATTGAGAAATGACCCTGAAAACAAGTAGAATGACAATTTTGAATTACCATGAACTTGAAAAACTTTGTAAAACCTTTCATATGTTTGCAGAGTGAGTCTTGTTCTGCACTATTTTTGGAATCTGGGTGCGGTTCCTCTGCTTCCATTTCCAAACCTCCTCTGCTGTCTGGATAGGCCTCTCAGGCTATCCCATCCCTGGGTGGTATCTCCAGGTCAGTCTACTGTTCCAAGGCTCTGACATAACAATTGTTATGTTTAAACAACACCCCTGGGAGTGAGCTTTCCCTCCCTGTCTGTCTTTAGGATGGGTGGGAAACAGACTTTCAGCTCTCAGACATACATTGTGCTCTATTCTTCCTGACTTTGTCCAGGTTAGCAGCATGCACAAACACACTCAAGAACTCAGCTTCTGTGGTGACAAGCTAGATATGGCTTACAATAGAACATGTCCTGCTGCACTAGTAGGTGGCATATTTCATGATAAACTGTAAGGCTGCTCTATCACGTTTGTTGTACTTTGAGGCACCTGAATGAAACAAGACTTTCCATCTTGGCACTGTTGAATAGCCAGTGCTAAAAGTATTGACCTGATTACAAGCATGGAAACATTCCAGTTATGTAAACAGCAGAGAAGTATTTTTTTTTCTCTCTGCATTCCTAGAGTAAGCTGTCTTTAGCTGAGTCCATAACTTCTGTGTGTGCTGTTCCCTTTGCTGTCTCCACACACACAAAATGATTTTATTTAAACCACAGCCTGCTAAGTAACCCCACTTAAGCAAGGGGTTTCAATGTGTTCTTGTAAAAGACAGTAAAAGATTCTGAACAGAAATTGAGTGATTAGCTCTAAAATGCATTTCCAAAACAGGGAAAAGCTGCTGTGCTAGATGAGGCCAAATGCTGGTCTGAGCAGCAATTGTTTTAGACAACAGTTGCTAATGACAGTTGACGAAAACTTCACAACAGGACAAGACCTCCTGTTTTGCTTCCTCCTTCTTCTTCTTCTTTCTTCTTCTTCTTCTTCTTCTTCTTCTTCTTCTTCTTCTTCTTCTTCTTCTTCTTCTTCTTCTTCTTCTTCTTCTTCTTCTTCTTCTTCTTCTTCTTCTTCTTCTTCTTCTTCTTCTTCTTCTTCTTCTTCTTCTTCTTCTTCTTCTTCTTCTTCTTCTTCTTCTTCTTCTTCTTCTTCTTCTTCTTCTTTTCTTCTTCTTTTCTTCTTCTTTCTTCTTCTTTCTTCTTCTTCTAGCACTGACTGCAATAAAGGTTAA
This sequence comes from Prinia subflava, assembly GCF_021018805.1. Classification (NCBI taxonomy): domain Eukaryota; kingdom Metazoa; phylum Chordata; class Aves; order Passeriformes; family Cisticolidae; genus Prinia; species Prinia subflava. Next base: position 65,419,027 of record NC_086283.1, on the reverse strand, counting down.
TAGCCATACATAGTTCTCCTCCTTGAATCTATTGAACCTGTTTTAACCTGTTAATGTCACTGTCCTCTGCAAGATTTCGTCCTAGTAATTTTCAGTCCAACTTCTGCAGTGTGTATAGTAGAGAAGAGGTCAAAAAAGGAGGGAAAGAACATATTTTTGCTAGTTTAAATTGGCTGCTTCTCATTTCAAGTCAGTTGACTCTAACCCTTGAATTATTAGCAGCAATAATTCTACACTTAATAATTCTCTACACTTTCACTTTTTATAACTACATTCTCAATCATCATGTTTCCAAAAGAAAGAGCTATTTCACATATATGACAGGTTTTCTGCTCTTTTGTTTGCTTTGAGATGAGGCAAGAAAACAGTCATATAATGTTACTGATCTGGCTACACGACCAGTTCATAGAGGACTGCAATGCTTTTTATTCTCTTTTTCTCTCTGTAGGTGTAAGAGAAAGCTGCATCTTTTATTTTTTCCACAACATACACAGGGACTTGAAATTCATGGAATGCAAGAATATTGTCAAAGCAGTGTACTGTGGCCTCCAGTTTTCCTTCATTTGGATTGGACCTCTGCCTTGACCACACAGAAGACAGGCAGAAGTTATGCTTGAAGTGAGACCACAAATCTGAGAATCTTCTTGTGCAGCTCGAGCTCACTTCTTCACTCATTTATTCAGGAATGTTGTTGGCAATGTATGTTGCAATCAGTCCAATCCTACATTCATCCTACTAAATTGACTTCACCCTACCAACAAAAATGTTATAAATTTTCCTTATAAATAAGGTTCATTGCCTTTTCAAATTAATCTTGAACAAATAATGATTGGTCTTCTAACATGGAGTGCAATTGCTTCGTATTGTCTTGACTCCTCCAGATGTATTTCAGGCAGAAGACAGAGCAGAACAGACAGATTAACTTTACCTATTTGATAACTAGTATCCACAGAGCCCTTAAAGTAAGGCTCCTCTGGAATGTCAGAGATAACGAAAGCCCCACATAACTAAACAAACAGTTCAGAACAATAAAGTGATCCGTGCAATTTCCTGTATTGTCTCTCTGAAGTCCACAGGCTCATGAGGCTCCCAAGTGAGCAGGAAAAGGACAACCAGCTCAGCCAAAAAGAGAGGTACCATAGTAAAACAAACTCTGCAAGAGCTGTGTCAGCTGCAGTGGGTGTTATTTCACCTTTTCAAACTGCAATCAAAATTGAGACTGCCAGAAAAAAAGAAACAGCTTGGGAATTCTGAAGGATGTGTGTGTCAGTTCTTGCTCAGGAGTAGTAATTCTACTTGTCACCAGCATTAGCATTTATAAGTGTGGAAAATACATTATGAAAACCTAATTTTAAGGTGCACACCAGAGTTTCATTTCACATAAACATATGGAAATTGGGACCATGGTCTCAAATGCTGAAGACTGCCCTCTTTTTACTCAATCCAGGGACAGTTTTGTTGGTGGGTGCATTGTTTTGCAAGATGTAGTTTATCTGAGTAGCAAGTAGTATTATATATGCACCTGTTTGCATTAATTATTGAAAAGCTCGTGGATTTGTTGAATGAGATGTTTTCTCCCTATGTCTTTTTATTCCTGATGGATTTTCTTTGTTTTTTTTAATTACTAGGAAATTTTTAAAAATTAACTCTTTTTGAATTTGAAGATGAAGTCAGGTGCATTTTTAAATAAGTAGTAAATATTTACTTGCCACCCTATGTTTGGCATTTGGGTGTAAGACAATAAAGCTGATGTTCATCTTAATCTGACTTCAAAAGATATATAATCCACATAGTGCTGCATCTTCACTAGAAATAAGCTTGTAAATAAAATCAGAAGAACAGCATAAGCCAACAGACATGCAAGCCCCTGTTTCTATCAACAGATACCCTTGTTAAATGTTTGGTAAACTACTATGGATAGTTGTTGGTCCAGTTGAAGAATCCAGCAATATTTGTACGAAGTAGCTGGCCCTGTGAGAGGCACAGACTTAATTTAGATTAATTCAGTGTGTGCACCAAGACTAATTTTGTCAGCACACTTTATTTATTATAACTCCTGCCTCACTCAGAGCAAGCAGCTTTGTCCAAACTGCCAAGACAAGATATCTGTGTTATTTCCCAGCCTCTGAGTAGCCACTTTTGCAATCTAAATGTATCCCTAAAACTTTTCAAGTGGTCTTAAATATATGATTAAGGTAGCAGCCAGATATTACATGTTTCCTGTGGCTCTTTGAAAAAAAAACCCTGGTGTTCCAGACAAAATACAAACTTTAAAACATTTGGAAAGCAAAAACAACAGAGTTTGCCAGAGGATGGCTGTTTCACAACAGCTCTCAAGTTTTCAAAACTTATTTTCAACATGTGCTAAAGGAAAAACAAAGCTCTTTCAATGCTTTTAGGAGGCAGAATCATTACAAAATGGATGTCTCCTGACACAGAAGTCCTGGGTACACACTTTTCACCTCTCAGCAGCAAATGTGTCATGTTTGACTTGAGAATCCTCTTAAACTGTACGTAAGACAAAATCAGTTTTGGTAAATGAGGACATTTTGAAAGCCTTTGGGCATATCTAGTGGGTCTGTGAACTCTAAACCAAGTGTCACCTTGCAGATCTAACAGATCCATAGAAGCCCTGGCTCAAAGGCAAGGGAGACAATAGAAATACTCTAGATGACCTTTCTAGTATATTAGGATTTTCTTTTTGTTTAGTTGTTTTTTTTGTTGTGTTGTTGTTGTTGTTGTTATTTTTGGGGGGAGAGGAAGTTTTGTTTTTTAATATATTTTAGTTCTTTCTTAGTCCTACATTTATTGTCTGAATATAATTCTACCTGTTTCTCTTGAAAATAATTTTTTTTTAAAAAATCGAAATAAAACAAAAGCACAAACAAACAAACCTGCAATGTGGAGAGTATATTAAAAAATTGTGTCAGCAAAGCAAAGCCATCAGCTTTCCAGAAGGACTTATGTACTTCATGCTGGTGTTATTTGTTCTCACAATGCACAGTAACACATTTTGTATGTTCTATATGTTCACCCATAGGATGCCAGAACATTTGCCAGTGAACTTAGCATCTTGCCTTTTAACCTTTAGCCACAACTATGCAAACTATTTAACAAGGCAGGCCAAGGAAGTTAAAGTTTTTAAGCATACTTGTGTAGTGATCTTAGAATTTTAATGTGTAAGTGGTCAAATCTTTTTATATTCAAAGCCCAGAAAAATAAATGAGCTTTCCCATTTTGCTTCATGTGACTGTTAAAAATTGTTTTATGAAACAATAATCAATGTGACTTTTCAAGGTCATGTGCATGTTAGTGACAGAATTCAAATATAAAATGTCAAGCACTCTTAATTAGGTCAAGATGTCTGAGCAAAATTCCTTCTGTCCAAAGCATCCTCTTATTTCATGTGCAGGATAATTAAAATAAATTATGCCCATGAGAAAAGCCGTGCTCTAATATCAAAATCCCATTTATCTAGATAAGTTTCAAATCCTTCCTTGTTTTGTTCTGATAAAGTTCATCTGTCTTTATTTGCAATTGATCTGGCTTTGCTTAAGCTTCATGCAGTGGGTTGTTGGGGGAATTTTTGCCTCTGTAGCTTCCATGATTAGCTTTAGATGACTGAAAATAGGAGTCCTTAGCCCCTTCTGCTCCCTTTCCAGCTCCTCTCAAGCTCTTCATCTTAACCTTTGTTAGTGACCTTTAAGGCCTTCATTCTTGGCTATCCTCATGAAGCTACAATCCGGAGTCATCCACAGGTCCATTTCACTCTGAGGTCATAAGGTCAGGCAATGGTTTAGGTTTTAGAGAAACAGCACTCTTTGGTCAGAGGTATAACCGTGGATGCACATTTCACCACATCCGTACTCTGGGGAGAAGGCTCGAGACAGGCAGTCATGCCAAAGACACAGGAAGAGGATGAAATGCCCTAATATTTATTTTTCTAATAGATACTTCATCTCCTGTTCTTCCTTTTCACTATTTACATTAGGAAGTACCTCCAGCTCCATTGCATTCTGTGGTGTGGCTCACTAGTAGCAATCACATTACCCATACATGGTATATTCAACACCAAAAAGGATGGCTGATCCAAGCCTTTAAAACTGGAAAACCACCCTCCCTTCTTTCCTACCAGCTGGACTAAGAAAACTAGCCACCACATGTAAAGGGCAACTGCGTCCTTTACCCCACAGGGATTCCCAAGAATTCATCATCCTTCTATTCTGGGTTTTTCTGAGGTGTTCTCTAGGGGGAAGGAGGTTGCCCCTGAGTTTTGACACTGCAGAAAGATGTATCCTTACAGTAAAATCTTAAATGTGCTTGCAGGAGAAAGAAGCAAGAGTAAACAGTGAAAGGGAAAGGAAGAGAAAAAAAGTTCTTCCTTCTGTTTAATAGAGAGGGGGAAATTAATGCTCAACTGTCTAAATTTGTCATTTTAAAAGGGTCTTGTTTATTGGTTTGTAACACATGCAGTTGATTACAAAGTAACAAAATTTAGTAAAGAAATTAACAGGTTTCAAATCTCACACTAGTCTTTCACGGAACTAAACATTTCTGCATTCTTGTCACCTTTCACTAAGGACAGAAAGCAGTTTCCATTATTATCTCAATTTTAGTTCTGCAAACTTCGCTTTGGGAGTTGAAATTTTGTACTCTGTTTTGAAATCCAACTATTTATTGACTTCAGAGTGAATTTTAGCTGTCATGGGACTTGGTTTGGATTTCGAGGGGTTTTATCATGCATGTCTTTCCTAACAAGAGTTACATACATGAACTGAAGCATTAAATGCATCTATGCACAGTAATTTTTTATGACTTTTGGGAAGCCTGCTCGGAACTGCTGCAGCTGTGAACTTGAGATTGCATGGGACAAAACAAAAGACAGAAGAAAAATTGAGAATTTTGTTGTTCATAAATCTGTGTGAGTGTAAGAAACATTTTCAGTATCATAACTAACTATTTTTTAAGGATACCACAGCAGTAAAATTCAGATTTAGATTTCATGCAGCATTAGGCTTCCTCTTCCCTCTTGTCTATATAGATTTTTTAAAGGTTCAATAAATAAAAGGATCATTAAAACAAAGCCTATGGATGTACTTTATTCATTTTTTAACATTAAAACTTTCCCAGCCTGTAATAAACAATGCAGATTTGTGACACACTGTACTCCTTTTTCTTACATTTTTTTAAAATACCATAATATTACACTCCTAATCCATTTATTTTTGCAAGGGGAACATGAAAATCTGCAAAATTCCTGGTCATGGAAATAGAACAATTCTTAGAAGGAACAAGATACTTTGACCTTCTACAGTTCTTGAAGAGTTCATTAATTAAATGAGAAGAAATCTCTGGGGGGCGGATATTTACCCTTTTTTCAGTGGTTGTGGTAAGAGGTCTGGAAATACATCTAGAAATCACACTGCAGTCTCTTCATTACTTGAATTTTAAGTAAGTAAGATTTATTCCACTTTTTTTAATCCAAACCACCATGTCTGATTTTAACTGAAAATTAAAATCCTCATAAAGAGCAACAAGACAGAAGAAGAAAGCAAGCTTCTGCTAGTGTGGGTCTAGCACATAGAAGCAGAGGAAAAAGGTTATCTTATTCTCAGCAAAAAGAAACATAATATGATTGCGTCCCAGTGAAGCTGGTGACCTTTCCTTGCTTTACATAAATGGCTAGTTGTTAGGGATACTTACATTGTTTTCAAAGAGTTAACATATGGTGTTTATTTGGTAGGGGAGAGACAGTCACTTCTGGGAGCTTGTCCATTCTTGAGATATTAACAACAAAGAGTGTGTGCCCCCATTACTGCATTAGGTAATAAAATTTCTTCTAAATATCTTAGTCTTTTCTTGTTAAATTACATTATGCAATACAACCTGTTAACACCTTTACAAGCTCTATCTAACAAGGGTAACCCATGGACTGACACTTGCACATGCACAAATAAAACAACACAGCAACAAAAAAGAGAAGCAATTCTTGTATTTCTGAAGAAAAAAAAGCATTCCTTGTGGAATGATTTTGCAAGTGTGTGTAATCAATTGTAAATAAATGGGAAAACTTGGTGTTTATAAGCAAGAAGCTTTAAGTGTAAAAGACTATTTAAAATGGGGTGAAATAAGCCATTGCTTTCATTCACAAAGAGAGTTTTTATAGCAATTACGTTCTTTTATGACACTTCTGCTGATGTCAGAAAAAGACCTTTTAGGGACTGTATCTAACAGGAGATTTTAATCAGTTCATTGTGCAAATAATGGTATCCTAAAGATATGAATAGAAATTATCCCCCTTTTCTTGGTGTGTGTGTGTATCATCACAGTCTGAATCTACTCAAATTTAAAATTAGAATTTAAAATCAGTGTAGAAGCCTGCAAGGTGCCTTTTGTATTTGGAGACCTAAAAGGTCTATTTGAAAGATCAGAACACAACCTGATTACCAAAGATTGATATCATGGTACTGCACTGATATATTTGAAAGAGGGGGTAAAATCAAGAGTGCGTGTTTTGTGTGTACACTCAAATGATGTTGAGGGAAAATGCAAATACAAAGCTTGGAAGGAGAACTGAGACCTCCAACAGGCAGGAAAGAAAAAAGCAAAACAGATCCAAAATACTTTCACATACAAGTCATGATCCAGGATCTTCAGTTCCTACCTAATAGCTATTCCCACATATGGGTAGGTATTATTTATGTCCTTTAAGATAAGTTTTCTACACTGCTGTAAAATTACTCCAGCTCATATTTCTAGTGAACACCTGTGTTTAAAGCCTCCACTCATATAATCTTAAGAGACTTGATCTAAGCCAACTCTAAGCTGGTTGATTCTTTTAGAGGCTCATGAGTCACAACAGTTATACAGAATCCACCAGGCTGTCCTAACTCACACAGAAAATGGGTTGTAGCATCACTGATGATGAAGACTGCAAAGCTGCAAGAAGTAGATTCTAACTGAGCTTGGTCATGCAGTGCTATTAAGTGCATGGTGCTGTAACAGCTCTGAAACCTAGCATGTCTCAGGATGAGACATTGCTGAAGAAGAATGAAGTCCTCTCTGCTTAGCTACCCTCAGCCAAAGCTCTTCCCTCCCTAGGCATCTCTTTCCCTGCCCACATCACTTGCTTTAGGGACACACTTTTTCTTCACTGATGACAAAGACTACATCACAGCAACAGAATGGAGATCCTTAGACCAAATCTATCCCCAAACTTGATGTCTAATGCAAAGTAAATCAGCAATTGAATCACAAAGACTTCAGTGAACACGGCACTGAAGCACCAAATGAAATTATAGCTGCTTTAAAACAGAGTTTCAGTTAATTGTGCCTGGAACAAGAAGAGAGCACAAGGTACACACAAGTAGAATAGCTTTATAAAATGAAAGAGTGATACCACTAAGTTGATTAGACATGACTTTTCATCATGACTTAATTCTTGCACACCTCAGGTAATTTCAGTGGGGAAAAAGTAATTTATTCCTGTTTATGACAAATATTGGCTTGGTACAACATACCGTAAATTTATTCCAAGAATTTATTCTACATCTTTTTCCCCAAGGTATTTTTATGAAAAGTGACAGTACTGACACATACAGCAATTTTTTCAAAGTAGTGTGTGTTTTATTACTAGTTGTCCATTGACAAAAGACTGTACAAATCATCTTCTACCATACACTTTTCAAAGAGACAGAAATTGACTTTATTGATTGCCTTTCTGATGATAATCATGAATTTATTTCATTTTAGAATCATGATTTGTGTGCTGAGAAATTTCATCTAATGGCAAATATCAAAAACAATAGAAATGAGAGCATATGTTCACTGAACTAGATTCATCTATCTCCTTTTGGGTCATGCAGTACTGATCTGCTGACACATGCACAGAAAATCTTTGTGACAAGACCATGGAAGAGGTAAATAGCAAGATATGGTTCCAGACATGATGACTGTACAGAGAGGGGAGTACACTAAGCATAGAGCTCATCATACTGATGTGTCTTCCTTCACCAGACAGACTTAGGGGCATCACTTACATGGATACATAAGTGTGAAGACAAAAAAACAATTCTTTCCTCCATACAAGAGAATACAGGTGTAACATTTAGATGATTAGCTTCAGACACAAGTCCAAGGTTCTGAAATGGCATCCACTGTCATGTCTCCATTGGTTTCACTGATTTCCAAAGTCCATCCAAATTTTGGTGTCTTTCTTAGACCTTACTTTGACAAAATTTCCATCAGTAATAAACATTAACTATTCTTCAACATGAGTGGAAGAATTAGTTCCAGAACACTGAGTCCCAGTTTGAGCTCCTGATGTTTCTTTTTGTTTTGCTGAAATCTTAGAATTATCTAGCCTTTGTTAACCAGGCAGGAAAGGAGACACTTTGGACTGTTAGCAATAAGGGGATATAACCTGACTGTCTCTTCAACCAGGAAAAAAAAAAAAAAAAAGAAAAAAACCCCACATGAACCAAATAGACTGCTTGAAGATGTTTTAAGATTACTCTAAACACTTTTTTTAGTTTAACTGCTGCAAACACATAGATCTTTAGTGTGATTTTAAGTGGGCGAGGGAGCCAAATGCAAAACACAGCATGTCCTCCTTTCTGTTTGGTTTAATTTCTGATAGGCTGACAAAAAGGACACAGAATGGTTGTGTGAGTGACTTCAAACAAGGGTTTGTAAGCTCTTGGGGTGCTGAGTGTACCTGCTGTTAGGGCAGAAAAGATGCAGCAGATGTCTGGAAGAGTACAGGATGGAGGCTGACACTTCCAGCTGTCCCAGTATTGTGACATGACTGTTGGCCCCAGTGCTGCCCTCATTAATGTGTAAAAGAGATAACTGGACCTTTCTGCTGATCTAGCTCTCGTTTCAGTTTTTGTCTGCTCACATCCTGAGAAGACAAAAATGTTACAAACATCCTCAATGTTACCTATTACTGCTGTCCCCAAAGCTGGCTAAGGAACTCACACTTCTTTCTATAAGAGAAAAACTTTCTTTCTCCAACCTTGTATATTTTCTTTTTTTGTGGCACTGTCGTTGGAAGAGCTCTTTGTCCTAGATGTGTATCACAGTAATTCTGAAAGCATTTCAATTTCTCATGTCTTCAGTCCAGGGTTAGCTTAATTTGAAAAGAATAATGTGGTCCCTCACATTTTCACTTAATACCATGTAATTTTTTTACTAGAAATGATAGTGAAGACTCTCTCTGCTCATCACCTCTGCTTTTCCTCATAAGTCATTATTTACCCTACTCCTTTGTCTGTGCTGATTTTAACACTAGCTGGAAATCAACCCAAGTTAGCCACTCCCCTTCCTCCCATCCCTTCTGGTAAAAGGAGGGGCAAAAGCAGAGACTATGGGTTGAGGTAAGAATTTATAGAAAGTGCAAAGCAGTGAAATAAGACATGCACCATAACAACAGCAGTATTAATAGCAGAAGTATGCAAAAAGAGAAGATGTTTTATCCACAAAAAGGTGTTCACCACCAGGAAAAAACTATGGCATGGGTAAGTCACATCCACGTGGCTTCTCCAGGCAAAGGCACTCACACAACTCTGCGACCAGGACACCATCACACTTCTTTTCAGTTGTCTCTACCAAGCTGAAGACAATTTCTTGTCTGAGAACAGCATTTTCATCATAGTATCTTAAATGCACATTCGAAATACTTCATATTCATAGGCAATACTAGAAGTTATGTGAATTTTAATAAGGTAGCTGTATCCCTTGAAACTCGAGTCCTTTCTTTAACCACAGAGAAAAGTCACACTTGTCCTGCTTGTGACTTTCAATTGCAATTGGGAAGAACTGCCCTGCATGCCCCAAACCTTTTTTCCCATACTGCTTAAAACTTCAGTACCTCTGGAAGTTGCAAAATTGCACTACTCCTTCAGAAAAGCACTTTCCAATGTGTTTGTGAAGGTCATTTCTAAGATGCTTTGGAGTCTGTTTAACATAGCAAAGAGAGTTTAGAAATTTACCCTCAATCTTCCAGAGAACGCCTCTGCTGGGTTCGTGCAGAACATCTTGAGAAGGACATACACACAGTCAGCAGTATCTGTACGCTGTAAGTTAGCAGAGTGAAAGATTGCCAATGCTTCTGTATTTCAAGGCTAAAATATGCAGCAAGTTTTGAAAAAGCAACCTGGAATACCCTGTCTACCAAATCTTTTTTTTTCTTTTTAATTTTATCAGCCTATTCGGAAGCAAAAAAATGCCATAAACAGGCATCACCGTACAGACTTCGTCAATATCTTTTGTCCTGACCCACTGGAGTTTTCAGAATCTCAAGTTACCTTGAATATGAACGTGTCTTTTATGATCAAAGACACCTTCCATGTTTTTCTCACATTCAATGTTTGCCTGGATCTTTCAAAAATCATACAGCACATACTTCAAGGTGTAGAATATGGCAAAATACAATCACCCTAGCATTAATGTTGTAGGCCAAAAACAGACTGACTATGTGCTTATGGATAAAGTATGCTTTATGAATTCTGAAGAGCTTAACTTAGAAGTGTAGTGAACATCTGCTGTGCAAACAGAGACCAGCAGATGTTTTGATTTTGCCTGCCTTTTTTTTTAATCTTGGAAGCTAGCCATATATTTTTATTGTGCATTGGGCTTGTCCATCAGTGAAGACAAAATTCTTATGACTAAACTTCATCATTGTCTGAATACTGAGAAGCAATATGAATCTTGTTTTTCTTTTTTTATAACTTGAACTAATAACCCATAATTTGGCTCGTTCAAATGCTTATTTGCTCTGCTGAAGACTAAAACACAGAGACCTCTGCCTGAAAGAAGAAATTTTGGCAGACTGACACTTCTCCTCCTACATAATAATCTCTTTCCAAAGTGTCGTGGACAGACATTTTGCTCTCATTTAAGTGCTATGTATTCTCTTCAGTCTGTGTCAGAAGTCCCAGAGGTGTCAATGGGATTTTTGTGTATAAATCAAAACTGACAGCCTTCAATTTGTGTGTGTTTAAACAATATTTATGTGGGAAAGCTGAACCTCAAGTTTCTAGCCCTGGAAAATTTATCTTAAAATAATTACAGCCAGTGAATTACTGGTATTTGAAAGGATTGCAAAGTATCTCTCCCAACTTTTGATGATAAAACAAGTGATAATTTAAGAGCTTCATCTTCTTTTATTCTTCCTTCTTGAGAATACTCTTATACTTATAGAAAATTCTTTGTTTTCTCCATATATTCTGTTATTGACTGAGGCCTAAAATGGCCAAAAAAATCCACTCAGATTTTATGACTAAGATCTTGATAGTCTAGCTTTGGTTTCTCAGTACTGAATGCACAATGCATCCTGTATAATGCTCTCCTCCATTCTCCTTTCACCACTGCCACTAAAATAAAATTAAAAATTTTAACTGTCAGAAAGTGCTGGGACAGTGTGCTCCAGCAATGCCTTCTAACATAGGGAGCTTCCAAGAGCAGACCCTGCTCTGCAACAATACTGTAGTCCTGCTTGATCTTTGCTGTAGATCTGGGGGCAGTGAATGAAGCTGCAAGCAGGTATGGCACTGCAGCACTGGGAGATGAAGGATCTCAGCCAAGAGAAGATTCCTCTGTGATTCCACACATTCCAGGACTCAGGAGCTGCACATGTTGTTTCTCCTAAAGGGCACAGGAAGAGAGAGGATGAAGTAACTTCCCAAAGCCCTTTCTTTCTTCCCCTTTCCTAGAACAGCTCTGCTGCTTTCACTTAAACCATGAAGGCTGGGTACAACCTACCAGGCCCTGCCACTACTCTGATACTGTATTAATGTCTCCCTGGTGGCAGATTTCAGAGGTTATTTTCTGAGAATGAAAGTATTTCTACCCCTACTTTGTAAATGCTATTCATGAAAGCTTTCCTCCTCATACAGTTCCTTAAACACCCCCTGTTGATGTACTGCCTGACACCTGCAAGGGGAAGTGGACAGCACAGAGTAATCCTGTACCCTGGCAAAGGCTGAAGGGAAAGAAAGAAGACTAGCTCTGCTAGCTACATATTGTGTTAGGTTTCCCCAGATGGACACTGTGTGCTTGGACACAAAGAGAGTCTTAGAAGAAGCTTAAGTAACATCAGTTTCTGATTTCTGTTCTTAAGGTGTCATTTTATCTCTAGCTTAGCTAAAATCTAGAATGCTGTAAAATTCCTGCAGAAGACCAAATGTTTCAGTTGCAGCTGGATTTCCACTGTGGCACAAAGTTGCTAACAGAACATCCTTGCTGTAAAAATAAAAATGACCAAATGACCTGCATTCCTTCAAAAATTGTAGGGTATGTGATATTGTGGCGTTGTCTCTGCAGGCACAAATACTGTGTGGGCTGAGTACAAGGATGTGTTCTGTCCAGCTGTATTTGGGGGAACATGAAGGGGGGGAAACACAATGCTTTTCTTCTCCATATTTGGAAAGATGCTTGGCTATGTTTCATTGAGTAATTCAAGCAAAAAGCTATTTGGCTAAAGGACAGCAATCCTCAGACTGTTTGTTTGCAGAAGGGTTTTTAACTGGGGGTAAAGATTTCCCTTCTGTTTAGTAATCAGGGTGGTGTTAAATGACCATATGATCTTGTGGGGAGACAGTAAAGAATTACTGGAATTCACAAAGTCTGTGGATTTTAATAGGACAGTTAAAGAGATACAGTAATGTGATTGTAAAAGCAGCTGAAGTGCTGCTCTTAAGCTTTCCTTTTCAGGACCAGCCAGCCCTCTTCTGTCACATGACAAAGACAGTTTATTCACAAGATCTATTTTTTTTTATTACCTGCTGTTTTGTAATGGAATAGAGTCACAGTCCAGCAGCACCTTCTTAAGTACCCTGTCATCAGAAGCCACATGAAACCTGCATTTTCTGTTCAAGTAAATGAAGCCCAGGGCAGATATTTTGACCTTCAGGGACACTTAAAGTGGGAAAAAATTCCTTCTGCTCTCCACCTCCCCATCTGCTACAGATCAGTATGAACCAAAGCACAAATAATATGCATGAATACAACAGGGAAAAGACCATCAAAAGAAGAGGGCTTAAGCACACCAACATGGAAAGGATTTGTAAAGAGCTGGCAGGCAGGCTTGGAGAAGGCAATTTCATTACAACAGAGATTTCCCCTGGAAATGCTGCTTTCAGAAAAGCTTAGTGAACATACAGTGAAGAGAATGCATGCTGCTTACACATACATACATGACCTTCACCATCTGCAAGATGACTTTTTCTTCTGCAAGTACAGCCTCATGGATAAAATACCTTCTTGAGGATTTTACATGCTGAGTCCAGGCTTTTAAATTTCAGTTTATTCCAGAAATTATTCTAGGGTTTTGTTAAATCACATCAGGAGCAGACTTGAATTCTTTGGCTGCCCTGACCCTTTCCCTCATTCCATTAGATTTTGTTTCCTACAGATGCTGATGCTAACTTCTCAGTGTCTTGTAATGCTTTAGTGTCTCCTCTCTGCACAAATAGATTGAATGTCAATGAATGTAAAGAGTCACCTGTGTTACATACAAGGCAAAATATATGAGGATAATTATTCACTAAATACAGGTCACTGATTCTTCTCAAAGCCTTTTGCATACAAATGATCCATGGACTAAAATTTCCCCTTGCCGTTCAAATTTTCCTGGATTTTCTTTCACATTAGTACTGTGCTAGCATCTCAGTCTTGCATAGTCAAAGTTTAGCTGTTCTCTTCTTTATTTCTCTACTATTGCAAACTCCTTGTGTGATAAAACATATCTTTTTGTTAAACCAGTAAGAGCTTCTGTGTAGCATGACTGGAGGGCCTGTGTGACTTAAGAACATACACGCTTTCACAAATTGTACATGTGTTAAGGATTAATTTACATCTGCCCTGTTATCTTTTGCATTTGTAATTGCGATGAGATCACTAAGACTGAAATTAACTACTGTGTTTTCACCATTAGTCATACCTGATTGCATACTGGCAACTGGTCGTTGACATGAATTGCTCTTCCTTTGCTAAAAGCGTTTTCAGTACATCTTCTTTTCCTTTGCTTCTGAGTTCTAAAATGTATGGCATTTATAAATATGAATCTGGCATTACATAAATATGGGTGAAACAAAGGAAGTGAGAGCTTTCCAACAAACTAACCCAGCCTGAAGTACTTTTTATGATATGAAAACTCAGGGGTAATCACAGAACATTGTAACAGCAATGATCCACTTCAGTTAGGAGCACCTTGAGAAACCAGACTTTTCTTGCCTATGTTTTTCCATTCTTTCATTCTGGTTTGTGCAAAGACCAACACAATCTACAGCCCAGTGCAATACAGATGAGAAGATTAGGTATACTAGTGGGGTGACTCAGACCACAGTGGATGAAATTAGAGCACCATTTCTTTAATCGTCCAAAGACCAATTGTGCAAATCAACTTGCTGAGGGCGTCGGTGGTTGTAGCAACTTCCAGCTACCCTTTCAAGACAAAAAGGTCTTACAGTAGCCCAAGTATGATGTTGTCGCTTTCATTTTACTAGAACATGAACAGAAACTGATCCATCACACAGCACATCCTTTGGTACAAGAACTGTTCTTCACATATGCCTCTCTAAGAGAGTCTGATTTCTATTTTCTCTTCAAGCGCTGAGTTGCAGAAATATACCTAATTAACAGATTTTTGTGAAGCACTTGGACTACTCCATAAACATAAAACACGTAACAACGTGTATGTCAGATGCATCATTTCCCTAATGAAACAATATTTTCTATTACTTAGTCTCTTGTCACTTACAGTGAAATTTGAGTATTGTTGGGAAGCAAAAGGACAGTATTGGATAAATTTTCGATCATCTAAGAGCCTCAATGGATGAAGAATATATTATTCAACCAAACTTAAATGTGGAGCTTAACTTACAAATACATCAATATACCTGTGTATTCCATAGCCCTGTGATATGTGAACAAAAGTAAACTCAAGAGGAGGAGTAGAAAATGTGTAAAGGAAGGAAAATACGAACAAAAGGCCAAAAGCTGCAATCAACAAGTTTACATGGGTAATCTATCCCAGGAGAATTTTTCTGAGACTAAGTTACTCCTGGAAATGCAGTTGATTAAGTAGAAAACTGTTTAATTTGAAACCAATGGCTAAAATAAACCCAAGTTCTCGACTCATTCTTGAGAATTAAATCTGTAGTGAGATTGGTTGAAGGGTAGTGGGCGCTGAATTTGGCAGGAGGTCTCTTTGCAAGTATCTCTCTGCTAAAGTGATTCACAGACAGCAAGACAGCGCAGGACCTCTTCCAAGAAACGGCTTGTAATGTCACACTTGGCAACCAGGAATTTTTCATAACAAGCACAGTTTATTGTCACCATTGCTACATCAATGTATATGTTTGCATACACATGCTGATGTACATATGCAAGTGCTGTCCCTGTCTTTTATGGGCACACCCTTGTGGATACTCACCCCACATATCTGGACACCTCGCTGTCATTTCTGTGAGATGTACATAAATAAAGTATTGCTACATCTTTAAAGTTTAAAAACCGAGTCCTCAGGCTGCTGAAGTGTGCCCTTGAACAAGAGTGGGAGACTGTGACAGAGCCAGGAGCGAGACCAGAGCATATGGACCCTTCAAACCTCCCAGCCACAGGCGCATCCTCCCCGCAAAACAAAGGGCTAAATTAACCACGATTAATCCAGCACGTGTCAGGGCAAGCCCCCGTCCCCGCGAGCAGCAGCTCCAACCCGTGCGGCGAGGGAGCGGAAAAGGCGCTCCTCACTTTTCGGGGGGCCCTGCCTTTCCGCCCCCCTTCGCTCCTGCTGGGCGCGTTTCCAGTGACCGCCGCCCGCCCCGCGGTGGGGCTGCCCCCGCCAGCCGTGAGGGACCCATCGGGGCGGGACGGGGCGGCGGGAGGCGGGAGGGGCGCGGGGGGAGAGCGTTACCGAAAGGCGAGGAGGGGAGAGCGGAGAGAGGGGCGTGCGAGGGGTAGCGCCTCAGCAGCGGGGGATTAAAGGGCGCGGATACCTGCGGGGGCCGGCGGGGAGGCGGCAGGGAGACTGAGAGGCAGGCAGGCAGGCAGGCAGGCAGGCGGGCGGGCAGAGAGGGAGGCCGGACGCCCCTCCGAGCAGAGAGGAGGTGGGGCGTCAGGAGACGACCAGCAGCTCTTCTCCCGCGGCTGCCGGCGTCTCCCCGCGCCCACCACCGCGCCATGTGGCCCCTGGTGGCTCTCTGCTGCTGGGGGGGACTGTCGCTGTCGCTGTCGTCGTCGGTGCCGCAGGGCCGGGCGGGCGGCCAGCCGGGCGCCCTCCTCCGCGCCCCAACTTTCGCGTCGCCATCCCTGGAGGCGCCGCCGCTGCCCGACACGACGGAGAGCAAAGTGGAAAAGCTGGGGCGCGCCTTCAAGCGCCAGGTGCGGCGCCTGCGGGCGCGCAGCGGGCGGCTGGAGCTGGTGTTCCTGGTGGACGAGTCGTCGAGCGTGGGTCCGGCCAACTTCCTCAGCGAGCTGCGCTTCGTCAAGAAGCTGCTCTCCGACTTCCCCGTGGTGCCCGCGGCCACGCGCGTCGCCATCGTCACCTTCTCCTCGCGCAGCAACGTGGTGCCACGCGTGGACTACATCTCGCGGCGGCGGCCGCAGCAGCACAAGTGCGCCCTGCTGGGACGGGAGATCCCCGCCATCGCCTACCGCGGCGGCGGCACCTACACCAAGGGCGCCTTCCAGCAGGCGGCGGTGAGACGGGGCGGCGGGCCGGGCGCGGGGCTTGCGCGGCCGGGGGCGCGGGGAGAGGAGCGAGCGGCGGCGCCGTGAGGCGCAGCAGCGCCGTGGCGGGGTGCGCTGAGGCAGGAGAGGTCTCAGCATCGAGGGAAGGAAGGCGCGGCGATGTGAGTGGCGGAGGTGCATGGGGCGCTGGAGCGCGATGGCTCGGTGTAGGGGCAGTGCTGCGCAGTGTGTGGTGTGGGAATGTGGCTCTCCGCGTGGTTCGAGGGTGTTCCGTGGAAAGGGCTGTAGGGCTGTGTGATAGGGTGTGGAATGGTGTGGTGTGGGATGCAGAATAGTCTGGTCAGAGCAATAATTAGTCACTATCTTTCCGTGCTGTATGCACCTGCAACTCCAGTGTTTTCTGCCGCCCTTGAAAACTAATGTGTGTAACTCATTCTTTGAAAGGACAAGGAGCCCGTATCTCAGTTTCAGAAGTGATACATATGAGTCAAGTCTGGCATCTGGAATACCCGCCTGGTTTCATGGCAGCAGTACATGAGTGCCCGCTACCTGTCAGACATACCAAAGTACTCTTGCCAGATGTGTGTTTTAATTGCTGATGACTTACAAAGATCCCCTTAAGCTGTGTACAGTATACCAATAAGAATGTCCCCAGGATCATTTCCAACACCGTAGAATAATCACTTGTTGTGCTGTCATACAGACCTGTGGCAGACATTTGGTCTAGGCAGGCCCTAGACACATGTTGGCATTTGATCCTACTGGGGAGACTTCCCAAACTTCCCTGTTAATGGACAGCTAATGTACTCAGGAAGCTTTTTTTACAAGGCTAGTCCTGGCTCTTCCTTGTCATTTGGCCTCTGTTCAGAAACAACCACCAAACCAAGCCTCGAATATATATATATATATATATATATATATATATAATCTAATTTCTGGTAGCATCCTGTAGCTGAGCGTTGAGTGCACTTGTCTTGAAAAGCTTACACATTCTCATTTGGAGCTGAGGAGTGAGATTGCAAGAGGTGCATCACTGCTGGGCATATGAAATTGGCAGAGATTATTCTCTTCTTCACTTTTGGCAGGAGAAAGCAAGTTCACTGTATAATGTGCTCAGAGCTGCACATGCCAAACCTGCTTTAGGAAAACACATCCCTGTATTAGATCTTCCACTGTGAAGCCATGTTTCAATATAGATCCATCCCAGGGGTGTTGTGTGAAAAAGTTAATGATACAAGTTAAAAATAACCGTTAAAAACAAAATATAAGCTTAAGAAATACCATCTGTTGTCTTGATATCAAATCTTGACTAATGATATCTTTAAAGTGGAATAAACAAAAAGTCTCTTCAGAAACCTACAATTTAGTTTCTTGAGCCCAGCTAAATTTTGTGGCTGCAACAGCATGACTGTCATTTTACATTGTGTTCTTATAAGAATGTGGGAAGAAAATATTCGCATGGTGACAGGGAAAATTAGGATAGAGTAACAAGGTTAAATTCCGGTCTGCTTACTAACTCTTGGTTAAAGATACTGTACTGTGGTTTTCTTCAGTATGATTTCTTCATGTCAGACAAATTAACATCTTCAGAGAACACTCTCCTTTCTAGACACTCTTCAGAAAATGACTGTTTTAAGTTTAAAATGCTACTTTTGGAATAAATCTAGAAAGTTTTTTAAGTATTACAGTATTGCCATTCCCTCTGGACTCTTAGACTGCTGTCTTATGTTTTTAACTGTCTTTTGGTACAACCATAATTATTTCTTCTTTCACTTTTCTAAAATGTCTGGTTTTTCAATTATTCTTTTTCTTTTACACTTTAACTTGGGATTCCTTGTGCTTCTGACCAGAATTCTCTGCTGCTTTACCAAACTCAAAAGTATCTGCAAAGCATGACAAAGTCTCTGGGATTGTATCACTCACATGTTATAGTAACAGAAAATGAAGGAAAGTGCATTGTTAGAATAAACCCAGCACTCAAATCATCGTGCAGCACTCTTCATTGGTAGGTCTCAAAGTGATTCATTCATATCTATGACAGTTCCATTGAAACCATGGAGAGATAAGTGAATTCTGCAGGGTTACCAGGCCAGTTAGTGTCTGACCTGGGAACATGAGTGAACAGGAGCAAGATTTACATGGCAGTTGCTGTCTCAGAACCTGTGTCAGCAAAACATCATCCTAAAAGCAGACCTGTTCAGTTTGACAAGCTGTTGCACAACCACACAACGCCCATCTTCTTTGAAAACATAACAGATCTCTCCTTGGCGCTGCAGCTTTGTGTCCTCTCCAAAAGTACTCTGCAGACAAGTTTATTGCAGAGTTTCTGTGTTTTGTCAAAGCTGTCCTTACTAACTTTTGCCATGTAAAACACACTTTGGCGTTTCTACCCAGCAGACTAAAGATACATTCTATGTGATTCACAGAACTATGTTGAATATACCACGAGAGACAGTGGCAAGAGACAGCATCCTGATGAGAATGGCTGAACTACTATTGATGTTTGGGTTTGCCTCCCCATTTGTGGTTTTGCGCAGTGCTTGATCTAGCAAGTGCTCATTTTCTGAGTCTTTCTTTTAAGGCACATGCAAACAGTCTTATAAAGGGGAAGAAACTGAGATCGTTAATTCAAAACTCTTTGGCTTCAGTTTTTCACAGCATAAGTTGGTGGGACAGCATAAACTACATGCAGCTTATGTTAAGCAGATTGCTTATTGCATTATGGAAAGCTACAGAGCTGTTGTGACAGCGAGAAAGAACCAAAGCAGAATTGAAAATACAAACAGGTTTGAGCAAGTGTTGCTCCTGATGCTTCAGGAATGCATCTAAAGCCAAGACCTCAGTGGTGAAAAGTGTTGAGAGACCTGTAGGCAACTGCATTGGAGCTTCTGATCCTGAGAGATAGCCACTGATAATAGCACCCACTACACCTCGTGGGAGGGATGAGCATTTGTTACCAGATGAGTTTCGAAATAGAACTGGGGGGGTCGTCATGCAGTGGTGGAAGTTTAATGGGTCCTTGTTTTAGGAGCTGAGAGACACAGTTACATATATGCCAGCATTGGTATGCGGTCTTTATTGATGGACAGTTTAAACATCCTGAAGCTGCATTGGTTTTGGTGGTCTAAAAAAAAGATTAAAATAAAAATTATTTAAACTAGTCAATGTGGCAATGTGTTAATAAAATTATATCTTCTAAGAAGGAGATAGTCTTATTTATGTATTTCAGTGGAAGTAAAATAGAAACAATTTCTCTTCATAATTGAAGTGGAAGTTCACTAGTAGTAGATGTGCACTACTATTGAGCAGATGTCAGAGATAGTACTCAGACAGCCTTAGACAAGTCAATTGTAAAAAATCTGGCAAAGCGGTAGCTGAGGGAGCCTTTGGGACTTCTTCAGTGTTATAAAAATAATTGTTGCATTGAAAAGGTAATATTTTTTGTTTTTATAATTCATCTTCCCTCCTTTGAAGTTGGTATAGGTATATGCAAGTGGAAGTTTTGTTACCTACAGAATAAGGTTACACATTTTCTGAGCATCTGGTCTTTGAAATCTGGTGTTTGTATCTAATGTGATCTTGACGGAGCGTGATGAATGTCAACCAGCATGTCAAATTCCTGTGTTATTATTAATAAATATTAAAAAAAGTTCCTCAAAAGAATGTAAGCATGTATCAGTTTAGGATATACAGTTCTAATGCTTATTTAATGGTTGTTTAGATAAGTAACAGTGGTTTTGACACAGTAGACAAAAGCACAAAAGTACAAGATGCAGCATTATTACCCACTAACATGGGAAAATTAGCTTTTATTTTCAATGCATTTTTCAGATTCAGAATCTCATTTTCAAATTAAATGAAAAGTTTATTGAAGCTAAAGAACTGAAAATCTTCTCTTACCATGTATCTGGTTAAGTTTTTTTTAAACTGAAAAAAAAGTAGTGCCCTCTCACTGAGAAGATGAACATTCATAATCATGTGTTTTGTCTGGTTATCAAGCATGTGTTTGTATAATTATATGATCTCTGCAAAATCTGCAGCTAATAATGAGAGAGCAGCAGATTCTAGGTTATCTTTAGCATCATGCTCTAAATATCTGAGGATGGCTTAGGTCAATTAGAGCTGACTTGTTGATAGCATTAGGCCTCTCTGAGTTTTGACATGGCCTTGGAAATCTGTGTTAAAGATATGGTGGAACAAAAACCAAAGTCAGTTTGGTTTACCTCTATGGCCGCCTTTGCTATTGCAGAGCTGGTAGTTAGGGATTACCAAACTGAAAGCAGTGTTCCTGTCAGCCATCACTGGTGTCAGCTCTGAATATCCAGTTTTAATCAGTGTGGCATTTGTGAAGAGTACTGGTCCTGCATACTCCAATCTTGCATGGGATTTGTTTACAAGATTAATAAGGCAGGGTCAGAAGCAAGACACACATCTTCACATTGTTCATTGCCCTTAGACCAAGTCTGAAATATACATACCTGTAGAAGTTATTAAGTAGTTACTTTTTCTCTGACTTTTTGGCCGGTACAGGCAAAAAGTCTCTGTTTAGCATAATATCTGCAGCTGCCTATTCAAGATTAATATTTTCTTTAGTTGAAAACCTGTTCTTTGGAATTCTTCTGCTTGTGCTTAGAAAATTGTGTATTGCATTTTGGTCTAACCAGAAGCATGTAATTTGAAAGACTGGTGCAGATATTACTACACAAAATAAAACAAATCTCCTGGATGTAATATCTGAACCAACAATATAATGAAGTCTTTCACCACTATGGTATCTGGATGATATCATCCTAGATGTTTCAGGAATAGAGATGCCTTTTCATGAAAAAAACGATTTTTGTTGGCATCTCAGAGCCTTTTTTGGAAGGGTCTGAAAATAAGCCCCTTCTGATTCCCAGTCCTTAAAAGTTATGACCCTCACAGAGAAATCAGTTGAAGCATGTGCTTTGCTTCTGAGATACAAACACAAACCAAAAAAGCTGCTGAGTGATTTGTTCTGAGAGAAGGAATAAATCCCCAGCACTAAAATTTTGAAGAAGTCAGGACAAAGTAAGTTGGTTTCTTTTTAATTAATTTCCTAGGTTTATGAAAGGCCTTTACAGCAAGACAGCATCATATTTAGTGGTGGTTCCTGACATAAACCTCAGCATTAAACTTCTGAATGTTTATTTTGCGTATTCTGTGATACATATTTTACCCTTTGTCCCCAATTCCACGTGTTACTGGAATTTGTGAGTCAGATTTTTGCAGGTGAGAGAGCATGTCTGTGATGCTCAGAATTTTCTGACTTTTCTAGGTGCAGAAATCAAGAACGCTATTGCCTTTAGCAACAGGTTCTTTGTAGGACCAGCACCTTTCTTAAATTTTGGAGCAGCTTCCTTCTGTATGACATTAACACAATCCAAAACAAAAACTCTTGTTAAAATTATAATACTCCCTCCAGTTCAATGTCTCACTGGCAACTTCAGCCAGGAAGATGAAAAGCCTCCTTGAATGTAAGCAGCAGTCTGTAAAGAGCTTTAATGCTCAGAATCGTGGTGCTCTGCTAAGCATACGCAGTGTGAACACTTAAGCAGAGATGGATTTCTCTCCCAAACACTCCCCCGCACCCAGCTGGTCTGGGACATCTCTTATCAGTGATAACTTTGTGCTAGTGTTGCTCAATTCTAGCAGTCCTGGAGGGGGAAAAAAAAAAATTATTCAGATGATAATTGAGTAGTGACAGCTGGGAGTAGATGGGCTAGGTCATGAATTGTGTTTATCCTGTTGGAATTAATTATTCAGTTCAGCTTTTCCTTTTCCCTGCTTATTTAAAGTAATAAATGTTTAAAGCAAACACAAAAAACCAAATATTTGGCAGATGTACTAGTCAATAATGATGTGAATGCTTGCTCTGAAAATACATGAAAATCAGTTACGTATTTAGTAAAATATTTTGAGTCCCTATTTTTATTATTAGCAGAAGGCCAGAGCAGTACTCAAGAAATCAAATAACATCTTTGTTATATTAATGATGGAAACTGCTCACAGACAAAGAAAACTAAGATTTTTCATTTTTCAAATCAAAATGAGATCTGTTAACAAATGATATTTTGAATATAGCATGCAACATGGCAACATATAAAGGCCTTCAGCAACTTTGCAAAGTCTTGCTAAACTTGTTAAAAGATTATATAGCACAAAAGCTCAGAAAATGTCTGTGTACATAACATGCCCTGTTTTTTAATGTCCTGTTTTGAAGACCTTCAAAATTATAGAAGAGGAAGGATAAGCATGTTAGTTGTTTCCTGGAAACTAGGTGCATTCTGTTCTTTCTAGCTCAGAGCTCAAAACAGCGAGCCACACCATTTCAAATCACCAGATCCAACAGTGCTAACACAACTGTGTGAGTCAAAATTCTGTGTAATGGCTCCTGACATTGTAAAGCCAGTGGGGATTTGGGGTTTTTAGGCTTTTGTTCTGGTTGCTCAGGACTGTGTCTAAATTGGTGTTTGAATATATCCAGGGATGGAGAACCCTCAAACTTTCTGGGAAACATGTTTCAATAGTTGATCACTCTTGCAGCAGAGGTATTGTTTCCTCTCTTTAAGTGGAATGTTGCTATTTAAATATCTGCTTCTTGCCTCATGCTACTAATTAGAAGATTCTGTACACATCTTCTTTACTCCCCTTCTCATTAATTATTTATATCTATGTATGGATAAGAGGACCTTAAACCTTCTTTTCCCGCATCTGAACATTACTAGATCTGCCAATCTTTGCTCAGATGTCACATCAGTACATTTCCTGGCCATAGACATGCCTGGCTTTTTCACCTGTGTTGTTTCGTCCATAGTGGGGGGTTGTCTGACACAGTTGTGAGATTTACTCAGGTCATGCCTGTCAGTTACTGGAAGAACTATTTAAATATTTTAAATATCGAGATCATTTCTATAGATCTGAATCTTTTCTCTGAATTAAGAGTACATTTCTTGCTAAGGGAATATCCAAGGGAAGTTTTAATATTAGTTAATTTCTTCTAGATAGGTAACAGCTCATTCTCCAGAGCCTGTGTAGCAGTGCATAAAAGAGAGGGAAAGGTTGGAACCCAAAACCTCAAACTGTGGAATACTTTTTAGTTCATTTAGTGAAACCTAAAGAGGGGATAAGATTCATTTGATTTGAGCAGTGAAAGTAGCAATGTATAGTGACCGAAAGAAAATATGGTGAAATCAGACCTTGGCTGTTGTAGAGAGGGAGCTCAGGAGGTGCAGCCAGTTCTTTCATGTATAGTAATAACACTTGTGTTGTTACCAAAAATTAGTAAAATAAAACTCCTTAGCACCAATGTCACAGTAAGAAGCAGGCATTCTTTATTCAGTTGGATGCATGAGAGGATATCCCCTCCAAAATACCTTTCGTGTTGAGCGCAGAAAAAGCTCCTATTTATATACTGTATTTTATGTACATATTCTTTGGTTTTCCCAGAAAAAAACATATATATGATAATCATTTTCCCAAAGTCATCAACTTACATTCCATTCTCTCTGTATTTGCTTTCTGTCCTGGGAGACTGGTGATCCCTAGTGGTCAGCACCCCCAGACTCATACCTGACTGCCTGGTGAACTGGTAAAAGTTTGCAGAATTGGGCTGGTTGCTTTCCAGATCTTCTTCTACAGAATTAGCGTTATGTGGTTCCATAGGACAGTGGTTTTTGAAGAAGAAGCATTGTGTTAACCTACCAGGTGCAAGCAATTCTTCACCTGACAACAGTTTCCTGATGAAGGGGAACAATATTTGTCACCCTTAGCTTTACATTTCTCTTGTGAGATGACCAGCTTCCTCAGGAGTGCTCTGGATCCAGTAGTAGGATATCTCAGCTTCACCAAACGCTATATTTGATCACGGTTATTTTTTATTTTATAGAATATTTATTTATGTAAAATTTCCTGTCAGATTTGGACATTTTTACCTGCAGGAAAGGTGAAAACAAAGATATCATGGAACAGCAGTTGAGCTTTGTGAAGAGATTTAGCATTGCCATTTTCCTTTGTGAATGAAATGTTGATCTGCTTCTGAAGCAACCTATGATAAATTAGGATGTACTGTTTTAATATTTAATATTCTTATGAATGTATGGACCAAATCTATGCCATGTTTTTTGTAATAAACTAACATTTATTCATTTTAATATAAGCTTAATAATAAATATGTTACATTGCAGACAGTTCATTTTATACTATTATAAAATGTAAATTATTTCTTTTATATTGAATAAGTGATAGTCTAGGAAAAATAATCATTTCATTCCATTCAGAACTCACCCCCCGGTGTGTATGCTTTATGTAATTCCTAAAGTGAAAAGAAATCCAGTGTAAGTGGTCTTCTGGGGTAGCACAGCTAAATGGCTCTCTAGTGGAAAGCTTTCTAGTTTGTTTCTGAGATGCAAAGATGGTGATTCTTCCTGATCTATAAGAAGTAACATTGGCTTTGTAGCCCTTAGGTAGTGTTTTTTGCACAAGGTGAATGTTGGATAATGTTATTTTGAGGACTTGGCTCCAACTTAAGCATTCTAAGGCAAGCTTCTCCTGGGCCTATATGGTTTGTTGGAGGCTTGGTCTGTAAAGTGAGAGAGGGTAACCCATTTCAACTTGTTTCCCTCTGGATAGATCTATTAATATTCAATTCTGTATTGTCAGAATCTTCTTTGAAATCAAAAGAGAGAGTAAGGACAGGAATCAGGACCAAGATCATATGTTTATGGATGAGGATGTAGTTGAGACAGTAACAAAGAACTTTTGACAACACCATTGCTGTGGTTGTCAAGTGACTGAGGAAGTCGTTGCCCTTCGATACGTTTCATATCCTAATTCTGTGTTGAAACTCCATGTCAATGTTTAAAATGCACAAGTTAGAATTTAGCTGGTTTTGTAACTGTACTGATAGGATTTAGTTTTCCATTACAGTAGTGAATTTCTACAGGAGGATTTTGTATGATAACTCTTTTGTTGCACAAGAATTCATTTTTTAATTTGAAGGACTTTTCTGGCACAAAAAATTGGTTAGAATGCCAGATATTTGTGCACACCAAACAGTCACTGAACACAATACAGATGGTAATAACTTTTTGCTAATGTGAAAAGAATGTTTTATTTAAGATCTGGAAGGATTACTGAAACTGACTAATCTACTAGTCCTCTGAAGGAACTGTAGACAAGAAAATAGTTACTGAAATGGTAAAAGACTAGTATTTCTAGTGGCCACATGAATTTCTATTCAGTCATCAAGAGCTCTAATTGCTTTGTTTTGTTTGTACGTATCTCCTATTAATTTATTGTAGTGACCAAATAGGCTAAATTCTCAATTTAGCAGGCCATTCAGCCCTGTTTTTTGAGTTATGACTGGTGCTCAGTTTTGTTTGATGGTAAAATCAGAAGCAGATGTGGATATTCATGTCAAAGAAACAGGTTCTCAGGATCGTTTAAATTTACTAGTACCATTTAGAGAGCTTAAAAACTGTATTTATTGAAGAACCTGATAATTTATGAAGGGACTGCAAAGCCTTGTTATGGAAAAAAGTCATCTTTATGTAGATACAGTCCATGAAGTTGGCAGGGGCTGATGAACAATCTCTCTGTGTACTTACAAGTTTAGGGGCTAAACAAGTTTAGGGGTTTAACAAACATTTTAAAATATATCAACTTTCTGTTCAGGGAAGAACAGCTTTCAAAACAGCTTTCTGGCGAGGGAAGGAGAGAGATGTTTCTCAGAAGAGAGGGAACTAAGTCAGGGTTAGAGAAAACAAAAATTATGTGAAATGCTGCACAAATATTGCAGAGAAGAGGAGCAGAGACTGATACTTGGATGATCAGCAGCTCTGACAGGATGGTGGCCTGTCCTCTTGTCCTCACAAAAAGAAACAAAATGCTAAGTGGACCAACAGATATACACAAATTATTTCAAAATTACTTTTTAAAAAAAACCACATACCTCCTTCCTGCCCACTTCCTCCCCCCAAGCTGAATGTTTCTTTCCCTCCCTTGTTGTTTTCGTCTGTTTTATACAGCAGAGATTCTGTGTCTAGAGTTACAGCTGCAAGACCTGAGGGCCAAGCTGGTCAGTTGCTTTGTTTTGTTTTGGTTTCTAGGGGCAATATGTAGCAATCTTGTCTGTTTGTCTGTTTCTCCACTCAGATTCCCTGGTGCCTGAATATCCAAGTCTTCTGGGTAGCAGGGAGACAGCTTCATGCTCTCTTACCTGTTGACGCAACTCGTGTCTGTGTGAGAGAAGTGCTATTTCGAAGAGGTGGTTGCCCTTTGAAATCCAGAGGACAGAAAAGATGTTGGCTCTTGCCTCATCTGAGGGTTGTATAGCCAAGGTCACTGGCTCTTGCCTCATCTGAGGGTCGTGTTTTCCCCTCAAAAACAGTAATTTTCTTGTCAGAGATGGTGTTTTACTGATGCTTTCTTCTTACTCAAACCCACACTTTCAAAAGGACTTGCTAAGCAATTTTTCATGTGACCAAGAACTTTCTTGATTACATGGAAAGTCATGGAGTTTGTGCTTCAGGAGTTTCAGAGAGCATTTGTATTCTAAGTTTGTGAAACAAAAATCCCTGCTTATTTGGTAGTCAGAATTAAACAGCCCTGAGATATCTGTAGTCCTGTCTAGACTACTGGGGCTCAAGCTCATTTGTTCACTGGCCATGCAGGCATGTCTCTGTGTTTAGGGATAAAATGGAAGTTTGATTGCTGCTGATTATGAGCATTAACTGTTGAAGCACCAGGACAATGTGGAATGCTGTCCACTACCTTCATCTGCAAAGTGTGTGAAGTCTTCCATTATGCACTGAGGGAAACAGTTCTGAAGGATACTAGAGAAATCGCCATCCTTCAAAATTAAGCTTTGTTCCCTCTTCTGTACATGTTATAACACAATCATGAGTTCAAATCATATTCTTCTAGAGCAATCTGTGTGTACCTGGGATCTTCAGAGAATTTCACCAACAATTTCCATTATGTCTCTTAACCCTGTGGAAGCAGTGGTTTCTTCCTCAGATATGCAAATTCCACAACTTGCATTTATTTGAGACATATTTTTCCACCTTTATTATGTGATTTGCAGATTGAAGGTTCTTTTTCAAAGCTCAGAGATGACAGAGTTGCCAAAACTAAGAGAGTACGGATGGAACATATGTTTTTGTTGTCTTGTTTTTCAAAAAAGAGGTCCATTTTTACTGAAATAGCTTTAGACAAACATCCTGAATATCAGCTTGAATACTTAAGAAGTTGGATAGAAGTTTAAGTTGCTTACATTCTGTTTTAATATAGCACAGTTAATGCTAAATATGTTAATTATACATGTTAATTATAAATAAGACTACCATCTCTGCCTGCAGTCACTTGTTTTAGAGCATCAGTTTCAGTATGCACTTTGAAATTAGGCATTTGTCCATTTTTTCTACTGTTTGCCTTCATGCAGTCTTTTGGCTTATCTTTTTCTTATTGATTCTTTTCATTCTAGTTTCACATTTCATTCTGTTTTCCCACTGAATTCTGGTTTTCCACTTATGACTTAAGCAATGTGAGGAATAATAAGTTTGATTTGTGAAGGGTATTTTTGTCTGCAAGAGAGTTTGGTATCCTTCTCTTTCGGTTTTGCAAACAAGTAGTAATGAAATCAAGCCCAACAGCAGAACATTGTTTGGCAGTCTCTCAGACCGCAGTGCCAATGGTATGTGTTTTGATTTATGGTGTGTGTGCTTGTTTTTGCATAGTATCTACCTGAGATCAGTGAACTGACGAATCAAAATTCAACTGTCCTAAAATGTGGCTTGGCTTACTGAGATGGGGTATAAAAACTCTACAGGTTATTTAGGCTGACCAAGCTAGTAAGTTTGTGGATGAGCTGAAAGCCAGATGGTTTTACTTCACAAGACTTGCATAAAGATTTTGTAATGAAACAGCTCAGCTTGGCTGAGCTGGTTTTGGAATTTGTGCTCATTAAGAGTGTCTTAATCACATATAGCTACTTGGCATACAATGACATGTCTTTTGGAATATCGTTCAAAGGTCTATTAAATATGGTTTTTTGCATTAATTATAGCATGGTACAATCTATTATTGAAATAAACATGGTCTTAATTTGCCTACTACCAAATTAAAAGTCTGCATGTAAATCTTTCTACATAAGTTCCCAGAGGATGGAGAAAATATCTTCACAACCCCCTGCCTTAGGGTTGTGGACAGCTCCTGGTCACAACTAGGAAGTTGGTAGTCATCCCTTATTTACTCATGCTCTGACAACAGTGGCTAATCATCAGCATGGTAACTCCATGGGTGGCTTCTAGTCCATGGCACATTGACATCACATTTTTTGCTTGTGCTCTGCCTGTCACCCAAAAACTGAAAGCACTTGGAGAGATGTTGCAGTGTGGATTTTCTACTTTAAGTTTTCAAGCTAGCTTTCTATTTCATTTGTGTGTTATGATTTAAATTATACATGCCGTTATGTGTCATTTCTCTGTGTCTCTGCCTCTGTTTCTAGAACCTTCCTTGCCAATCTTCCCTAACTCGATACATCATTTGCTGTTTCATATCTTACACTGCTTCTGCTATTCCCATTGGATCTAGTTCTGTATTCCCTGCCCTAAACCCCTCCCTGAGTGCATTTTCATTGGTTGCTTGCTTTGTATTGCCCTGTCTATAAAATGCACGGGAGGACACGTGCCCCTGGTCTTTTGGGGTTCATTTTTTAGTTGTTATGCTTCAGTTATACCTGTAATAAATCTCCTTAGTTTACCCCAAGACCCGTCTCGTCTTCACTTTGTCTCTGCGCCCATAGACTGGCTGAACCAGAGTTCCGGTGGGGAAGTGAGAGCTCCCCGGGGGAAGGTGTCGCACCCCTGAATGTCGCTGCGTGCCCTGGGGTTTAGGAAAACACGCACAGCGACATTTCTGGCGCCTGCAACGTGGAGCAAGAAGAACCGCCGCACCATCAGCGCAAAAAACCGCAAACGCCGCTTTCCTACCTTCTCCGGCGGACCGGACGCCCCCCCCCGAGCCGCCGCGCGAAAACGCCGCTCCACCACCCCACGTGCCGCCACCGCCAGCCGGCGTGGGCTGCGCAGCGTGACCCGAGCGGCTTCGGCGCAGCGAAGATCCGGCGCCAGCGCGGCGGCGCCGGCGAGGCAGCCCCGGCCCGGCGGGACCCAGCCGCGCCTCCAGCGCGTGGCGGCGCGGCCCCGGCGGGGCTCCGGCGGCAGCGGCGTGGGACGGCCCCGGCCCAGCGCTGCACGGCGCGAGCCTCAGCATCCGGAGAAGCGGCGGCGAGAAGCTCCGCGGAAAGAGGGGCTCTCTGCCTCTTCGCAGCCCGCGAAGAGGAAGGGAGTGAAAAACACCGGCGACAAGGGACTCTTCGACTCCGGGAGGAACAGAGTAGTTCCGGGACTCCTTCGTGCCTGCCAGCACCCAGGCGGGGGGCATGTACCCAAGGGCGGAGGAGAAAGCTCGTCTCAAGGCCCCTTAGGGAGAAGAGCTCCTGCGGGGGAAGAGTGCGGGGGCACACCGTAGCCGAGGCCTCTACAGCAAGGCTGAAGCTCAAGGAGAGTAATGGCTGCGGAAACGGCGAGCCGAGAGGCGTGAGGAGTTGTCAGCCAGTCTTCGTTTACTCCGACCGGCTGCGGAGACGCGCAGTGAGCTCAGGAGCACTTGTCAGGTTACCGGGGAGGTCCACCCGGGGCAACGTGCCAGCCGGACCGTCGCGAAGGCCGTGGAACGCCGAGGACCCGGGTTGCCACTAAACGGGTAAGGCTTCGGGCGGGTGGATAGGGCCCTATCGGCTTTTAGTTTGAGTGACTGGCCAGGGTCGGTAGGGAAGCCCTCTTCCCAAGAGTTGTTTGGCAGTCTGCTGTCCAGGCTTTAAGGGCAACCGGGCTCTGCTTGGCCCCGAGGGAGGAACTGCAGCAGGCTACTTCGAAGGAGAACTCTTGGGGGAGGGAGTGAGCTCACTGTCCCTTCCGTTTCCCTCCTCGGCATACTGGTGTAACTTGGTTAGGCGCTTCCAATGGGGGGGGAAAGAGGGAAGGGAAAATCGTAATGGGGCAGAGACTAACTGAAACGGAGAGACGCGTTTATTTTAGGTTAAAACGGTATTTAATTTCATACGGGAGAGAGTTTGATAAAAAAGAATTAAAGGAGATTATAAAGTTGATTTTCGGGGTTTACCCAGGGACCCCAGTTAATGATTTCTTTAAGATTTCGTTTTGGGAAGTTTTAGTTTGGAAACTTGAGTTAAAATCAATTTACACTGTAATTAAAGAAGCCCTTTACCATCACGCACAACATCGATATTTGACTGCGTCAGGCCCCTCTCCCGTAGATTCACCTTTAGCTTCTGTGAAGCTCCCCATACCCTCGGTCCCTCAAACTTCCCCAAACCCTTCCCTGTCCCCTGAGCCTGCCGCCATTTCGGGTCGGGCAGGCTCTCCCCTTCCCTTCCAAAATGGCGATGGCCACGCCGATTGGGTTCCACTTTCCCGCGCTGATCCTTCTTTTCCGGTCCCTGAGACTTTCCCCGGTTCCGCGCCTCCCTTCAACCGCCCTCCCTCCTGTCGTCACCCTGATGCCCCTCCTTGGAGGAGGGGTCTTCCGGGGGCAGGAGAGAGAGGGGTCAGCACCTTTGAAGAGACGCCAAACCGTCACTCCCACTCCTTCTTCCGGCTTGCCGGAAACCCTGGCCCGGGGGTTGTCATCTTGCCTCCCCCCGAGATGGCGGCGCCCAGGCCACCCCCCTTTCCAGAACCCCTAACCACTTGTGCCGGTTGCTCAAATTCCCATTCAGTTTCTACCCCTATCAGTTGTTCTTCTATTAACCCTAATGTTTTTAATTCTCTTCTTACAAAGCAGTTTCCGCGTTTAGTTTGCGTTGAACCGTTAATATTCCATTATTGGAAAGACATCCCAGATGTCCTCGATCTCTCAAGACCTCTGAGGAAACCTTTGGGCTCTGTAAGATTCTTTCATCCCCGAGAAAAGAAGTTTTGTTTTATATTGCAAAAGAGATTTGTTCATTTCTCCTGTGTCTCTCTAATTTGATAATTCATTTGTAGCAACTGCACAAGTCCCTATCCACTCCTTGTCATTCCTTTCCCAATGATCCCTTTGATTTTATACTATTGTTATATACATGATTATTATAATTATGTTCATTGCATTTTAATAATATTATTATATTGCATTTATTATATACATATTTTTCTATCATATATAAGTTTAGAATATGAGTTAAATAGTCTATTTGCTAGACTTTGTTCATTGCTTTCCTGCTAGGGCCCAGCAGAAGATCAATGATTCATAGTTTAGAAATAGAATGAATGACATATAAATTGTTTTATTTTATTAATTCTTATTGTAAGTTTTAATATGTAAAAGTCTTTTTTCTATGTTGTGTTAGTTAAATTGTAATTTGAGTTTAATTGAAAGAGTAAAAGAAATCTAATGAAGGTATAAGTAAGTGATAAGAAGGAATGTGCTAGTATTAGAGGGCAGGATGAAGGGAGAGAATTAATATAAAGGAATAATAGAGAGTTAGGAGAGGGAGAAGAAAGAAGGAAATAAGAAGGAAGAGAAAGTTAGAGATAGTAGAGGTGAAAGAGTAAATGAATGGTTTACTAAGAATAAAGGTATTAAGTTAGAAGCAAAGATATTGAAGAGAGAGTTCTAATTAAGTAGTGTTTACTATCATTTTAAACTTATATTGTCATCAAGTTGTCCTTTGTGTTGTTAAGAATTTATCAAGTTATATGTTATAGAGAGAAAGTCATGCTGCCTCACCTGCACCTGCCACCTTGCGCTTTGTCATCTAAAAACTTGAGACTGCTGAAAACCTTCCAGCCAGCTGACAGTCAGAACAGCCATCAATCAGATCTGTCAACAGTGAAGTATGCTGCAGCCTGCTTTGACTCAGCAAGTTTGTGTGTTTGTGTTGTAATTGTCAGCATCATAGATTTGTTAATTAAGAGAACTGATTCAGAGACTGAACATCTCTGTAGTTACGCTGTTCCTCGCCATTCAAAGAGCAGAGCTTCAGCTGTCCAGAAGAAGATCCAACACTGAGTGATTGCAGAGCAAGGGGCATGACCAATACTACTGTTGTTTTATTTTAGTTATAAACAGGATTTATTATTACCTTAATAAAGAAAACTTTACTTTGTGAAAATACAGTAACCAGGAACCCATTAACCACAAATTAAATTTGGATTTTAAAATTTAAAGTTTAAGATTATCAGCTCGAACTCTAACTTCGAGACAGAGATCCATGAAGTTTTAATTGGCCAAAAGTAAAATTTTGCAATGATGAATGCAGTTCCTGGATGCTGTAAATGCCAGTTTCCTTTAAATTTGCTTTCTCCCTTTTCCTTAGTAAACATTATTTTAGACATCACACTCTCTTTCTTTTAGAAAAGAAAAGGAGGAGATGTTGCGGTGTGGATTTTCTACTTTAAGTTTTCAAGCTAGCTTTCTATTTCATTTGTGTGTTATGATTTAAATTATACATGCCGTTATGTGTCATTTCTCTGTGTCTCTGCCTCTGTTTCTAGAACCTTCCTTGCCAATCTTCCCTAACTCGATACATCATTTGCTGTTTCATATCTTACACTGCTTCTGCTATTCCCATTGGATCTAGTTCTGTATTCCCTGCCCTAAACCCCTCCCTGAGTGCATTTTCATTGGTTGCTTGCTTTGTATTGCCCTGTCTGTAAAATGCACGGGAGGACACGTGCCCCTGGTCTTTTGGGGTTCATTTTTTAGTTGTTATGCTTCAGTTATACCTGTAATAAATCTCCTTAGTTCACCCCAAGACCCGTCTCGTCTTCACTTTGTCTCTGTGCCCATAGACTGGCTGAACCAGAGTCCCGGTGGGGAAGTGAGAGCTCCCCGGGGGAAGGTGTCGCACCCCTGAATGTCGCTGCGTGCCCTGGGGTTTAGGAAAACACGCACAGCGACAGAGAGTAATTAGCACAAGTGCGTTGTCAGACTAGAAGGCTGAAAGGGGCAGGAATCTGTGGGGCATGTTCTCACTCAGGCAGTACTGAGCAGTGTCACAAATGCTTGGTGTGAAACATTAGGAAGGGCAAGCAGCAGGGTAGAGGAGACTGCAGGCATTTTGAGGCTACACTGGGCAATCTAAAATGATCTTAACAAACTGTTGTAATGGAGGAAAGCATCATTCAACAGGGACAAATGGGGAATTTTATTCTGGGTTTAAAATAACCAACAGTATAAATACTTGTTACAAGAAGCCTTACAATAAATCAGCAACAGGGTTTATGGTTTAATGGATCAAAACATAATACTGCATTAAAATATGTTCGGTTGTATTTTGGGTCTTGCACTGGATTTTCAATGTTTGTAGTACCTATTTAGAGTTCAGTCTGAGCAAAGTCACTTAAGCTCTGGTCAGAATATTAAATCTGATGCATGGATGACTTAATCAATCAGCATGAAATGTGTCTTATTTCTTATAGTGTCATGATATCTGTGGTTGTGTAAACTGTGACCACCTAAAGTGTGACTCAGTGATGTCCTTGTTCAGCCACAGGCTGTACATGCAGATGTTTGACCTGTGTTATAATAGGTGACCTTGCAAGGGCCTTATTACCTGTATAATTCAAGTAAAAGGAGTCATATTATGGAGGAGGTAGTGTACTAATCAAACACTGTTAACCCTTGGCTGAGGCATGCAATTTTATTTTCTCTTCCAGCAAATATTACGGCATGCCCGTGGAAACGCTACAAAAGTGATATTTCTCATTACTGATGGCTATTCCAATGGGGGAGACCCAAGACCCATTGCAGCATCCTTGCGTGAACTTGGAGTGGAGATCTTCACCTTTGGGATATGGCAGGGGAATATCCGAGAACTGAATGATATGGCATCGCACCCAAAAGAAGACCACTGTTATCTTCTTCACAGTTTTACTGAGTTTGAAGCTCTTGCACGCAGAGCTCTTCATGAAGGTATTAATGCCCTAGCCTCAGAAATCTACAGGGAGCAGAGAGGTCTGAATAGAAAGATCTCCAGTACTGTCTTGCATTTACACATCATGTACTGTTGATTCCCTTTTTATCTTTCTCCTACTTTCTAGCAGAGGTGTTTGTTCCTCAGTTAAAAGGATAAACTTTATTTGGCTTAACTCATCACCAACAAGATGAGAGCAAAATTCTGCTCACTGATGTGTATACATACACATTATCCAGTCAGCTCTTCCTTTTGTCTGTGAAGCACAGGCTGTGCACTTGGCCCAATGTACCTTGTTCTTGAACTTATGACCCTTGTAGTCAGGTATAAGAGGCACCTAGTGTACACCTTAGAACTAGACTTAATAACTTTACAGTTTCTCACACAGCAACAACAGCCTATTCAGAACCAATCTAGATCCCTCCATGTAAAAGTCAATGGAACTGGTGTTTATGACCTTATACACACAGTAAAACTGGAAAGAGATGTTTGGATTGTGATTCCTCTTTTAATCTGTTATATCCTAAAATAAAAGTTCTTTTTGAAAAATAGGGTAGGTTTAGACAAGCAAGTGAGAACACATGACTAAACATTTGTTTGATAATGCTGCTTGATTGAGGCTTAGAACAGGCATCAGACTAGCCATCTGAATTTATTTGCTATAATTTGGAAAAACATGCTACTTTAAAATAACAGTGTAATATAAGGTTTTCTGGTGCTTTGTTGCCAGCCTGTTTGTTTCAGGTAAGGTTGGATTGGTGTATGTGAATGTACCAAAGATTTTTGTTTTATAGTACGATCAAATGGTTTTACATGCCATGACCAAACGTTCTTCTGATGCCAAATATGGCACCCACCAAATCTGGGAAAAGCTGTCTGAACAGCTTCTGTTGGGAGTAAGGCTGCACTCTGGCAGTGTTAAACTCAAACAATGAGAAAGTCTGAGTGCATTTCTGAGTGCATAAGGACACTAATCTTTTGCATGTTGATCATAGCAAGGCTCTGCTTCATACTGCCATCTCTGCTACTTAGAACTGGAGCCTAGGGTTTTTAACAGATGTTTCCCTAATAGTATAATGTGAGACTGTGGGATTACATTTGTTTGAGTTCTTTGTTAATAAATTGATACTATTTCAGACCTGCCCTCTGGCAGCTATATCCAAGAAGATATTTCGCACTGTTCATATCTCTGCGAGGCAAACGAAAACTGCTGTGACATCATGGCAAGCTGTAAATGTGGCACTCACACTGGCCAGTTCGAGTGTATCTGTGAAAAAGGATACTACGGGAAAGGACTACAACATGAGTGCACAGGTGAGCCTCATGTCTCGGTATTTGGGCTTCTCTGTATGCTCTGAATACGTGGCTAAACTGTCTGGGAGATCTTTTAGCTCTTTTAGCTGTTTTAGTTTCGCATTATGAACCTGGATCAGAATGCATCCGAGGCTGCTGGAAAACTCTGAATACATAGCATAGCTCTAGCAGTCAAATGCACCTCATATCTTGTCTTCAGCAACAGCTTGAAGAGATGCACAGGAAAAAGGTAAGAATAGGGCAAAGGTTCTGAAAAGTAAAGCTTTCCTGAAACACAGCATAGCGGAAATTTGTGGCTATGTTTACCAGGTCAGAGGTAATATCTTTTGCTCTCAAGTGCTCATAGTACATTTTTCCCTCATGAGTTTTGCTGATCACTTTCTGAACTTTCATAAACCCTCCTGTTCAGAGAGGATTTTTATATCTGAATCTTTGCTGGATAAATTCTGGGTGAAACTTACAGTCATGTAAATGTTTTGATTCTCCCATGATGACTTCTAGTTACTATAGAGGAAGAAAACAGTTGAGTCACTAAACAGAGATGAGTCATTGTGACATTTTGCTAATACTGGTTTTGTTACTACATTTTGGACAAGCCCTTTTACTTGTATGCGTTCAAAGTATGGTTAAAATAAGAAGAGTTTACACTTCTTTACAGAAGTTGATCTGTAAAGTTATATTACACTCCCTGCCAGTTATCACATTGCAATTCGCCTTGTGCCCCTGGAACACCTTTCCATTTTTCAGTATGTAAACAGGAATTAATTGAGTTTTGAGTACAGCATGAGTAGAGCAATGCAGCTAGAAATCAATATCAGCACTGGCACACTGGATCAGAATCGTATTTTATGTAAGTGGTTGCAGCTCCCTTTTGTCCTCAATTAACTCTAAACAGATACACTATTCCATTTTGCTTATTTTCAGTTCCAATGCTAATTTATTTATTTAAGACAAAACAACATTTTCATCATATTTTTCTTTTGTAATAAAGTAATCTTCCTTTATCTTGAGTACCACAGTAAGATATTGAACAAAATATATACAGCATTTTTCCTTTATTAGTAGTTTGTGTCATTAAATATTGTTTTGAGCTATTCCCAAGGAGAGCAGGACCATCATTTTAGAGTTGCCCTTTCTTCATGTCAGAGTCTTTTGACAGGGTAATCATACCTTTCAAGTGCCACCAAAAATGGTAAAAGTCAGATTTCTTAAAATGGGCACTCTGCAGCTGCAGACAAAAGTTTCATTTCTGCTTCCTTGGTAGGTGCTTCTGAAATAAGTTTGTAGAAAGGTCTGGTATTAGATACATTGCAATTAAGCTGATGATTGCTGCCGTCTGCTGTGTATATGATAGTAATTGAAGTTACATACACATATTTTAAGGAGAATTTGACCTGAGTAACTAAGACCTTTTCTTTATGTATGCTCAGTTCAACTCTTGTATTTTTCAAAACCAACAACAACAAAAAAAGGCAATATGTGTTCTTTAAAGGAAAAACAGCCTATTTTGAAATCTTTTATTCTGAAAAGGATCCCAACCTTTTTTAAACATTTCACATCAGAGCATAACTGTAGATTTGTAAAACATAAGGAATCTTAAGAATGCATCTTAACTTTTCCTCACTCTATAATGTGCAGGAGGATTTGTGGCAAGTTTACAGTGACAGGACCTCAGTTTTAACTGGACTACTTTTAGCTTTTTTTTTTTTTTTTTTTTTTTTTTTTTTTTTTTTTTTTTTTTTTTTTTTTTTTTTGGCAAAACTTGAAGATACTCCACTAGCCTATGTTTTCCTAATACAGTAAGGCTTTTTTAAAAGAATTTGAATTAAGAGGGAAATTGCCATTCTGGGTAGTATCTGTTATTTTTGCTATTGTGTTTATTTTCTGTGATTATTTTCTGTATGCTCTGCTTTTCATTATACCAACTTACTGTTGTTTATGGGTTTAAATGTCAGGCATCATAATAACACGTAAAAATCCTTACAGTTTTTGACTTCCATAATTACCAGAAAACGCTCTAGAAATCTTCTGTAAAATAAAATAGGAGCCACGTGCTCTGTGCTTAAAAGTAGAAATTCAGTGTCCCATTCCTGTTCTTTGTAGCATTGTTGATGATGTGCCACTAAAGGAAGAACAGACTGACTGTTCTCTACTTTAAAAAGCAAACCAAACAAAGCTTCTTGGCCTGCACTGAGAACTTCATGTGGCCAAAGATATCTGTGATGATTGTTGCAAAGGAAGAGAGTGAGAGGAAAAACAGAGGCAGGATTATAACCAGTTCCCACGTATTGCAGAGTACATAAACACCTCCTTTTCAGTAACTCTACACTTTTTCTTCTCCTTCTTTTCCTTGATTACAAATGTTGGGGTTCAAACTAGACACAACCAAAGAAAAATACAGAAAGCAGCAAAAATAAACCTTGTGATTTTTCATTAGGACTCTTTCTTCCATTTCATCAATAAAAGGTGAGTTGTTTAAATCAGCTGCACCTTTCATATTCAGATCTCCTTTTGTAACTTCTTCTTTCTCTTACAAGATTAGAATATATGTCTTTGACATGATATTTTCACGATTTTTTTTCAGTAAGATTCTCCTTGGAAAATTCTGTTTTAAGTGGTCTCTTGGGTTGGATGACCTACGTTCAAGATGATACAACTAAAGATAGTACCCATCATGTTCACCTTATCAGTTACTTCTGAGCACAGCCAGAATTATTGGGAGGTTAGGACACTGTTGTCTTACAACCATTAGTTTCTTTTACCTAACATATAGACCCCATTTTTTGCAGCACAAGGTATCCATAAAGATGATGGGCAGCTCACAGAGCAGAACAAGTAACTTAATTCCTTGTAATCTAGGCTTGTTTTTCGTTGTTTTGTTTATATTTAGCTCACTGCTTGGATATAATTATTGAATTCCACCGTCTGCATGAATATTTAGTGCTTAGACTTTTATTTAGGAATATGCAGCATATCAGTAATCATATGCACAACTACTAGGGCAACAATCTTGGCTTCAAGACACCACATGGATTAGATTTCTAAAGAGCCTTTCCAATGAAACATGAAAACATGTGAACACTTCGTTTTTCTTTTTTTTTACAAATATTAATTCAGAACACATTAAAGAAAACACTTTAAACTGGGGATATGTAGGTCCAGCAGTGCAGGGAAGATTTGCATTTTGTGGTTTCTTGGACCCTGAACCTAATTTTCATCTGAACATTTTTTCCATCAGATATTCAGAATTTTTCCTGTTGAGAATGCAAAATCCAACCTGATATTCATAAATCTGATACCTTTCTAGATAGAAGAAAGCCTTTTGAGTTTAATATACTACTAGCAGCTCTTTCCTTAGTCACACAGGAAGAACTTTAATTGCAGTGGTGAGTCCAATCCTCTAGTCAAAGGAAAGTAAATATTTCTCCTGCCATGCTGTCTCCTTCCTCCCTCCCTTCTTTTTGATAGGAGCTTCCACTCCCCAGAAGCTGAATCACCCTTTCTCAATATTTCTCTATGGGAGTTATTTATTTAGCTACCCTGGAGGAGTTACTGATTAAATGAAACTTTGCCAACCATCTTGGAACTTGGCAGATGGTACTTGGAAATTTTCACTCAGTTTTCAAGATTCCTCCAAGTCCCAAGGCTTCCAGAGTTAACACATACAACAACATATGTTGTACTCTTCAGCAGGTGCCTACCATGGATTGGAGGAGAACCACCAACAGTACTCTGAGATTCTGACAGACAGGGAGGGAAAAGAAAGCAAGAAAGGGAGAGTGGAAAAGATTGTAGAAAATGTCTTCAAGCATAGTAAGATCTCAGGATAAATTTGTCTGTTGAATCTGAAGGTTTGAATTAGTTCATGAAACAGCAGATTTTCAAACCCTTAGAACTTAGCTTCTTGCTGTCTCACAAAGCAGTGCTATTTTGTGCTTTCATTCATTGATTCTGTATCTTAAAACTGGGTGGGAGTTTGTTATGATTCCTCTCTCCTCCTTTGATTTTAATTTCTAAATCAGAAAAATCCTCTTCATTTCTAACTCAGCTGTCACTAAAAGAGGGCTCCTTGTAAGACCTGCAGCCTTTGAAAACTGGGGCATTTCTGACAAATTGAAAAAGGGGCATTTCTTTGAAGAAAGTGTCAAATGGCTGCTAATGTGGTATTTTGTTCACATAACCCTGCAGATCTTCATATACCAAAATAAGGAGGCAAACAAAAGTTTTACATCAGATGATTTCAAATACAGCTGCACAAGGAAGTTGGGATGTATGTACAATTTGAAAACAATAATGAAATGCTTTCAAAACCTGAACGGTTTGCGAATACTTAGGAGTTAGACTCACCTGCTGTAGAGCCAGAAAGCCTTACTGGAAAGACCTTTCTCCGTGTACATCTGTCAGCCTGTGATTCACCCCTTTTACTGAACAGCTCTTTAATCCTATTTCTGTAACCCTGTGGGGAGGATGAGATACGTTTGTACACTTTATTATTTGTAATTCAGTCTTCTTTTGTTACAGAGTGACTTTTGATCTGTGATAATACACAGAGGTTCTATTGTGAATATGCTGTGTTGAAATGACTGGCTGTCACATAAGGAGGAGGCAGCTAAACCGAGAGGAAGGATGCA
This sequence comes from Prinia subflava, assembly GCF_021018805.1. NCBI lineage: Eukaryota > Metazoa > Chordata > Aves > Passeriformes > Cisticolidae > Prinia > Prinia subflava. Next base: position 65,378,389 of record NC_086283.1, on the reverse strand, counting down.
AAATGCTAGTAACAAAGTAATGCTGAATTGATGCCTAATTAATACTGGCAAAAATGCTGCCACTCTGTGCATTTTTTCTGTTTCTTGTAAATCTTGTGACTCTTTATGGGTAAGAGTTTCAGGAAACATCATGATGGTTAAATACAAAAGAAATGTAAATGTGTTTTTCTAGTGAGAGTAGCATAACATCATGATGGGGGAGTACAGGAGAAATGTAAATCAGTTTTCCAGTGGTTTTCCACTGAGAGTACTGGAAGACAAGTGAATGAGAAAGGTGGATACGAAAAACAAATGCTATAGTCAAGCTATGGAAGAAGTTTAATAGGTGCATTATCTTTTTAAAACTCTTTTTAAGTCTTAAAACATTAATAATTATTGTTTTCATGAAGACTCAAAAAAATGGCATTTACAAGTGTTTTGTGTGCAAAATAAATATATCCAGAAACATGGAGACATGCTACTCCAAATTTTTTACATTTAAGTCTGCCTTCTTAAAAATTAGTCCCCTAAAGGCCAGTATTGCATGCTTTGCTTCTGGAAATTAGGAAGAAGTTCTCCTACTTGTTGCTATAGGAAGCAAAGCAAGGCTGAGGGAAAAACTTAATTGGATGCTGCAAGATTTTTTTGAAGCGTAGTGAACAATAGTGATAAAGTCCTTTGGTTTGATAATTTAAAAGTATATTGTCAGCATATTCTTGATATCAGGAGAGGCTTTTAGTTGGGTTTTTGGTTTTTATGAAAGATTGATAGAGATGAACATTGCATTAACCCACAGTAGCTTTGCTGTTATTTCAAGTGACATCTAACACCAAAGTAGTTTGTTTCCCACCTGTACAACCTGCTTTAGGAAGATGGGGCATTTCTAGCAGTGAATTTAAATCCAGATACAGTCCATTAGAAAAACTCTTTAACAAACCCAAGAGTCAAAAAAAAAAGAGAGAGAGAGAGAGAAAAATTATGCATCAGTTTGGTACAAATTTTTCAAAAAATAAATGACACATGAAGCTGCTGGTGGGTTTTCACCACATCCATAGTTTTGACGAGCTGTTGAAGTGCCTAAGAGTATCTCCACTATCTCTACTAGTATCAATGAGATCTGGATTTGGAACTGAGTAACTCTTCACCTTGTATATCAACTAAGTAAATCTTCTGTCACAAAAAAAAAAGTAAAAATTTTAAGTAACTTGATAACTAATATGAGTAATAATGTTTCTACAGTATTTTTTTTTCTAACTCTGTACCATGTAACTTGTCTCCCTTGAATTTTTTCCGAACTGTGGCAGAGAAAGAAAACCCAGAAACTAAAAAAACCTGCCAACAAAAAAGGTTTTGGTGCATTTCTGTACCATTTCTGAGGAATTTCTTTAAAAGATGAAATTGTAGGGTAAAGATGAAAACCCAGATTCAATTTTGACATATGCAGATCAGAAAAGCAGAGGTATAATTTTACATCTGTACATAGTATTGAAAAACATCCATCCTTTCAATCTAGATGTTATCTGATGCTTTAGAAAATAAGTTTCTGTGTTAAACCAGACTCTTTCCTATTATGTACATAACTGTTTCTGCAATAAAATTGTTGGAATGATAGAAAGTGATGTACAAGTTTATCACCGCGAGCCTAGCTAGATATGGACACTCAGGAGACAGAAGTCTGGGTTCAAACAGAGCAGCAGGCAGGAGACCCCACTCTTAGTTTATTCTTCCTATTATATACCTCTACTAAGGTGACCATGGATTGGAGGGTGGTTATTCCACCTCTCACCCACATTGGCCAAGGAGGCTGTCATTCAGCCTCCCCTTCTCTTGGAGAAGGAATCCATAACAAGGGCAGTATTTACAAAACATGGTCTACTGTTTACATTTACGAGCGTTAGAAGCTGCACACTTCTGCTTTAGTATGAACGCTCAGTAAACTAGGAAAACTCAGGGCAACACAACTTACTCTTTTTTCCTTATCTCCAAAGTGACATGTCTTGGTCACCTCAGAATGTCAGGAAAACAAAGCCTCCAGAACATATGTGCAACTTGAGGAGAAAAAATCAACCATTTGGAGGGCTTGAGAGATGCAGAAACTGTCCTCTGATTAGAAATAGTCAGGACACAGAAATAACCTTCTACTTTCTGTGTCAATCAGACTTAGGCTCTCTATAGAGCCTGTCTCTGTATGTCCTTTGGCCACGAGGTAAACATTGCAGGCATTCTAATTAAAAGGTTAACAAAAGTATAAGAACAGTAACAGCTAGGTTTAGCCTTTAGTTAAATGACTGTAAAACCTTTACTGTTAAGGCTGGGCTTTCCCCTGAGGCTCTACAAGATGAAAGTAGGCTGTCTTACCTTCACTGAGATTATGCATGGTTTGAAAACATCCTTTTTTCAGTACTGCAGTCCTGGAAGATGTGGTAGTTTAACAGTTTGCCCTGGACGTGCCTTGTTTACCTGCTTAAAATATTCATCAGCCGGTTGTCACTGATTTTTAAACAGGTTAGGCTCCAACCATTTGACAAGGGCCTTTGATAAGACTTTAACTGGTGTTGTACATTTGAGAATCTATTTTAGGATTGGGACTGGCATCATAGCAGGCACTTATTGAAATAGCTGTCCCCTGAAATCCTTCATGAAAAGTTTTCTACTGCAACATTCTCTGGTTATGTGTGTGGATCACATAGTATCATCTTTAGTGTTACTTTCACTACCTTTTCAGGAACATAGCCAGGGTGTTTTTGTAGATAATATAGTTCCTGAACTTGTGCCGTCTCTCAAATTAAAAGCAGACAACTTAGCATTCTGTGAGCTTTTTAGTAGCTTATGTCTTAGAAAAGAAAATATTTAAATTCTTGAAACCATGCATCAAGGACAAAATGAGATAGCAGTATACAGCAAAGTGTTAATTTTTGAACTGAGGAGAGAGGTTAAAAGACTTAAAATCTGTTTTAATCACCTACTTTGCTCCTCATTGCTCTCTGGGGCTCCAAAGCTTCACATTTAACTGTTTAAGTCATTCCTAGAAAGTAATTTCTACTACAATTAACTTGTAAGTTTTAGCCTTAGTGCCTGTGATGTTGTTAATAAGTATCAGGATTTCTAGCACCATAAATTTCCCCTAAAGTCTTGTCAAAGTTGATTCCTTTAAATGGACTTGAGCATAGCACTCTTATTGTGACAAAATCAGGCATCCTCTGTGTCCCTACATTTGGATTTTAATGGATTGTAGATGCTGTATTTGTCACATGTCAAAAAAAATTGACTCAGCTCTCAGAATCAGTTTCAAATTGAGATGGAGTGTAGGAATATTTTCTCTTGTTTTAAAATCCTTTACTTGACTTATGCTATGAAATTCATTCTGCCAAAGCCAGTGTACATTGCAAAGTGCTTCCCCTGTAAGAAAGAGTACTTTCAATATTTTAAACAAAATTATCTACTTCTCTCCCAATATGATAACATTGTGTATAAAATGCAATTTGCAGCAATTGGAAATGTTCAGAGGTGGTGACCTGTTACTTGCCTTAGTTTTGCTGAGAGGGAGAAAAAAACATAGAAGCCCAAAGCTCATCAGGTCATAACCCACATCTAAAGAAGTAATTTGTTTGCAGATTTTGACCTAAGCAAAGCCTTTCAACGGATGTGTACCCAAAAGGCAATATAGAGACTTCTTATGATACCATCTGTCTACCACTATCACAAGAGCACAAACATTGTAGTGAGAAGGGCTGAGATTGTTTTTCTGCTGCCTCTTTGGTTTAGTTCTGTCCAGCTGACTTCTCTGTGCTCTCTGTGGAAAATTGCCTGGCAGGTTCCTCAGATCATTTCACAATTACTTCAGGGAAGAGCCCTCTCTCCCCTCTGCAGTTGTTCTTTCGTTCCCTCCCACATTCTCTGTTTCTTCTGACCCACAGGGGTCCAGAAGCACTTCAGATTCTGGTACCACTCAAGCAAAGACTATGGACACTGTGATGAAAAAGGTTCAAAAGTCTATTCAGCTTGGAGAAGAATTACATCATGTAGGTTGCAGATAGATTTTCTATTATAAGCTGATTGTATCCACCAAGTACTCAGCAGCCAGAATGTTTGGTTAACTGTCTTACAAGCAGTCATGTTTTCTTCTATCAGCCTAAAATCTGCTGCAGATAGCCCAAAATCCTCTGAAACAATGTTGACTGCAGAGTGGAGTGTGATCTGGTCCCTAGAGAGTGAGAAAGCAGCAGCCCAGATCAATTTCATCAAACAGGAAAATATTTTTACTGAGCTTTTTTGGTGATTTGATGAAAACAGAATCAGGGCCCTGCACAGAAATGGAAACATCTTCAGGCAAAACCCCTAGGGTTTTGTTTGTAACCATGCAAAACAAAGCCAGAAAAGGAATTCAACACTACCAATGCAGATGTTTTAGTAGAACTAACAACTGAAAGTACTTCAGGAAGCTGAATTTTTTCTCCCTAGTCTGAAATGTATTGAATAGGAAATGTTTTAGTAAAAAGGAAGACTGAATGAATCCTTGGGGTTGGTGGGGAGTTGAAAAATTCTGATGTTACACAAGTGAGTATAATGTAGTTAAATATATGGTCTAATCTAATCTATGGTCTATAGCCATGTCATGTAGCTATAAATTTGACCTGACAGATTTGAAATAAAACCCTATAAAATTAGGCACTAAATTACAGGTTTTAAACAGTGTAAAGCATAGAGAAATGGCAAAAATCTACCATCTATGTAGGTATGGGCAGATGCACTGATTTTACACAGACCTGCGCGTATTATAACAACCTAAGAACTGACTCCTCCTGGCCATTCATAAAATCTGCTGGGGTTTTTTCTCCCTGACAAAGAAAGAAAAAGAAAGAAAGAAAGAAAGAAAGAAAGAAAGAAAAGAAACGAAAAACCAAACAAAAACCCCAAAACAAAAACAAACAAACAAACAAAATAAAACAAAAAAACCACCCAAGAGGGGGGGTGGGAGGGGGTAGAACTTTGGACCCAAAAAAGTTCAAAGAAAGGGTGTTCCCTTGTAAATGCTAGTAAGTATCAATGCAAAATTGCCATCTCCTTGTGGCATGTGGTTTGTTTTTCAAACAAAAATTCCAGAAGATAAAGTACAAGAACTTTTCTACATTGAGGCTACTAATACTGCATGACTTTTTTTTTCACAGAATTATCACAGATAATTTCAACTTGTTTGTTGGTTAGTACTTCACAATTAATTGGGAGCATGCATTGCTCTGGCTATTGTCAGGCTGCACGTCAGCTCCTCTTTTTGGTTTTATGGCAGAAAAGTGCTTGCTACATTCTCACTGTGTTCCCCTAGAACAACTCATATCTGGAACTTAAAAGCTGTATAGAGATAGAGGCAGTATTCTGGTGGAACACAGAAGCATCTACATGATGGGCTGGGAATACCCTAAGCCACATTAATTTAAAGGTGTATATTTTTATACATATAAATGTGTAAAAATATCTGGAGCTCTGGAAGAAAACACTGGCCTTAAAAATGAAACAGTAATTACACAGTTTTGCAGCATAAAACCAAATACAATTGCAGTAAGGATTATGTTATACTATGAACAGTTTATCTGACCTTGTAATTGCAGTAGACGGGTTATGTGGATTCATATTGCAAATAAAAACAAATTAACAAATTTGTCAGAGCCTTTCCAGCGTGACTGGCCTAATAGTGTCTAACCTTTTCCAACTGGCTTTTCAGACCACCACAGCTCCCAGTTCAAGCTGTGACACTGACCTCTGCTCCCCCTCTAGGGTCAGGAAAACACATGGAGTTGCCCGGGCTCCACACACGGCCTCAGATTCTCCAGGTGGCCTGCTGCAGTTCCCCCATTGGGGCCAGGCAGGGGCAGTGAGGAATTTAAATCAACTCAAGCTGCCACTGATCTGCCACAGGATCCCATAAGGCCTGAACAGCAAGTCACCGACACGCACGGATCTGAGCCAAATCACTCCTTTCACTTTCCAACTGGTTCAACCAAAAAAACCCCAGTTTTAGGTCATCAAAAGAAAAACAAAAAGAAAAAAAACTACAAAAACCATCAAATACTTTCTCAGACACCATATCAAGTTATCAATCACCCTCAGAACTTACTGAGGACAGCATAAAACCAAAAGCTTCACTGATTCAATACTGAATCCCGCCATACAAGAAGACAATCCAAAAACTGCTTCCCTTGGATCCACACTTGTGACCTGAAAAGGCCTCCACTTTCTAAAACTAAAAGCAGGGGAATCTGCAATATCAACACACACAAAACTAGAAAGGCATAATTGTAAAACTACTTCATGGGGAAAGTAGAATTAACAGTTATACAAGGCTGTAAAACTGGTATTACAAATTCACTTTAGCTTTGGGGTTTGGTTTCTTAGCTTTTACCTTGTGGGACTTGGAAAGCAGAAGGTGGGACTGAGAGCACGTGGCCATGGTGGCCATGCGGTCACAGCGCACATGGCACTAGCCATGCCGTGCCAGGTTTAGCAGGAAGGGGTTAACTCTCAGGGGTTTGTTAAGGGAAAGGGGGTTAGGGAGAAGGAGCAGTGAGGGGAAGAGGGAGTAAGGGTGAGGAAGGAGGTTACAGAATTTACAAAACTGAGTTTTGGGAGGTGTGGGGCTTGGGCTCTTTTCGCTGCTGTCGAGGGCGTTGGCTGCTCAGGCTCTATCAACCGTGTGCAGGGCCTTTCTCGCCACTGCTGCCGAGCGGGGGAAGGGCTGGCTGTTCTCTGCGCGGCTTCTCCCGGTGCTGGGGCCTGCGCGGGCACTGCAGCGGGGCCGGGGCCACGCGTCGGCTCGTGTTGGGACTGCCCCGTGCCACGGCGGAGTCCCGCTGGGCCAGGCCCACTCTGCCGCCGGGGCTGCGCCGGGCTGGGGCCGCGCCGCTGCCAGGGCCACTCTGCTGCCGCTTCGCCGTCCACGCCAGAGCCACTGTGCTCCCGCTGCCAAGGGGCTGGGACCCGGGCCCGTGCTGGGCTGGTCGGCGGTGGTGGAACAGCGGCGTGGTGGCTCACGAGGTCTCTGCGCGGTGGGGGAGGGGCCGCCCTGGGCCGCGATGGCCCGGGACAGCCACTCCACCAGAGACGGCACCGAAACGGTGTTACCATGGTCCATCTTGTCTTAGGGTCGTTGGTGCTGTTGCCCAACGTTGGTGCATCATTTGTCATAGTTTAAATTTTGGGGGGTCCCCGGGGAGGGTCCACCGGGAGACCCCCGGGTCCTTGGGTCGTGAGTGTTCCCGTGCTGGCAGGCAAAGAGACTCAGACGGCTGCTGAGATGAGGGTTTATTCAAAGTCTCACTCCAGGCAGGGAGCACGGTCTTGCGGGAGAGGGGGAAGGGAAGGGGAGAGGGGGAAGGGGGGAGAGGGAAGGGGAGCGTCTGGAGGCCTCCAGGGGAAAGAGAGGCAAAGAGGGTGAGCCCCCTGCATTTGCACACTTAACACAGAGGTTCAAAGTGGACGCAGTAACATTCTCCAGCCAATGAGGTTACAGATACGCGATACTGCAGGGAGGGTACAGACTTGGGATAAACCATACATTTTCCAGGGGTGAACGAGAGTCTACCATTTCCATAAAATGCAATTCCACATTGGCCTGTTACTGTGTTTTCTCTTTCAATTCCTCATTTCACACATCGCCCACCTGCTGACTTCAGAACATACCATGAAGCCTGTGGAGGCATGAGAATGCCAGTGTGCTAAAGCCTTCTGCAATAACTTTAGCATCATAGGAGCCAAGACCAGCACATCTGACATCAGCAGTACTGTGTATGCTAACTTTGGGGAGTCCAGTCCAGTGTGGAGGTGCTCTAGAAACTTTAAATGGAGGAGATAACTAGTCTAAATTTCTTCTTAGCCAGACAGTGATGCCTTGAGTCTCAAGAAAGAAGGTATGGAAGAGAGGTTTTCTTGCAGGAGTATGAAATACTGCAAAAGTCAGTTAAATTACTCAGTTCACAGGGCTAAGCTTTTCCAATACAAAGAGGAAAATGGGAGGCTGAGTAGCCTTGTTCTGAGGAGTCGTGGTGTCAGCACAGAATGTAAATAGTGCTTGCCAAGCCTCATAGTCATATACCAGAAGAGCTACATGTTGTTAAGCTGGTGTTTCTTTTGGACTTGAATTATTTTCTGTCTCACAGAGGCATTAATATGTATGCCTAAACATATTCCAATCCTTTTGGCCTATTTCTGTTTTCAGCTTGGCAAAGAAAGTCACATGAAAGTCAAATGTTTCCCTCATTTTAGGACCTAAGACTTCGCCTCAAGTTTGCATCAAAATATGCTGTTATTTGCAAATTCCTTCATTTGAATTTTTATGTCATTGTGAACTGTAGAGTAAAATGCATATATAAATTTTGATCTCTTTTATTTCTGAATGGAAATTCAAAATGCCTTATGAAATGTAATAACTTTTTTAAAACATGGCACTTCTGTGAGCACACATCTTCTGTGAGCACCCATATTCTTCCTGGTTGCCCAAAAACACTAAAAAATTGTCCCAGTTGCAGCACAAGTCATGGCACAGGTCGTGTCAGGAGATCTGGTTAGGACATGGCACAAAGGCAAGGACACTTAGTTTTCATTAGTCACTTGACTTCATCTGTGAGAGTAGCCAAGCTGCATTCATGTATGGCTTTTTAAGTGGACCAGTACCTCACCTTGTGCTCACAGTCCAAACCCCTGAGAACAGAGGTAATGTGATCACAAAATTTGAACGGAGAAGGATCTTAGTTGCCTCAGACACTGAGAGACCCTCTGCCACTATGTCTTTAGTGTAACAGTAGCTGAGGGGTCCCTTTGTGCCTTTTTCACTGCTTAGCAGTGATACTCCCTTTCAATACTCACAGAATTGTTGAACCGTTGAGGTTGGAAATGGCCACTAACATCATTGATTCTGACCATTAACCTAACACTGCCAAGTCCATCACTAAACCATGTCTCTGAGTACCATTCCTACACATCTAGTAATACCTCCAGGTTTGATGACTCCACCACTTTTCTGGACAGTCTCTTTCAATGTTTGACCTTCACCTTTTGGTGAAAAAATTTTCCTAATAACCAACTTTCCCTTGTGCAATTTGAGGCCATTTCCTTTCAGTCTATAACTTGCTCTTTAGAAGATGTTGACCCACACCTGGCTATACCCTCCTTTCAGGGAGTTGTAGACAGCGATAATGTTCTCCCCGAGAGCCTTCTTGTCTCCCGGCTGAACATCCTCAGCTCCCTCAGCTACTTGTGCTCTAGACCCTTTTCCTTCTTTGATACCCTTCTTTGGGCACGCTTCAGTGCCTTAGTGTCTTTCTTGTAGTGAAGGGCCCAAAACTCACCCGTGATAATGGCTTTCCCAGCTTAAGCCAGAGGATTTTGGCCTAGAAGCAGTAATGAGCTATACTGTGGCCCCAAGAGCACAGTTTGTATGGCACTCAATTCCAGCTAAAATAGAGATGTCTTGCTTTGCCAGCCTCCAGGATTCTGCTGTCTTCCCTTTCCTGATAGCGCTCACCATCAAGAGCATTTCATCATCAACAGCCTGGGTACCTTCCCCTCTGTCACAAACAAGAAAGCAACTTTGAGAGCCTGCAAGAAGACCCTTGTTGCCTCCTTGTTCCCCTGCTTGCTTTTACCCACCTATCCCTCCAGATGGAGGTGATGGATTACAGCTGTTACTTGTCTGGTTTTTGCCTCAAAGCTGTAGAACAGGCAAGTATTAAAGGTAATAAATTCAAGGTCTATGAATGTGATGTTTCACAAAGCTGTCTGTAACATCTTAAATTACAGTCTCAGTGATGTTAGAGATTGATTTATTCTCATTATTTTAAGGCATTTTTTTGGGAGGCCTCCTACATTGAAATAGAAAATGCAGTGCCTCATGTAGTCATAATCAGAGAGGTAGTTTATAAAATGTCACTTGCACCCCTCACTTGTGCACAGTCTGCAAACATACAAGAAACTAGCCAAGAGATTGTCTCCATCTCAGGAAAAACTGGGATGTTTTTAGATAGCATTAATTATGCTGTGAAGTTAACGATATGGAATCAAGTGCTATTTAGAAATAGATTTTCTAGCTAAAACTCTGTGGTTTGATAATTTTAAGTCTTGGGTCCATTGAGCAGTTATTTAATCATGATTGCTGCTTACCTATTTTTTTTTTCCTTTTTGCTTTGGATCGCAGTTAAGAGTGTTCCCTCCTTATTCTCCATCTCTGAAGATGTGTATGGTCCTGTTTATGGCAAAAGAGCTTAGAAAGAGAGTGTGTATTTAAAGGAGAAGGTAGGACCGGAAGTGTAGCAGACCTTTTTTCTCCCAAAACATGCAAAGAATCTCACTTCCCTTTAGAAAGAGAGCAAGTGATTCTGCCTTTTCAGGGTGGAAAAATTACCCTTGAAAGGGAGAAGAGGATGGAGAAGTGTGACACAGGCCACAGATCCACCTAAATGTGCAGAGAGGTCGAACCTGACAGTGATTGAGACAACCTCACTCTGATGTTTCCCTGCTCCCTTTCTGGCAGCTGCTGCAGGGTATTTCATTCTAGTTTCATCAACTGCCCTTCAGTAAAGTCCTTAGATCTTACATGTGCTACTTTAGCACTTTTTGTCAATACTGATAGCAGAAAGGGGCCTTAGAAATGCATGACTCACTGCCCTGGGATTCCTTCTTTGTGGGAGAACTCCTGCATTGCAGAAAAATAGGTCTTTGAGGATTGGATGTCTAGTGGGGGATGAAAAGCATGGTTCAGAAATGTTTTAGGCAGTTCTTTACAGAAGGAAGCTGTGTTGGACTGAGGCCTGAGGCTGTGTGTTTTGTTAAGGTACTGCAACACAATCTTTTTTATCTTCCATCCATTTTACCGTAGACTTTGCAGCAGTAATGTTCACTTTGTTGGCAGCCAGAGGACTTAGTATGTAAAAATCCTTTCTTCAGTCCAGAACTGAAGTAACCCTCTTGCTGCAGTAGATACTGCTTTAGTGAGTGTCAGATTTGTTCTTAAAGATATCTTTTGTATCTTACAAAGGAATGAGAGGGGGAGGACAAGGACAATTGGGGAAAATGAAGCGAGAAGTAGTCAGTTTCCCAAATGTTTTTTGAGCAAGAAGTAGTTACTAGTGAGCATGCTGACTTAGCTATTATCTCAGTGCTCTTGCTTTCCATAAACAAGACTTTATTTCGATATATATATTAGGATAATTTTAAAACAATTCAGGGAATCCTGTCAGTTTCCGTAAGAGTTTTGCTTGAGGAATGGAGAACAGGATTTATGGAATTTTTCACAGTAAATCATGAGTATCAGTAGTGATTCCAGGAATTAAGTAGGAACTAAAACATCAAGATTACAACAGCTTACTGAACTCTATGCAGGGACAGTTGAGCTAGTTTCACAATATGTAAAAAAATAACTGGCAAAACCACCACTTTTTATGGCCTGATTACTGGCCTGAGCCGTTGCATGTGCTCCAGCCGTCGTAAGTTAACCAAAAACTCTATTTCCTACCCTGGACTGCTAAGTAAATAAACATGGAAATAGTGACATATGTTCTCCATCTGCATAGTCATGTGCTATATCTTCAGTGCTCAGAAATGCTACTTGAGTATAATCACTGTTGTTGAAAAGTACATTTAATGATAAAAATAAGGGATGTGGAAAAGAGGCCAAGTTTGGCACCTAATGCAGTAGTGACAGTTTATTGAGGGTCTGGCAGAAATAGCTTCTCTTTCCTGTTTATAATAACTTTTACTTGCTGCATTCCCCATCTGTGATTGAATGCTGGAACTACTCTGATCTGCAGAAAGGGAGGCAGAAATAGGTATTTTTAGGGTTTTTAGGGGTTTGGGGTTTTTTTAGTTAGGTTTGGAGTCTTTTTAAGTCCAGGATCATATGCACCAGAAGCTGTTGGGAATGGGTGGGTGTTGGAAGCAACAGCAGAAAAGGAGTATTTCACATTAGACTAGACAAATTATTCAGGAACATATAGGGCTCTGTTAATATTTTGCCAGGGAGAAAATTCACAACTTTTTATATCAATGAGAATGAGAAATGAGAAGGTAGAGGCTCTCTCTCTATGAGAATGTAGGGTCTCTTGACTGCTCCTGGATTCCCACACTTGCTTTTCTCAGGAAAGCCAGTTTGCTCATTTGAGTTTGAGCAGAGAGTAATTTTTGGTTATGGTATTAAGTCCCAAGAACCACTGAACACAAAACTGTTCAAGTTGCTGAGCTGGTGAACGTAGTGGAAATGGATCTTGAACCACCAGGCATGTTCTTCACTGCAGTAACCTCTCAGTGCTGTGAAGCTTGAGAGGTGCGTGCTGTGTCAGCTTCTAAACCCTTCTCCCTTATTTTGTTAAATGGAATAATCCCAGGAGAAGGTGATGTGTTGAGTTAGCCGTAACATGAGACTCTTGCTCCTTGCTTCTGGAAGAAAGTGCAGGCTGAGCAAGTGCTGGCTGGACTGTGGTAATTTCAGTGAGTCCCAGGGGTTGTAGGCAGTGGAGATTCTCACTTCTGTCCAGATTCCTCTGGGTGTAGCACATTAGTTGTTAAAGAATGAGTTTTTTCATCCTAGCTCAGAGTTCTCTCTTGCCAAGTAGTCCCTCTTTCAAGCTGTGGATAAAGGAAGTCTATTTCTTGTTTCCCAGTGTGTGCCTCTAGCTCACACAGCAGTCAGCTGAGCAGCACAGTCTGCAGCCCAGTGGAGATATTCCATACCTACCAGCCATCACCTGGGATCTGGCCTAGGGATAATTTTAGCCCTTTAGGCACCTAGTTGCTGATTATATGTCCTTCTTATTAGGGGGGTGGGTGATGGATTGGTGCAAATGTGTTCTCTTCTTGTCCTTCCCTTTTCCTTCTTGACGTAGAACCCTTTGTGAAAGGGTTGAAAGGACAAGTAGAGTTATTTGATACATGATACAATGGTTAGACCAGGCCTAGAAAACCCTGGGCCTCCAGTGCCTTCAGACAAGAGAGATACTAGATCTCTCAAACAGATATTTGCTCAACTATGTGTAGCACAAATGAAACAAAATGTTTGGATTCTCTTTAATCGAATATTCTTTACATCATTCAGTCTGTTTTTTGGGGTTTTTAAGGTTTGCTGTTCTAAAAATGAACATGCAGTTTCACAGCAATGATACCAAAATGGCAAACAAACAGAGCTAGTACAGGATGGCAAATCTCCTTTTCTGTGTTTATGTATTTAAATGGCAGGATGCTATCCAGGGCACTTAGAACAGGACTATTTAGAGTACATGTGCTATCACATCAGTAGTGATCAAGGTTTGCTGAGGAATGTGTGTCTGTGATTATGATAAAAACCATGTCCAGAGAAGCCTACTGTATAGCAGTGCTGCCCTGAGTAAAACATTCTCACAATCTATTGTATTTCCCCTTTTGTATAAGGGTCTCACTCTGTGTGAAGTTTTAGACAAAAAACCCCTTCACTTGCATATAAATAAATTCATAAATAATCTTTATTTGCATAACAAACTTAACAATATTACCTGAGTTAATTTCCCAGAAAAAAATTATTTGTAATTTTGGAATTAGTTTTACACTTTTAACATGATTCTAGAAATACATAGGGACATGAGTAAATCAGTATTCAAGTTCTAAAAATCAGAAGTGCTGGCATGAACTGATATTTGTAGCTGATAGGCATGTATATGTTGGGCATCTCCTCCCCAATGTATCACCAAGGCTGGATTTCATGTCCATGCAAACAGCAAACCTGTAACTGTCTAAAATGCACTAAGACTTAAACCCAAACTGGATGAGTTGTGTAACCAAGGTAGTGACAGAATTAGCTACCTGTCAGTTGTGAAATTATAATTAGGGTTATTTATAACTGTGCGGCCTCCAGGCCAGCTGTGAGCCAGTACAGACATGCACGATGATTTTAACATGTAATAGTTATTCTGCTTCTTAAAAAAAAATTTAAAAGTGGGCATAAATGGATTTCCTATGTGTTCTCAATACCGCTGCTATGACCAAGGAGGGTGTTTTGCATTCAGAGTCATTCCTTTGCAGTAATCCTGTGTAAATGTGCTGGCTCCAAGCCTACCCAGAGATGCTCAGCACAACCAGACCTCCCTGTGGAGAAGATTCTCATTGGTACCCTAACTTTTATAAGCTGTGATGCCTCCTGGGTTTCTATTCTTCAAGCAGGCAGATTTTTCTCCGCATTGTGGATGCTAGCAGTACTAGGATGAGATTCTCACCCAAGGACTGGATCTCCTTCCAGGTAACATCTTCTGCCCCATAGGAAGGGATCAAAGATACTCATTTTTATCAAGAAAAAGCTTTTTCTTCTGTAAGTTTGTTAAGACTGTTTAAAATGCTTTAAAATCTAGAGCTAAATCATCTCAAAGTGTCTCAAACTCTGCAGACTACTTGGCAGGGGAATGTTTCAATTTTGCTGTAATTTCAGTTTTGTCTGTAATCTCAACTGTAAGGTCTGACTGAACCATCCACTATGTATAATGTAGAGACAGCTAAACTTCTGAATTGTTTCAGCCTGCTGCCTTTGCTTGAGAAGAAATTTGTAGAACTACTAAGGAGATGGAGGAAAATACATCAACTAGGAAGAGAGACATCTAGCTTGTTAAATTGCTAATCATGTTGCTTTGAGAAGGGTGCTTAAAAAATACTGACAAAGAGCAGATGGATGAGCAGGTTCAATGCCATCTGAAATTAATGCAGAGCACATACTGAGGATAATATGAGATATTAAAGAGCTGGAGATCATGCTATGACTTAGAAATCTTTCCCTGATCACTACACGTAAAGGCAAGCTCAGGGTTTTCCTTTGCAGTCTTTGTTGCAAGTCATACATGTCAAATGTTTAACTAAAACCATTTCTTTGCCTATTTGTAATCCTAGCATGCTCCTGCCTTGCTTTTTGGAGGGGGGGGTGTGTGTTTTTGGTTGGTTGGTTGGTTTAGGTTTTGTTTGGTTGGTTGGGGTTTTTTGGTAGCATTATATGTGTTGCAAACTGCATAAAGGTGGATTACTGTATCTGCCAAAAGTTTAGATGTGTTTATCTTTCTAAAGATTTTATAATCACAGTGTGGGCAACTTGACAAACCTACTGTGTAGAAGATCTTAAGAAAAACCATCTTCCTAGGTAATAAGTGTGACAACAAAAGCTGTAATTTCTCTGAGGTAATCTCTGCAATAGAGACCCATCAAGTGGAAAGTCTTAGAGCAGCAAGCTTAAAGATCTCCATGTGCAGGTCCAGTAAAATATAATTTAGAGGCTGTGATGGTCTGTAATCCTGCTGGCCCAAACTGAGAATGGCTCATAAAATGGTTGCAGCAAAAACTAAGAACTGTCACTGTGAAATACATGGAGATGGCAGTGGGCTGGGGAGTTCCATGCAGCTGTGGTCTCCCATGTTATTCATGTTATCCCATTGCAGAAGTCACTCACTGTAAATGTGCAGCAGCAGCAGAAGGGCTTTTGGAGGCAGGAGGGAGTTTGAGCAACACTGTACACTAGTACTGCAGGACATCCCAAGCTCATCTTCTCCTGCAGCAGTAAGTACAAAGGTATCAGGAAGTCTTTGCTTGTTGTGGAATGGGGCTCTCCATTTCCTACAAGACACCATGGCTTGTCCTTGTAAAGTGCATTTTATTTGGCAGGCCATTGTCAAAAGAAATTCATAATAGCCCCTTGTTCCTACTGCTGCTTCCAAACAAGAATGTGCTTTGCCCTTAAACAAATCTGATCATGCGGTCCTTTGTCATGTTGAGAGATGCAGATATGAAAGCAGAAAGGTGTAGCACAATGCTGTACTGTAATTTCTCCATATAGCCTTTAATTCACATTTAGTAAAGTAACTAAGTTTTATAGTCAGGCCTATTCATGGTGGCAAATTTAAAACACGACTAACGGCAAATACAACTACCAGAGCACTTTTTTCACACGCATTAAGGTTACAGTGACAACTCTTTTTTTTTTTCCCACTGTTGCCAAGGCATAGCAATCACATGTGAAGTAAAGGAATGGAAGGGACAACCCACAGTTTCAGACTCCAGTTCTCCAAGGAGATAAATGTGAGTTAATCTGAGGTTTTGGTTGTGGATCCTCCACATAACTTCCAAGAAATTACTAGAAATACAAGGAAGCGTATGTCAGGTCTAAGATCCGCACAACTAAAAATCTCCATGTCCAGTGTTCGGAGATTCTGTAACCTGTGGGTTGCATCATTTTTAGTGGGCACCAGGAAACCAAGTAAGAACAGGTATTCATGGTATGCTGTGATTCTGGGACAAATCTGTTGAGTACCTATCCATGCAATCAATGTCATAAAATAATTACAGTATCGCAAACACGACTTGATTAAATTGCAAACTAGGCTCTCTTTCCTCATTGAAGGTGTTTGGAGGCTGAGTTATAAAGACTATTGGAGATTTGCATCAACATGTCATTTCATTTAGGCTTTGCACTTTGGGGGGAAAAATGAGAATTACAGACTGCAGTCATCAGAGTAGCTGTATATCAGTAGAGCTCAGATTGATGCAGAAGAGAGCAGGATATTGCTTAGCTGATTCCTGCCATATTCCACAAAAGATAATCCTTAATCAGATCCTTCATTAGCATAAAGTGTGGAAAAAATGGTTCATGCCAGGGATTACTTAGTAAAGGTAGTTAGTGTGAGAAATTATGCATTAAAGAAAAATACAAAATCCCTCAAATTAATCTTTGAAATGTGTGGAGTTTGAGTCTTCTCCCTCTTAACACTGGGATAATTGAAGAATAATTCCATTTTGGTGACTTAGAGCACTAGACTTGTTGGAGAGAAAATTGAGTTTTCCTGCTTCCCCAGGATTTTGAAAGTTTTACATTTTTAAGGCAGAAATGTTTATTCTTAAAATTTGTACTTGTACATTTAGAGGAAGAATTGTGATCCCATGTCACAGAGTAGAAGAACCCTTTGTCCCATGAGCTCCACCTCTTTAAGTCTGGACTGGAGTCTTTATGCCATTGTGGGGGTTCAATGCTAGTTGGCCTAACTTTGCTGATGGCTTTAGTATTTGTGGTTTTAAAAAAACCCAAACTGGATAATACATATTAATTCTTCTGTGAATCTCTGAAATAAACACTTGTTTTTGTTGTCACTTTTACAATATTAAATTCTTGTGTGCAGATTAAAATGTCATTTATTTCATAATTGTAGGAAGACCAAACAGAATTCCTACTGAATTTGAAAGTCTGTTCTCTAATTTTTAGTGGCCTTTTCTAGCATTCCATGTTCATTGCTTAGCTTCAAACAACATCTTGGCGTATAGTTGTCCTGTCAGTGTGGTTAGCTGACTGAGATGTTTTTATGTCTGCCCTGTGGTTCTTTATTTCTAGCAAACTCCTTTCATATTTCTTTTGTAGTGATTTCTTCTCTATGTGCAACTTAAGTATAAGTAAGAAAGTGCATTCCATTGGTGGCCCAACATGTCATCAAGCCCAGTAATGTTCAAAACCAGAAGAGACACGCTTGATTTTCTTACAATCTTTCAGTTAGTTATATACCTTAGGAGAACATATGTGAAGCAGAAAATGCACGAGGCATGCTGAAGTAACCATGTATTACTTCATTATCATTTCTGGTCAGAAAGTTATTGCACTGTCATTACTTAGACAATAGAATCTGCATGTGGATTGTTGCTTAATATCTACCATTTTATGAAAGCAGGTTGTTGGTGACGACTTCAATATGAGCCATCTTTATCTGCTTGAGGAATTTGGACCTTGTGCTTGTTTGAGTTAGCACACTAATCCCTGCTTCCAGATATCCTCTAACAAAGAAGTAATCCTCTGGTGTAGCTCAGTGTTCACTGTTCTGGTCTCAAGAGGAAAATTACATTAAACAAGAGGCATTTCCTTGCTCCTCCCCTCGCTTCTGGGCAGAGAACAACAGGGTTCACGTAGAGAAATTCACATCTTTTGTTAAGGAAATCATGTATGCAATATGCACATGAATTTCCTCTCTCTTTAAAGGCTGATACTGTGAGAATTGTTTTCCCATTTTTAAATTCTTGCCTCTTTGTCATTCTTGGCAGTGCCAAATTGGTGCTTATTTACACTGGGTTTTATTCACACTGTTTTGAGGCTTTTTACATCCTGACATTGCTGGGAAGGGGAAGCAAACCTTGAAAATAAATTTTGTTTTTACAGATTAGGACCACAGAATATGATCATTCCCTGTAATCATTTTTTTGCTGGATCAGAGTTGGTGAATGCATACAGGTGACTGAAACGAAATTTGGCACTGCTTGGTCCTAGAAGGTTCCTGACTGTATGATCAGTCATGGATTGAGCCACATGTGCTCTTCCCATGAGCTTGCCCCTTAACCTCTGGCTTAGCTTTGAATCCATCACTGACTGTAGACTTGGGTCGTGCTGTAGTGCTGGCTGGGATGGGTCTGCAGTCTAGCTGGGTCAAGTGTGGGCTCTCTAGAGCAGATGGCCAGGGCTCTGCTCATCCACAGCTGGTTTTGGATGGTTTTAACGTGAGCTGTGGCCAGGTTAACCTCTGTGACTGTTCTGCAAGCTATGGAAATGCACAGTATGCTTATGCTCTATTCTTAAACCATCTCTTTGACATCTCAGGATAGGCTACGTGATCTCACACACTTGGAAATATCTCTAAGCCGCTGCTTTCTGGCAAAGATCCTGAAGAAAACTTGTCTGGAGTTTCATATTTTGAATATATCTATATGTCTAGGACATATGTGGGATCAATGAGCAGGGATTCAGGCTTGAAAAATTCTACATGAAATGCCAAGTTAGGATGTAGTTCAACTTCCTGTAAAGGCAGTGATAAGCATTTGAAGCATACAAAAAGAATGAGGACATTTGGGAAAACATGTTTTTCTCTGTAGAGACATTAATAACTATTTTAACAGCGTTATTTACCTCCTGCTGCTTGACTGGAAAGAGCAAATTGTAGGTGTGATTTCAGAATTAGTAATTTTCTTCAAAGCCAGACTGATTCAAAGCTCTAAGCAAATTACTGGATTTATTGTTAAAAATGTTCACATCACAGCATGGGTGATTACTTTTATCCCATAGTTCTCAAAACTGAAAGAGAAAATTGCTGCTGTCTTTTTATTTAAGGTGAGGTTGAAAGGAAGAGAGAAATCAGGTTGGGAGTTTGTTGGTTTAGGAGGTGGGGGATTTTTTGGAATGAAACATCTAGTTTAGATGTCATTTTATATGCCATACATGGAAAAAAAAGAGGCTGATTTACTTCAACTGGCATATGGAGGGTAGCTCTGCCACAGAGCAGGTTCCCTGTGATGCTTAATTTTCACTCTTTCCTGTCTCCTCTTGGATGCACTTCATCACTTTGTACTGGATACAGTTTTAAAAAGGATGCACAGAGACCTTCACAAAGTGCCAGATGGAAATATTTCAGAGGTTTCAGAGCAACGTCTCTGATACTCTGATCATCTAAAGTGGGAGAGAATATTTTAGAGACATGTGATGTCCAAGATGGGAATTTCTGTACTGAACAAAGGAAAGAAGCAGTAGAAGTCCAAGAGGATTGTCTTTGATGGGAAGAAGAGGTGAATTATATAAAAGGGATTTTTTTCCTGATACTTTTCTGAAAATCCCAAAACAAAAATTAAAAACTCCCATCTCTAAATCTGATTGGATTTTTCTGCCCTATTTCCTTCCTGAAATGCTTATATCCCTTACTGAATAGGCATTGTTATTGTCTCTTTAAAAGTGAGTTTAAAATAAAAATTTGTGAATCCAATTTCAGCACTCAAAATTGCCTCTTAACTGGAAGCCACTCAGTTGCTTTCTTCAAAAGAAACCACGCAAAGTTTTCTGAAAAACCAACAAAAGTATTTTCTCTGGAAGGTATCCAAAAAACCATCCTCCTTCTGGAAAGTGCCACCTGTTCGTATTAGCTGATTTTGAGGGGAGTATATTCCATAAAACTTGGCTTATGAATGTCAGTTCTCTCATGACAGATGAGGAAAAAGGACAATGGATTTTCTTTTGCCTTTGTTTTTGGGGTTTTTTTCCCAGTTGCCTAGAAAGCAGTAGGTTTTCACTGGTAGTACAAGACGCAGAGTATCTCAGCATCTAAGTCACAGAATAGATTGAGTTGATCCTATACCTACCAAAGAAGAGGCTGAAACTGCCAGAATGTCTGAGCTCCCAGAAATACAGCTCCACAGGGGAGACCAGCTCCACAAGCAAGGCACACCCAGCTGTGTGAGGAAGTCACTTGGGTGTGTTTATGGTAGTACAGTTCTTCATACCATTCAGAGCTACATGAAATGGTACAAATAGATGGAGGGGAGATTATGAGAGCCTCACCTGCAGTCTGAAGGAGGAACCATTTCATTGGCCATTTCATTGACATTTGAGTTAATGGACTGGGAGTTTTTGGCTGGGTTTCAGTTTTTATTGCATAACCTTCTCAGAATATTTCCTTATATTTTCATTAGGAGTTACATTTTTCAGCACAAGTGTCTTAGCGTTCTGTTTCAAGTGATAATCTGGTCAATCTAAATTTCACCTTAGCAGCACCTGTTGATTAGTCACACCCCTAATTCACACATTTTGTGAAAGAAACACAGGTGATTTCCTGAAGAATAAAATTCAAGACAGAGAGCAGTAAGACTCAGAGCCATCACGCCCATTTGAAGTTATCTGGTGAGAGGTGTCTTTTCCCTATACATTTTCCTTGCCTTAGAAAACATCACCTGAATGTTTTTAGTGCTTGTATATGGAGGTGCACAGAGTTAAAAATATGAAACACATATAAGTGAGTGCAAAGGCTTCAAGGAGTAGTTGCTTTGATTAATTCCATCATTATTTGTGCCTTTCACATTTTAGCACATCTAGTATAGTGATCATATATCTCTTACAACCATAATGCATAAATCAAAGGCAGGGCATTTTGCTGGCTTGTATTAGCTTTTTTACTATGAATCCATATGCATTAAACATCTGTGTAGTTTTGAATGGCAAGGATTGAGTCTGAACTAATTTTTTACACTTTTGAATCACGAATGTCTTCATAGAGTCTGCACAGGTTTTGTCAGTGAAAATCTGGTTTGTCTTCTGGGACTGGGCCTCCTTTCAAGATGATTAATCGTGGACTTAATGTTAGTCCCCAGACAGCCGCTCTAGATAACTCCACCAAGTCTGGTAGGCATTAGTTCAAACCTGTTAAGAACTCTGCAGTACTTCAAGTGGAGAATGCTCCTGCCCTGAGTGACACTGAATATATAAAAGAATAAGGTAAAAAGAGTAAAGCAACACACCTGAAAAAATGCGCTAGGTGAAAGGTGAATGTACTGAATTCCTTTCTGTTTTCTTTTGCTGAAAGCTTGTCCACCAGGAACGTACAAGCCTGAAGGTTCACCAGGTGGAATCAGCACTTGCATCTCATGTCCTGATGAGAATCATACTTCTCCACCAGGAAGTACCTCCCTTGAGGATTGCACATGCCGGGAGGGATATCATGCTGTAGGACAAACCTGTGAAGGTAAGTGTTTCCATCCAGGAACAGAATACCCCTGGAATGCACAATGCAGTGCTGCGACAATTTTTTAATGTGGTTTTGTGCTGTGAGGGACATGTCAAATTGCATGCAAGATTTTCTCTGTCGTTCCAAACCAGATGCCAAGGTGCAAGCTGAGTAAGAAATTTTAAAAGATTGTTTTCCTTCAGTGGCCTATTGCACTCCAGCTAGTAACCACTTCATTGTGGTTGTTTAATTATTTAGTTGTTCACTGCCCTGAACTGAAGCCCCCTGAAAATGGTCACTTTGTCCAGAATGTCTGCAACAATTACTTCAATGCTGCCTGTGGAATCAGATGCAAAGCAGGATTTGATCTCGTGGGAAGCAGCATCCGGCTTTGTCAGCCAAATGGGCAGTGGTCTGGATCAGAGGCTACTTGCAGAGGTAAGTGTTTGAAAAGTGTTTTTTCTGTTATTAGTTCTTACCAGTGGTTTTCTTTGCTCACTATGTGGTCGGGTGTGGAGATCTGATCCTGTTAGCCCTTGTGTGAAAGCAAGTTCCAAAGGTTAGCTGCCACACCATTCACTCTGTTTCCTTCCTTTCTAAAATGGAAGGAGGACTTCTACAACAGAAGAAGCAGAGAAAAAGTTACTAGACAGACAGTCTTTTGCAAGTGAATATACAATCTCCTTCCTTAAACCTCTTTTCACCTCTGTCTACCTAATTTCTATAAATCCAGTGAACCTATAAAGTATTCAAATATGTAACAAGACCTTGCCACCTGGCTTTTTGAGATCATCCACCACACTTTCAGCATAGAGGGGTGTTGGTGTTGGGAGATATTAGCCATGAAGGAATTCCATTTTGCTTTCTTACAACTTCTTCTTACCAAAAATAGGAAAGCCTGGGACTTGAGCAGGGTCTTCAGAGGAATTTTGAGTGGAATTTCAATAGGGAATGACTGACAATACCATAGAAGTTCAGTATAAAAGAATGTCAGCCAGAAATAAACAGAAGGTATGGAAGGGAGGAAACACCAGAAAGAGCATCCTGAAAAACATTATTTCTGATTATTCTGATGAGAACAGAGTTTTGTTTTGCTGCATCAAAACTGCCTGAGGTTGGGTTTTTGATGATTTAGAATGAAAACTGCAATCTCATGCTTGTATATCTGCCTGCTATGTATTTGAAGGAGGGGATGAAAAAAAATAAACCACCTAGAAGCTCTTATCTCCTCAACAGCCACAAGATGTAGTTCAGCATGTTAGCTGAGTAGCTAACATGTCAACAAGTAGTTAATTTGACTTGAATGCCCTTGACATTAGTGTGCTGCACTGGAATCTAGTAAATAAAAAGCCATCAGCTCATTCTGTAACTCTTGTCCTGGCTGTGTGTTCAGGGAAAAAGGCAGGATTGATCTTTGGAGGAATTAGCACTTTTTGACAGTACGGCAAACACTACAGCCCTGAAAGAAACAGCAACTTATAGTTCTGAAAGGAGGAATCTGAGCTAGAGTCTCTCAGGACATGCTTCGTATAGCAGTTTACTTCAGCTTGGATTTACAGGCACTTTCTTCAAATGATCCCAGAAATCCTAGGTTTCCTTTTTAGCTTCCAGTGACAAGAGGAGAAGGTTCCAATAGAAAATAAATTGTTGGCCAGTGTTACAAGAGTATCTTGAGTAGTAGGACTTGGAGCTGTGAACTTTCCAGCAGTCAAAACTCAGACTGAAGATGCATGCTGCTTCAGGCAGACTGGGATACTGGGAAAGAACAGCCTCCATCAAAGCTTCTGTCACACAGGCACCTTTTGTGCAAAAAATCTGGGAAAACCTGCAGTCAGCCACGAAGAAGGGATCCTTCATCTTCCCTTTCATGGAGAAGTGGAAGATTCTAGTATTTGAAAATCTTGCTGGAGCATTTAAAGACATTTGCCTATTCGGTGTTGGGGTGTGATCTTTCTTTAACAGGGAATTTGGAAGGTGAGGGGAAAGTCTGCATTGAGACACTATCTTGATGTTGAGCTCATATCCTTTGAAACACTGGAAGAATATGTTTTTGCATTGTTTGTGCCATTGTCCATCATACTGAAGACTTCTAATTAAAAAAATATATATATATAAAAATCCCACTGTTACATGTGCTGGATCTGCTAGTCTTGATTCACTCAGACTGTGAAAGGGAGCAAGATCAAAGGCATGGTTTATAGCTGTCGTGTTAATCCCAAGAGTATTTTATCACATAAATTAGGAAGAGGGGAGTGGAGGAAAATCCCTTTCCACTGCTTTGGATTTTGACATTAAATACTCCTCAGTTCTTTTGCATACTGAAATCTGCTGTGCTATTAGAAAGTGATTATTGCAGTCATATGTCATGCAATTAACAGTGACCCAGGAGAAAAAACAACTGCAAACCATATATTTAATCCTGAAAAAATTATTAGGAGAAACCCCAGAGCATGAACAATATACTGTCATTATTGCTGTTTTCACAGGTTTTATGGAAATGGTTGTGGTAAATGTGTTACTGATAAGAAGATGGGTTGGTGTTTAATGCTTGGAACCACAACCGAGGTAACATGCAGGTTTCTGCCAGGGCCATGCTGAGACACTGGGTAAGAGTGAACTTTGAAACACCTGAGGAGGCAAGAGCACTGCAGCTGTGTAGTCCTTCCAGAGGAAATGGCTAGAGAGCAGCTGGTGAAGAAACTGCCTTCTCTGCAGGCACATTTACATTGGCAAGAGCTCCTCAGTGCCCTTAATTCATTCAGGCTTCTAAAGTAATAGAGTTTGGTAGAATTTGCTTCTTTTTACAAATGGGGTATTTCTACTTCAGTAGAAACCTTAAAAAGGCAAGCCTACTTTGTTGTGAATAAAACACTTGAGATTCAGCTGTAAGTGTGTTTTTCTCACTCCCTCTACTAGAGTTAAGATATAGCATATTAAGAAGCTGCTCTGAAGCTCAGAGTGCTTCACAAAATGAGCATTTCAAGATTGTTTTTAAATGCGCTTCCTAAAGAATGTCTGTGTATATGCAAGCACAAGAGTGGTTATACCTTCAGAGACTAAACATGAGACAGTGGTAATATAAAGATATATTAGGTACATCTGGATGGCTTATTTTCCTTCTTCCTTATCCCATATACATAGGTTTTTCTACTTTTTTTCCAGTTAGGTGCCACCACAGCTGTTTTATAAAACAGACATTATTTAACAAGTATTGTTTATAGCTTTCAGGGGAGGTGTAGTTACTGGTAATTACAGAGCTGGCTTGTGTTTGAAGCAGCATACAGCCCAATTGCCCATTAATTTGTTAGAATTGTCTAGTGATGTCCACTTGTGTGCAGAGTAAACAGTTACTGGAGAAAGGAGAGTTTGCTAAGTTGGTTTCCCTTTGACTCCATTTGTAGAGGAGATTGTGTTTTGCCTCCTATTTGGCAGGAGCAAGATCAGGTTAATTGGTAAAATCAGCTTCCCAAATCACAGCAGAGAAGCAGCTCTCTGAAACCACCTATCACCAGAGGTTGCCCTCCTGCCAGCAAGGTGAACAGAAGGTGTGGAAAACAATCAAGTGAAAACGGAGTTCCTCTTGTGTGGAAGGGATGAGAGGCTGGGAGATCTGGACCTCTTTAGCCTGGAGAAGACTGAGAGGAGATCCTATCAATGTATATAAGTATCTGAAGAGGAGGGGGTCAGGCTCTTCTTGGTGGTGCCAAGCAATAGAACAAGAGGCAATGGGCAGGAACTGATGTACAGCAAATTCCACCTGAGTATAAGAAAGAACTTCTTTACAGTGAGGGTGACATGAGCCCTGGAACAGGCCACCCAGGGAGGTTTGCAGACCCCCTCACTAGAGATATTCAAAGCTGTCTGGACACAACTCTGCACACTGTGCTCTAGGATGACCAATGTTGAGCAGAGAAGTTGAACTAGATATGCTCCAGTGGCCCTGCAATCCATAGCCAGTCTGTGATTCTGTGAGTTTAGGGAACTGCAGTCTTCTTGGTTATATTTTTGATCAATCACACCTTTTGCCCTTATGTGTTTTTGTCCCTCTTTTGAACATACTGAACCTCCCAACTTCAGCTGAGATCAGGTTTAAATCAGCTTTCCACTCATTTTGGAAAGCCAGTAGCTGGATATTGGTGTATCATCATCATCGCATGTCCAGACAGTAGGTGTGTACACCTTAGCTACTTGAGGGACTCAAAGGCCCAGCAGTATGTATGTAGTTCAGAGTTTTGTCTGGAGGGGATCAAGGACACAAATGCTGGAGCATGACATCCTAGCTGAAAAGGGTGTGCACTGAAAAGGCAGTACAAAGGAAAGAGGTCTAACTATAAAATCTTCGGTTATAACATTGAGAGATAAGAACATAAAACCCAGGTCATACCATTGCTACTTTTTTCTTACTATGATCATTCATCTCTTCTGGGATCAATCTTAATTACAGAGTAGCTTTGTGCTAGATTGCAGCATCAGGATTCAGTAGTAAAACCATAAGACAATGTGATGATCACTCTTCAGTTCTGTGCTTCCCTTTCTGCATACACGTCCTGCGCAGGACTGCATTCTCCTTGCTAGCCCACTGCTTTCAGTGTTCGCAAGGCATTACAGGACAAAAGCCTCTGTGCTGAGAAGCAGACAGGACTGACTCCGTGCGTGACACCTGGAAAGGTCTCTTTTGTCTCAGCAACAACCTGATTAGTTCCTTTTCATCTCTCATGGACCTGGTATACAAGCCATGTAAACAGCTTGTATTCCTTCCTCCTCTCTCTGTCTCCTCCAGCATGCTGAGCATCTTCTCTTATGATTTTCTGAGGCTTACACGTTCCTATATTCTGTGAATACAGTCCAGAGTGCCTGAGAAAATTCCTGAGAAATTTCTGTCATCCAACCTGTTCATAAGCTCTCAGCTTGTTCCCTGGTATGTACTCAGCCCATACCAACCTGAGAGTTCAAAATCCTCCCAAAAATTCTCAGGCATTTTTGGAGACTAGAAACTCCCAACAAAACACACTTTTTCACAGGATTCCATTTGCCTGCAGCTGAACTGTTTTGAAGGCTGACAGACATTACCAGCTCAGGCCGCACACTGTGTACCAGATGCACAGTTTGTTTGTTAGTTTGAACTTATGTAAACACCTAGGTGAGCTTGGAAGTGTGTGCCCAACCTCATACATTCTGTGTAAGAGTGTTTCAGGAAGAGGAGGGTATCAAGTCTTTGAAAAAGTCTACTCTAGCTAGCTCTATTCCCTAAATGTGTACAAACTACTGAAGCTAATGTACAAGACTCTCCTACCTCTGAAAAACTGGGTAAAGTAGAGTATTTCCACTAATACTCAGTGCTGAGAGTGAACTGGTGTTCTTTTCCCTCTGCAGTTCGAACATGTCCCAGGCTTCGGTCTCCTCAAAATGGACACATTAATTGTTCAACAGCTGATATTTCCTACAAGACAGTATGTTTTGTGACCTGCAATGAGGGCTATGAAATTGAAGGAAACAGCAAACTCACCTGCCAGGGAAACTCTCAGTGGGATTCAAAGGAGCCAAAGTGTGTGGGTAGGTATCTGCTCTAACTCTGTCTGTTCACGTTAGAGTACAGCCTTTTAAGACATGCTGTCACAGGTGAGAAATTCTTCATATTTTAATAACTAGTGGAGCTAGGATATGAATGAGAATTTGTCTATGGATGTTTTATACAGGTCTTAGAATTTGGGGAAGGGCAAAGGAATTTGTAAATGGAGAAAGTGGACAGATTATCATTTAAATACAGTGTGGACTGCTGATTACTGAAAGGTTGTTGTGTCTCACTAGTATCACACAATATCACACAGTGTGTTGCAAGAAACATAGAAGCAGTAGGTCTAGGGATTAAATATGAACAACCAGCAGTTTGAGTTACCATCATAAAGCTGAAGTTGATCTACAAGCAAGGACTAGCTTATATTATCCAGTCTCTGTGAGTCCCGACTGAAGGTGCAGCAGTTGTCACTTTTGCTGTACTCACAGAAAGGAAATAAGAATCTGCACAAATTAGGAACTAAATACCGCTGAGTCAGGATTCAGAGGTCACACCAGCTGTGCAGGGATAGGTAGGCATATATTGCTGTTCCAAAAATAAAGGACTGTATATTTCAGAATTATCTGTTTAGGACTAGTGACAGGTATTGAATTAATTTTGAAAAGTAAGATGATGAAATACAGTTGAAACACTTCTAAGCATAGACTGAAGAAAAAAAATAAGGCACAAGTCTAAAGTTCAGCAATCCAGAAGCTGATCCAGTGCTGACTAAAGTCAGGGTAAAATATATGTCACCTGGATCCAGTAAATGCAGTGCCAGTAGGGTGACTTCTCTTGAAACTCTGGTTATTCCTTTAAAGTTTTATTGCAGTCTTTAAAATGTGGACTTTGTGTGAAACAAGCATAAATTTCTAACTGTAAGTGCATTCTCTGAAATTATAAAAATAATCCACAAGAATTAATCTAAGAAGACAGTTTGCTAAGAGATCCTCATCTTTCTTCTGTTAAAATCAGTGAAAAAACTTCAATTAACTTCAAAAGGAAGGGACTCTGAAATCCGGTTGGAATATTATAATTAGAAGATTAACCGTATTCATCAGTTGAATTCATGCTTCCTAGCTTAGCATTTTGATTAATAAAATCCAGCTCTACTCTCTATCAGAAGATTTCTTCACACCATGCGATATTGCCTCCATTCCCAGATTACCCATGGAAATATCTTATTTTTGCTGAGCCTGAAAAATTTAGTGAGAAATTTACCTTTGATTGTCAGAAAGGAAAGAGTGTTATCTAGGAAGCATCTCTGCTGCTTCTTGTTGTGACTGGTGTTTAGAAGAAGCTTGCTGAATTCTGGTTAAATATAAATGTTGGGAGTTTTATTCAGGAAAAGGTACAAACCAGAATGATGTAGTATCTTCCTCTTGAAGGTTGAAGCTACCCTTTGTATCCATTTTCTGAGTGATCGTCATTGTCATGGAGGTATTGTCTGTTTATTTTTAGTCCAAATAGCTCCTAATTATTATTTATTATTTACAGTCTGCTATATAAAAGGTACTGTAACTCCTCCTGGATTTAGGCATTTTCAATTGATGATTTATTAATTTCATATCCTTCTGTTAGAGAACTGAAGTCGAGTTGTCTTCAGTCTGTTACCTTGAAATAGATTTTTTAGACCTCAGGCCATCCTTCTGGCTGGTTTTCTGAATGTTTTTTGGTTTGATTACTACTGATACTGATCAGTGCAAAGTCTGCCCTATTTGCAAGTTAGCTCACTGAGACTGTACTACAGCTGTGTATAACCATGACTGACACTGTACCATAACATTTCCTGGTTTGTTTACGGTCGCTTCTGCGGGGTCTGTTGTCAAGTATCTCTGTACAGGAGACTGAAAAGTGGCGCAAGTTTGGATATTACATTTGTTTTAAATTTTTGTGTTTTTCATTAAAGGTTTTGTTAGCAAAGAGCTACCTCTGAGGAGGTTACGTATATTTTATGGGTGGCTGACTAACAAGATATCTGCTGAAAAGGGAATCTTTGTCATTTGTCCAGTTTGGGGGGAAAAAACAAAAAGAGGAAAGCTCCATAGTCATGTTCTTGTGTTTCCTACCCATTGACAAAAGGTTAATATCAATCACTTTAAAATTAATACATTTTGCAAGATACATTTCTCCTTTCTTTGTTCAAGGGTTAGTGAACGGAAGTCAAAATACAAATGACATCCAGGGTGTTGATGCCATCTAGCGTTGAAAGAATCATTAGTTCACACTTCTAATTGCAGCTGGCCAGTTTTTCCTGAAACAATCTTGGCAAAGGGATTGAAGGACGGAGGCATGATTTGCGTTGTAATCTTCTTATTTGTCAAGTTCCTTTTGATGTTGAGAATTATTATACAGTGTTGTGTTTTATCACAGGTGGTTGCAGGTGAAAGCTGTTTCTCGTGTCTCCTTAGAAATACTTCTTTGCTATTAATTTCCAATCTATATGACTAATGTCATGGATATCCCTCTACCCTTAATGAATTCCAGACTTTTGGAGCATCTTGATCAAATTCTGGAGCTGAGCACAGATAAAAAAATCTATTACAGTTGCTTTTACTGGTAAAACCCTGTCCTACTTAAATTCTCTTGTGCTAGTTACATCAAATTTTATCCTGATTTTTGTCAGATATTTCAGGATTGTGCTGTACTTGGATTTTTGTAGTATAGCTGGAGGTGTCTCAAGCAAGAGGCCCAGCTACTTTTGCTTCCCAGAGAGCAGCAACTTTTTCTGCTTTTCATGCTTACCTGTTGCACAGTTTCTCTACTTCCCATAGTAATGCACATTTTAATGCTTTTAAGTTGCCTCTATAAATATTGTTTTTAAAATCTGTGATCTGTTTGCTATTTATCAGTTACCTTCATGTGGTCAGCAACCAAAACTTAGTATTTGGGGATTTTTTTCCTGATGGAGTTGTTCCACTTTGTAGAGCCAACAGTATCTGCCTGAACTATACAAATGTGTTAAAAGTGATTGTGACCTGTGCATCCTATTGAAATGCAGTTATTAATTACTTGGGCTTTTAAACATTTCAGCATTTCAGCAGAAGGTTTAAATTTCAGGAAATACACAGGATGCTTAGAATCTTTAAATTTGTTTCATGCACAAAAACCAGTTTTCACTTACTTGCTGCGTGTTTTGGGAAAGGAGAGAAGAGAAAAGGAATGTGTTTTGAATGTGAATCACTTTTCTGTCATTAAACCATTGCTAAGCGCTCAGTAGAGTTTCCCTTTTGTGTAGCTGGGTTGGGTTGGTTTTTGTGTTCTCTTGGTGCAAAGACCTGTCTGATCTCTACACTGACAAATTATAAAGACTTACAAGCCTTCTCATGGGCTCTGAACAAGGAAGCATTTTTCTTGTGTGTTTGCCTATTGTCTGTTGTAAGAAACAGTACTGAAAGTATACTAACTGCATTCATGAGATACCCTTTTTTACCCTCTTTGTTAATGTCTCCATGTTTGAAATAAAAATAACATTCCTAAAAACAGCCTAAGAATGAAAAAAAAGGCTTTCATGAAGCTGTTTAAATACATCATGGTTTTTGCTTTGATACCAATGGTCTTCAGGATTTGCAGTGAACTCTACTAATAAAATAGTTCAAAACTTCCATTTAAAATCTTTAAGCAAACATCAACCCTTCCTGATTTTACAGATCTCAGCTGCTTCCTATGGTCATTCTTAGTCTTTCCAGCTGTTTCGAACACAGCCAAGACCAAGTCCAATTTCATTTGGTTTGGAATGCAGTAAGCAAAATCATGTGTTATATTCCTAACCTATAAAGAGATCATGGCAGAGTATCCTTCTTCTTCTCCCTTTATTTCAAGATAGAGTATAGAAGATGTAGAAAGCTACAGATGCCTCTTTAGTCCCTCTCTCCTGTTATTGTCTAGTTTTCATAGAAGCAAGGAAATGCAACTGCAAAGTAACCCTGAAAGATAAAGTTGTAAGGAGAAGGAAAAGGAGGAGAAGGAGAAGGAGAAGGAGAAGGAGAAGGAGCAAATCTAGAGAGTGAGATATAGTGGATCTGCATGAAAATTACCACATTTCTATTTCAGTGAAGTGCATGAGCAAGGAGATGGAAGACCTGATAAACTGGCTGCTGTTTACTTCAGTCAGAACTGAAAGTCAAGTAACAAAGTTTCACCAGGTTGTAATGTTTTGGTGCACTCATACACCTACAGACTCTTGAAAAGACAGTGTATTTTGTGTTCCCACTAATTTTCCATATGACTTTATGTGCAGGGTTTTTTGAATGTGTGCTTTGTGTATGTCAGTGATAAGTCATGTTTTACTGCTTTTTTGCAGAAAGGCGTTGTCCCATCCTCCAGAAACCAGCAGGTGTGACAGTTCTCCCTCCCAGATGTGGGCTGGAGCCTGCCATTTCTGGGACTGTGTGCCAGCTGAGCTGTCCCCAAGGATTCATCTTGTCTGGAGCTAGAGAAGAAATAAGGTGCATTTCATTTGGGAGATGGAGTGCAAACATCCAGGAAGCTCTGTGTAAAGGTAGAGACCAGCACAAAATCATGTCTGTGTATACATGAGTGCAGAATTCAAGGGAAGCACAGTAAATAACTGAGTGAGGACAGGCTTGAACTGGGGAAAGCACAACTTAAACAGTGTGTAAGAAGTATTGCCTGTACCTTTACAGCTTGCCTGTCAGATTTATTTGTAGTTTGTAATAAAAATGTGGAGTTCAGAGGTCACTTGAGTGTCATCTTGTAGTGCTCATCATCAAGTCCCTCTCCATCTCTCAGCTGCTAGGAAGCTGCCTGCTAAAAGGCCTGATGTGCAATAAATTTGAAATTTCAAAGTAGAGGTGAAAGCTCATAGCTTAAAGATATTCAAAGTGAAATTCACACTTCTAATAAAATAATGGTAATACTATCATCACTGGTTTAGTACAAGTTTATGTAAACCCTGTAGTCAGAGCAGAACTGTAAAGGCTGTGTATGCCCTGGCTGATAGACAGACTATAGAGAAATGTTCATTTTAGTTGTCTTTGAGTGGCTATGGCTGTTGACATGCCCCAAGCAACAATGCACAAGAGTTAAGGCAAAAAATCACTAACACCAGGTGTATTGGGTGACACAGAGTGTAAAGTCGGGTAGAAGATGGTGACATGCATTTCAATACAATTCTGTCATATTTACCCACCTCTTCTAGAAGTGTTAGGTTATTTTTTCCATTACACACATGCATAACTGAACTGGAAAGGGTCTGGCTTTTGATTACAGTAGTATAAAAACAGGAGTTTGTCCAGGAATATGCTCTTCACCTCTTCGTGAACTATTGTGCTCTGAGAATAATTTCTTTCCCCACAAACTGGGGCCCTTGCCAGCCACTGGGTGATGGAACGGTACAGAAAACAGTTACGCCACTCGTTGTGCCAAGTCACTACAGAAACTGAGGCCTTTTTTTCTTTACAGGCCAGGAAGACTTTGTCTCTGTCTTTAAACATACTGTTTCCCATTTAGGGATGTACCACATGGTTTTTCTGAATCTTTTGTGCAAACCTGGGCCAAACCACAGTTTTTAATATTTGATGGGATCCCAGCACAAGCTGAAGTGCTTAGATCAAGATAAAACAGCATGGCTTGGGTTCAAGCTTTTAGATATTACCAGCTACATAAACCCCTAATGTAGGAGGCACTGAGAAACTCTGAAGCTTATTCTTTTCAAGTAAAAATGAACAATTGTATGTCGATTGCTTTCATTCTTGTTATTGTCTTTCTCTGTTTTGCTGCCAACATATTTAGCCAGTTCAAAAAAGCCACTTTCTTTTTGACTTATTTATTATTACCCTTTTTAGAGAATTTCACTTTTAAGTGGAATTTGCCCCAGTCTAAAGGCTGTGGTCGAGGAAGTATGAACCATAACTGGTGATTATTTATAAGAATGCATTTCTAATACAATTTTCATTTGAATGAGTTCAAAGGAAGGCAAAATCACATGTATTTATTGCTTTGCATTCCTAATTACATAATTTAATTGCCTGAGTTATGTTATTATTGGAACTATTTCATAATAAAAATATAAGTGATATCAGTTCTGAGTTGTTTTAAAGCCGCTTGGGCACAGATGAGTTCAGAGCCAAATGTGTCCTTGTCTTATGATTCTAGAGACCATTTATCAAGCACTACAGCAATAAAATAACCTGACCACAAATGTTTTGGGAGGCCCTGTGCCAGGGAACTGAAGAAGTACTTCAAGTTTGTCAGAGAAACTTGAGATGTAGATGTTGATGGTGGTGTTACCCATATTGTACCACCAATCCTCCTGAGCCATCTGACATTGTCACATGTCACAAGAAGACTCCATTTGTCTGGCAACTGCTGCCTGAATTCTTGACACTGTTACTTTTAAGTCAGTTCCACAGCATACTCCAGAGAATTTTAGTTACTATTGTCTTGTTCATAGTATCTATATCATGTGTCATAACTATTTTCAGATTTTTTAGTCATTATCAGAAACAAGTGTTTTCATCTGTATGTGTCATCTGTCTGGACAGGGAAAAGATGGAGATGGAAGGGATGGATAATAAAAGAAACAAATTTATTCTTATTGATTTATATTCTTACATATTTACTTTTATATGTATTATTATTTATTTACTTATTTATATTTATTTAATGGGTTTTGATTCTGTGTAGAAACCAGAATATCATTGTACTCAGTGATAAACAAAAATACAGCAAAAATCAGTCTTTTCCTCAGGAGAATTTACTATTCATGTGTGACTCTCTAGGCAAGAATTACAAAGGGATAGAGACAGGAATTTTACAAAAATACGTACATATATATTCCAGACAGTATGAAAAACAGTGATCATAAGATTTTACTTCTGTAATACCACATATAAAACCACTCTGTCTTTTTCTGGTTTAGATGTTGAACCACCTCGGATTCACTGCCCAGACAATATTGAGACAGTGACTCTGGAACATCATAACTCTGCTAATATCAGCTGGCAGGTACCAACAGCTGAGGATAACTCTGGTGAAGAGGCAAGTCAAGTTCTGTATCTATTTAACTGGAGGCAGTCTTTCTGATTTCAACTAATTTTATGATCCACTAGAATTTCTTTCTTCTGATAAGCAGAAGTAGAGGAAAAATCACCTAGAAAGTTTGTATCTTGAAAATTCAGCATTTTCTCTCTTGATCAGAGTTATACAGTCACAGAACACTGCACGGAGTTTCAGTGCATGAAACCTCATATGGTTAATTTATGCGGTCAAAAGAAAGAATGTGCTCTTGTTTATAGTAGGAGGACAGCTGCTTTAAAAATGAGCACTTAGAATGTGAAGAAGTTTAATAAACTCAGAAGGAAGTAAAGCATTTCATTAATCTAAAGGGCTAACAAGTACACACTGTGATAAGTAAAAACTAATTTCAGCTTCCTGGGTGAGAAAGAGAAATCTGATTTTCCTGTGCAAGGTTCAGAAATGTGGCCATTGGCTACTATGCATGTCAGGGGATCTGGAAATGGAGTTAACAGGAAAGCTTGCTCCAGAGCCATTTCATAAAGAGCAACATTCCCTACAGGCTCAGGCATGATCAAGTTACAGCAACTGAATGCTTAATCAGGAGTCAGCAGAGGAACAGTGAGTTTGTGTGTGCTTTTAATGCAGGAGGTTTTTTGCACTAGGAAACAGAGCCATCCCAGTAAAAGAAATTTAAGTTCACACGTTATTTTCTGTGGTATATCTATGGTCAGTTACTACACCTGGCACAGGGTCATTCACTGAACTATAGAAGCCAAGTGCTTCTGAAGTATCTGTGGGCTGTTGACTCACACATGTACACAGATTAAAACTGGATATGTAAGTACTTAGGGCCCACAGCTGTCTGCTCCACTCCTCTCCCAGTTCAGCTGCCCTTGCAGCTGGAGAACTGTCAGCAGACAAAACAAGTTCTAAGCTGGCATAGTGTGCCTTCAGTCCCATTTGACAAACAAGGATCAGTATGGAATTTTCTTAATGCACAATGCTGTAATCTGCACCAGGTCAGGGTCCAGATCCTGACTAGGGAAATCCCTGTAGCTATAAAGAGGACAGACTTAAGCAGGGACACAGAGCACTCTGTTGTAAAGTCTGTCCTCATTACTTTAAGAGGCTATTTGCATTCAGCATGAACAGGCTTGACATTGAGGGATACTATTCTGTCTACCTTTTGAAACGTGAATATCATGATTAGCTTTTAAATAATGAGTGTTTTCCTATAACAGGTCTCAGTTCATGTTACCCCAGCTTTCATACCACCATTTCTTCTCCCAATTGGCGACGTTGACATTACTTACACAGCAACCGATAGGTCAGGCAATGAAGCAAGGTGCACATTCAATGTCAAGGTTATTGGTAAGTGCTGGTAAAAATCACTGGGAAGGCTGTCTGTCACAGCTGAAATCTTCTTATTTGTGCAGAAAGAGATTGTGAGTCAGTGTGGCCTTTATGTGTGCAGTTACAAGCCCAGGAGTATTGTAATCTCCATAAAGACTTTGCATCTGTGCAGTCACTGCTTGCAATGTTCAGTTTGGGGTGTATTTTATTCTGCTTTCCTTTCTGACTGTTAAGGTTTCTCCTCACATTGGTTTCTTAAATGCTTTATTGCATTGTCAGTTGTTGCCTTCATCATCAATCTCTACTTAATTCTTGAGAGACTCCATCAAAGTTTCCGAAGTTCACACATATTACTGATGCATATCATTATTCAAGTATTTTTGTCAGACAGTTGTGTTATTCAGGAGTCCTGCAGGTTGCCCAAGGTTTGCTCTGTAGAAGACAAACACTGCAGAAACTTCAGTGGAATAATTACTGCTATCCATTCACTCAGCATCCTCCAATAGCAGAAATTTCCAAGTGTGCACCTTTGTTGTATCTTCTGATATGAAATTAAAGCTGCTGTTCTGGTTATAGATGCTATTTGAGTGTGGCAGTCATTCTGTAAGCTAATGTCATGCCATCTTTTCAAATTCTGCAGATGCAGAACCTCCCGTAGTTGACAGATGCAGATCTCCACCACCTGTGCAAGCAGCAGAAAATGACTACCCAGCAACATGGGAAGAACCAGAATTTTCAGACAATTCGGGTGAGATAGTGCTCCCCAAAACATACATGTGATAGTGGAAGGCTAGAGAACTGCACCTGTTCACCCTTGATCCCTTGGAGTTGAGATTTGCTGAGGTTCCTTTTACTTAGTTATTTTTAAGGACACGTAATTTTGGAGATTTGCTGCCATTTCCTTTTCCATTTGTCAAGGCTGGGTATGAGCAAGACTCTTTTACTTACCAATGCTTTAGGTTGTCTTTTAACACTTCTAGGTGGTCCACTGACTGTCACCAGGAGTCATGCACCTGGAGATCTCTTTCCCAAAGGAGAGACAACAGTCCAGTACACAGCTGTGGATCCTTCTGGCAATAACAGGACATGTGAGATCCACATTGTCATCAAAGGTGTGTTGTCTTCAAATTCTGGCCAAGACCTGGCATTGTTTTAACTGAATATCGTAAAGGATGCAGAATTGTTCCATCTCCTCATTTAGTTATTCCAATTTTGTACTAAGGTAACTTGAAGGCAGTCAAAATATTTGACCAATAAATAAATTGTCTACAACTGAAGTGGCACAGCAGTGAATTTGGTTCTATAAATTCAAATTGCATTTAAAAGCATTGAAATTATGATTCATTAAACAGTAAAACTTACCATTTTTGCAATACTGTGTGAAATGTATTATTAGGTGTTACTCAAATTTGGCTTCAAATCTGTGGTTAAACGGAAAACTTTCTGCCAGTTTTTCTGTAATTACATGCAAATACTGCAGCAGATAATAAAACACTCTTTAGATCTTGGAATATGCCTGTACCTATAGATATACTTCTGCATTTTGTTTATTGCATAGACATCCCTTCCCCACAGTTCACTTTCTCATTAAAAATCCAAACAATAATTTGGCAGATAAATTATTAAGAATGAAAAAATCTACTTCAGATCTGCCTTCTACTTTCTATGTCTCACATCTGTATAAAAATATCTGCTAGTGAAGAGAGATTTTTAAGATCATGTAGACTGGAATTTTGGTTATAGCTTTCAGGAAGGGTAAGTTGTAAATGAATGTGCTGGTCTGTGATAAGCTCTAAATCTTAGCCAGAACCAGCCGGTGCTTAGAACTAGCATTGAGTCAAGGTCTATACCACCTCAGACCTTTTGTGGTTCAGTGTTTGTGACATAGTATTTACAGACATTCACAAGTTCCTTCACAGTTGGCCTGAAAAATTAATCATAACTGAGGTTATGAGGTTATCCTAAGATGATTCTAATATCGTATGTTTTGTGATGGTGCAGAATAGGCTATATTTAGTCTCAGAATTCAAGATGTAATATAATTTATTAGAATTCATTGTATAAAGTTCATGTGAAAATTTAGATTTATATTTTATCTTATTTTAGTAAATAGTTTTTCACATGTATAACATTTTTTAATGTTTTCTGGTTTTCCAATTGAAATGGCAATTGGAAAATTGGTCATTTGAGAATTATTTAGCAGTAGCCTGATCCTGACTTTATGGATATAACAAATAATACTTCCACAAACTTCAACAGGGGCAAGATCAAGTCTATACTAGTAACTTTTGGAAATCCTATCAGTATTGTTTTCATGCAGGATCATTTATTTTACCACATTAATCAGTATACAAACCTTTGTAATTTTCGTAGGTTCTCCCTGTGAAGTTTCCTTTGAGCCTGTGAATGGGGATTTTATATGCACAACAGATGAAGCAGGAGTTAATTGCACATTGCACTGTGCAGAGGGTTACAGCTTTTCAGAAGGATCAAGTGAAAATTACTATTGTGCATATGATGATGGTCTCTGGAAGCC
Organism: Prinia subflava; assembly: GCF_021018805.1. Lineage (NCBI taxonomy): Eukaryota > Metazoa > Chordata > Aves > Passeriformes > Cisticolidae > Prinia > Prinia subflava. The sequence goes on along the minus strand of NC_086283.1, from coordinate 65,340,489 downwards.
CCCTTATTCTCCAGAGTGGCCTAGCTGCTCTTGTAAGTCTTACTGTTACTCAAAGTGTCTTTTTAATAGAAATACAACAGTCTTTGTGACTTGCTGATCGAAATGCATAGTGTGTGCTGTGCTTACATATCTAATCACCACCAGATTAGAAGAGTTTGTGTTTTCTTTGAGAGGGACACATGCAAAACTTCAGTGCTGGAATTTTCCACGTCGTGAAATTTTTATAATAAATGTATTAGAACTACATTTGAAGCCAGTCTTGGTACCATGTTGCATGCACTTCCATCAGAGTCAATTTCTTGTTTTCAAGCAAGAAAAGATCAGTGTTTTGGCTATGAACAAATGAGAGTTATGCTTCAGAGCTACCAATTCAAAATCCTTAACTTGGACACTTCGGAACTTTGCTTAATTCCTGGATAAGATTTTTATATTTAGTCTAGCAGCATTACTAATAAGACTTCTATATTTATTGCTTTCCTCTCAGAAGTTAGCATGGAGTTTAGTTGACAGGTCATAGGTTTCTTCCATTAAGAAAATGCTAAAGTAGAAAAATCAGCTGGGTTTTAATTTGTTTTAACTTTTCCAGTAAATTTCATGCCTGCCAAAGGGTCATATCATTGGCTGAGATGTAAGTGATCCATTTGGATTGCTGTTTCAGAGACTGTGCTTCTTACCTTCTTGTATTTCAGTTTTAGCCTGAATTATCTTTGATTTTAGTTCTGAAGCTCCTGCACTGATCAGTAAAAATTTATTTCTCCAACATTTTTCAGTAAATCGTTTTGCAAACCATGGATTCAAATCCTTTGAAATGCTCTACAAAGCAACGCGATGCGATGACAACAATCTTCTAAACACCTTTACTGATGCATTTCAGAGTGCACTTGGTAAAATGGTAGGTTAGTAGATACTCCTTCCCTTTACATACTTCTTGAGAAATATTGTTACTTTTTCCAAACAACTAATTTTGTACAAGGAAATTGACAGCAGAAGCCCATAAGTGAAATCTGAGCTTTTTCAGAGAGTGACAAGTTATTTTTAAAAATAAAGGTATTCTTTAAAATAAAGATTCACTGGCATTTTAATGTTATTCAGTTTAGTCTTCAATGTGGACTTGTATGGGACAGAATTTATGCAAGTGTCCAAGTAGTTTAGGGAGCTGCAGCTTGTAGATTTTCAGTAGGCTTCTAAAGATAGCCTGTGTAGTTTTGAAATCCTCAATCAATTGTCCCCTCAGTGCTGTTTTTGAAAGTTGGATGTGATCATAAAATAAATGCATTTTATATAGAATATATACAATACATAACCAAAGAGTAGGAATGAACACACATATATGTGTGTTCACACACACATACAAATGGATATATTCCATGTTTGGTGTGTACATCCAGGCACTCAAATCCAGTAGCAGTGATCTGCCCAGGTTTCATGAGTTTCTGAGGTCTGACTCTTATCATTAAGAACTGCATGATACTGAATTTGGAGAGGTCCTGTCTTTCTTCTCTGCCATACTCTTGCTTTCCACTTCAATATCACAACCTCCCCTGTTAACCCACAAATCTCTCCTCAGCTGAAAAGTAGAAGCAGCAGAACATTGAGTTCTGATCCCAGGAATGGATGTCCAGGCCTAGTGCAACATCATTTTTCCAGTACAGAACACTGAGCCTCTACAGGTTTTTTGCAGAACACAGTCCACATTCTAATAAAAGGATGCCTACTAATTAAAAGACATTGTTAGTACATAGAGATCATGGGCACACTCCTGCAACTTTGGAGCATATGCCGCTAATGCTTGTCAGATGGCTGAAAACTTAGGTGACATGTCAGGCAATGTCACTTGGACATAAATGTCTGACATAACTCTCTTGCTCTGATTTGTTCTTTCCAGCAAAGAAGTCTTGACTGGTTTTATTTCTGTTTCTTTCCATGGTACGATCAGGTTCCAGTGCTTGGACTGTTCCTATTGGCAAGTAAAAGATAATAAGGAAAAAATGGGTAGTGATCTTTCCAAGCAATTACATCAAAATGCAACGATCTGGAAAAACATTCAGAAAGGCCGTTTTGAATATGTTTATTCCTATTCCCAAGAATTTGAAATTCTGCCAGAGATGTGAAAAGTAGGAATAAATGGGCAGGAGCATCTTTCAAATGAATGTTGATATAGACAAAACAAAACTACTTCAAAACACAGCCTATTGCCCCATTTTCTTGAAACCTTTCTGGAAAAAGCAAAAAAAAATGCATACTTAATCAAAAATCATGCATTTATCTATTCTTATGTAATCAATCTCCACTGGTTTTTTTGGAGGGAAAAAAATAAACAATACCAGAAATGTTCTTGATGAGATTTCTGTTGTGTGATTTCTGACTTGTGATTTCTATCCTCCTGAGATTTTTTTCCCTCTCCCCTGAGATATTTTGGCACATAAATCCCTTTCCTTGAGTAGGGAGAGGTGGATATGAAGAAGTAAAGTTTGAAAGCTAGAAAAAAGTAACAGCATTGTTGTAAGCCTGACAGAATTACAAGTAACATTTATGGAAATAGCACAGGTGCTTTATAAATGTGAGCTCTCTAGTCCTCTTCGGCAGGGAGAAAAATGCCTGAATTTATTTCTGTATTCTGGGATTTGTCATGCAAGAGTCATTAATTGTAAGAGTAATGAATTGACATCTTCTCCTGAAAAACCCCAATCTTTTATAATGAAGATATTGTAGTTGTGCAAGTAGCTTTCTTGTTTCTGAGCTGTATCAATAAAACATAAATCTTCTAAAAGACCATGCCAGGGTTATAAGAGAGAGAGAAATCTAGTGCTGCTTGCAGAACCAGTGCTTTACACTGTAATTAAAATTTTTTGTAAGTCAGAGGAGATGGCGATGTTTTATGTTTTTAAAGTTATTCTTCTTTATGTTGAAAGGTCCCATCATTCTGTAATGATGTCGATGATATTGACTGCAGATTGGAAGATCAGACACAGAAACACTGCTTGGAATATAATTATGATTACGAAAATGGATTTGCCATTGGTAATTATTGATTCCTTAGCTTCTTAGCCATCCAGGTTTAATGCAGCATGATTCCTGCCACAATGTCTTTAGTAAGATTTTTTTTTTAAGTAACTGTGGTGCTCATAAGATAATAAGTAATTACATAAACAGTTTTATAAAAATATTGTGGAACTCTTTTAGGTCTTGTATCAATGCTGCTTCCTATGTAGTGTGGAGGAGAATTTCCTGGTATGCCTTATGGTGGGAAGGGAAAAAAACCACACACACACAGAGTCCTAGAAACAGGCTTCATTAGCCTAGAAAAAAGGAACTTCTTAAAAGCATACAGTTTAAAACCAAAATCCTGAAAAGCTACAAAAAATTGATTTGGAGATTGATAAGAAAATGAAGAGCTTCTGTGATGCCAGTTCAGATCTGCACAGAATCTTCACTGTGTAGAGCTATATGCACTTAAGTTGGCCCATTTGGTGTGAAAATACCTCCTGTATGCAAGGGCAGATTTTGCACCATGACTGTGGCTATATCAGAGTGAAAGCCATAACCATCCTAGTGGTTATTCCCACTCTGGTTTATGCCAAAGTAAGTTGTCCTTTTCGGTCCATTTTTTAACAGCTTGGTGTCCGTGTTGTACTGCTGGTATTCTTGGCCTTTCTGAGTCGCAAAGGGGTGCTGAGAGCAGAAAAGCTGAAAGTGGATAACTTACATTACCTATGTTAGCAGGAGGCATTTTGGTAGTATCACATCAGAATCTGTCATAGGACTGTGTCTCTTTTACAGGTTCATAGGGGAGTTACTTGGTAGAACTTCCTGCTTATGCACATCTTTTATAATGCTTCACTCTGAGAGCATTTGTTTGTGTTCAGACACAGAGAAGGTCTGGATGTTCAGTCTGCAGTTGCCATCAGGGTTAAGATGAATGCTGGTGACAGCTGGAACTAATCTGTAAAGGCATGTGGAAAAAACAGTGTTACAGACATGGAATGTAGTGTCCTATGTTCTTCTGGTTCATGTCAACCTCTTACCAGAATAACCTTGTTGCTGTTTTTCAGCAATTTATCATAATTTTACACTGTTGAAGCAGGAGAGAAGGACTCTCCTCAAGGCATAAGAGACAGCAATTAAGAAAATTAGTTGTGAAACACTCACACGATATTAAACTGTGGGGTTAACTTGTCCTAGTTACCACTGTAAATAAAACATAATCTTGGTGATGCTAACAGAAAATTGGCAGATTTCTTTCTCTATCTTCATGTTTTTTAAAAAATAATCTAGATCAATGAAATAGACCACATCATTCTAGATTTGGTTATGAAAAAGTAGAAGAAAATATTTTGGTTAAAAGTGATGAAGAACATTAGACAAGGTTGAATTTGATTCACTGTGCTTAACAACAAATGCCTGTCTAGGGTTAATACATGGATAAGACATGGATGTCTTTTCTGAGAGGACAGACAACATTAGACTGTTCAGGAGTTGTTAGAAGAAGATGCAATGGAGACATGGCATAGGCTATGCTGTCTGTTAGTAAGCAAGAAGTGGAATCAAGGGCAATGTGGAATTGTTGAAGAAGTTGCTGGCAGGTGAGGGTGCAGGTGAGGATTCATGCAAGACAGAGGAAAAGAAAGAATTGCAACATATAAATTTTATAACTTGTTCTTTAAAGCTTTGTCTAATTTCATCCTAGGATAGGATGAAATAGAATATCAGTTAGGAGTAAGATTTTTCATTAGTAAAAATGCAGGTACACTAACCACATGGACAGAATCAAAGTCAGCACATATCATCTGGACCTTCAAACAAATTATATTGGAGTTGTATTTTAGAAATAAATATGGGTACTTATTTTCCACATTATATTGCTTTTCTTTTTGTTTTTTTTTTCTTAATGTCCCGCAGGACCTGCTGGCTGGGGAACAGCAAATCACCTGGATTATTCCTATGGTGATTTTGTTGATGCAGTACAAGGAGAAGACTTATCCAAGCATCTCTCTGCCTCTGTAAAAGCAGCACCTGCTCGGGTCAAAAGGCATAAGCTGAATGTTCCAATGACTGACCAAAAAATCAAGTTAATATTTAACATTACAGGTGAGACAAGTCAAAACACCAGACTTCTCTGCATCCTTCTTTTTAAAAATTGTGTCTCTAACAAATTCAGTAAAACTTCTTCAGCTCACAGAAGACTGGTGAAGATGCAGATGGCAGTTCTCTGACACATTCATAGTCCCATTTCCTCACAGACTTTCTTCTTGAGGATCTCTTCTTGAACAGTCTTGTGTTCATGGAGAGCTTTGTGCACATGGCCTCCTTTTCACTTTCCACTGATAAGCTTGGGTGTTCCACTCTTGATAAATTCCAGAGTACACTGGAAGTACAGCTGACTGCAAAATCTGTGTGTATTTTGTGTTTGCTGTTTATGTTCCAGCTAGCGTACCACTGCCCGACGAAAGAAATGATACATTGGAACTGGAAAACCAGAGACGGCTCCTTAAAACTCTGGAAACAATCACAAACAGGCTGAATAGAACTCTCAACAAGGAACCTATGTATTCTTTTCAGTTTGCATCTGAACTCATTGTAGCTGACACCAACTCACTGGAGACCGAGAAGGCCTTTCTTTTCTGCAGGCCTGGTTCTGTGCTGAGAGGAAGAATGTGTGGTAAGCCAGATGACTTGTTTAGTATGTGTATTTTAAATCCTTTTGCAAAACAAGGTTTTAGAGCATGTTTGCAGAGGGTTATGATTTGACACAGTCCAGTGCTTGCAGTCTCCCGTAACAATAAACTGCAAAAATGCTTTGCACAGTTTGACTTCCAGAGGATGTTTATGTTCCTAACCAAGGCCCGTGGAAAACGGATGCTTTGTATCCAGGATTCCTCTCCCAGGGGGAAATCAGGCATATCCATGCTTGGCCATACAGAGAAAACAGTACTTGGTATGCAGTCTTTTAACCCTGTTAGTCCTGTGAGTGATGTGTAGCTAACATGGGGAATTGGATTCCATTTCCTGTGCATAGTTAAATCTTTGCAGTGTTCCAGAGAGATACCCTATCTGCTGAGGAACAGAGTCACATTTCATAAAAAAGATGGGAACTCCAGGGACAAGAAAGGTATGTATGATTTTTTACTCTGAGGGAAACTTAGGTTCCAACATTACATTACAGTCAACTGCCCGGTGGGTACCTATTACTCCCTGGAGCATCTTACTTGTGAAAGCTGCTGGACTGGATCGTATCAAGATGAGGAAGGGCAAATGGAATGCAAAAGTTGTCCATCTGGTAGCTATACTGAGTATCTACACTCTAGAAGCATCTCCGAGTGCAAAGGTAAGAACTTTTGCCTTATGGGGACAGCCACTTCTGAATTCTTGGTGACATCTTTTTGGACCCCGTGGTGAAAGTACTGGAATGAAGCTAGCCTGTGAGACGAGGAGCAGTCCTAATGGCACTTTAATGCATATGCATAGGGAAATAGATCTAAGTTTTCACCACTGCTCTAGTATGCAGGATGCCCGAGCAGAGGTTTTGAAAAGAGCTGGCCTTTGATGCTTTGTTTAATTTCTGTCTTTCATTTCTGCATTTTTCAGACCCTAATACACTTAAAATAACTCCACTGTCCTACTTGCCAGCTGCTCTCCATCCTACCCTACAGTGCAAACACTGAACAGCACAGAACCACTATGTGTTCATGATTTCTTCTGAAAAGGAAATACCTAGTTTGATTTAATTGTTATTAAATTAAAATGTCTAAACGAATGTCTTTATTGCCATTAGTTTTGCTGATTAAAATGAGTAACTGAGTTGCAGTAAATCATCTGTGAGGCTGATTGGAGGGAATTTACTGTTCAATAATTCACAATTGCACTATCAGTACCTTACCACAACTGGTTTTTTTGGTTTTTTTTCTCTTTGTACCCATGAGGTCCTTCAGAGTAGAGTATGCTCCAGATATAAACATTCCTTGTGATGTGCGTTGCAATTTCAACATTATTTTCAGAGATCAGGAGCCATGTTTCCTATTGGACATTGTTTAGTCTTTCTAAACTTTTTTGCCTTATAGCTCAGTGCAAACAGGGAACATATTCACCTAATGGTCTTGAGACATGTGAAACATGTCCACTTGGAACATATCAGCCATCATTTGGATCTAGGAATTGCATCTCTTGTCCAGAAAATACATCAACAGTAAAAAGAGGTGCAGTGGATATCTCAGCTTGTGGAGGTTTGTAACAAAATGGGTAATAATTTTTTTTAAACTAAATATTAAAAATGTTCAAAATGTTGTTTAAACATCAGCTAATATAATCCAATTTATCTGCCTGAGACTGAATTCCTCTTCTGGTTAAATGTAGACCAAGGAACATTTTTCAGCAAAATAATGGGTCATTTCCTGTTACCAATTACCCTCCTGATCCTTATATAATGAGGAATAAAATTAGATATGTGATGGGTACCTAAATGAAAATAAAATCTTTTTCATTACAGAAGAGAAAGGGAATTGTCACTATTATTTCTTCCTTGTTTTCTATACAAAAATTCTGAATTTTAACACATCTGTTTGTTTTATAATTTGTTCAAAGAAATTCTCCTCAATTGTCTTTGGCAAGCTTTGCAAGAAAAATTACCAGAGAAATAGTCTGTAAGGATTCATGGTCCTAAAAGGTCTTATCTTTGTCCTTACTCCTTCTTGAAGGGGGAAAAAACAACAACAACAACTAAAACAAACAAACAAACAAAAAAACCCCTGAAACTAAAAAAACCAACCAAACAACAATAACCAAAAAAAAGGTGTGAAAGATAAAAGGGAAGTTCCATTTAAAAGCTGGCCCCAGAGCAAGAAAAGTATTAAAATGAAATACTTTCCAGATATTTCCATAATCCTTTGAGAACAACATGGCATCTCACAGAAGATCCTAAATTGACGTTTCCTGGAGTTGTGAATTCCTGGCAGACATCATCCTGTTCCTTTAAATCTAAGACGAGACTATGACAGGAGAAGAGAAAGTGATAAAAAAAGAGGTGGAGGGAAGTAAGGTGGATGTACAAGAGATCAGGTCACTCAGAAAGGTTTTCTTCCTCTTGCAGTACCATGTCTTGCAGGCGAGTTCTCTCGTACAGGTTTGACACCTTGCTACCCTTGTCCCAGAGACTACTACCAACCAGACCCGGGAAAGTCTTACTGCTTGTCTTGTCCCTTTTATGGAACAACAACTGTTATTGGTGCCAGATCCATCACAGATTGTTCAAGTAAGCCAAATTATCTCTGCTGGATAAAGTGAGTAAGGGATATATCTAAGGGATAGCCAGAAGCAATCTTAAAAGAAAACATCCCAGGTACTCTCTGGACAAATGTAGGACTTTGATTTCAAGCAGTGAAGTTCTCAGCTGGTTCTGCCTACTGGTGTTTCCTCTGTTTTGAAGACTAACACTGATACATGCCAAGGCTCAATAAATAGAGTATACATATGCAGTGTGTGTGTACATTGCCTATGCCTCCCACATATGCTATAGGGAGAAATATATATAAATATACACTAATATGCATATGCATGCGTGTGTCTGCTTACAAAAACATATAAAATATTTTTATGTGTACACACATGTATATGTTTTAGAAATGTATGTCTACAAATACATATTTTTGTAATGGGTACTGTAAGATTTGCTTTTTATTCCCAAAAATTCATTTATTTCAGCATAACTTTAGGCACATTACTAACATGTAGTTATATTGCCCCCACAGAATAGGGACCTCGCTACACTCTGTTATTAATAGTGCTTTGATATCTTTACCTTTTAGGTTTTGGCTCTACTTTTTCAGCAGCTGAGGAAAGTATAATGATGGTACCAGCCCTCCCAGAAAATATCAGCAAGCAGTACAAAGTCAGCAGTCAGGTAAGGACAAGTGTTATTTTCCAGTGTTATCTCCAATGAAAGAAAAAGCACTTCATGCAGCAGTAAACAAGTTAGGCCTTTTTAACCGTACTCCTTTTGCTGACTTTATTTCCTGAGGAGATGAAAGCAATGGTTAAGAGGGGAGCACTCAAACTCTCTTTGTAATCATAGAAGAACTTTCATTGAACAGAGGAATTGGCATCAGCTGTTGACAATCTTAAATTCTGGTTTTGAAGCTTTCACCTGATGTATGAAATACTTACTATGTTCATAAAAGAAAAGTAAACTACATGGAAGAGGTTCAGACAAAGTATCCAGAAAAGGTATATTGACTGTGTTCAGTCATCTGAGGTATTCCATATGCTGAGTTCTAGAAAATGCTACCAGACATCTAAGTCTCAGATGTAAAATCTTGAGTTTAGATATTGTAACACAGATACACTTGAGAGGAGGCAAGCAGAGTGCCCTTCTGTTGTGAGTAACCTCTCTGAGATACAGGCAAGTCCTCGTGTTAAACTAGTCTAGTGACAATGTTTGCTGGAGATGCCTCCCTACACCCACCCCCTCACCCCCAGTCTGTAACTTTTGACACAACTGCTTTGATTGAGTTGCACTTTGGGATATTGTGTAAACAGGAGCAGAGCTGACTCATGAGAAATTGGGCCTGAACCACTACATAACACAGTAACAGGTGACAAATTGATATCCTATGGGTTTAGTTGACCATATACTCAAGGGCTTTGATGAATTCAGGTTTGCAAAGACAGGAGAAATAATGCTACACAGTGAAGTTCCCTGCCAGGTCACCTGATAGCCAATAGCAGGCAGTGATTAGCTGATGTAGAGGGATGCAAAGTGGAGAACTTGCATATAAATATAGCTTAATATAAGCTGTGAATCATAGGTCAGATATTTTTGAGGAGATTTTGCTAAATAAAATGTAATTTTAAAATAATATTCAGATTTGTGGTATTTTTCAGTAGGAAAAAAATCATAAGTGGTTAGCATGCTGATAAAACAGAGGAATTAGAAGCTAGTGCTGGTGACTGTTTTTATCCCATCTTTCCAAAGTGGCCAATGGGGTATACAGTTTAAAACTAGAGTATTGTGTACCAGTTTTGTTGTAATTGTATTGTTTATGCCTTTGTCAGGTCTTTCATGAATGTTTTCTGGAGCCATGCCACAATAATGGGACATGCAAGCAATTGGGAAGTGGATATATTTGCATATGCCCACTTGGATATACAGGTAAAAATCCGGGAAGCAGGCAAGCTAGCTAGTACTTCATGATGCCCTTAAAATTAATAAGTATAAAGGAGCGAAGCATTTCAGTATCACCTAACCAATTGGAATATTCATCACATATTCAGAATATATAAGAAAACAGGTACTTCTTCATGTCCTTGCTGAATTATGCTGTGTTTTGCAGAACAGTTTTTGAATTATATTTCTTTTAATGTAATTCGTGGATGAGAAAATTCTATCGCCTGGAAATATTTATGATTAACAAAAGCTAGAAATTTGCAGCCTTGACAGCTAATTCCACCTGTACAGAGACTGTACTTGTCTTCAGTGTTAGCTACCCAGTGTTAGCAATGTTGCTTCAAATCAATGAGATGTCTTATAATTGAGCTGTTATCAAGTAGTTATTTTTGATTGCCACTCTCTGAAGCTGATCAGTCTCTCGCCCAATGTGCATCACACCTTTCTAACATTTGTCTCAGGTGTGTGTTAAAGCACAATCTAATGAAAAGATAATAAACCTGAATGTCTGCTATGTAGGCAGTTAATTATGTTTTCCTACATTAATTAGTCATGGGATCCATTTTTCAGAACAATTTTAAATTTTGTCTTCCTATTCGCAGTCCTTTATTTTGCATTCCAGGCTTGAAATGTGAAACACAAGTTGATGAGTGTAAGTCATCTCCATGTCAAAACAATGGAATATGCAAAGACGGCATTGGGACCTTTGTTTGCCACTGTCAACCAGGCTATTCAGGTAATTTGTTTCACTTCATAGCTTTTCTTCAGACAGGCTTGGTTTCTGTGCCAAGTAGGTAACACAAAGCACAAGTGCCGTGTAATTCCATATCAAATTACAACAGGAAAATAATATGATCTACAGGTTAGAGAAAGGTTCTACTATATGTCAATAGATTTTGAAATAAAAGGACAAGCATACAGGGATAGGGTGTGGGAATGTGCGTGTCTCTGTGTGTGCATGTATCCTTCTCTTTTGTGACATTTCTGGTCTGAAAAAAGGAATAAGGTTTGGGGAATTAGTAAATACTAACAGGGAAAGTGCTTGTGAGACTGCCCAACTAGACACAGCTTTTATGCTGTTGCTGCAGCCCTATGAATAAGTGAGTGGGGTTTTGCTTATATTTTTTTCTGAGTGTTTTTAACTGTGACCTAGACGTACAATGAAGGTATTGAAATCTGCAGGGAAACTTGACATGCTTGAATAGCTGGCCAAAACAGCACCTGATTCTAAATATGGAAATAAACTCCTGAGGAGATAATTTAGTGTAATTGAAAACAGCTTTGCATTTTGCATTAGAGAAATGCTCTCCCTCGTTGTTCATGTTTGTGACTGTACATTTATTGACATCAGTATTAGCTGGATGGGTTTTTAAACGTTATAAAGATACCCTATGGACTTTGCATCTTGATCCCAGGATCTAAATAACACAGATAATCTCTGTAGCTGTTGCAGTAGTGCAGTTGGTCACATAATTTTGTCACCTGCTCTCAGTAGCCTTTTGTCATGCTGGTGGTGGGTTATTGTTCTGTTGTCCACGTCCAGTTGCTGCAGCATACAGTCTGTGACCTTGTCTTGATCATGCCTTGCAATCCTTGCTGTTCAAAGGTCTCTTGTGTGAGGAAGACATAAATGAATGTAGCTCCAGTCCATGTTTGAACGGAGCCCACTGTGTTGATGACAAGAATGGTTACCGCTGCACCTGTGCAAAAGGGTTCACAGGTACACCTTGTTCACTTTGAGTCAGCCTGTACTCTTTCTGACCAAAAATGTGTCTTCCTACCCCACCCAAAGTATTTCCATCTCAATGCTATATAGCAATAAATATAATATACTACATGTTGATATGAATGTAAGTTATGGATGTTCCTTAGGTCCATCTAATCTCTGACTCTCTGTAGTGTAAGCGTACTTCAGAAGGATTTACTAAGTGCTAGAACTTCAATTACTAATTTTGCCATGAACTTGCTCTGTGATGTTAAGGAACAAATAGCGGCATTCTGTTGGGTTCAAATTGTAATTTTTAATTTTATTTAAAAATAAAAATATTTTAGCAGTAGATAAAATGGTCTATACTAAAGCTACTCCGTAATCCCATACTTTACTTCCACAGATTTCTGTAACAAATACACATATCTGTTGATTATCATGTTGCCAAAGAGCTCCAGCATAAAATCACGAGCAGTTTCAGTGCTTGTGACATAGAGCCTCTTTCACATCATGAATCACAGAATCATGTGTTTCTGGCTTTCACATCTCTCCTTAGAGTCAGGGTTTCAGCCAAAGGTCTTTTATAGTAGCTTTTCATGGGTTGCTCAGAATAGTTTCTCAGGTGGTTCCCTGGTTCATCCCCAGTTAGTCATGTTTAAATTCAACGGTTTGCTACATGTTATTTCTGTAACTGTTAAGATGGTTCCCATAATTCTTCTGTGTTTACTTAACCTCTGTTAATGGAGTAAATTCCAAACCTGCATGGCTATTCTGATGTTTACTTTTCCTCAGAAGATCAGCAACACCCCATTAAAAACAGAGATGGGTTAACAACCTCCTTAGGCAAATTCAATCTAGAGCTGTTACTTTGTTCTTTTTTTCTCTCAGGTGATCACTGTGAAAGGGAGATGAACGAATGCCTTTCAAACCCATGTCTTAATAGGGCTGTTTGTGAAGATCGAGTTGGAAGTTTCTCATGCAAATGTCTCCCAGGTTTTACTGGTGTCTTGTGTGAAAGAAACATTGATGAGTGTCTAAGCAGACCCTGTAGGAATGGAGCTACATGCAGAGACGGTATCAACAGCTTCAGGTGAAAAACAGATGATTGATCTAAAATAATGTGGAAAGTCAGACACATTTGAGGTGCCTCAGCCTTCTTAAATTTCAGTAAGCATATTTTGGCAGCTGATCCAAAATAAGTGGTCTCTGTCACCAAAGGAGATCTTAAAAGACAAGAAAATATGTCCTTGACTTGACTCTTAAAAAATTCCAAGGAAAACAGCAAAGAAAATATACAGAGTTTGAAATGTAAGCATGGTAGGACTCCATGGTTTTAATACTGATCTTCCAAAAGATGTCCATTTTCCCAGACTTCAGGGGTTTATCTTGCTTTCCACGGAAATAATACGTGATGACCAATTATGTACCTGGTAATACTACATTTCTTTAGCTTGGAAAGACAGGGATAGCTGTACATATAAAGCCTATAGAGGTTAAGATACCCAGTGGAAAAATCCAGCTATTTAATTTTATGACTTAGGGTATCTGAACTCAGATCAGAAGCTACAAATGCCAGTGGAAGTATCATATCCTAGATCACTATATAAAAAGATGGGCCAGCTGTTAACATCTGTGTTTAGTAAAACCTTGGTTTTCTGAGTATCACAGGTCTTGATATCTTTATACTGGCTTTATTTTTCCTATATGTAGGAAGGTGACTGAAAAGTTGAATACCTCTGATCTTTAATTCCATGTATGTAAGAGGTATGTTTTACCCATGGAAGTGCAATGGTTATGTCTCACAATTTCATATAAAGAAATGCAGGCTGTTTAAATATTGTATTGTCCCTGTCCAGAAGTGATATTATGCAGCTAATAGAATGCAAGCATGCTTAAGAGGAATGACCAGAATAAAACTCCATTAATTCTGTAGTACATCATTGGTTGATTTTTTTGTATTTAATAATAATAATAATAATAATAATAATAATAATAATAATAATAATAATAATAATAATAATAATAATGCAGATCTGGCCTTGTAGCCAGAATTCTTTGTTATGACAGCTGTCACCTTTGATGTGTGCTTCTCTTCCTCCATAGGTGTCTGTGTGTGACAGGATACACAGGACTGAACTGTGAAGTGAACATCAATGACTGTGACTCCAGTCCCTGCTTAAACCAAGCCACCTGTGTGGATGCCTTGAACTCGTACGTTTGTAAATGTCCCCCTGGCTTTACAGGCAGCAGGTGTGAAACAGGTACACAGGACCAAGTGAAAGAAAAAGGTGGCTTGACTAAGTCTCTGTGCAAGATTTGCACTGGCTGGGCTGATTTCATACAGCTTCCCCAGAAAGCAGCTAGGGTGGTGGGACTGTGAGAGGATGAGCGAAGCCTGTGTGACTGCAGCGTTAATAAGTGTAATTGCAGACAAGTAACACCATGTGCCTATGTCATTTCTAAGGCATGGTTCTATCTTTTTAATACCCAGTAGGACTATTGAATTTATTTTATATTTACACTATGTATCTAGGTAGATCTTTCTGTTTCTTGTATTTTGTAGGGCTTTGCATCACAGGGTCAGAGATTAGTGAGGGGTAGTCTTAGCTTCAGAAGTCCAAAAGGCATCAAGTTCCCTACATGCAAAAGGGTATCAAGTTTGCTGTGGACAGCTGGCATGGGTGACATCCATTGCACAAATTCCAGGGGGGATACTGGAGACATTTGAACCACAAGGCTCAAATCCGTCTCCACAAATTTATAAAGTAGCTGGTGAATCTTTACACAGAGGCTGTGTTGATTTCCCAAAGACAGTAGACAACATGCAGGACATTTGCCCTGCCATCTTATGTCAGAGTTTAACACCCACCATTCAAGAGAGCTCCACTTGATAACATCACATGGAGCATCCTTGTAAAGCATGTCACCGTGCACTGAACTGCAGCACAGAAGTGCTGTCCCCTACCAGGGCTGTGTATTTCAGTAAGTCCAGAACAGGAAAAATCTTGGGTTGTCTGGGGGTTTTTCTTCATATCTTGATTAAGTGGAACCAGCTGACTATACTTCTTTATGTTGTTGGATGGTGGATGGTGGACAGATATGTCATTTCAGAGGACAGAGAAGAAAGGTTCATGTTCATTGCTAGATAATCAATGTCTTTTCCAGGTATTTGTCTTGAAATGCTGTATTCTAGCCTTGGAAAGCTCTGTATGCTGGCTGATGTTAGACTGCCAAAAGTTCTTTCTACCTCAATTTAATTTAGTGAATAATTTTTGTAGATGGGCTCCTGTTTATTGCATTTGCTTAGATTTCACTGGATTTTCTTTCCATATTTGTGTGAATATTGGTCTGAAAACTCTCTGTCTTTGTTGCAGAACAGTCCTCTGGTTTCAATCTTGATTTTGAAGTCTCTGGTATCTATGGATACGTCATGCTTGATGGTGTTTTACCATCTCTTGGGGACATCACCTGTGCATTCTGGATGAAATCCACTGACACCACAAACTATGGGACTCCCGTTTCTTACGCAGTAGAAAATGGAAGTGATAATGCATTTCTTCTGACTGATTACAATGGGTAAATCACAGTTTTGTTTTTCTACAGTTTACAGATATCTTGGATTGATAAAGGAAGTGTAAAACAAAAGAGTGAATATAAACTTTGCCTATTTTGGGGCAGAAAAATCTGCATCCAAACTCCCTTGAGAGAGTTGTCTCTGTTTTATTTTTCTCCTTGCTTTGTTTCCATAACTTTTTCCTCTATAGAAGAGTAATGGCAAGAGAGCAGTGAATTTAGGCAACATGATTTTTTTCTGGACTACATTCACACCTTTTCTAAATGGCTCATTGAGATAATGAGTGGAACAAATGGAACTCTGCACTCAGAGTACTTCTGACATGATTCTAAAAGCCGAGTATGACTCGCACTTTTACAAAAGCAGGGTATGACTTGTAGTGTGACTCCAAACTCAACAGGAAAATTTAGGAATCCACTATGCATCCATGACTTGAACCTTAATATTTCTTACAAAAGCATGTTACTTATTTCATCATAAATATATATATGTTTTGTATATGATAACCAACTTTCAAGTCCTCTGGGAGTGAGATATCATCTCTGATGATCTTTCAAGAGAGATTTCTCTCATAGTACAGTCACAGTTACCTTGTTAGTCAAATAACATTTCTTTGAATCATGGGGGACAGACGATGCTTTTAAAGTAGCTGCATGCAGCTGAGTATGCCTGTGTCTTCCTTCCATGCAGCTGGGTTCTTTATGTGAATGGGAAGGAGAAGATAACAGACTGTCCTTCAGTGAACGACGGCAACTGGCATCACATTGCAGTGACATGGACGTGCACAGATGGGGCATGGAAGGTGTACATCGATGGAAAACTGTCTGATGGAGGCAGTGGGCTCTCTGTTGGATCAAAAATCCCTGGTATGCTTTATTTATATTGTACCACATCTGTTGCCTTCATTCTGTTCTTATTGCAGAATATGCAAGTGAATATTTAGGTGTTTTTAGTATATATTCACGGTTTCTGGTTTTCTGAAAAGCTCGTGTTTGCTGTCCTTTTTGTGAGGACATTTCTCCTCACTTGCCATCACTGAAGACAAAATGCATATTTCTAGGTTATGTTAGTAGGTAACTTGTTTTACAGATAACACAGTTTAGTCCACAAAGGAACCTGTGCAGAGCTGGTTGGGGGATGGCTTTGTGACAGTGTCTCACTTGACAAAATAAAGTTGATCTGGCATTTCCCTTACATGTTGTGTGTTCAGGGTTGATTAGCCTTTTCCTGCTCTTTTCAGTCATATATTTGAAGTTATGTTTGTATTTTTTCCTGACAAGGTGAGGTTTGCTATTTCATTGTTTCCTGTGATCAGTCATCTGTAGAGTAGTATCAGAGGGTGTAAAAAGGAGTATCTTCAGCACTGAAGGGCTATGAAAAGCTTGCTATGATTTGGCTGCAAAGAGGTTTTGTTTTGATACTGTTCGCACACTGCCACCATCCAAATTTACACAGAATTTCAAAAGAATATTTTATTAAAATAAAAAATAAAATACTGAAGCATTTTAGTCCATAATCCTTAGGTTTGCCCCTGTCTTTCCCACTTAAATTAGGGATCTCTCCAGGGATAAGACCTAAGGAAGTGTGCTGTCTCCATTACTTTTTGACCTTACCCACATACCCTATGATGTAGAAAATGCATGTTCACGTGTTACTGGTAAAGGAGGATAAATTTAACTTGTGTGTCATGTCTCAGAGCATTGACTACCTTCAGTGTGCTTCAGAGGGTATGGAATCACATTTGACCTGTGTGACTTTGTAAGCTTTTGTTTAAAGCAGGAAATAAAAGTTAGTATTGTAAAATATGGCCCACCTGTTCAAAACTGCATTTTACGTTCCTGTTATGCTTCAAGTAATGACCTACAAGTGATCCCTTTGAGCCAGTGTCATTCCTGAAGCAGCCATAGGTGATTTCTGCTGCCATATGTATTTGACAGTCACTTCCAAATTGCTATGTTGACCTACCTCAGTCTAACATAAGGCCTCCCAGAGGTTTTACTGAGAGAGTTTGTTGAAGGCAGCTGGTCTTCACTGAAAAATCCTAGTAACATAAGGCAGCAAAATTTTTGGTTTTGCTTAGTTTTTAATCTTCTTGTGGGATCCCTATTGTAAGGCTTTGTTTCCTACTCCTCTTCAACTTCTGAGTTTAGGTGGTGGTGCACTTGTACTGGGTCAAGAGCAAGATCAAAAAGGAGAAGGATTCAACCCAGCTGAATCTTTCGTGGGCTCCATCAGCCAGCTCAACATTTGGGACCATGTACTTTCTCCACAGCAGGTGAGTCCTTAGTGCAGTGTTTGAGCAGAGGGCTCTGAACATAGGATGAACATTTGAGAAGGCATTCTAGGTTAGTATATTGGGTAGACCCCTGCTCCCACAGAAGTCAGTGGGGACCAGATGGAGCTCTGGCTTAGGGTAATAAGTTTAGTGTAGCTAGTAAAGTAGCTTTAAGCAAAACTAAATCTGGTAAAATCAACACTGAGTCACCTTCTATTTTGATTGAGTCTTTCTGTAGTATATGGCTTCGAAACAGGAAGGAAATTATGTATAAAAATTAACAGTACTGCTAGAAGAGAGAGAAATCCAATGAAATAAGCTAAGTGCTTGTTTTACAAACTACATACAGTTTCTCATTCTGTTGTTAAAACTTCAGAATGGAGACATCAGAATTTCTGTCAATGCATTAGACACTGAAAAAGCTGAACTGTATAGTTTTAGGAAAAGTCTGAAAGGCAGGATAACTGAATATTGAGTTACACCCAATCAGGTACCAAAAATAAAAGCTTGGCAGCACCAAACTTCCATTGAGTTAAAAATTGATAAAGATTGAAAGATGTCTGCAAGGACAGTGATCCATCAGCTTTTCTGAGCGACAAGCTTCAGTGCTCAGTTATCTATCCTCAGAGTGGAATTTGTTTCTCTATGCCTAGTGGGGACCTCCCACTTCCATTTATGACTATTGGTTGTGTCTTCCACTCTGTACTGCTGTACAAGCCTGACTCTGTG
Source organism: Prinia subflava (assembly GCF_021018805.1). Taxonomy (NCBI): domain Eukaryota; kingdom Metazoa; phylum Chordata; class Aves; order Passeriformes; family Cisticolidae; genus Prinia; species Prinia subflava. The sequence continues at coordinate 65,322,047 of NC_086283.1, read as the reverse complement.
CACCTGATCATCTCCCTATACACACAGGGCTGCAGAGAGGTGTCCCTATAGCTGTTTCTGCTCTAGGCTGAACCAAGCTCTCCTCTCAGGACAAATGTTCCATCCCATCCCTGAACTTGCTCCAACTTGTCCATGTCTTTCTTGATGTGAATAACCCGAAATGGAATGCAGTGCTCCAGATGTGATTTAATAAGCACTGAGGAGGAGTAATCACTTCCTTGGCTTTCTGATGGTTACCCTATTCACACAGCTGAGGATGCCATTGGTCCTCACTATTTACAAGTGCACATCTGGCCAGTACTCAGCTCACTGCCTGCCAGAGTCCCTAAGCTCTTTTCCACAGAGCTGCTCCTGCTCTTGGCTTTCCTTACCTATATCATTCAGAAGTTCTTTCCTTCTCATTTTTCCTTGTCGAATTTTTGAGGTCTGGGTTGTCCCTTTACTCCAGCCTGTCAAGGTGCCTACAAACACAATTCTGTCCTTGTGATCACCAGCTTGATACTATCTACAAACCTGATGACAGTACTCCATCACCACTTCCTGCTCATTAGTATTTTGACCTGAAGGTCAAAAGTATTAAATTACTGATAACACATGAACAACAAAGACAAATGTTTAAAGTTAGAGGCTTTTCTTTGGGGAAGAACCTTTGGATTAGAAAGTTTTGCTCTTCTGATTTTTCTTGAAGTTCAATCACTGATTGGTGGTTTATAGCTGTTTGTTATCCATGATCCAAATAAGAAATAATAACATGAACAGAAAAAAAAGAAAGCAGAATCTTTGCGTCCCACATCCAGATGTCTCCTCTGTTTATTTCTCTGATTTTTTACTACTTTGCCTCTCTGATGAGTTTAAAACTACCCAACCATCTGCTACTGTTCTTGGCTTTTAGGGTCACCAACTGTTGCATTGCCAAGTCAGATCTTCAAGTTTTTGTTTACTAGCAGCTTTGAAGCTGATAAGCATACATGTGATTTTACAGGGCACACTGATGAAGGGTTTTAAGTTCAACTGTCTGAAACTTTCTCCGTAGTTGTCCCTCTTTAATGACAGGCCTGATTGAATTAGCACTTGCTTCAGATGCAGTAGAGTTAGGACAAGGAAGAAAATCCTGCCATTCATTTATAGTATCCATATTACTCCTCTGAAAAGACAGATGGGACACTAGACAGGAAGCTGAGCCAAGTAAGCTTCCTATACAATTTTTACCTCATTCACTTCAGAACCTGGAATAGTAATCTGTTATCATTAGGTTTGTTCTGGCCAGCTGGAACTATTCATTAACTCTTACCTTTCTATTCTCAGCAATAAAAGAAAGCAGGGTGACAGAATATGTTGCCTAGTAAATAAAGGAAGGTGGAATCTAGTCTTTAAGATTTTTCATTGCATGTTTTAGTTGCTTATCCACTTGCACATTAATTTGATATAGGTAAATTACCACTCTGGTAGTTTTGTTGTTGAATAGAAAGCAACAGAAATATGAGTAGTGTATAGGCAACTGTGAGATCCCTTCTGGCCCTCCATTCTCCATCATATGGCTTGAAAGATCTGGTTCCCAAACTTGTTTTCCCGTCACAGGTAATTTTTTATGCCGATTCATTGCAATTTGTTTGCAGCCTTTGGCCTAAGCAGTTTCCATTTGCACAGATTGCTGAAATGAGAACTTTGAAATGGCCTCAGAATAAACAGAGAACATCAGTTTCTTCTCCAGCTGTAGTGACTCTGGAAAAGTCCAGTCTGCCTCAACGAGTCCAGAGTAGGAGCAATATGAGAACAAATCACTCTGAAGTTCATGATGTACCTTTCCTTCTCACAAGGATCAGCACTAGATTATTCTTGGTAGTTGACTTCCTCCACTGGAAACTCAATAGAAGGCAATCACCCATCTGAGAAAACTTCTTCATCAGAGACATATGACCAGATCTTCTCTCAAGATACTAATCTGCAGTTGGTCTAACAGAGTGTTCATTTGTTCCTCCTGTACTTACCTGGCCTATACAGTTCCTGTTTCTGTACTCCATCAGTTATGTCCCTGTCCCATTTTGTTTGGGCCTTGCCTACGGTGTTTTAGGGAGTCTAGTTAATTCAGTTCCCAAAATCTGAGTTCTGGAAACAACTAATTGCCTTATTAAGCTGCTCCGTTTTGTTTCTGTCCCTTGTATGTGGTGCAGTGCTAGCAGTTTTCAGAGCACTTGAACATTAGGTTCCTTTTGGCTCCTCTTTGGCATTTTCTGCAAATAGATAAGTGTTCTCTCCAGGTTGCATCCTCATCACTGTCTTTTTCTGTGACCTAGATGTGTTTTTCTTTTACGCAAACAAATGCAATTGTATCTCAAGAACTGTGTTCAATACCTTGTTATATGTCAAGTAGTCTTTCAGGCAGTGACTCAGCACTAACTGTCCATAGGTAGAAGGCTTATAAGAACAGAATAATAAGTACTTCAGGCAGGAACCTCTTGTGCTAGAAAGGATGAGCATAACTCCCTCAAGGATCTGTTCTAGTGTTGCATGAATGCACGAAGGGAATATTTTTTTTTAATATTCTTTTCCTACACTGTCCTTAAACATCACCCAACCAACTGTTTTAAATCCATAGGTAGAATCTCTGGCTACATCCTGTCCAGAAGACCTGCAAAAAGGAAATGTACTAGCCTGGCCAGATTTCCTGCCAGGAGTTGCTGGAAGAGTGAAGATAGATTACAAGAGTATATTTTGTGCTGGTTAGAACTTTACTTCCTAGAACCCTTTTTTTTCTGAACAATACCATAAGAAACTTTTATGGGGTCAACTAGCTAGCTTGCAGCCTTTGCTGTACTAACCTTGAATAAATCATTTTGATAATTTGACAGTTAGAACATGCAGACCTTCATTCTTCAAATTCCAGGGGTTTGTAACAAAAGTTCATGAAATCTCTGACAAAAATTTATTGCTTCCTGAATTGAGATGGGGAAAGAGTGATGATGGTACTGGATCAGAAAAAAAAAATCCTGCCTTTTACTCTAAGAATAATTGTATGGTATTAAAATATCTGCTGCCTCCTTGCTTCTTTTTCTGTAGATTCCTTTTCTGATTTGTATGTTGATGATTCTCAAAACCCTTTGAACCCAAGAGGGATGTAGCATGCCTAACATTTTCAAAAGCATTTTCCTGGATAAACTTACGCGGGATCAATCACATAACAGTTTATTCATTTCATCATGTAGCTGTACCTCTTTACTGTATGCACTTATTTTGTCCACAGATTGTCCATCTTTGCAAGGATCCATACCACATCTTCGGGCCTCTTCTGCTGATTTAAAGCCAGGGTCAAAAGTGAGCCTTTCCTGTGACCCAGGATTCCAGATAGTGGGAAACTCTGTTCAACACTGCCTTAACCTAGGACAGTGGACACGGCCTTTTCCTCGATGTGAAAGTAAGTTGTCTCAGTGGGCTGACAAGATTAGGAAACCCTGGTGTTTATTTGGATCCTATCACTATTCATGGCCTGGGATTTTTGCAGCTATCATGCACTTGAATCCATCCATGTTGCAGCACCATGTTACATATATGCTTAAAACTAAACTCACATTCTGCTGAGCAGAAACTCTGTCATGGTCAGGTTCTTACATGTTTTTCAGTCAGTTTCTAACACCCATGAGTGTTAGAGAAATTAATAAATTTGGATCAGCAATCTGGTGCTTTCCTCCCCAGTGGCATCAGGAGTGTGGAAGATGCACAAGAAATGCTAGAATATCTCTATGATTTTTAGATGCCACTGAGAATCTTTGGTTTGAAGTAGAAGCCTTGACTTGAGTAAGTTATGAACTAATTTCTTTAAAGGCAGCAGATATTTTTTTAGGACTTGGAAGTGCTCCGAGATTTACAGGATTTCTTCAAAGAAACTGAGCTGTATGCATTCAGGCTGCCAAGTTTCATTTGATTCTGTGATTCCTGTTCCTGCTTTCTCCTTTCCTTTGGTCCTCCTCTGTTGTGACTGCATATATGACTGCAGTTGCTTGTATTGGAGCTGATTACATTTTTCATTTCAGCAGAACAGTAAATCAGCTCCAGAAGTAGATATTGCGTAATCCTAGAATTTGTATGAAATTTGGAGGAAATCATCTGATTTGTTAAAAATGCCTTTAAAATACTTTGATCTAGATTTTAACATCTTCCTCTTTATTCAGTTATTTGTAGCAAAAGTCCACAGTCCATCTCTTCTTCTCTGTAAAGAATAGCCGCACCCATGAGGATTTACCCAAATCAAGTCCTGCTGGGCAGAACGAAAGTTCACTGGCAGAGACAGCTTTCACTTTCTTGGTGTGTGATCATTTAAAAGCCACCAGAATCCTGTTAGTGTTTGTGATTTCTCTACCTTGGGCCAAGCAGTTTTACCTGCTGAGCACAGAACTGAGACAGAACAGGGCTGATTTGCCATAAACAGGCCGAGTGGATGAAGGCCAGACTCTCTCACTGGCCTTTACTTTCAAGGTACCTGTTCCACGAGCACCTGATGAATTAAAGTTACTTGAAGATACCTATTTCCTGCATAGTGAACTACAGGTTTATACTAATGCTGTAGGCCTGAAAAAGTACTGACTGAATCAGGCTCAGTGTAATCACTGTCTTCACCCACCAGGATCCTTTTCCTCCTCCTGGTGATAAATACCCCCAAAAACCACAGATGCCTGACAGTCTTTGTTACAGGGTCCCCAGCTCTATTCCTTCACAGCAAGTACTTGCCTTCCATTACTATAGGCTTTAAGTTCTTGTTGTTGATCCTTGCACACAACTAGGGGACTAGGACTTGCTATAACCCATGTAGCTGGGAAGAAGAGCTGTGTAGCTGTTGGAATATGTTCAAGCCTTTTTGATTAAGATAAAGATGCACAGAAGCAACTCTCCTAGAATAAATTAAAACCTCTGGCAGTCAGGTACTGGGATGCCTTCTGCTGGCACTGGGACCAGATGGGCTTATTTACTAAAGTCAATCTAAAAGATGCCCAGGGTTGTATGTAAGGTCAGTTCCAATCTCTCCATCATTTATGCTCTCCCTCGTCTCAGGCCAGTACTGTAGCTCTTAGCAGTCTCTGTTGGCTACTTTTGCAGTGTTGAGTTTGCTTTTCAGGTTGTTATTTCAAGGAAATAACAACCTCCAGCAAGGCAAACTTGGTTTTCCTTTTTTTTTTTTTAACTCACCAAGGATCATTTACCAAAAGTGTTCTGTGACTGAAGTGCTCAGATCTCAGCCACAGACCTCTACTCCAGAGCTAGCAAAATTTTCTTCTCAGGAGCTGGAGAGTCCTGTTAAGACTCTTATTGCGAAATGCCCAGAAAACAAGACCCTCCACTAGACCTGAAATTAATTAGCTAATTCAGAAAAGGACTGAATCCTCTTGCTGATGGAATTGTACAGCTGCAGAGATAAAATGTGCGGTAGTGGCTCTCATGTGGAATTACTCTGAACAAGATTTGTGTTTGTTCTGCTAATGCCTGTGCCCTCTTTTCACCCATGTCTCAGGAATCAGCTGTGGAGTGCCTCCAACTTTAGAAAATGGATTTTATTCAGCTGAGGACTTTTTTGCTGGCAGTACTGTTACCTATCACTGTAACAGTGGCTACTATTTGTTGGGTGACTCCAGAATGCTCTGCCTGGACAATGGGAACTGGAACAGCATTTCACCATCTTGCCTTGGTAAGATGTGTCATACATTTGGCTGCATGCACTGACAATCTTACACTTCTCCTGTGCCCTTAGGTTTGAGTCGGCATTCATTCTGAAACTGTGGAGGGTAACCACAGTCTCAGTCATAATCCAAAATACTCACTTTTTTGGAATACCATGCTCAGCCTTATATGAAACCAAAACTACATTCTGTCACCTTTTTCTGTCCATCCTCTTATATGCCCCACATCCTGCATTTATCAAACATATCTAAAATTATTATATAGGCCTGCATTCTACTCCCAGCCTTTCTCCTTCAATGTCCTGCAATCATTGCATTCTATACTTTTGACCTGTGCATTTTGTTGTTCTCCATCATGCTGTCAGTGTCCCGTGCTCTCCAACCAGGTTCTTTTAGATATTTCACACATGGACATTGTAGTACTTAATATCAGATGTACTCACCTGAAGACAGTAGATGCTGCACTGGATTTCCAATCAAGCAGAGTGATACAAAATGTACTGTATAACACAATATTAAAAAAAAATCAAGTTATTCAACAAAATACAGCAATTGTAATACACAGTTTTAGGCACAATTCCAGTGTGTTTCCCATTATCAAGCTCTATGATATGTTCACCATCATGACCTTGCACATCCCCAGTAGCTGGGAATGAATGTGTGGGTTAAGGTCAGCTCAAACCCATTGCTAGCTGTCTGACATTTATACCTCATGTTTGACCATGTATTCATTTCCACTCCTCTGTACTGGTCTGTCTAACTCAGGAAGACATTCACTCAGGAAAACATTCTCCTTGAGTTCTTTAATGAATTCAAGGAAAAGCATTTACACTGCCAGTTGATCCACTCAACTATTAATTGATGTTTACCTAAAAGAAAAGTCACCTTACTGTCTCCTTAGTCCCTAAGCTTAATGGGCAGGTCAACTTCCAGTGTTCTCTGAGCCTTTCTTCCACTGTGGGGGTTTTTGGGTGAATCACACATGCCTTCCAGCAAGCAGCTGCAGCACTGGGAGGGCTGGGAGTGCACTTGTGGACACAGCTCATACAGGTGCCACACTGTGACTTGCTTGCTGGCCAGCTGGGTCTGATGTGCAGTGGCACAAGCCGACGGGTGTGACAGGCTGGCACTGGACTGTGTACAGAGGACTAGGTGTCACTGGTCTTGCAGAGCCATGTCTCCAGCTGGAATCCACTAGCTAGCTGCATCCAGTTGTACTGGATCTTAGCCATGCCTCAAATGGGAGTTGCACAGCAAAAAACTGGCAAGATTTCTGTTTGATTTGACTCCTAATTCTTTGTAGGTATAGCACATATCTTTTTAAGTCAAGACAAGCAAAAGAAAAGCCAGAAGTCTTTTAGTTCTGTCAAAATTCACTTTGGAGTAGGATCCATCTGGTTTCATATCCTGTCCAGCAGCACTCCTTCAGAAACTACAAACATCATCACAGGTGCTTCAAGGCTGTCCAAATAGTTCAACTTCTGTGCAGTAGGTCTAGTCACAATGTTCAGAAGGAAAAAGCCTGTGCCCCACCTTCCAGCTTGCTCTCATAAAGCAGACTAATGGGAAAATGAGAACAAGAGTGGATTTGGCACCCTGACCCACTATTTACCTTTCTGACTCATGCTTCAGGGAAGTGCTAACAAAACCTGCTACACCTATGCCCTGAAGCATTCCTTTTGTTCTGTTAGGGTCTGATTCACAGTGTACTTCCACCCCATTGGAACTCTCTTGCCTAACAAGACATTACAGAAGAAGCAGTCATTCCAGTTCTGCTGTGGTAGCACTTTGCATTCTCCTGGTACTTGTGTAATTGGCAACTTTTTGGTATTAACGTGCAGCTATCATGCTGCATATCAGAAAGAAACTGCTTTTCTTTTTGATGTGTTGTCATCTTCATGCTGATCAGACTCATCTAACAGTGAAAAATAAACCCTCCAATTCACTAAATTGTCTTGCTTTTTTAAGCAGTGCTTTTTTTTTTTTTTTTTTTTTTTTTTACTGGAAATGGGCCAAGAACCCAAACTGTGCCTCTGCATGGATGCCTAGGTCAACAGGTGTCCTGTAGCAGGGCATTTCAATGAAGAATTGTTCTACCTCTCTTGAACAGTCTGAAACAAGCACATTTATAGAGAGAGAATAATCCCTGAGAATAACCCTGGTGCCAGCACTTTTCAATTAGATACTTTGAAATTGAATCTTTGCAATTTTGACTCATTGTTTTCATACCAAGGACATTTCCTTACTGTCAAGATTAAAAGATGTTATGAGGTATTCTGGAGCAAGGGGGTTTTTTAATTATAATAACTAATATGTTTTGAAATTATTTTAACTTTTCTGGCAACTGCAGGCTCTTCTTGGACCTAGTCTAATTCTCTTCATCAAAGATGGGGCTCTAATATTTTCAGAGTATTTCCCCTCTTGACTAAGTTTTCCTATCTTAGAATTGGGAAGGTTGAGATATAGAGGACTTCCCAAGCAAGAGTTTAATGCAAAAATCTTTCCTCAGAGTGTCTGTCCAGACTAGTAGTAGCAATGGTTACATTATCTGTTCTTTTGCAGCTTGGAAACCAGGTACTTTATACAGAAGTAGTGACCGAAGATTTATAGATTTATCTCTGATTTTCTCAGGTTGTGCAATACAGTTGAGTAAATTATAATTAAAGTTATAATTATAATAAAAATGTACAGTTATAAATATTTGTTTAAATATTAAGTATTTTTACCAATGGATCAAAAATGTGGTTGCAGTAAGTGTTTTTAATTATACTCCTTAAAGCAATTCCTCTGACAGTAACACAGAAATTTAAAGCAAATGTTTACTACAAATAGCACACTAGAGACATGGGGTTTGTGGGTTTGTTTTTTGCAGATGTTGACGAATGCGCTGTTGGATCAGACTGCGATGAGCACGCATCTTGTCTCAACACAAACGGATCCTATGTTTGCACTTGCATCCCTCCTTACACCGGAGATGGTAAAAAATGTACAGGTATGGGAAAGAAAAGCATCCAGCTAGCCTTTCCAAGATGCAGTATGGGCCTGTATCCCGCCCTGCAGTTGCCAGACAATAATTGATGTCTAGCACAGGCATGCTTTCATCTCCAGGTCTGTTTAGTCTGGATGAGGCTGTGATAAATGAAGACTTTTCATTCTTAAAAAGTCACCTCTCCATATGGATTCAGCTGTCATTGGGATGCTGCTCCCAGACATACGCACATGCAAAACCCTTATTGCACACAGAGCACAAGACCTGGGAAGGCCACAGCGTTTCACTTCTCAGAGCAGAGCTGTGCAGTGAGGAAATATTTTAAAAGAGGCTTCTGAGTAGGGGTAGAGCTTCCTGTGGAAACATTAAACAAGGTAACTTTGGATGAAGATTACAAGACAATGACATAGGTTAGGATAAAAGGCAGCTGGACAGTTTTTATGTTCAGGGATGGACATGCTGGAATGGGCTTTCCCTCACAGAGGGAGAAATGACTGTAGGATGTGTTTGCTTCTAAAAACTAATGGAAATTCAATTACAGTGGGCTCTTCCATGTCAAGATTAGCTTACTTGCCTGAGTCTTTAGTGTCTGTCACATACATATAAAACAGAAAAGGCTGCAAACTACTTACGAGTGTTTTCCTTGTGCTTTACCTTCCTACTCTCAGCAAAATCCCAAGGATATCTCCTGCAACTTGTTCATAAAACCTGACACTTAATTATATTATTCGTAGTTTCCCTCTTCCTCCTCAGAACCCGTGAAATGCCATAATCCAGGAAACCCAGAGCATGGCCGTTTATATGGGGATACTTACAGTGTTGGCAGTCAAGTGACATTTTCCTGTGAAGAAGGGTTCCAGCTGACAGGAGCAACGAAACTTACTTGCATGGAATCCGGGGAATGGAGCCACCCAATTCCCTATTGTGAAGGTGTGGTTCCTGGGGAGAATGCATGCTGAAATGTGACTTTAATATTAGAGGGATGGAAGGGGCAAAGTAATAGTGAAGAGCCTTTAGAGACCATGGCAGCTTATGAAACCCTGTCCTAGCAGATCTGGATCTCAGTGTTGAAGCCTTTGTTTTCTTAAGGCTTAAACACTGTTGGCATGTTTGTACTCTCTGACACAGATTCTCCAGTGCGTCAGAGGTATAGACTCAGTCTAATGCAAGCATTAGAAGTGTTCTTCTAATTCTTCTCCACCCAGCCCTTCATTTTCAAGGAATTGATGACTTAAAGACCATTAACTGTGTCTTGGTGGATATGAAGCAACCAGAAAGGACAGGCTGATGCATGTACATAGTCAAGGTGTAATAGCAGATATTGTTTCTTTAGAAAACCAGAACAAATGAGGTGAAGCAACAGGTAAAGTGAAGAGTTGACAAAGACTGCCTAAGCAAAAAACCAATTATTTGTAAAATGGTATATATGGAGTACTCTATAGTCAAGCATGTGGTTGCTGAGCAGTTATAGCTACCTACTTCCATTTAGTTCAGTTTCTCAGTAAGATGAATTCAGATATAGTCCTAATGTCATTTACAGATTAGTCAAGAACTCATTGTTACCTAGGGCTTTATACTTCAAATCTTTACAGAGAAAACAAATCAAATCCTAATTTTCTGATCATTTTTGTTTGTGTTATATCAACCTCTCTTGTATTCCTGTCTTTTTAAAGCTATATCCTGTGGTGCTCCAGTTATTCCAGAGAACAGTGCCATTTTTGGCTCAAATTTTACATACCATAATAAGGTGGTGTACAGGTAGGAATTCAGTATGTTTGAAGTGGTGTATTAATAACTGATTGACAATCTAGCAGCAAATAAAGTATGGCTGAATTGTGAGATTGGTTGAAATGAAGGAGAGGAGCAAGATGGGATTATAATAATGGAAGGACATTTGGTTATAGAGTGGCTGTTCATTACCAGAGCTGAATGTTTACTCCAGTACTACTTCTCTAGTCCCCAAATAGAAAGATAGTTTATGCAGGTGTGGGTGATGAGAAAGAAGGGATGGCTGATTATGTTGTACCTGAGAGGCTCTGTGTTTGATAGCACTTCTTTTCTTCTAATGCAGATGCAATGATGGATACAACTTAGTGGGTGAAAAGGAAATTCTGTGCCTTGCTAGTGGTGTTTGGAATCATGCTCCTCCCTCCTGCCAAATGGTGGTGTGCCCTAGCCCACAGGATATCAGCAATGGAAAGTACACACTCAGTGGCACAGGCTATCTTTCCTCTGTATCATACACCTGTGACAATGGATACAGGTAAATGCACCAACATGCCTGAGCCAAATGCAGGCATCATGCCTGTTAGGAGGTCTGTCTTATATCTGAAAGAGACAAAGCCAGAATCTTTGCTCAGAATGATAAAATACTAAAACACTGAAAAAAGAATTGAAAAGGACTTCTTTATACCTTGAAAGTGCTATCTGCATTTTATCCTGAAGTGGAGCAGTTCAGAAAAGTCACTCAGGATTTGCTGTATACATATGTAATGCTTTTGTTTTACCATCAAACTTATAAAAATACTTTGAATATGCAGAAAAATAGTTTTCATTTTTTTCTAAAAGTTCTCATAAGATCATTATTCCTGTGCAGCTGTAGTTCATACCCAATATTATTTTGCTATTACTTTACAACACTTTTGTGAAGGAACTTTCTGGAAGTTACTAATTTATTCCTTGAAATGTTTGTACTAGTAATTTATTCTAAGGTTTTGTTCTGTTTTACATTTGGAAGCAATTATACGGAAAACACATTTTTAACATGCTGCGATTAAAAATTAACATATTAATGCTGTATCCAAGGATGTGGCTGCACATGCAGGTTTCTGCTTCCCCTGATATCTGCTTGTACCTCTGGCAGATATACTCTGACTTAAGTGGTCCCATATGGATCTGTTTAGGGAATATTTTTTCCTACATTTTCTGGCTGCAATCATTTCCTTGTCCAGATGCAGGCAGGTGGGTGAGGTGTGTTCATTTGGTGAATGTTTTAATTGCGTTAGTATAAATGGATACCTCAGCTGTAGTTCAGTGCAGTGTCAAGTCATAGATTCATATTGTGGGCTTATCTATACCCCACTAAACCAGACAGTGCTTTTACCAAAACCAGTGAGGTTTTTGACTGTGGACTTTGGACATATAGGCAGAAAATACCACGTTGGTTTTGACTCTTTGTGTTTACCTGTCTACCATATCTTGGTGAGAGAGGTCCTCTCTCCTTGGTTACCATTTCAGAGGAAGCCCTCTCAGTGTCCATCCTGTGCACTATTTCTGGACCCAATCTCTTCCTTCAACCACCTGCTAGGTATTTTTAGTCCATAACACATTTGCCACAGGTAGGCAAAGCCCTACTTCCCTGACAAGGGCCTGTGCCATATTTCTAAAAGCATTACAGGTCAGTGCTCTTTTCCATTAACCTACTTCAGTCAGCTAAAATGGGGGTCTAACACCATTTGAGACCAAACTGTAGGAGACACTCCTGTGTAGGGCTCTCAGATGTGAAGTGGGCCCTACAGGGAACCCACAGACAGCTGACATGGCAGCTGGAGGCAATGGGTTTCACCCAGGGCATCTCAGGCAGGTGTTGCATACTCTGTTCAGATATTCGAGTCACACCCTCTGAACCAGTCCTGTTTCCTCAGCTAAGGAAACCCAAAAATACCATGGACTTCAAATGTGTGTGGCCATTCATTTAAGCAAAATCCTTCACCTCCTGAAGGAACTGAATCCCTTTTTGTGAACAACCTTGAACTGTACTATTTCCTTCAGTGTCCTGGGTGAAGTTAGTGTTTTAAGTCCTTGAGTGAATCAGGTCTCAGGCAGAGGCCTGGTTGCAAGTCTCAAGACTGGCATGTTGTTTATGGCATACAAGTAAATTTTTAAGCTTAAACAAATATTTATTTCTTTTGTGCTCAAAGATGGCAAAGCTACAGCAGAAATTGTGTCTGCACAGAGCATTGAGGCTTGACATCAAATCCACCATCAAAGCTTGTTCTTCAAAGTGATGTGAAAACTACCTTTTTTTGGTAGCATCAGATTGTTTTTCCGTGAACAAAGGATGAGATTCTGCTCTCTAGTGAAGTCAGTGAGAAAGACTCCTTAGATTCACTGGGGCCAAAAAGCAAAGCAGCTCTTCCATTCTTTGTCCCTCACCTGGAATGAAATGGCAGCCTTAATAATGATCTTTGTGTCTCAGCCTTCAGGGGCCTTCTGTACTTGTCTGTGCATCTTCAGGGAACTGGAACAGCACACCACCGGCTTGCAATGTTGTATCTTGTGGATCCCCTCCTGCCATCAAAGATGCAGTCATCAATGGAGATAACTTTACTTTTGGAAACACGGTCTCTTACACCTGTAAGGAAGGGTATGTAGATTAGCACTACTGGATTAATATTCAGGTTGAGTAATACTGGTGCACTGTTTCACAAGTCCTTTATAACTGCACACTAATTCACTCTTACTACTTCTGTCTTAACTTTTTGGAAGTTAAATGCAATGGAGATTTTTTTTGTGGGCTGTCAGGTTAGCATGAGACACAGACTTTTTTTAAGTTGTTTCAGGGGAACTGAATACATTCAGGAAGGGACGAATAGAAAGAAATCAGGGGAATGGTTGCACAATTCAATAGGAAACCCTTTTCCTTGGAGTTACTACAGAACAAGTACTTCTGTGTTAAACTCAAGGCTCTGATCATACCAAATCCTTTATGTCTTATCAGGGCGTAAGAATGCTTTTGGTGCAGTTTCACAACTGTTGTGGAGTTCTAAATTCCATTTCCTTAAAATTAAGACTCTTTGTATACTGAGGTGTATTATTTAAAATTTATTTTTATCTACTCTGTGTAGAGAATTTTTCAGACCCTATTTCATCAAAGAGGAGGCTCAGTTTTGATGATGTCAAGTATGAAAATATAATGCTGGACTCTGATCCTGCAAGAACCTTTGCCCATGGTAATCTTTACAGCCTGTGGGCAGTTGCATAAAATTTCTTGGAACTGTTTTGTCTAAAAGACACAGTGGGTAGGCACAGCTTTTGCCAGTTTAGGTCCAAAGTGACTGGAGGATTTTCTGCTCTTTCTTGGTGTAAAACGGTAAATTGACGAGCCAGTATTTTTCTTATAATTGGCTTTGCAATGTTATTTGAAACATAATTGAAGCAAAGCATCCTTATTATGTTTTCTAGACTGTATTATTATGATTTTAAAAGTGGCTTCTTCTTCCTGTGCAAACATTTTAAATGGGATAGGATAGCATCATTTAAAGACTGTGACAGCTGTCTGTCTGTGACAGAGGATCATATTAAGCATTGGCACAAAATAGGCTCTTTTTCTGGGGTCCAGTCATGAGGCCTTGAAAACAAATCATACAAGCCAGATGAAACAGTTTTACAGATGTTGCTTCAAAATCTTAACAGCCTGCAGTTGGAAAGTCACTGGGGACTTTGCAATAGTAGCTTTTTATGAGAGCACACCACAGAGAAAAAAAAATGAAGAAAACAGTAAAAGTTACTGTGAGTATGCTACTGCCTGTTGCATATTTAAGCAGCAGGAGTTTAAGTGGGGTGATGAGCAGCACAGATTAGTGCCTGTCCCTGCAGATTGGAGAACTACAGCTACTCACAGTATTCATGTGGTAGAATTTTATTGTAAACCATTTTGTTGGGTTTTTCCAGTCAGCATTAATTTCTTTATTGGCTTTCTAATATTTTTTAACACTGAATTTTTATAATTATTTTAAAATTGCTATATGCATTATTGGTAAGAGCATTTCTGGGTCACTCACTAAGAGGTTTCACTTTGCTTGCAAGTGTGAAAATAGATTGATGGGGCTAATACAGAAACCCAAAAGCCTTTCTGGCCTTTTCATCTCTTTCTTTTCCAATCAGTTTTGCTAAACAGAAATAGTTTCTGAGTGGGATCATTTCCTTGATGATTGCATAGACCATCACAGCACAGTACTAGGTTTGTTGTAGTAGTTGGAGCCAAAATGGAAGTTCAGAAATGGCAATTGGATGGACAGATGAGAGAGAGGCAATATGCACAAGGTCTGCTAGGATATCTAGCATTGTGATACCTCACCCATGGACATGTAGTCTTTAAGATTTTCATTTTGAAGTTGATCATAGCTTTTTTAAAGGATCCTGTTCTTCTGGGGTTTTAGCGAACAAGCTCATACTGCAAGGGCCTCAGGGAACCTTAGGCAGAGTTTGACAGTGCTTGTCTTTTTGACTTCCTATGTGGTTTCCTTATCCACAGTTACACCTTAGTTGGCCCTGAAACCATAGAGTGCTTAGCCAGCGGCAAGTGGAGTGTGAGCCACCAGCAGTGCCTGGCAGTGTCCTGCGATGAGCCACCCCACGTGGAAAATGCATCGCCTGAGAGTGGCCACCGCCTCTTTGGTGATATAGCTTATTACTTCTGCTTGGATGGTTACAGCCTGGCTGATAACTCACAGCTGCTCTGCAATGCAGAGGGGACATGGGTGCCTCCAGAGGGCAGGGACATGCCCCACTGCATAGCTGATTTCTGTGAAAAGCCATCCACCGTCTCGTACAGCATCCTGGAGTCCATCAGTAAAGCCAAGTTTGCAGCTGGCTCTGTTGTGAGCTTCAAGTGCATGGAAGGCTTTGTTCTGAACACTTCGGCCAAGATCGAGTGCCTGCGAGGGGGCCAGTGGAATCCTTCTCCTCTGAGCATCCAGTGCATCCCCGTCCGCTGCGGAGAGCCTCCCCTCATCAGCAATGGCTATGCCAGTGGGTCCAACTACAGCTTTGGAGCAGTGGTGGCTTACAGCTGCAACAAGGGCTTCTACATCAAGGGAGAGAAGAAGAGGACCTGTGAGGCCACTGGCAACTGGAGTGGCAGCCTGCCCACCTGCCACCCAGTGTCCTGTGGGGAACCACCACAGCTTGAGAATGGCTTTATTAAGGTACTGAATGAGTTTTCTCATCTTCCTGCTACCATGGCAAAATGAATATGTCTTCACAACCGTTGCTGTTGGGATTTTCTTTCTTCTGTTTTGCTCTTCTGTTAAAATTGAGGAAGTACATGATTGGATAGAGTAAGGAAAGGGAAAAGCAGGTGGATTTGCAGCAGAATCATGTCTGAAAAGCATGAATACTTCCATGGAATTTCCTGTCATAAAGTGGGTTGTTAGTTAGGAGACTCAAGATGCCAGACGACATTCAATTGATTTCTTTAATGCCTTATTCTTCATTTGTTTGGTTCTCGGGTAGCTTTCAAGTGCCTTATGGAGATGTTTGAAGTACTGATGCCAGTTCACAAGCCTTGCTCTTTTCACTGCTATGAAAAAAAAATTCTGATATGGAATAGATAAATCACCTTGGGATAATTTTTCTTCTTTTGATGCAAGCAAACATTTCTTTACTGAAGTCAGAATTTACCTTTCCTTATCGAATAAATTGCAACAATTTGTTTTGTATAAAACCATAAATAATAAAAACATCATTATAGAGATTTATTATTAAAAGCTCTACTATAAAGATTTAACATTAGTTTTTGAAGCATTTTTCTTCTGAAAAATCCCTCATCCTTCCTTAATTCTAGGGATTTAAGATACTATGCAGATACCAGGGAATCTGCATTTGCTAAATTTGGAGGGTGGAGGTTGACATTCCAGTTCCTACCTGAGTTTCCAGCAGTAATAGCAACAATTTCTGTTCAGACTCCCACACAAATTCATCTTCTAATTAATGCGTATCACTCTGTCTTTTCTTCCTTAGATAGGATCACTCCTTCATGTATTCCTTACAGCTGGAGAAATTTTTTAATACCTCAGTCAAAGCCCAGACTGCACCTTTGAGGTGCTCCTCAGCTGCTGCTCAAGGCTCTGCAGCTGCATATGTGGCATTTATGAATGTCTCCTAGTGGCAGTAGATTTGAGGGCTCCAACCTTAGATGCACCTAGAAGCTAAAGAATCGTGACAACAAGAGACCTGTTGATGGCAGCTTCCCTTGATCCATTTCTTTTTCGTCTTCCTTTCCATACCTATTTTGGCCTCAAGGGTCAGGAAGTGAGAAAGGAGAGGAATTCTTTTCCACCTTTTACCTCTTAAGCCTTGAATTTTCTGTTTTCTTTTGCAAGTGGTCTCAGGTTTCCTGAAAATAAAGTGCATCATTTGAGGCAAGATATTTTGTGCCAGTTACCTGCCTTCATTCCTTTTGAGACAGCCTTTACTATTGTCAGGGATTCAGCTAGAAGCTAGACCAGGAGAACAGAATAAATTAAATCAGTCTCCTATTGCCCGAACCATGCATCTTCATTTCAGACATGTCTCTGTCTTAACTGTTTTCCAGGACACCACTGGACACTTCTTTGAAAATCAGGCAAACTATCAGTGTGACTCTGGTTACCAGATGGTTGGGAGCCCAGTGTTTATCTGCCAAGCAAATCGGCAGTGGTACAGTGAATCACCTCCCTACTGTGCTCCCCTCAGCTGTGGAAAACCACCATCCATCCAGCATGGCTACTCCAATGGAGAGACTTTTGATATGGGCTCCAAGGTTGAGTTCTTCTGTGAGGAAGGCTATGAGCTGATTGGAGATGTTTCATGGACATGTCAAAAGTCTGGGAAATGGAGCAAAAAGCAAAGCCCCAGATGTGTGCCAACAAAATGTCCAGAACCACCCCTGGCAGAAAATCAGCTGGTCTTGAGAGAAGTGTCTTACCAAGTCGGTGTTGTACAGTTCTCCTGCAAGGAGGGTTATGTTTTGCATGGCTCCTCTGTACTGAAATGCTTGCCCTCCCATCAGTGGAATGATTCTTTTCCCTTCTGCAAGCTTGTACAATGTTCTGCACCTCCTTATATCCCCTTTGGGGACCCCTTGACTTCATCCCTCCACTTCGGCAGCACTGTGAAGTACATCTGCGTGGACGGGTTTTTGCTGAAGGGTGAGTCCACCATCAGATGCCTGGCTGATGGTTCATGGAGCTTGCCTTTGCCAGAATGTATTCCCGTGGAGTGTCCTCAACCAGAAGAAATTCAGAATGGCATAGTTGATGTGCAGGGCCTCACCTTCCTTAGCACAGCCCTCTACACATGTAAACCAGGTTTTGAACTGCTAGGGAACACAACTGTCCTCTGTGGAGAAGATGGACAGTGGCTTGGAGGAAGGCCAGTTTGCAAACCTATTCAATGCCCAAGGCCTAAGAAGATTCTCAATGGCAAATACTCATTCACAAATTTCCATTACGGGCAGACAGTTAGGTATTTCTGTGACAGAGGTTTCCAGCTCCAAGGGGAGGAAACACTGAGATGCCTGGAAACAGGAGAATGGAGTACAGAAGTTCCCTCTTGCAAGGCCATAAATTGCCAGCCCCCTCAACCCATTGAGAATGGCTTTGTGGAGGGCGCAGATTACAGCTATGGGGCCATGGTCATTTACAGCTGTGTGCCAGGCTTCCAGCTGTCAGGCCTTGCCATGCAGACCTGTGAGGAGCTGGGGTGGTCCAGCTCTACACCAACCTGCCTTCCGACAGACTGTGGCCTGCCTCCCCACATTGACTTCGGAGAGTACGTGCAGTTGAGACACGGGGAAAGACGTTCTGGCCCGGAGGGTGTCACAGAGAACCCCTTCCTTTCTCATACATTGCTGGCTGACAACACCAAAGACTTCAAAAGTTCCTTGAAGGAGGACAATGCAATGCAGCTCACCACTTTCTTATTTGGAACAATCATTTTGTACACGTGTTACTCTGGCTACGAGCTGCTGGGAAACCCTGTTCTAGCTTGCCAAGAGGATGGGGCTTGGAACGGTAGTGCCCCTGCCTGTGTTTCAATAGAGTGCACCCTGCCATCCCCTCCGGAGAACGGGTTTTTGCACGTCACAGAGAACACGCTGGGTAGTGCGGTGCGGTACACCTGCAGGCCAGGGTTCACCCTCGTTGGCTCTGACACACGGCGCTGCTTGCCAAGCCGGCAGTGGAGTCACACTGCTCCTTACTGCAAAGCAGTAACGTGCAATTCACCCACCCAGCTTTTGAATGGGAGGATAAGAGGGGAAAACTACACACACGGGAGTGTTCTCTACTATGAGTGTGACCCTGGTTACCAGTTAATTGGCCCCGCAGAGAGGAGATGCCAAGAGAGCCAGAAATGGGATGGCAGTGAACCAATCTGCATTCCTGTTTCCTGCAGCCCACCGCCAGTTTTGGAGAACGGTCAGGTAACTGGAGAAGACTACACATTCCAGAGGCGTACAGAGTATAGCTGCAACGAAGGTTTCCTGTTAGATGGGGACAGGAGTAGAGTCTGTCTTGCAAATGGAAGCTGGAGTGGAACCACTCCAGTTTGCAAAGCTGTGACCTGCCCTGTGCCGCTGCCTCTTCCCAATGGGAGAACTACTGGCTCAGATTTCAGCTTTAGTAAAGAAGTGCGCTACCACTGCAATGACGGCTATAGCCTGCAAGGAGCATCCACGCTTACCTGTCAGAGCGACGGTACCTGGGACTCAGAAGCTCCACACTGTGAACCAGTCATTTGCGGACCCCCTGAAGACATCTCCCATGGCTTTCTGAATGGCTCAGCCTTTACTTATGGGGAATTTGTCCACTATATGTGCTTTCCTGGTTATGAGCTGCATGGCACTCCCTTACGGCAATGCCTGTCCAATGGCTCCTGGAGTGGAAGCCTCCCGTCTTGCCTACCCTGTCTGTGCTCTACACCACAGATTCAAAATGGGGTCGTTCTTGGTACAGATTTCAGCTGTGGGATGAGTGTCCAGTTTCAATGCTTGGAGGGTTTCAAACTGCTAGGGCCTTCTGAAGTTACCTGTGAGGCAGCTGGCAAATGGAGTTCCGGGTTTCCTCGCTGTGGACAGATTTCCTGTGGTGCCCCACCTGTCATCCCCAACACTTTCATCAATGGGAGCAGCTCTGAAGATGAGAACACAATCATCTATACCTGCCTGACAGGTTTTGTCATGAAGGGGGGTCCAGAACTGACTTGTGTGGAGACTGGTGTGTGGAAGAAGCCATACCCAAGCTGTGAACTCTTAAGCTGTGGCCCACCACCATCTATCCCAAATGCAGAGGTTCTTGGGAACACTTACACCTATGGAAGTAAGGTCCAGTACAGGTAAGGATGATCTGCTATTCTGTTTTCATTAAAAGTCCCTGAAGGCATGAAGATGGAAGGTTTATATACCCTCAGTTAGTGCAAGTTTCTACATACTCTACATAAGATTGACAAAGCCCATATTGCCATGCACTTTATAAAATATTATTTAGACCACTCATGAAAACTCCAGAAAGGCATTTCAGCCTGTTGGACTGACACCTCCACTGACTTTTTTTTCCCCATTTCCAATTGTTTTCTTATTCTCTTCCTCTGAAGCACTGGTTTCAACATATAAGTTTTGTTAGCAGGTGATAGCAACAGTCAGTAGGGTGTACAGCTTCTCCACTCTTGGAATGACATTTATGCTTTCCTTCTGCTTCAGGTGCCTGTTGTAATACAGAAAGGCTGATAATCCCTCTTGTCTCATTTTCTGCACTGCAGCACTGTGCTGTCTGGAGCAAGTTACTCCTTTATCAGATACGAGAAATTTAGGGGTTTTGTTAATTTCCTGAAGTGTATACACTGCAGATCTCTTTCTCCAAGATGAAGAAAATCTTGGCAAAAGAGAAGATGTGTTTTTGATGGTAAAAGCAAATAATGGTATGGGTCAGAACTGGGACAGAGATGGCAGGTAGGTGAATTGAACTGTATCAGTCATTCCCATGCAACTTTAACAAGGTGAAGGGAGTAGTTTTGCTGCCATTCTACAAGTAAACCCACTAGTGCAAGCCAGTTGAGTTGTTCTTGGTAAAGCATCATTGAGTCAGCCTTACATGTCTAAGCAAATGGTCTGTGGTCAACCTAAGGCTTGGTTTGTTCTTGGAAGAACTTGAGGTTGCCTTTAGAATTACTTGGTGCTCACACACTCTCTTTACCTCACCAAAGGCCCTCCAAGCAAAGAGATGGGCAGTGTAGGAACTGCACCAAAACTTCCAGTACCCTCTGAGTACTAAAGCCACCAACTCATTTTCCATTGTGATGCTGCAGCAGCCTGAAACAACTGGAAATGAAGCCTGAAGCTCTTTCAACGGAATGAATTCAGTCCATACATGCTTCTTACAGGCTCACCTTGAAATAATAGAGAAACCTCAAAATGTACTTATTAACAACTAAAAAGCAGCTAAAAAATTACTGTCCTGACTTTTTAATTTATGGGTTAGCTTGTTCCCAGCCATGTCTCTGTGGTCAGGTCTTTGTGCTGTGTTGCAGATGTCTGGAAGGCTACACAATGGCGACAGAGGTGGATGTATGCACTTGCCAGGAAGACGGACAGTGGTCTCCTCAAAGTATTTCCTGTTGCCCCAGGAAGTGTCCCCTTCCAGGAAACGTCACTAATGTAATTGCACTTGGGAACAACTTCACTGTGAACACAAGCATCACTTTGTCATGTGTAGAAGGCTACACTCTGGTGGGAGCAAGCACATCTACATGCAAGGTATAGTTTTATTAGCACTGTTTTACTCTGCTGATCTTCTTGAATTCAGGAGCCCTTCTCATCCCTGCCTTACCTTTTGGCCCTTAACTGGACACAACCAAAAAAAAAAAAAAAATAAAAACATATTCTGCAAAATATAGTATGTTTAGTTGTTTCCCAGTAAGAACAATTATTTGTTTTCTCTGTATAGACTTTCAGAACTAGAAAATTTTTATTTCTTCTTCCATCAAAAGCTGAGGCTGTCCTTTAGAAAAACATTCATTTTATCACATGCTAGGCATTAAGTCATGTCTGAGATTTTGGAAAGTTATGTCCAAGATTTCTAATGTATTATGAGGATTGCATGCAGAGCTTTTTCTCCAGAATAACAGGCAGCAGACATTTTAATCCACTATACACCTGTAGAAACTTGAATCCTTTGAGTGTTAAAGAACAAACATCTTCATCAATTCCACTGGTAACCTCCTGTCACATTAGGTAGACAGCCTCATTTAAGTTTGTAAATAGACTTTTAAAGTATAGTATGCTCATATGAGAAAAGCTGTGCATGTGTGGGTTTGCAGGGTAAGTCTTTCTTACTAAATGTTTTCCCCTCATTTTGCTGTTTCAAATATCTGTGGAAGTAGGAATAGTTGTCCTTAACAAGTGTTTTTTCAGGTATCAGACTTCCCTTAGTGAGTCAGAGAAGGCTGCTGAAGCACTTAGTCATGGTGCTAGACATTCAACCAGGGGAGAAATACAAAACATGAAATCAGGCAGATGTATTTTCATTCTTCTGATATGTTCCCTGAGCAACTGGGTGACCTTGCACCAGTGAACTTGCTATTCCAAGCTTCCTTTCCCCATTTTACTTTTTATTCCTTCTGTCTTTTAAGTCTTAAGCCAAGTGTTCCTGCCAAGAACAAACTCTAGTCTATGTTAACATCTTAAAAATTTTACTTAAATTACAAAGTTTGATAAAGGACTGGACAGATAATTTTATATCTGTACACCCACAGCAACTGAATGCTTCTACTATGATTTTTCTTTTTCAATTAGATGAATTACAGATATAAAGCAATGCTTTTACATTTCTAATTACATTTATTTTTCAGGAAAATGGTGTTTGGGTGCCACCATTTTCTGACGACATCTGTAGTCCTGTGTCCTGTGGAACTCCAGAGTCTCCAGAGCATGGATTTGTGGTTGGCACTAAATATAATTACAAAGATGTGTCTCTTTATAAATGTGACTCTGGCTATGAATTACAAGTAAGCAAGCTCAGATCTCCAACACTCTAAACTTTTAGTTTTCATTTTCAGTTCCTGTGTGATTGCTGTGGACTGTCTCATTCATATTGATGCCATAGAAGCTGGGTGTCTGCTGGTTTTGTTACTGTCTGTAGAGAGTTCATGGTATGTTTGAGGCAGTCTTTGAATTGCTTAAGGGTATAGTTGAAGCCAATATAAGAAATCTGTTCAGAAGTAATATGTCCGGCAGGTATCTTTCAGTATTTGAATTTTCTTAACTGAAGTCCTCTGCAAATACAACATTACACATGCTTGTGACCATAAGTCACAGAAGAGTTAATTTCTCACATATCACTATCTTGACCTCGTTCTTTAGCCAGAGTTAGATTGCAGGTATTTTCTTCCGTTTCTTAGTGTAGCAAGCATTGTCTCTGTGCCAAGAGTTGTGCCTTCCAGACTTAAAGTTCCCATAAACTCCACTGCCCTCAGTTCTATGACCTTGCTAGGTAGTATTAAAGTGATATATCAAAGATATTCCATTTTGTTCAATGGCAGCTTTATTCCCTGACGGAGGAGGTGTCAAAGTTCTTTCCTGTCCATTGTTATTATTATGGCTTTTATCCCCACCTGAGCTCTGAAAGAGCATTGCTTTCCCAGTATCAGGATTCAAGCTAACAAGTTCAGAGCTGCCTCAGGGGTGTTTTCTAAAGCTGAATTGAATTCAGAAATGACAGTAGGTTGCTGAGGCACAGCATGACTTCCACTGTCCTCAGGTGATGACAGAGTGAGACATGAGGTGGTGAGGTGTCTCCAGGACAGAGGCTGGCTCCTAATGATGGTTTTGTGAGTGCCAAGCAGAGTGCAGGATTGCACTTCCTTTGTACTTTTGTAACACCAGTAATTAATTAAGAACTTCATGCATGTAAAGTCATGCAGTCAGAAGTTAATTCACTCAGCTGAGATAAAAATAAGAAGAGTCTGGAGAAATGCTTATGTAACGATGACTTTAATTTTCATTATGTTGTCAAATGTGCAATATCACTGAGGATGACGGTGTTAGCATTCAGATCAGATAAAAAAAGATAGAGTTCCATTTCTAAATAATTTTAGGAAGTAATAAAGCAATGTTGTTATACACTAGTAAACTCTTACGAGCTTCGTAATCCAGTTTTGCCCCCTAGTGTCAAACTATGTCCCCGCTGTAGAAGTCCTGCTTTTTTCCTTTGGGAGACAAAGTCCATTGGTGTGATGCTATCCCAAAACCTGTCAAACAGCTGCCCTTTATCGATGGATCTGCTTTGTAACGAAAGTACATTATAGCAGGGGACAAAATTAAATATTGTTCTCCATGTCTCGGAATAAAATAAGAATTAAATCTTGGGCTATTAGGCTGTTTATAAAACTTGTATGTAAGAAAGAAATAACGTAATTTATAGGCAAATATAAAGAATGAGTGTTTGGGATGTGTTTAAATCAGCACATCATGTTTATCACACACAGGCTTGTACTGTTGAAAAAATTGCTAGTTGAATTTCCTGTAAGTGAGTCCTGAAAGGAGAAAATTTGTCATCACAACACATTCCTAGGAACAAGAATGATAAAACTGACAAAAAGGATGATACTTCAGAGACATAAAGACAAGAGAATTAACTAACTGGCCCCACAAACTTTTGGCTTATAAAGAGCATCTATCATTTTGCAGAAAGTTCTACCATAAATTCTACTAGTAGTCTTGGACTGTAGCACTTCATTTTCTCTTTACATGGGTGGCACATGCAGAAAAAGCCTCCTCACCTTGTTGGATGCTAAAGCTGATGGGAGAAAAGAGTTAACTAAATTAAAGTTGTTCTTTGAGCATTTTCTATTGTTCCACAGGGTAATGCAGAACGGACTTGCCAAGAAGACAAGCTTTGGAGTGGCACTGTGCCAGTGTGCAGAAGTACGTTCTACCTGAGTCTGTCACTTAATGTTGGTCAAGGGTGATATCACACAACAGAAATCACTAATGCTCATTTTGCTTTATAACTCACACTGTCTGCATTTACCTAAACATTTTTGGTAAGTACCACTGGTAACAACCTGGAAGGGCAGAATTGCTGGTGTGTGCAGGATTTAGTGTGAAGGAAATCTCTACACCTTTCTGCCTTGCTCCTCTGCAGCTTCCAGGTTTAAATAGTTCTGACACTTTGAGGTCATGGGTTCTGGGGTTACTGAGGACCTCTGAACACAGTTGCCAGGAGTCACAGGTATTTAGCATCCTTAAATGTAACTTTGTGGATATCATTCTCAAAGGTACTTCACTTCTGTGAGATGTCATTGATTGCAGTGCTGAAATAGGAGTTTCTACAAAAATGCTTACGTGCACTTCAGCTGTTGACTGAAAGAGCCAACAATTTCCTGAGGCTTCTTGCCAGCACAGTCACAATAGATTTTTTACTTTTAGCATGAAGTGGAAGCACCAAGTATGATTGCGCTCTGCTATTCGGGGACAAATTGCTGGCAATGACCAGACCACTTCTGTGTTCTCTCCTGTTTCTCAGAGTAAAACCTGTGGAGGACCTGTGAACGGGAGAGTCCATATACATTTTGTTTGATTGGAAAGTATTTCTTACATTACAGGAATATCATGTGGACCCCCAGACATGATAGAAAATGGATCTGTTCAGGGAGAGGAGTTCCTGTTTGGCAGTGAAGTTTTTTACAGCTGTGACCCTGGCTTTGAGCTACAGGGGCCAAGCAGAAGGATTTGCCACGTTGACAAAAAGTGGAGCCCTTCTGCCCCCACATGCATCCGTAAGTAGCAAGCAGAGCAGTGTGATGTCCAGGAAAGCTAGAGCAGGAGGAGAGTGTTTTGTCTGGCTTCCTCCCTGTCTTTCCCTCCAGCAGAGGGACTGTAAAAGGAGCAGCCAAAGGAGAAACCTGCAGAGAAGTTCTCATTGGCAACACCTCTCTGATCTGAAGCAATCTCCTTTTGGCACACTGAAACGGTGTAAACATAGAGGGAGTCATGCTGAGGTCAGTAGGGTAGGAATGTGGCCTGCTATATCTGACTTGCCTTGAATTATGGTGTGCAGAGCCTTGGGCATCACGTTCCTCCCTGCCATGCCAAAGCAAGTATATCCTCGCCATTCAGTATGTCTGGATAGAACAGCTATGCTCCCTAGGATCAAATCTGTGCTCTCTATCAAAAAAGTAACTGAGGGAGCTTAGAAATTATTTATTACTTATTTCATATAGCTTATAAATAAAATGCCAGTATTTATACTCTCTATTAATAAGTAATTTTCCATCTTTTCTAGCTGATGTCATAGTCCTAGGCCTTGCATTCTTCTCTTTCACCTGTGATGAATTTACTAGGTCTCCACCGTGTGGGACAGAGGTCAAGATTCTTCTTAACTACTGCCATTGTTCTCGAGCACATATTGAGATCATTTTCCACTGTAGGGGCAGAGAAGGATGCTGAAAATGCAGCCTCAGGCCTGCACAGAGAAATATTCTGGATTGTCTGTTGCTTTGAACATACCTCATATCTTATAACAGCACTGAATACATTTGGAGACATTTTCTGGTGTCTGCAGTCTGAACCCCAGGGGAAGGAGCAGGGAAAGAATTATGTGACTTTCTCCATGTAGCAGTTCACAGCTTCTTTCTTGCTGTCTTTCCATTAGTTCAGGGTGAGAACAGAACTATCAGATAGTGTGTAACTCATAGAAAGAATAGTCTTTATTATGTGTGTAAAACCCAAAAGACTTCTTCTCTCCTAGAAATTACGTGTGAGCCGCATCCCTCCATTGAAAAAGCAGAGGCCATTTCCACTGGAAGCACATACAGAAGTAATGTAACCTTTGTGTGCAGCTCTGGATACCATCTTGTTGGGCCCCAGAACATCACATGTCTTGCCAATGGGAGCTGGAGTAAACCCCTGCCCCTGTGTGAAGGTAACTGGTTTCATGTCCTGAAACATTCCCATCTGGGATAAGCAATAGCTCTTCCCTTATGCATGCATATCATATAATCCAGAGACTGAGTTGCTTTTGAGAAATGATTCTATAACATGGGGTTTCTGGAGAATCTATCAGTGGCAAGAAATGATGATTTCCATCTTTCTTCCCTACTGGGCCCAGTATGAAGTCATAAATATGTCCTCACTTCCACATTTTGCTGGGGCTTTTCTCCATCCCCAGGAGGAGCTTCTTTTCTAGGTCAGCTACATTTCCTTCTCAGAGCTACTGAATCAATGTTCTTCATGACTTATAAGTCTGTGGTGACTTTAAACGTATTGTGTTATTAATTCATGAAATGTTTGAAGTCCAGGACTAATATCAAGCTGAATTAATAAGACCCCTTCCTTTGCAGAGACCAGATGCAAAATTCCAGTTTCCTTGCTGAATGGCAAAGCAATTTATGAAAACAATACAGTTGGCAGTACAGTAACATATCTCTGTGAGAGGGGATACAGCTTGGAAGGAGAACCAGCAGCAGAGTGCACAAGAGATGGAAGATGGAGTAATCCCTTGCCTCTCTGTAAACGTGTGTGTTTGCTTTGTAATGGGAAAGTTTATGCAGAGAAACAACAGGGGCAGTTACTGATACAAATTAAAGCATTAATTTCTCTGAGTGTATTTTTGTGACAGTAAAGGAACAAGGTGTCTTCTGCATAGCTCCCTCTAGTTGGAAAGGTGACATAAAATGGAGTTATTATAGTCAACCACTTGACATATAGTAGAAGCAGGCGAGAGAAACAATTGGAGGAGAACTCAAAAGGGAGTGTTTATTCTTGTCCACAAGTGACATATTGTTAGGGTGTAAAGGAAAAAGTGCCAGACCCTTCTCAGAGTTGCACAGTGGCAGATTAGCAAAGGACACTAGTTGCTATAAAGGAAGCTCCAGTGAAGTTTTTGAGGAAACTTTTAACCATCAACACAGTCAGAGGAGCAGAGAACCAGAGAGGACATGAGATCTCCATCCAAAGAGTTACTCAAATTTGACTCAAATTTCTGGTTGGGTTCCAGAGGAACTTCTAACCTAGTTGGCCCTGCTTGGAGAAACAGGTTGGACTTAATAGCTGTATAAATTCTTCTACAGTTCTGTGAAAGAGCACATTATGTACATTTGCACTGTGCCCACACACCCACAATACCCTTCCTTGTTGCTGTATGTGTCTGTAACTAATTTTAAGACCTAGAGTAGTCTTAGGATGGTTAATTGCGACATTTAAATTTTGTATTGCAAAGCGTTTATTCATTTTAGTATGAAGAAACTGACATAAATTTCTGCTCTTTATAAAGCCAGTATTTTCCCCATTGGTGATGAGATCAATAGACCATGCAAAAATAGCCCAGCGAGCTTACAGCCAGCAATAAATTAAATTAGAGAGATTCTAAACTCTAATGAATGTTACAGTAAGTGTCTAATCAAGCATCTGAATTTTTGCTGCTCTTTGCTGGTCCAGCCCCTCTGAATATGAAGTAGGATAGGTCTGGCTTTCTTTTATAGAAAGGTTATGGTAAACAGACAGAATGAGAAAGAATGGTTTCACAGTAACAAGTAGGATATTTCTCCCTTAAATCCTTAGTATGTCCTCTCCTGGCATCAGCCAAGCATGGTAGCAAGCCATGTGACAGCAGTGAATCAGACATTTTTATTATTATTATTTATGACCCAAATCTCATAATTTCAAATCAAGTTACATACTGGAATCATGTGCAGCGTCCATTTCTATTGCTTTTCGTATGTTTTGGGTTTGAAATTTGCAGAAACTATTCTAAAGTGATCTCCTTTTCTCTCCTTCTCTTTTTCTTCCCTTCTTCTTTTCCCTCACACCCGTTCTTTGAACAGCAAACCCTTGTCCTGTGCCTTTTGTAATCCCCGAGAATGCCCTTCTGTCAGAGGTGGATTTTCATGTTGGCCAGAATGTTTCCATCAGGTGCAGGGAAGGCTACCAGCTGAAAGGGCAGTCTGTGATCACCTGCAATGCTGATGAGACCTGGACTCCAGCCACAGCTAAGTGTGAAAGTAAGTTCAGGATACACAGTTCCACAGGGATTCATACTTTCCAGAGGTCTCTCAGAAGCTCTAGAGAAGAACTGTGTCTTTTTTCTTTCTAACACAGTTGTTCCTGTTACAGGATTCAGAATACATCTGTATGGCTTGGTGCTTCAACAGTATTCGTTCTACTATTTACTAGGCCCTTTTGAAAATGTATTCTTAATTTACCTTTTGCAAGCCCTGGAGCTGGGATTGGTTGTTGGATACCTTAAATACCCTAGGAATGATTCCTGTGAGATTATGGGTGGTGAGACAAGAGTTGCAGGAAGAGATGCTGCCTTTTTTTGTGTTTATTGATACAGACTGAAGGCAGTGTCCTTTTGTAAGCATGTTGGAAAGATTTTTGACTTCTTGCAAGCAATATTGTTATATTTATGGGATCACAAAATGGCTTGGGTTGCAAAGACCTTAAAATCATCTCGTTCCAACCCCCCTGCCATGGGCAGGGATGCCATTCACTAAATCAGGTTGCTCAGGGTCCCATCCAACCTGGCCTTGAACACAGGTATGGGGCATCCACAGCTTCCTTGGGCAACCTGTTCCAGCACCTCATCGCTGTCTGGGTAAAGAATTTCTTTCTGATGTCTGAACTAAACCTGCCTTCTTTCAGTTTAAAACCATTGCTTCTTGTTCTGTCTCTGTCTTCCTATATAAATATTACCTCCCTTCCTCTTAATAAGATCCCTTAAGAAGATGGAAAGCTGCAGTGAGGTCTTCCTGAAGCCTTCTCCTGGATCCATGCTGAATAATCCCAGCTCTCTTAGCCTGTCTGGGTAGCGGAGATGCTTGGTCATCTTTGTGGGCCTTCTCTGGACCCACTCTAAGAGATCAATATCTTTGTTGTGCTGAGGAACCCAGAGATGGATGCAACACCCCAGATGGGGTCTCACAAAGGCAGAATAGAGTGAGATAATCCCCATGCTCACCCTGCTGGTCACGCTTCTTTTGATGCAGCTCAGGATACAGTTGGCTTTTGGGGCTGCATCTGAAAATGCAATTGTTGGCTTATGTCCAGCCTCTCACCAAAAAGAACCCCCAAGCCCTTCTCAGGGTTCTCCTACTCTGTATTCATGTTTGGGATTGCCCTGACCTGAGTGCAGCACATTGCACTTGTTGAACATTGTGGGGTTCTCAGGAGCTCACTTCTTAGGTTTGTCCAGATCCTTGGACTCCATTGCTGATTTACCACCAGGGGTGTGTCTGTGGTACCTCCCCCGGACAGCATTGTGTCCAGAGTTAAAACCTGCATCATGTAAGCTCTGCAACTCACCAACAACTGGACAATTTCTTTTGTTTAGAGATATCCTGCGGTCCCCCAGCTCATGTAGAGAATGCCCTGATTCGTGGTGGTTTCTATCAGTATGGAGACATGATCACCTATTCATGCTACAGTGGGTACATGCTGGAGGGGCCCCTGCGGAGCATTTGCTTGGAAAATGGAACATGGACAACACCACCTACCTGCAAAGGTAAGTCTTTTTTATTAACAGAGTGATAGCTTAACTTGCCAGAAACACAGAGGTGTCATCCTAAGAGCAATAAAAATGAAAGTGCAATTTTTGCTAGTTTTAATGCAGTCATAGTTTCACTCCAAGCATTTCATTTCAGGTTATTGCTTTATTTCCAAGTTAAAGAAAGGCTTCCATAATTTTTCCCTTTAGTCCTTGCTAGTCGTATAGTTTCTTTTGCTACAGTGTCATATCCCACACCTAGGTTCTTTTCTCCTGATCTTTTGTGAGAAAGTGACAGAACAAGTCATCTTCCTGACAAGCTGAGCTGTTTCAGATAAGCATTGCCAGTCAGTTTTTCACAGTCAAAAACTGAACACTTCAGAAACCAAAATAGAACACATGGGTGCTTAGTTCCTCACTAGGCTTAAAGTGTGGCAGCTCCTGAAAATCAATTTGCAATGAAAGGTAGATTGATATATCTCTAAATAATACACACTGAGCATTCTAGAAAATTCATAAATTTAACAATATACCAAAGTCCAGACTTTCTACACTTGGCATACCAGCAGGTATTCGCAATTTCTTGGTCTGTTGAGCTAAAACATCCACTTTTTTAAAGCAAAGTGTTAACTCTTTCATTTAGAAGATTCAAATAAATAAAAAGTTTTGAACACAAAATGGGGGAAACAAACAAAAAAATGAAGAGACAATAAGCTCAACAATAAAAAGTATATGTAAGCATATTCAGAAACTAACTTAAAGCCATGGATGAGGCACAGCAAAAGTGTTCAGGATCACAGGGCTTTGGTGGAGATCTTGCCATCTGCCATTTCCATATCAGAAGCTTGGCTTGCCCTCTGCTGCTGGAGCTGTGGAGCAGTGAGTTGGCTGCAGCTTGAAGTCTTATTTCACATTGTGGAACAGTCACCATGACAAATTGAGCTTTAGGTGTTCTGTTTAGAAAGAAAAAACCTTACCACATGGCAGTGGCCAGTCACAATCAGCCCCATTCCTCTTCACACAGAAGAAGAAAATTTCGAGGACACTCACCTTGCAACATTGGAGCCATTACCAGGATTGTCAGGTCAGCCTCTCCTCCTGCAAGTCTCAGCTCCCCATGTCAAAATACAAGCAACAGTTCTTTCTTCCTCAGAGACTTTCTGTTTAGGTCAGAAGCCATTTGGAGATAGAGGATTCTACACTGTGCTAAGCCTGGTAAATCATGGACCCCTCTTCAGTTTTTTTGTATGAATTCTGACAGCAAAATATTATGAATGCTGACACCTAAAAAGTTGAAATGCCCTACTCTATGAAAGCAGGCACTCATCTAAATTTCTGTATATGGTAGTTATAATGCCTTACCTAAAAATTATGGATCAGTAGAGTGTTGTGAGGAGAACCAGAACCAAACGAGAGGGCTTGCAACTCCTGAATGTTTCAGGAATGGAGTAGCTTCTCCTGACAAACAGGTTTATCTAGAGTTTGTGACTGTGGCTTGCCACTGGCATGAAGAATTACCCATCAAGCAGCCAGGAAGAGAAGATTTGAAGGAAAAGCACCTGAGTTACTTCAGTTGTCATGATGTGTCCAAAAGTCCTGTTACAAATTTGCACTACCAAAGCACCAGGCTGTTTCTGAAAAGTTTGTATTACTAAACTGTGATGACTACAGAATTCAAGGGATCTCTGCATAATAGCTACTTTACCTAGGCTAGAATTCATTAGCAAAATTATTTCAATATTATCTGTTCTGATTGTAACACTTTGGGTTGTTCAACAGCCCCTTTAATATCACCAGCTTTACTTTTTATTCTTATTTAATATTTATTAGTTACAAAGAACTCCTCTACTTTATGCCAAGGGATGTAATTGTCTGCCAGGAAAGGTTCATGCCACTGATTACTAGCAACCAAGCACTGATCTTCAAAGCACTGCCAAACATTCTGTTTGCAACACTGCAGTATTTACTGGAACTGTACAGAATAAGTATTAGGGAGAATTGTTTCCAAAAAATGCAGTGAAGAGGTGGACAGATGACGAAGGTGGAAAACAAAGCA
Organism: Prinia subflava; assembly: GCF_021018805.1. Lineage (NCBI taxonomy): Eukaryota > Metazoa > Chordata > Aves > Passeriformes > Cisticolidae > Prinia > Prinia subflava. The sequence continues at coordinate 65,290,094 of NC_086283.1, read as the reverse complement.
GGATAACCTGTGTATTAGGGGAGGGGGAATAACAATTTCCATTCTCTTTTCTAAGAGGGGACTTAAAAAGAACTAAAGATGTTTCTGAGAGAACTGTCCTGCATTTTCATAACACATGTCAAAGTGATATTTCAAAACTGCTTTATAATTCATGTGAGTGATTTTCCTAACAAAAGTCCTACAGGACCCAAGCCTTTGTGGTCTACATCAGAAACAACATGAAAGCACTCTTTGTAATGACTCATGCCGCATTTCTTGTTTATGGCTGTGTGAGTTGATTATTAATGTGTCCTAAGCCTGCTTGCAATGTTCTGTCCTGGTTGAACAGGTTAGTTAATGTAAATATTATAATTAAAAAGCAGACTTCCTTAGCTTCTTTGGAAGAGCTCTCAGCACAGCTGCACTTGTCTGAATCACCACTGGTTAGAGGTTGCTGGCTAGATTCTGATCTGAGTTTCAGGGGTAAGAAGTATTAGTCTGAATCTGCTGATCGTAGATATCTGCAGGACTTGTTAGGCTGCACAGATGCATGCAGCTTACCTGACTCCAGTTTCTTCTTTCTGAAGTGCTCTAAAACGGTCTTATCTGTTTGCCCTCTTCACATCTTGCTGACTTTGAGTGGTCAATGTAGAGCTGTCAACCGAAAAGTTTGTATCCCATCAACAAACAAGAATATTGAGAAGGAAGCTGGGACCTGAGACGTTGTTCACTTGCAAACACAGGGAAGTTTTTTGCAAAGCTGAGAACAGATAACAGAATTTATTTTTCCCCTTCTGACATGTTTGACTTGAGCAGTGTAATGCTTTTGTGTCCTGTGTATATAAATTTACAAGGGGATGTATAAAAGACTGATAGCATGGATGTGAGATTTACTACCATTAACTAAAGTCACAACTGATCACATTCCTATTCTCTCAGCACATTCAAAGCTGCATTTGCCCTGCCTCCTTTTAGAGTACGGGGAAAAAAAAAAAAAAAAAAAAAAGAGAGAGAGAGAGAGAGTGCGAGATACCAGCTTCACTTCCAGTCCCTAGCATTTTTCTAGTCTTGTCTGTTGATAAGAATAATCCTCACAGCTACAGACAAGTAGTCTCTGCTTGCCTAAATTGGTGTATAACAAGTGCCCACCTAGGGATGATACGTTCTCATTCAATTTCACAACCAGGACCTGGGCAGAAAACCAGGAAAAGCCTATCTCTACCTGACATCTGATTGCTGAGTAGCATGGAGTTGCCATCCAAAGCAATTTTTTAACTCATGAAATACCTGCATCTTCTACATTGATAGAGAAAGAAAATACATTTCAGAAACCTTTGTTCATGGGTTTTGAATTTAATGTGGGATATTATTTATACATGAATCTTTTACCTCATATCCCATTATACATTCATGGAATACTGTTTAAGGGGTGTAGATCACACAAAGCTTTAAACATTTTTTTCATTGCAGAAAAGAAACCTGTTTGGCACACTGTTCTGCTTTAATCAACACTCAATCTGTCTTTGTAGTAATAGATATTTTTACAACAAAAATTTTCAAAATCACTGTTAAAATATTGCAAATTATGTTGGCCTTTCAGGGGTCTCTTCCCATTCTCATTATCAGCTGACACTTTTTGGGAGGGTTCTTGAGATTTAAAAATAAAATGGCAGAGCTTTGGCCTCATTTCAACAGACTCCAAGCTGTAGAGCTTGCATTTTGTCATGGCTTAGCTCCAAGAGTGACTCAAGTTTGTCTCTCTGATGGAAAGTTTTGCATTCTTTCCAATGTGGATTTCAGGTCTGAACAGTGTGTCAATGTGTCAATCCACTATTTGTATTTAATGCTAATACTGAACAAGGTCTGAAACACTCAAAGCTTAAATTCATATTTTGCTCACCTAATAAATAATTAAAGATAGAAGTTCAAATGCAATTACAGTTCAGATTGAGCTGCCTGAGATTACTGTCAGTCTGATTACCTATTTGTTCTGTAGTATTTTCTTGAAGCCACAGTTTTTCATTTTCTCTATATAGTATGTACAATCTTGAGAAAGATTGCACTTTCTCAAATGATATTTAAGTATAATAGTATAAAGCATTAAAATCTAAGTTTCTAGGGTTTCAACAGAGATGAACACTTTCTGTGCCAGTGCTGCACCCTTTTTGGTCACTTCTCATTATGCTGCATGACAGTGCAGTAAAAATTGCCTGTTCTATCACACAGTTAATCTTACTTCAGACACATTGTGTATTATGCCAGGTGGCATTATCTTGGTGTTTTATACCAAGGTTAGAAGAAAGCTTGATTCTATTCCAGAGTCAATTTAGAAGGCTTAGGGGAAGGGGTAAGGATGGTAATAGGTTTTTATGGTGTATTTTATGGGTATGTTAATTTTGTTTTACAAAAGTTAGTGGGAAAATCAGAAAAAGAATAGTGTCAGCCTTGAAAAACTATCCAAATAATTTATTCAACTATAAATACATCTACATTGTCATTCTTTCCATGAACAATTCTTTGATTATCTTAATGATTCCCACACTCTGGGCTACAGAACCTAATCAAACACACAGAGCCAGAAGATGACGTAGCCCTCGAAATCAAAATCAAGCAACGTTTCTGAACTTCCCTGCATTTGTTTGTTGTGCGCTAAGCTTTATTAACTGCAAAGGTCTGTGCAAGGCGCTGAGTTACTAGGCCTCTAGCTCACTGTCCTGAGTTTGTAATGAGCTCGTGGTGTTTGCAGCTGTCTGTCGGTTCCCATGCCAGAACGGTGGCGTCTGTGAGCGACCCAACGCCTGCTCGTGTCCGGACGGATGGATGGGCCGTCTCTGCGAAGAGCGTACGTATAGCAGCCCAAACTATGACCTTAGGGGTGCTGTGGGTAAGGCAAACGAATTTACTGCAGTGAACCAGAAAAGGCACAAGAGCTAAAACCATAAAAATCATTAATATGTTCTGTTTGACAAATGAAAGAGAACAGAAAGGTATCTACTTGGCCTACTTCTAGAAAAATAACCATTCCCTTACATCTCCAAAGCAAAACAAGCACTTCTTAAATTGATGTGATTTTGTTTCTGAGTACTCTTTCACTGTGCTTGAAGAACACCTTGTTTCAGTTCTCCAAAGTCTGTCTCTAATAGCAATACCTGATTGTTTTGGGGAATGAACAGGGATTAGAACAGAAGACACTTGAGTGTTCTGCTGGTGGCTGCATTCGTTTCTTGGCTTCTATTTTTATCAGTCTGTGGTTATGAACCTCATCAATTCATGTTCAAATAATGTAATGTGTCACCTTTTCCATGCTGTCCCTCCTGATTTGTGTACTTGTGCCTCACAAATTCTAGACTGGCTTTTCCTGCCATGGATCTCTGAATTATTATTATTATTATTATTGTTGTTGTTGTTGTTGTTATTGTTATTATTATTATTATTGTTACTATTATTGATCTGTTCTCACTGAAAAGAGCCAAATCTGACTCTTGGCTCAATCAGAGATTCCCTGGGTGACATTGGGATGCCAGTTTGATCCATGTTTCTCTTCATTGTGCTCTTAGCACAAGAAATTTGGGAGATTTTTATTACTGCACATATAGGTCAATATGGATAGAAAAGGGAAGTGCCTTTATCCAGTATGTAGTATGCAATATGGCCCTGATGTAAGGCTTTAGCATGTCCAAGATCTACAGCAGGGATGATGTTACTGTCCCCATATCTGAGGCGCTGCCCTGGTTCTGAGGATACATGGAAACCTACAAAAATTGTGCACATTGTCATCTAGTTCTTGGGAAAGGATATGGTTCAAGTATTTAAAGTGTATCACATGTTAAAATTGTCCTCTGAATCTATCTCTGTGACTTTCAGGTCTTCTCTATGACAGTAGCAGTTGCACATGGCACAAATTAGTGATAGATACAGAATGAGAACAAGAGCTTCAGCAAGCTTTGTCTTTTTGCATTTATGGAAACTCCAGCTATGTGATACATTCACACAGCCCCTCTTTTTCTGTCCCTGTGCCTGGCAGTATCACCACAGCTATACATGCAGCTTAGCCCTGTAATCTCACCATCTCAGCAGATGAGGATTGTACCCTGTGTCTGACAAAATTGTGTTTGATATCTCTCAACTGGGTTTATTAGTTTTATCAGTAATGACACTTGAAGCATTCTCCAGAACCAGCCATTTCATTTATGATCCCAGCCATTTCAGTCATCATCCCAATTCAAACTGGCAGCTGACTAGCCAGGTCATACTTTATGCAGGTACAAGCACTAGCTTTTTTTTTTCTTCTTTTTTTCTTTTTTTTTTTTTTTTTTCTTTTTAACTTTGCCATAGATAGTTAGAAGGGGAGAAAAAAAAAACCATAATTGGTCAGTGAAACACCAAGTTTGCGTTGCTTGTCAAACAAGGTGCACCAGTGAACAGAAAAAACAGACTTAGTCTTTGAAGCTGAGGACCTGTTCTGGAAGCCCAAGGAATTTTTGAGTGCTATCACTGACCACTGATCTGTCAGCATCAGGCCACAGTAAGGTCACTGAGAGAATTTGGTCACCTAGTAGTTCACAGTGCATTAAACAAGAAAGATAAGATTCATCTTCTTGAGAGAGTCCTAACCATTCTAAAACACTTGCCGTGTACTACAAGTTAATGATATAGAAAAGTATTTCCCGGTGATATAGGTTAGGTCCTGTGAGGTCCATGGAAGTTCAAAATTCTTTTCTTATCCAAGCTGACTGCACCTGCTCAGCTTGATCTCTGCTGAACCCTTACTTCAGTCTTCTGCAGCACTCATCTTCTGCAGCCCACAATATTAAACCCTATTGGAAGTGCCAAGTTGAAGGTCCAAATTGAGACCTAGCTCAACTTTCTCCCTTTTTAGAGCATGTATGCTGAAGTACTTTGTTCACGTAGCATAGTGGAGATGATACTTTTGGGAAGATACTTGAAGCATGAACATGTAGGAGTTTTGCATATCTGCTCACAGGAGCAGTGTAGCTCGGTTGTTGCTCTGTCCACAGGTCATCAGCTGCTTGGTATATGCTTTGTTTCTTCCCCAAAGCTCCCAGCCCTAGCCTTTTTCACCCAAAATGCCTTGTATCCAAGCTGCCTTTCCCCAAGGGGCTTATGGTCTCACCTGTCTCAGCATGCTTTCACTGGCATAAACATAGTGCTTTTCTACAGGCAGGGCATAGATTAACTTGTTTTGGATACTACCTCTGCAAGTGCAGAGAATTCACAAACAATCCTATTTTTTGTAACTAAAGCATGAACTGGTTTTGTTTGCACCATCACAAAAGTGGACAGTATCTGGATATCACATGTGAGATGCAAACAGCACTGGCTCATTTCCCATGAACACAGAGCCTAAAGGCCTCTGAAGGGCTCCAGCAACTGCTGAAGCAATTGCTCCAGCCTGTCCATTTCTTTGCCGCTATTCTTTGTCATATCCGTCTGCCATGCCAGTCGTATTTGCTTCTCATGCCCGGCAGGTAGATCCTGCTCAACTCTGCTGATACTCCATGCAAACACTTCAAGGGGCAGTGGAGTTTGTAGTTAAACACAGGTTAGTCTCTTGCACACTCTATTCCTTGCTTTCATGGGATATAATTCTTTTCTCTGGTCCTCTTCTCCTTAGCAATATGCATTCTGCCATGTCTCAACGGAGGTCGCTGTGTGGCCCCTTACCAGTGTGACTGCCCCCTCGGATGGACCGGATCACGCTGCCATATGGGTAAAACCTCTCACCTGTATTTTTTCTCACTTTTTGGGACTCTAGCAATGCCTAGTACCGTTCTCTAGTGACTCATAGAACTTCTAAGCTTGACACAGGAAAACCCAGGCCACTAATAATATTCCTTGAAGATTTCCTGTTCCCAGCTGTAAACTTAATTCAGACAAGTCCCTCCCTGATGAGTCTTTAAAACTCCCAGAAAAGCTTGCTCTGAAAAAGGACACATAGTATTCACAAAAGTACTCTCTGCATAAAGCAGTGCAAAGGAGAAAGGGTTTCCAGGGAGAAGAATAAAACTGGTTTTCTCAATTTCAGGTGCAGGATTTTCATTTCCATCTTCAGGAAATTCAGGTCAATTAAATTCACAAATAAGCTGCAGGAATTATAGAGGTTTTTCACCACATAGCTGCCTGGTTTGGTGGATTCCCACTAATTGCCTGGGTACTGAATCAGGAAAGAGAGCATACCAAAGCAAAGATTTAAGGGTGATTGAGTTTAATGGGTACATCACACAAGGGTACCTTACATTAGGTATCATCTAAGTTCTCTGAACAAATTAAATGTGCACTTTTTTTTTTACTAGATCTCTTATTTGCACCTAACCAAAGGTGAAGGTCATGGAGCACACAAAAATAGTGAGGGCTAGGAGGGGAGTGATTCTAATGTCCGCGTTTGTGTCCTGACCAGTCTGTTTGTGTGAAATGAGGTTGACTGCAGTTATGGTAAATATTTGAACCTGAGTTTAGAATATGGGGTTCCATGTCAAGATTGAACAAAGGCTAGGTGTTGAAAGACTTTTCCATATGAAAAGACAGTAAAGTCAGCAACTGAATGATTACTGAAACGTCTTTCAATCATTATTAAATCCTAAACACTTACAAACATTAGCTGTTTTTAAAAATGTATTTTGGTTTCTTCACTGCATTTTTACTGTCCAGGTGCACTTTAACTGATTTTTAACAGGGACTTAACATGAAACCCCACTTTTACCTTCCTGCAAGACTTTGAAATAGCTGATGGGCTGAGCTGGGAAGGAATCCATGCCTCTGTTAATGAATGTTCATAGCATTTGTTTAACTTTGATAAGAACAGTGAATCTGAGTGATAAGCTGTGCAGTGCAATACATATATTGCAGTGCAATACACTGCAAACCCAACCCTTCTGCAGAAAATTGAAATACCAGAGAGAACATTTTAACTCTGAACTATTGTCTTTTGAAGGGACTCTTGCCTAACACATAATGTACATAATCATTTCCTCTCACATTTCACAAGCTTTGCAGCTATAATAGATGCTTGAGGATGATAGATGGCTTCTTTGCTTTTTGGTCAGCAATTCAAATCTGTGCAGGCTTGACTTGCTTTTCAGTAGCTAAAGGGAAAATTATAGTGAACAACTGCATCTGCATCATAAACACTGCTTATGAAATTATCTAATCACTTCTTGTTTCAGCTACTGATATTGACATTTTGCTGTGATAGAGAAGTACTCAGTGACAGCTAAAGATGTTTTGGTCATATGCTTCATTACAAAATCAGAAGTAATTTTCAACATTACGTACTTGGTGCACTTAATTGTATGTGGATGGCGTATCACTATAGCCTCCTGCCATTGTTTGTTCTTGTTTGGCCCAGAGGAATTGGAGTAGGTTTTTTGCATTCCTGTGACTACTCATTTCCATTTCCTGTAATTCCGTAATAATCAGTGCTTCCTGATGCACCTTCCTTGCAAAAATATTACCCAGCCTTTGCCCTCACTAATACCTTTACGTCTGTCCTCTACGTATGGCATTATCTGCTTTAAAGTATTCACATCTTTCCTGCAATATAATTGTCTGTGTTTGAAGGACCTCATTAAACGTGCATCTAAATTGGCTCTATAAATTTTGTGGTTCTTCACTTTTCAATCTCAAAACTGATAGAAAACTTTGGCTTTTGTTTGGTTACTTGATACCCTTGATTTAGACTGCCACACAAAAGCATGTTCAACCAGGCTCAGTATGACCTGTAAGGCAGACAAGGGTTTTTTTCTCTAGCAGCCTGTTGCACCTAGTCTTACCTCTTAGGGCTATCCAGTGTCTTTCAGGACTTTACTGTCATTCTCTGCTTCCTTTCCTTGTCTGCATACAGGTGCCATTGCTTAAAGTCGTACTCCTTGTCTGCTATTTGCAGAAAGCTATGGCTTTCTGACCTTCAGCTTCTCCTGCTTCTGCTTTTTTCCCATATCTGGTATCTGCTTGTTCCTGGACAGTGTTAAGCTGTCACATTCCTTTTTTAAAAAAATAGTAAACATTTTATTTCTGTTCTCCTGTTCATCTTATGATTCTTCTAATTCTTCCTTCTGCTTCTGCTTGCATTCCTTTGTTGTCTTGGAATCCTAATCAACAGAATTTTTTAAGGCAATGTCAGATTACACACTGGCTCTTTCATGCAGCTCATACAATGCATCAGACAGCAAAATAGTAGAAGGAGTCAAATCTCACTTAGCATACGTTTGCTTCTCAGGCTAGCCTTTCCATCCTTAACAGCATAAGGCAGGATGGATTTTCAGTGCTCTGCTACTAAATCAGCTTGCTGTGGATGTGCTCATTAATGCAAATTTGTGTGTGTTTGTGTGCAGCTGTTTGCCAGTTGCCTTGCTTAAATGGTGGGAAGTGCATACGACCAAATCGGTGCTACTGTCCCTCTTCCTGGACTGGACCTGACTGCTCTAGGTAAGTGTCCCTGAGCACTATCCCAGAGCTAGGCTGAATCACACCCTACTGAACTCTAAATCTGAAGAATGAGCAAATAATTTTAATGTTTTGAGCACCTCTAGATTCTGCAAATCAGTAACCTTTAGATGCCTTGAGATTTACGAGCAATATGTAAAGACCTCAGAGAGTACTCTGCAAAATGATTGCCAGACTTGTAGAAAACTCAGAAGACTGTATCTTTACATGTAAGAAGACAGGCAAACTCACAATGTTGAGACTGATTTTTCATGTAAATGGAAGTGGGGTTTTGACACGTAATTCAGAATGTTCTTCAGGAAATTTTGGTGGCTTACTGTTTACTAGTGTTCATTTTTAACTGTATATACACCTCAGCTGGGTCCATGTTCAAGACCGGGCTGATGCAACAATTGTCATAAATAATAAGTCATCTTACACCCAGCATTGAGTGGTATAATCATTTAAAGAGTACAACAAGGTGCCTCTGAGGCAGCTCCCAATTTAAAGCTCCTGACAGGTCTAGGGCCATGATAACAAAAAATGTATATACCTCAACTCACACAGGCTCCTGCTGAACACAGTGATCATTATCCTGGAGAGCTAAATAAGAACCACATCAATACTAGTATTTTTCCGCTGGGAACAGATTAAGCTTGTGACATCAATTTTTTTTGTGTTCTTCTTTCTGGGCAGATAGTGACAGACATTCCTATCTCTCTGATACACAGTTTATCTTAAAGCTATAGGAGAGATGCTTGATGAAAAATAAATTGTCCAAAATGAATAGTTTAAATTTGTCAGCTGTGACTATGTGTGCCTTAGTGAAGCAACTGAAATGTATTGCCAACAAACAGTATCTTTTAGCTTAGACTGAAAGGTATACATCTGAAGTCTGGTAGTATTTCCATTTAGGACATGAAGGAGAGAAGCCCAAATCCATTTGGCATAATAGCCAAAAATGGTGGAGTTTATCTCCACCATTGAGAGCCAAAGTAAAATTTCAGGGTATTCCCAAACCAGACTATTTTTGGCTTCTTTTGTTGGGTTTTTTTGTCCAAGTCCATAGCTCTGTGCAGCATTGGAAGTCTGAGAGAGGGTGGGTCATTAGCCCTGCAGGACTGGGGTCTAGCAGCTTGTTCCTTCCAGAGCTGTTTGAGAGGACATTTCCAAAACATAACTGGGTGGGTAAAGTGAAGACAGAAACAAGCTGAGATCTCTTTTACATTTTGTTAAGCTTTGGCCTCAGTTACTTGTGGCTCTTTATGGGATATGACACTTTTCTGAGAATTCTAAAATAACACAGGCAAATGACAGGATAGCAGAGATTCCCTGCTGGAGGTTAACAAGGTCTGGATTTATAATGGGGAAGCTGAAAAGTCCCAAAGCTTTTATCAGCATGCAGAACAAGACTAGTTCCAAACTACTCTGTGATAAGCCATGACTTAAATTAAATGTAAGATATCTCTATTCCCCATGCCCACTCGCTCCCCCTCTTTGAGGGCATTCTAGTCCTTGGTATATTTTCAGACACCATCCTCATGTGCCTCACTGTTGGTCATTTGATATGTTCAGCACACCACTGATTTTATTTTGTTTGGGTTTTTTGATGCAGGAAACGGAAGGCTGGATTCTATCCCTTTTAACATCAGCACAGCAATTCTACATTCAGATATCTTGCTTCAGCCTAGGTACCAGGGCTTGGATTCTATTGCATTGTAAATTAAATCCATTGTTTCTCTTCCCCCACCCCTCCCCAGCTCTCTTGTTTTGTATTTTATTTTGTGATACATCTTTCAGTTTTTAAAGAAATCATCTTTATTTTTCATTTATAAAAGCATTATCAAATATATGCTGCTACACAGGTGTCATATACACATACACACACAAATGCAATGATTCCTACAAACCACTGAGGAAGCGGTTGTTTAAAGTGAAGTCCCTCCCATTTCTTACATTAAGTAAGCTAATTAAACTGTACTATACTGCCAAACATGATTAAACAGAATATGGCAATTCTGCTTACCAGCTGCCAAAGCATACTACTGTCCAGCAACTCAACGGTACAGAGTGTTACACAAGGCTGAATGAGCCACTAAACTCTGCATTGGGCCTGTCTTTGAACTTCAGTTGATAAAAATTGTAACTCCATGTGATAAGGTCTATGTTGTAACCACAGTTTCTGATGAGCATAAAAGGAAGATTCTGTAGTGTAGTTTATGTGACATTAACTTCATTGGAAAGTGACTTAATGGGAGGCATCAGCATGAATTTCACCTGAGATTTCTTAGTGAAAGATATGAGGGAACATCATCCCATTCAGAGAAGAATGAATTAAGTCTAGCCAACAAGAGCCTTTGAGGCTTTCTGATCTACAGGCTGTCCAGGTGTAGCTCTAAACTGCAGAATCCAGGATGCAACAGTAGGAAGCAGATGGATCTCTGAAACTTGCACTTCCCATGTGCCATGGGACACACTACCTGCCTGTAGCCACCATCCCTTTCCTGTATAAATGAAGTACATATCTAGCAGCTATCTGCTAAGTAAATGTTTTTGATATCTGAGATTCAGGTCCCAATATTTGACTGCCCCTGAGATGGAGAGAGAAGGCTCCAGATAAGTTTACAGGTGAAAGTTTGCTATCTGCTTGCCAAAATGTTGCAGGTTTTTAATGCAGAATCCTCAAAAAACTGGAAAAGGCCTCTCTTGACAACACACACAGGCAGAAATGCTCAGCTGTCTGAGAAATACTGAGAGCACACATGTTATCAGATTTCTCATTCTCAGACTGGTGATCCCATTGTGGCGGAGGAAAACACACACATGAATGCCATCATTAAGTCATGCTCTGATGAATTGAAATGTTAATACTTATGATTAAGTAGGGTGGTGGAATTACAAGGCAGATATCACATGCATTTTTCCAAGTCACGTGTTTGGTAATTGTCATAGTTAGCAAAAAGTCAGATCTGTGAAAAAAGATCTTAGAACCTGAGAGTCATTGATTAGAAGCTCCATATTTCTCAACAATAACAGAAAAGTGTAATTTGCAGTTATCATTGGGAACGGAAAAGGAGAATTAAATTTTACCTTCTGTAGCTTCCTGTTCCTGTTTAGTTACCCTCGAGATTAAGAGTGTGCAGAACTGCCCTGCCCTACCCCCCTTTGTGGATGTACCTTCCTTTTATGCATGAACCCTGATACAGGAAAGTGATACCACACCAAAATGAGCTCACAGTTACAGTAACAGGGCTCTAGTAAATACTGACACATAGCTGATGGCTGTTAGTCCGAGACCAGAAATGGGGAAGAAAGAAACAAGCAAAGTTGTCAGCCATTAGGAGCTTTCAGCCAATTAAAAGAAAAACAGATAGTAAAGAATAGGAGTCATTAGGGGATCAGATTAATGTGAATGTAGATTCCTTCCCAGTGGGAGCTACAACCAGCTGAAGAGTTGTGGTTTTAGCTCCCACAACCTTCTTTTTCTAATGGACTCTGCTAGTACGTAGCAAAAATCTTCTGTCTCCCAGCTCCACGGCCATCAATGTTTACAGCTTTGACTGAAGTTAGTGTTCAGTAAGTAATATCCACATTTCAACACACAGTCACCAGTCACCACCATCTGTAGGCACTTTGTTCCTTGACTTCCTTGCTGCCTTAACAGCAAATGAAGGGAAGCTGCAGTGAGCAACACAGGACTTCTCAAGGGAAAGAGTGCATAGGTGAGAAAACCAGATTTTTATTCGTATGTCATTCTCATGTTTTTGTCCCTTTTCCAGTGTGCTTCTCTGGTGTGTCCTCTGACTCTGTCCTGATCATCTCCAGAGCAGAACAGCAGTGGTGATGAGAGTGCTTAGATCTGGCAGGACATTGCTGTAGAGTTTAGGGCTGCAGAACAGCTTTTAGCAACCCAGCTTCACACTAGTGACTAGTACATGGAATTCCGGGATCTACCCAGTCAACATGTTTTGTAAGGAGATGTGGTGTTAGGACAGAATAGCTGAAACTAGAGGCTGTCATATTAGTGCTATTGATGATGTTTTGATACTTGCTGGAATATTTTCCCCTTCCTACCCAGTACTGTATTGTTATTTATGTCACTGCTTGTTGTGTGTTTTAACCAACTTCCATGTGATGCACTTTACACTGTAAATAAAGTTGCACCCTGTTTAGTACCAATGTAGAGGCAACATTGTATTCTTTTTGTAAACCCTCACAACAATGGTATTAACCTGCCCTTTAGGATCTGCTGGCAAAGACTACAGAAATATATCTCCACTCAAGCAAAAAGACAAAATAATTGACAGCAATCTTTAAAGGTTGTGTTGGATTAGTCCAGGTTTGATCTGCAGATAAAAATGCAGTTAGCACCTCATTTTTCAAATCATTTCTTCTGCTAGGGCATATTTTTAAACATGTAAAGGCCAAATTTACCACTGGCTTAGAGACAGATTAAAACCTGCTTCACTCATCATCACCCAGTTGATGGAGATACAACTTGTTTTATTCAGTGCTGGAATTTTTAAAGGTATGGAAATGCCCATATTCCTGGAGAAATGAAGTAAAGAATGACTGTAGCAGAAAGAAATTTTTTTAAACTCAAACATCACTCTTCCAAACAAGGAGCACATACAATATTAACAGGCAAAAGATTTAGGGTGTGAAATTTTTGGAGATAATGTTGGAATCCTGTCAATGTTTGGATACACAGGCATAAGTGGAGACTTGGAAGTGCAAAATGTTTGATAGCCCTCTCCTAAGCCAGCAACTTAAAAGGTGGTATGAGGTTACTATAATGTTGTTAATGAAACCCTGAAATTTAATGTGTATCTTATAGAAAAAGATAGAAATTTGCATCTCAGATTTGCAGTACTTGAAATATGGGTAAAAATCCTGAGTGGGAATAGCTTGCATGCCTGTGCACATGGGCTCAGATCTTATGCATGCTCTAGAGAACTGTCTTATTAAGGGAAGTGTAATGCACTTAAGGGAAGTGTAGTAAGAACAGGCTCTTTCCCTGTCCTTGTTGTCTTTGTTGTGACCATTGAACAAGCTAAAACTCTGAAAGGAGTCTACTGACACCTATGTCTCTCCGCTTGGAAGTACACTGGGAAATGTTTGAGTTTTGACTCTGATCTCACAGCTGGGGGGCCACTGGACAGGGTTAGTGTGTGCCAGCAGTTGTTAACATGAGGAGTCACACTTTAACAGTCTGACCAGAGATCTCTTTTGCATCTCAGCACAGGAACAGTTTGTGCACCTCTGAGTTGTCTTAAAGCAGTTAGGATCCTCACTGTGGAAAGGATCCCTGCTGCTTTTACCGCACTGCAGATTCTTCTCTGGGAGACCATACCCTGACCATATTTCCAGCAGCAAGAGACAGGAATAGCAGAACCCATAGACAGGCCAGGTGGAATATGCAGTATCATTATTGATCTGTTTCTCTAAGATTATTTCCATTCATGCTCACGATGCAGAGCACTTCTGTACCCATTTACATGTGAGAATCCACCTCATTTACAGCAAGCTCCTCTCCCAGGAGCAGGGCTGCACTTCCATTATCCTTGCTTTCTAGCCTGACGTGTTTCTAGTGCCTGCCAATGTCAAGGTCTGCGGGCTTGCCAGCTCTCCCTGCTCAGCTAGGAGCACTACAAAAGCTGATGCTTTTCACAAGCTGATGGATGCAGTTCTTCAGTGCAGGCTTGTCCATCCTGCCAGTGTCCCTCTCGTAGATGTAGCAGCATGACCACTTTGTGCTGTAAGAAGTATCATGCGCAGCCTGGTGAAGAGGACACTTGAGTTTCTCCCAGCCAGTGGCAGATTGTGCTACCACAAGAAAGTAATTTCAAATCTTCCCATTTTATGGATCAGGTGAGCCCTTCCTTCTCCCTTGAGGTGCTGCAGATTTAAAATGACAGATGAGATTTAAACATGATTATCATCTTTACTAATGATAGCCCTTCTGCAGATGTCATCTGCACACCTCATTGCTAGCTCAGTGGACCAGCACTTACCTTAATCTTTTCAGTCTAGTATCTTTGCTGAATGTAAATCTTCCTCCTTCAAAATTTTCATTTGCAACCAGCATCTGCTGAACAGATTGTCCTGAAAACTCAGGTTCTCTCTCTGTCTCCAGAAACTTTGAGATTACAAAAATGTCATTGAGCCCAGGCTGTTTTGACCCAGAGCCTGCATGCATGGCAAAGGCCAGGAAAGGAGGCTGCTGGGCAGGGACAGCTTGTCACTGAGATACTGCTGGCCTGCAGTACCCAGCAGGCCAAGAGCATGGTGAGGACTAACCCTGGATCTCCCCTCGGTTCTCTTCTCTCCTTGATGACAATTTTGCTGTGCTTTATCCCAGCAGCCTCAGGAAATCAGTCAGTCATTATGCAACCAGGTGGCAAAGAGCAACCCCAGCTATCACCATTCCCAGCTCATCTATACTCTGCAAACAACCCCAGGGCTTTCCTGGCTGCCTCTTATTAATGCCTTCCCCTCCTATCCCCTTCTAGCTGCTTCCTCAGTACAGTCCACTTACTTTGTTTTCAAGAGTTTCACTTTAGTACTTCCTTCTCAGTTGGGAGTGGCATGATTTTTTGCAGCTAACTCAGAAGTCACCAGGATTCATTAGATGTGAAGCCAGCAGCCTCACTGGCTGGGAGGGAGGCACAGTGTGAAGGGTGATGAAGCTCTTCAATTGCTGGTGCAGGCATGGCTGGCAGCCTCTGCAATGCACAGTGGCAGCCCTGCTAGGAGCTGAGCACTCCTTCAGCTGCTGCTGTCTTGCCTTGCCTTGCCACACCTTCCGCTTGCACTCCTTGGCCATGCTTTTCATTTTACAGATACAGGTTATGCTTGCAGCTGCTGGGGATGTGTCTGGATTTTCCAGGCAGACACCAAAGGAACACGCAGAGGCGCACCCAGGTCAGCTTGCAATAGCTGGGGAAAAGATGCTGTTGCCTTCTCCTGCTGTACTGCAGTAGCCTAGGGTTGTCCTTTTCCCTGACATCTGCTCCATCCTTGTGGCTCACAACTGATTTCTGCATCTGTTCTTGTGCAGCTCTGTCCAGGAAGCTGCAGTTTCATAGATGAGGTTATAAGCAGGGTCTTGGGCTGGTGGACAGGACAAAGGAGTCCAGCAATATACACAGACCCCATCTACCTCATGTGTACATACCTCATGAGATATCATAGGCAGGTCCCAAATATTGTTCAGTGCCAAGGGAGTTATTAAGGCAATTACTGCTCCTGGCTGCTTCTGGAGGGTGCAATATCAACTGACAGCGCCAAGCCACACATAGCACCAAAGCCAGGCTGCATGCCCTTCCCTGGCTCAGCTGGTGAGGCAGACAATTCCTCAAGGAAGAGGTAGGTTCACAACACCCTCCAAAAACCAAAACCTTGGAGTTCGACCTTGTCCTGGCTCATCCGCTGCCTGCTCACCCTGGAAGAGTGTGGAGTCAGGCAGTAGCACCAGGAAACAGACATGGGAGCCCAAGAAGGACCATACTCCATCCCTGGCAACTAGGATGGGGGCAGAAATGCCTGCCGTGGTTACTTGTGGTGCTGAACTGGGACAATCTGACAGCTCTGCCCAGGAAGCACCTGGACACAACTCCAGACCCATCTCACCTAGCATGGGGTATTTGGGGAATTCCCAAAGGTGAGGGGAGGTTTTTCCATACTGGAAAAGAAGACGTGGCAAAATGGGGGACTGTGTGGTATGACAAGAATGGAAACCTCAAGAAAGCTGCAGTTTAGAAAGCACTTAAGTAAATGGTCATGTCATACAACCATTAAGGGTATTTAATTGCACCTATGCAGTTAAAAACATGTTTAAGCATTCTTCTGGGCTGCAGCCTTAGACATTACAAGATTATAATAAATATGAAAAACTGTGTCTGCCCTGCAGACTCTGGTGAGATGGCTGCTAAGTGCCATCCAAATATTTGCCATCAGCTGAATGTAGAAAGTTGATAAAAGAGGTGGCTGCCCAGTCAGGTATTGCTAGGCCAGATGTTTGGTTTGATTTTATTAAACAGCTTGGTTAGTAATGTAGGGTAAGGGGTAAGCAGCTCATTAATTAATCTTGTTTATTGCAGTGAAGTGCTATAAGCACCTGTGAGAATAAACTACGTAAGAAAAGATAATCATATTAAAGGGAAATTATGTGAAATTAAAGTTAGAAATGACAAGTCAGTGCTTCCTGAGGGGGAAGAAAAACCAACAAAACAAACAAACAAAAATTTAAAAAGAATGTGCCCCTGGGGAGGGAGGGAAGTGTGTCACCAGGCTGGTGACCTGGCTATTCCCACCCCCACTTGTTTTGGTTTCATGCTTGAGAACAAGAAACACTAGCAGAGATGAGAGCAAAACCAAGACCAGCCCACAGCATGCAGCAACAGAGCTTGTATGAATTTTATTTCATCTTAGTTTTGGTAGTATGACTTCTCTCTGGCCAGCACCAATGAGACAGTGTTGCTGCCTTTCCTGTGTGTGCTGGCATATGAAGCTGGCAGCTGGTGTCCACATGGGAGGAAGAGGAGTGTCACAAAATCTTGAGTTGTGACACTCTAAAATGACAAATAAATAAGGGAAGATAAATACAGCCAGGGGCAGCGGGCAAGCAGACCCTGTTCATGCCACCAAGGATCACACTGCACGGCATCTGTTCTGAGTGTGATTCTGCAACCTAAATGTTCCAGAAGCATGGAGTTCTTCTGATTTCATCCCTGGCAAGATTATATAAACCAGATATGAGTGGCTGTCATGTATAAAGACCATGTTTGAGGACACTTCAGAGAGGAGTCACTAATGGAGTTGAATAAAATAAAGGATTGAGTGTAAGTGGATATCTAACTAGATATCTAACTGCACCAAAAAATCAGTTTTCTAGGCTATCTGTGGGCTGGGCTCCCTCTAAGGAAACACTGAACTTGATGGAAAACAAGACATGATACAGCATAATAAGCCCACTGTACAGTCAGAGAACTCATTCCAGAAGATTTTTTTATGGTTCTGCTTTCAAGAAGTTACTGGGGGTTTTTTGAGACTTCAAGTTATTAATGAAAAGATGCAAAAGTAGTATAAAATGCAGACTGGCTGGAGATGAATGACTCAGTACACAGACACCAGCACTCTGAAAACCATTGAGCACTTAAGGACCAAGAATTAGAAGGAACCTTGTCCATCCACTTACATTTCCCAGAAGATCTGTAATAGAGCCCTAGGGCAATAGAGGTAAAAGCTATGCAGCAGAAGTGAACCACAGAGTCATAGAATTGTTAAGGTTGGAAAATAGCTTTGATAACATTGAGTCCAACTGTTAACTTCACACTACCAAGACCACCACTGAACCAATTATCACATTTACATGTCTTTTAAATACCTCCAAGAATGGTGACCTCTGGGCAGCCATTTTCAATGCTTGACAACCCTTTTGGTGAAAAAAAAATTACTAATATCCAGTCTAAGTCTTCCTGGTACAACTCAAGGTTGTTTCCACTTGTCATGTCATTGTTTGTCTGGGACCAGAGAACAACCTGGCTACAACCTCCTTTCAAGTACTTTCCTTTTCTCCAGGCTAAACAACCCAGCTCCCTCAGTCACTTCTCTTGAGACTTATGCTCCAGAACCTTCTCCATCTCCATTGCTCTCTTCTGGACACGCTCCAGCACATCAATGTCTTTCTTATGTAAGGTGTGCAATGTCAGGTGTACAAATCTGGGCACAGCATTCAAGGTGGGGCCTCACCAGTGTCCAGTACAAGGAGGATGTCCCATGGTCCAAAACTATGGCTGATACAGTCCAGGATTCCATTGCCCTTCTTGACCACCTGAGCTCCCTGCTGGTTCATGTTCAGCCAGATATTGACCAGCGCCCCACGGTCCTTTTCTGCTGGGCAGCTTTCCAGCCACTCCTCCCTTCATCATGTGAGGTTGTTGTGACCCAAATGCAGCATCTGGCACTTGGCCTTGTTGACCACTGGCCTCAGCCCACCATTCCAGACTGTCCAGATCCCTCTGGAAAGCCTTCCAGCAGGCCAACACTCCCACTCAGCTTGATGTGATTTGCAAACTGACTGAAGGTGCAGTCAGTCCCTTCATCCAGATCACTGACAAAGATTTTAAACAGAGCTGATCTTAACGCTGCACCCTGAGGTACACCAGTAGAGACCATTTCCCTTTGAATTATAGGGGCTTCATTCTACTCCATATCCCTGCCTTTCCCTGCCTCTGAGGACAACCAATCTTAGTATTAAAGACTGAGGCAAAGAACACCTGAAGTAGATTTGCACAAGAACTTGCCTTCACTGGTGCCAAGTTCCCTGGCAAAGTTCCCAGACTCAAAAAGGCTCAGGACCCTGTTACATTTGACATATAGTTGGGTGCACTGTCTCTCTCAGTCTTGTCCTCATCACCAGTGGGTGCCCTTCGATGCAAAAGCAGCTGCAGATATCCCCAGCAATCAGTATTCATAGCTGGGCAAAGGCCCTTCTGTGTAGTTTAATGAAATGGAAATCAAGTCAAGGATCAGGATCTATATGAGGCATCAGTGGGCTAACACAGGAAATAACAGCCAGGGTGACTACCTGTAAAAGGACAACAAGACCACAATCAGATCTTCCACATAGTCCAACACACCAAAAAATTCCATTGGGAAACAAAGTGACAGCACTTAAGCCAGACAATCTCTGCTATCAGAAAACCTTCACTGCCAATATTCCCCAACAGGTGAGTTATTTCTATACCTCCCTCATGCACACACATGTGCACAGGGGAGCCACTTGTGGGGAAATAGTACTGATTCTTGTGCCAGCTCCACATCTCCATAGGCATAGATGGAAAGTGGGCTGCAAAGGACAAACCAGATCAGCTGCCCATTAAACTGACTTCCCCTAATTTAAAAACATCAAAAGCCTGTTGGTGGGAGATTTAGTTGTGCCCTGCATGTGCAGGCATGGTGAGACAGGCAGGCATCTTCAGGACTAAAATGCAGGAGCACAGCAGCCAGTGCTGCAGCCTGGCACAGTCAGACCCCTTTCAGGGGTGGCACTGCTGCACACAGCAGCCACCTGGAGAATCGTGTTGTCTCAGCTGCTTTGGAGGAACTGTATATAAGGTGTACACCTCCACAGCGCTTGGGTGCAATCAGCCCTGCAACAGGGTGTTTTAAGGCCAAAAGTGAGTGCCATACCTCCTGAAGGAACCAGGAATGCTTTCACCCAGCGGGGAGCAGGGCAAATGGGACCCTGAGAAGACAACCTCTGGGGGTTCTTGTGAAGGAGAGTCAGTCTCCAGGGCAACAAAGCTGTTGTCCCTCTGCAGACTGACAGGAAGCTGCATTGGCCCCTATATCTCAAATTAGCACGCAGCTGTCATGTCAAAACCCAGGCTTGGCCTCCAAGAGGAATGTTATGTCTGTGTGGCATCCTGCTGTACTGTAACAGGGCTACAGAACTCCTTGGTCCCCTGCACTCAAAGGGAGAGTTGGCTGCCAGGGCAGCAGCCCAGGCTTCTACATAAGGGTACCAGAAGCTCAGGCTCCTCTGCCACCCCTGCTTAGATATGGTGAGTTGATGGGATAGATGCTACTGCCACCCTCAGTTTCTGCCTGCACCCATATTTTGCTGCAGCTGGGTTGGTTTGCCACTCTTCTTCTGATTTGATGGGGTGTGGATGTCACTCGGTGCGATGCCGGGCTGGTGTCCTGAGTGTCAAAGGGCAGATCCTCTGCCAATGGGTGTGAACTTGGCTAATTTTCAGACCACAGCCACATGTTATAATTTTCCATAGTAAGACTTGCAGGTATTGATATCATCTAGAAAGATGGGGAAACTAAAGCATAGATATCAAGTAATCTGCCCAGCCATGCACTGGAGATGGAGAGATACAGTCTAGGCTGGAGCTAGGACTTCTCAGTTCCTCCCCAAGGCTGTACTGCTGCCAGCCCATGTCTCCAAAGCAGAGCTTGTAGTCAGTGCCTGCTGGGGCTCAAGAGATGTGGTGGGGTGTTTGAGGATGCAGGAGGAAAAGTGCCACCTGTCACCACTACCCGGGTACCTTCTGCCTCAAAGGCAGACAGAGGAGCATTCAAGAAACCTTGGGAGAGCCACGTGTCCAATGACATAGTAGATCATCAAGACCATAAAAGCAGCAAATAACTGGAAGCATTGAGAAATAAAAAAGAGTTGAGTGGGCAAAAAGCTGAGTCTTAGGATGCAATGCGTTTGGGCCTTCAAGCTTAGCATTACTTTTTTGCAAGAGTGTGCAGAGCCTTGCCTGCTGTAGCTCTGCAGGGCTGTGGGCTGCTTAGTCCTCACAAAGTTTCTCTAGAACATAGCAGGATTTCAGTTTCCCTCCAGCTCTGGTCACTGCATCAGCAGCACTACCCACCAGATCAGTTTCTGAGACTGACGCAACCAGATGTGAAGTACTGCAACTGCATATCCTCTGCTGAAGGTGCCTGTTAGAATAGAGAAACAAAAAAAAGAGAGAAACTCAAAGAAAGACAGACATGTTGTTTCACGGTGTTCTGGAAAGTCTTGTCTGGAGAGGTCCAGGTCAGACCTGGTGTATCCTGCTTTCTGGGAGGAGGCATCGGGCAGCAGTTACCCTTGCCCCCAACTGCTCACCCAGAACAGAAACAACGGAAAGCCTGAGAACAGGCTTTTAGCACTGCTGATACTTCTCATAGCCACACAACCCCAAATCTGTCTTCCTGGGGTCCCAGTAGCCTGTATTTTGCCTGCAGGCACAGCTCCTGACTCAGACAAGCCTGGCAACCCCACAAAAGAGGGTATTTTTATTCAGGGTTTGGATCCTTCATCCTCACTGAGCAATGCCCAGCTGCAATTCCAGTGTAGAAAAGAGGTCTACATTGCATTACAATGAGAAGCTCCTCTACTTTCTCCCTGAAAATGGTGCTTGCACCCAGGTACCTGAAAATCTTTGCTACCATAGGTAAAACCATCCTTGAAGGCCCTTTTCTGAAGGAATTTTGCTGTGCTCTTGGTGAAAACTGACATTTAGCTGCTATTATTTTCCTAAAACAGGCTGTTTTCATTGGTCTTCCTCCAAGGCATCTTTAGAAGTACTGAAAAAGTATTAAAGAATTACTTTAGAAGTAATTTCACCATATGAGCAAAATTAGTACATACTGCTCCAGTTTGGCCAAAAAAAAAACGGGTCAGATGAAGATGACTGCCTCCTTGCCAACTTTGTAATGTTTTGGCCACGATTTGATGCAGTCTGATTGTTATGTCCAAATAAAATGCTCCTATGAGCTGGCCACATTCCTGAACTCTAACTTAAATCTCACAATAGGTCAGTGAACCTCCTGGAAGTCCAAAACTGCTGCCTGTGCCCTACCATTCTGCAGAAAATCCTTTGCCCCCACATTTTCCCACATCAGTCTCTCAATGCCAGAGAGAGACTGGCACTGAGGGAAAAGCTTTCTCCAGCCCCAGGTATAGGCTGAAGTCTAACTCACAGCCCAAATCTGCAACTCCATCCCTTCCCATCATCCCAGTGGGATGACTGCAATGCTGGTGTGTCTCCATAGCTGCCATTCCCAGAGCCCACCAGCCCTGGTTTGGACATATATTCTGTTCTTAAAGGTGTCCGTAAACATACTTTTCCACTTCCTACTGCTTTTGTTTTGAGGTGGTGTGGTTTTTTGGTGGGTTTTTTTTCTTTCTTCTTTCTTCTTTTGTTGTTGTTGTTGTTGTTGGTGTCGTTGTTGTTGTTGTTTCTTTTTTTTTTTTTCTGCAGCACCCAGGAGGCCCTGCAGAATACAGTGGGAAGTACTGTACATGGTGTTATCCCTGATCCCATGTTCCCCTCCAGTGCACTGGTCTCTGTGGAAAGGAGGATGGCAGAAAACCCATGCGTTCCAAAATAATCTGGTTTTGCTACATCTTTTATCACACCTATTCATCGTCCAGCAGAGTGTTTTGGTTCGTGTTTGTCCTAATTTTATTTGTACAGAAACAAGGTGCAAGGAAGGAGGAGGGAGAAGTAAGGAGTCAGGAAGAAGAAAATAATATCTGCCCTTTCCCTCCACAGACCTTGCCTCCATGTCCAGGCATGTCCAAGGCCATCTCTCCAGGGAGAGATGACCTCAGGGCCACCTAACACCCAAGGACTCAAAGGACTCCAAAGGTGTTCTTGTGTTCACCCTCTTCGTGGATGAGGACTCCCAACAGGCACTCTCCTGTGACACCCCCTGCCTCAGCCACCTCCCAGACATCTCTGGTCAGCACACATGAGCAGTATGAGATAACATCTTTCATGTCTTGTGCTGATAATATAGGGGTTTATATTGCTCCTTTTCTATTCTGTGTGTCCAGGAACAGCTTGCCAGCTATCAGAAGGGGAAGAAGTTTCCCAGGCATACTGCAGGGATGCAAACAAGTTGTTTGCACAAACAAATGTCTGCACTTGTCCTTTTTTACTTATTAAAAGTGTAATTCCTTTTATTAACCAAACCACTTTTCCAGTTTGCCAAGATCATTATCATTATTCCTGTGCTTCAGGGCAGTGCATCCCAATCCATCATCATCTGGATGTCAGAAGGACAAGCCACAGTCCAGCATTCAGGTCAACAATAAAAACACTAATTGGGACCAGACTGAATAGTAATACTACTACTACTACTACTACTACTAATAATAATAATAATAATAAATCAAGAACTTCTGAAGTTTGCTTGAAGTATCTCCTTGTGGCCAGAAGTCATTATCTCCAGATGCAATCATTCAACAAAATCCGCACCTGGTAATCTCATTTACACTATGCTCTGGAAAGCCTCACAGGAGAAGGTATAAAAAGCATTGGCAGTGCCAAGAGATGTGCCAGGTGTCCTGCCCCTGCATGTCAGTATCACCTCTTACCTCCTTTCAGGGGTAATCCGGTTTTTATAGTACAATCTGCTGTGCAGGAGTCATGATGCACTTTTTGATTCTTCTGTTACATTTCCTGCCATTATAAAATTTTCAATGGTAATTACAAATAGCTCTGGGATTCACCAAGCCAACTCTTGCATTGTTTGAAGATTAATTTTGTCAGGTCATGACAACCTGTCAGTGTCTCACAGCTGTGGGTTCTTCTCCTCCCCTTGGCTGAAATCTCATTGGTTGCTGTTACAGTTTAACAACTAGCACAGAATGCAGCCCTGCAGCTGCATTAAGACTGATGTAAATACAGAATTAACCATTTTAGCCCTTCTAGTGCCAAAAGTTGCTGCCTGGTTTTCCACATTGAGTCTCACAGACAGTTACAATTATGTGTATTTACTGGGACTAGCAGTATATCTGCTTGTGCTGTCACACTGAATCTTGCATGGAGTAAAAATTAGGAAAAAAAGGCAAGAAGTAAACAGAAAAATCTTCCACTTTTTTCTTAAAAATTCACTTTCTCTACTGAAAATATACTTTTAATGATCAACTAAAAACCGTTTTTTTCTTGGCATGACCATGAACCTCCAAGTATCGCAGAAAACACAAATTTAAGTTTTGGATCTATCTGAGGCATTCCACAATGAAACACCTCAAAGGAGAAGTGCTACCCACTGATCACATTCTCTGAATACACACTTCACTTGCAAACTCTGCTGGCATAAAGATGCAGGTTGTAAATGTCAGATATGTTTCAGCTGTTACTACCTCCCCATTTCCATTCATCTGGCTCCTGCTTGATTCAAACAGCCCACTGCAAAAGAGGTAACTTTGCAGGAAGTTTGGTGGTGTGGCTTTGCTTATGAGAGTGAGGGTGTTGGACCTTATGCCTTACACTGGCAATACAGCAGAGACAGGGTGCTGTGAAAAACAGATTTTGTTTTTTTCCAAAATAACAGATTGTGTTTTTTCCAAACACACCTTTACCAAAAAGGTGTGTTTGGAAAGAGCCATTAACTTACAATGCTCACCCAATGCATGAATGTCCTGCTGGTACATTTTCCTTCAGAATAGCTGCAAGCATGAGCTTCATTAATTAGCCTTCCTGTGCTGGTGCTCGCAAAGCTGGCAACGAGAGCAAGAGCATAATCACTGCATTGCTGCACTTCTGGCAGGGAAGGCACTGTGTGCAATGTGCATTTAATAGAGCAGGCCAGGATCTGACCAGCAGGCTCAATGGATAGCTTTGGGATTTGCCAGACAGGCAAAAGCACTTCAAATGCATCATACCACCAAAGCACTCAAGTGTGATGGGTGCTTTTATTTGGCAGGTCATCACCACCATCACACTCAGCAGACTTCTCCTTAGTCAGTGGACAGAAAAGTTGATATCCCCCTCTCTGTTCTGGCCAGTTGTATTTGGTTTGCATGGCAAGACTTTGGTAGCAAGGTAAAGCAAAAATAAATGTTTCACTGCCAATTAGATTTCTTTTTGTGCTGAAAAATGACAGCCAGCTATGACCACTGACAAAAACCTTGTTTAGTCCAGTATCCCAGCTCCGGGGTTTTCCTACAGTGTTGTTACAGTAGTACTTACGGCACACACCCACCACACACGGGAATATCCATGTGTGTGGATAGACATGCACAGGGCATGTGCTGCTGGGCCAAGGAGGCTCCATGCCCAAAAACTCTGAGCCAGGTATTGTTGTCAAACTGGGATTCCTTTTTGATGTTGACATCTGGACAAAGTGCCTTGCCTGCAGCAGGAGCTTTCCTGAGTGTGACCATCAGGATGTGCAAAATGGAGTCCACATTAAAGAAAACATCCCTAGGAAGTCTGCAAAATAAAAAAAAAAAAAAAAAGGTTGAACTGGACCTCTTTTGCTAGTCAAGATGATATAAATGTGCTTGAGAGGAATAAACGCTCCCAGTTCTGAGTCATCTGATAAAATCACATGCTTTGACTATCTCTTAACTCTGCTGATATGAATGACTTATAGCCAGTAGTTTGCAGATTGCCAAGTTTAAGAAAGCTCTTGGGAATACACAGACTGCCTGGTAGATAGGTGTGTGCTTCACACTGTTTCTGTGGATTTACACAAGCTCTCCTTCTGATCTCACTCGTTGACAAAGGAGGAGTGCCACAGCACTGAGAATAAAGCTGAGCTAGTATAAAAATGCTGTATGAACAGAGCCAGACACCTCAGATTTTGCAAAGTCCAGATAGCACAAAAGATTTTCTACCAGGGCACCTTTTTCAGATCTGAGGCATTGCCCTAGGAATCTGCTACTTCTTGTAAGAGCAAACTCAGCCTACAAATAGAGCAAGTTGCCTAAGAGCCAACATATAGGCTAGCGAAACTCTTGGGTTAGTGAAGTGGAGAGGAGGCAGAGGCTGGGGAGCCATCCTGCATGCCCTCAGCCAGTGGCCAAGAGGCTCCTTTGCTCCTTAAACGTACATGGGTGACATTGTCACCCTGACAGCAGTCATAAGCAAAGCATTGCTGTGGCAACTGCTTCTGGCAGGGCTTGTGGATTTGTGTATTTGAGTGTAGAAAGGGAGAGGGATGACAGAGGATGTCTGTCACTGTGTTCTATTCAGTTTGTCCCAGACCTGTCTTTTGTTCATCATGTGAATTTGACAGCCATTTTTAGCTAAAAAGCTACAGTGGCTTTTAGCATCCTTTCTTGTTCCTCAGGGAGTGCTCATTACCCAGGGAACAAGAATGCTTCTGGGTCAGATTGACCTGCTGGCTTGTGCTTAGGATCAGGCATCTTAACTGCAGTGGGAAAGCACCCAGCAAAGCACCTCCTTGGGCTCTGAGAGGGCAGAGACCCTTGACCCCTCATTCTCACAGCATTAGCCAGACACTGCTCTTCAGCATAGCATGAAAGTGCAGCAGAATCCTGGCTCTTGGGACTTAATAACCACCTATAATAAAGACAACTAATGCTACAAAATAGTAAAACAATCATCAGTTAGGCTAAGAATGTCATTAATGGATATATTTCCAGCCCTGCTTCAAAGCACAATGATGGGCTTTCAGTAGAGCAATTGAAACAATGCCTAGAGTGGAAATATCTCATATGAACCAAGTCCTTCTGGTTTGGCTGCAAATTTTGCTCATGTTTAAGATTCAAAGGATGTGAAAAGGGTCCAAAAATTTGGGGAACGGGATGATGCACACTTTCAAAAAATAATCTCTGACTCTTCTTAGGAGGGACAACTCAGGAAATACAGTGCTATGGCATACCAGAGAGGTGACCTTACCTAAAATTGGTTGTCCAGAGGAAACAGACAAAACTGCTTCATCCTTGTTTCTCTGTCCCTGAACATTGCTGTGCTGTGCTACATCCCCATGAAGAAGAAGGCTGCCCTTCATGTATCTCCATAGCTAAAGGAGGTTTAGGGCCTGCTCAGCTTGCAGGAAGTGGAGGGGATCAATTGGACAACCCTGATCCCTGGGAGCACCTTGTAATGCTGGGGTGCTGCGCTGCACTGTGTCCTGGTGCCGCTCCAAAATCAGGCAGAGACCTGCTAATGCACAGTAAGCAACAGACAAAAGATGGGATCAGGTGGAGGCAGCAACATTTTCTGTTCTGGAGGACAAAGCTAGAAAGCACAATGCTGCAATCCTCATCCCAGCAGCAGGGGGACCCTAAAGTAGTGTCCTTGATTCTGGCAGAGGCAACCAGGGTTATTGCTCATGGTGACAGCTGTGCAAGCCTTGCCAGTGCAGGTCAGCCCTCTGCACCCTGTGGGTCCCACTCACAGGCAGCTATTCTGATCCTGAAACAAACCCCAAACCCTAAGCACTCAGCTCAAGCCATGCCATCTCTGGAGCTACAAGATCAGACAAACAGAAGTGCAGGGTGAAATGCAGCATCTGGATTTAGGAGCAAATTCTGAAGTTCTCCAAAGCTTGGGGAGATTTGGTACAAGACACTTTGCTCAGCTTTCTTCTCTTCTTCACTAATAATCCCTCTCCCATCCAAAAGCAGGCCAAGCATTTGTATGGACTCAGGTGTAATGTTCACCAAAAAAAAAAAAAGCAACACCTTACTGGCAGTGCCATAGATCTGCAAGGACCCTCTATCTTTAGCAAGCAGAGTGGAAATCTAAAGAAGCTTCCTGACTCTGCCTCAGTAGCTTGTTTTAGCAATAAACTGCTGCAATTATATCTCTCCTGGAGAGGAAACAGGGTTCATCTCTCAGTTTTGAGGGAATCAAGGAAATGCACTTCAAAGGAATGCCTGGTTTGTTAGTACTGTGGTTTAATTGCAGAAGAACGGCCTGCCTGTCCAAATGTATTCAGTTTCAAGGATATTCTGCAGCTCTTCTCTAGCCATGAGTCTATGTACTGAAGACAGCATACTCAGGTAAAATAACACATCAACTGTGCTGCAAACGGAGTGCTGAAAAGTGCTGAGCTTGTTACTTGTCATGGTGGCAAGTTCATTTACTTTGCCTACTCCAACAGGAATGGGCAACATAATGTTTTTTAATTTTGAAGCCAGTCTGATATTAGTTAAGGGCTCTAAAACAAAGACTAAGTCACCTCTATTTATTAAGTTCTGTTGTCAACATTATGTCTTGGGCACAAAATCCAAACTACAAAGACCGCCCTCCCCAGACTGCAAGAATTTAAACCAACTCTTTCAAGTAAAGCAGTCCCGTTGACTGCAAGATGCTGCCTTTTCAAGGTCAGACCAGTAAATAAACTAATATTTGCATGTAACATTTGGCAGCTTGGGTAAAAAGGAGATGTAAGGCATGAAGGAATAGGCACTTCCCCTTCCTAAAGTCTCTTGTCTTTGCTACAAAGTGAGAAAGGAATCAAACTGCTCCTCAATTTGATTCTTGCACAACCAACGCCTCAGGTACATTGGGATATGAGTCCAGCACTAAACACCCAAAAATATCCACTGATTCAGGTTTGTTGGAAATATATAGTAGGCATCTAGTTCTAGTTTCACATGATGGAAGCTACATCACGTTAGGTCCTACTGAGTAGGGCATGACAGGGTATAGATCTTTCCTGGTAGAGATATACATAAGAAAGGGAGTTCTAATGTATATTTCTGACATTTTTACCAATCTCTGCCCATTTTGTTTAGTGCTTGCAGAAGATATGGTAACTAAACAAGTGATATTAACATACCAAATATAAAGCACACCTTTTCCTTTGGTTTTCTGGCAAGGATTGTTAGTTTCTGGAAACAGTCCTGTTCTATTCAAGCTACCAGATCATTGTCAGCTGATAGAGAGAGGGATGACCACATCCAAATCAAACACAGACAAATAATATGTCATGTTTTATTGCCAAAAATAGGAGAGGGTTATTTGCCATCTGCCAGGAATATAACAAAGGATTAGCTGGACATTTCTTATTTCAAAACCATGGTCTTTTATCACTGTTCAAATTCCCACCTCAGTATACAGTTTGGAGAGGTGGCTACTTCTCATCATGAGCAAATCTCATAATTGTAACAAATACTTAGGGGAAGAAAATGAGGAAGAAGAAACCAGGAAAATGCAAATTTCTTGAGAGGGGGGAAGCAGACTTTGTAGAACAAAACGCGAACACATCTTGAACTGCAGGAGAGTGGTATGTTTTTTCAAAAATATGCTTCAGAGCAAGCTTTCATGGTATCTGTATTTAGTGGCCACTTATTTCGATCTGTGTCAATAAATAAGTGGAGCTTCATCTTCTCCAGGCCTGGACATGCCTTTCTTGAGAGAAAATTGCATGCAACTCAAACATTGCTCTTTTGCTTCTATTTCAGTCCTGAGAGCCCAA
Source organism: Prinia subflava (assembly GCF_021018805.1). NCBI lineage: Eukaryota > Metazoa > Chordata > Aves > Passeriformes > Cisticolidae > Prinia > Prinia subflava. Next base: position 65,260,973 of record NC_086283.1, on the reverse strand, counting down.
CATAGAAAGGCCGTGGGGACAAAGGGCAGGTGCATTTTGAGTGAAATGGGAACTAGAAACTCAGAGTTTACACTGTCATGAGTGAATGGTTTAGGTCATTTAACAAATCACCGTCAGCAAAAGCAGGTTTAATATAAATTTGTAAAAGCCCAACAAGGTTCAATGGCAGGCTCCACTTTAGTAGTTACTGCCTAGATGAAGCACACAAAGGAAAATTGTATTAGAAATCACTTTAGAATTATTTATACAGAGGCTTGGGACACAAAAGTCAGACCCTTCCATTGCATAACAAGGCTTGGTGAAGACCCCCTTTCTTTCTAAACTCTTGATGAAGCCTAGGTGTGGCTGTGCCCAAACTTAGCCCCAGAACATTTTACAGCCAAAGGATTTAACATCCCTTAATCATTGACTCATTTAACAATTATGAAATTACTCAATAGGGTGTATTGTAACCATAGCAGTAAAATGGAGATGGCAACATTCAGGCTACACTTGCTATAGACTGTAAGGTGTGTAAATCAATTCACGTATGCACACACACAGACATATAGAAGTATGTACAAAGTTATACATGCCTGCTTCAAAATCCCTCTCAAGTTCAGTGAAATATTCAGTGAAACGCCTTTGTCTTTCTCAATGTGCAAAGGACTGATCTTCGTGGAGGCAGGGGTATCAGCCCTGTCCCATGGGCAACTTTCGACAACAGTTCCCAGCGCCCCACATGTGAGAGCTGGTAAGCTCCAAGAGGTATCCCATTCTGAAAGTGTGGTGGGTTGACCCTGGCTGGACACCCACAAAAGTGGGTGGGTCCAACACCCTGGTGCCCACCAAAGCCACTCCATCACTCCTCACCTAAACTGAACAGGGGAGAAAGCTTCATCAGTAGAGAAAAGGACAGTAAAATACTACCCATCAGTTACCACCACAGGCAAAACAGATTTGACTTAGGGAAATTAGGTGAATATATTACTAATAAAAATCAGAGTAACAAAATCAGAAGTAAAAAACCCAAAAGTCTTAAAAACAGCTTCCCCACACCCCTCCCTCCTTCCCAGACTTAATTTTATTCCTGACTCTCTACCTCCTACCACACATTGGTGCAGGGAGAAAGGGAATGTTCAGTTCATCACTTAGTGTTTCTGCCACTGCTTCCTCCTGAGGGAGAGCAGCCCTTCCCCTGCTGCACAGTGGCATCCCTCCCATGGGAGACAGTCCCCCATTAGCTCCTCCAGTGTCAGACCTCCCCACAGGCTGCAGTTCTTCATGAACTCTTCCACCAATGGCTACCTCCTGGATTCACAAGTACTGCCAGCAAACCTGCTCCAGCTCCTGGTCCTTGCCAGGAACCTTCTTCAGTGTGGGCTTCCCACCACAGGCCTGTGGATGGTATTTTTACAGCATCCACCTTTTCCAGCATGGGGTCCTCCATGGGCTGCAAGTGGATCTCTGCTCCACTATGGCCCCCCATGGGCTACAGCGGAACATCCTGTCTCACCATGGTCTGCACCACAGGCTGCAGGAGAACCTCAGCTCTTTCTTTGCCTAGACCATCTCCTGCACTTCTTTCTCCACTCATCTTGATGTCTGCAGAGTTGCTCCTCTTACACATTCTCACTCTACTCTTCTTTGGCTACAATTGTCCCTGTACAATAACTTTTTTTTTCCTTCTTAAATATGCTATCATAGAGGTTCTACCATGTCACTGAAGCGCTTGGCCTTGGCCAGTGGCAGGTCCATCTTGGAGCCAGCTGACATTGGCTGTGTTGAACATGGGGGAAGCTTTCATCAGGTTGTCAGAGAAGTTGCCTCCACAGCTCTCCCGCCACCAGAACCTTGCCACACAAACCCGATGCAGATGGAGATGCTGGTCAATGCCCGCTGTGGTCTGAGAGACCTCAAAGTGCTTCACTCAAGACCACTGTTCATAGGGTTGTTAGATGACTTGCTTTAGTCATTCTGGTCACAAATGGGGAATTTTAACTGGAATTTTCCTCAAAAAAGGTCCAATAACAATAACACTGTTTCACTTGGACTGGTATTTAGACAAAAATAAGGGTTTAACATTATTCATTAGAAAACTGGACCTCATTAGACAACAGAGGTTCCTGGGAACAGACAGGTTTTTTGATAAGCTCAAGGGTAACTTCACTGCCCATGAATCGAGGCCAAGGCTAACAAGAATTGTTTGATCATAGAGTGGTCAAGGCAGGGAGGTAAGTGGGGGATGTGCACTACCACATTCACCCAGCTTCATGCACAGTCTTGGGGTGTACTGCTCCAAGGCTGGTTAGTGTTTAATTTCAGGACCAAATAGAAAAAGGCTTCAGATTAGGCATTTTCTTAGGCATTTTTCAATGAGAGTGCATCCCAGCAAATAACATTTGCCTACTGAAGGCTTGAGCTGCGGTCTTAAGGCATTACTAGTGTTTTGAGTTTAATCTATGCTAAAAAAATTTTAATGATTAATAAGGACTGGGTTGTTTTTTTAGGCTCCTGAATGGCTGTATATTGGATGGAGGCTGCAGAAATTAGAGCCTTCAGAAGGTGTTAGAGAGATGCCTAGTTCTTCTCAAGAGAGATGCCCAAGCTAACATACATCAGCTGATTTCCAGCCTGTATGGGTGTGTTAGTTTGGCACAGCCTGGTTTTCGGTAGTGGGTGGCACCACAGAGGTGGCTTCTGTGAGAAGCTGCTGGAAGCTTCCACCATGTCTGACAGCCAATCTCTGATGACTCTGGAGATGCACACGCTGCTGGCCCAATTACAGAGGTTAGTAAGAAGGAAATCAGAACAGGGGGGGTGTAGTTTTTTCTCAGAGGTGGGGAAGCGCTGCTGCGGGGGGCCATCCCCACGTGGCAGTGTGCCACCACGGCCGCCGCCACCTTGGCGTGGGGACAGTGAGCCAACTGTGCCCCGGGGGAAGAGGGCAGGGCAGGGGCTGCCCGTCCTGGCATGGAGAGAGGCGTTAAAGAGCGCCAGCGCCGCGGCCACCACTGCCCATGGGCCGGCAGAGGGACCGCCCGGCCGGCAGTGGAAGCACGGTGAGCAATTCCCCAACCTCGACCTAGACAAGATCAACCTCCTGGCTCCTGGAATCCTGCAAGGATCTTTGAATTAGTGGAACTCGTTGGCAATGGTATCTAAAACCGGGAGTTTTTCTTCTAGTCAGAGAAAAGGAAGAAGGGAGGACATGTGAGGGAAAACAACAAGGCGACATCAAGATCAGTGGAAAAGAAAGAGCAGGAGGAGGTATTCCAAGCATTGGAGCTGAGATTCCTCTGCAAGCCGTGGTGAGGACTATGATAAAACAAACTGTCACCCTTTAATGCATTAAGTCCACGGGGGATGCAGAGACCCACTTGCAGCACACAGGAAAAGTGCTCCTGCTGGAGCAGGTCGATGCCAGAGAAAGCTGTGGTGTAGTGAGAGACCCAAATACAGAGAGAGAGCCCCTGCTTCCAAACTAGAGCAGCCTATCCTTGAAAGACTGCACTCCATGGGTGAGTGACCCTCGCACAACAGCTTTGGGAAGCCTGTTTGCCTGTGGGAAGGACCCCTTGGCATAGCAGAAAAAAGGCTCCTCTCCCTGAGGGAATGGAAAAGACCTCGAGTAATGAACTGACCAAAACCTCCATGCCCTGTCTTCCTGCACTGTCAGTGGGAAGGAGGGAGAGCCTGAGGGGAAAAGAAAGGTGTTTTAAAGGCTTATTTTCACTTCTCATTATCCTCCTCTGACTCTTTTAAAAATGAATTAACTTTATACCTTTAAATTTGAACTTGTTTTGCCCTTAGAATGTTTTTTTCCCCCCCAATATTTATCGCAGTTCGTGGGCCCTTTGTTAATCTTTTTGCCCCTCCTCTGCCCAACTGCAACAAGAGAGGGTGAGTGAATGACTCTCGTGGGTACCTAGCATTTGGCCAGTGTCAAACCATGACAATGGGAGACAAAAGCAACACGAGCCAGCTACAATAAAAGAGGTACACACACACAAAAAAGCTAGAGTACGTGCAGTTCAGAAGCCTTGACTTCTGCCCTGACCAAAAACTTCCAAAAGGCCAATGACCAGTCAGTGTAAATTAAGACAGAGGTACTCTTGGAACATCTTTGTTTAGAGTCAAGAAACAATGGGTGATTGGTGCCAACTTCCACTGAGTGGTTGGGTGTGGTCCAAAGACAAAGGCTGGAAATAACTCTCAGGTATTACAGCTGTCAGTAACAGCCCAGCCCTGAGTGCCCTCACAGTCTTGTCCTCTCCATTTCGCCTGCCTTAATAAACTTCCTTTGACCTCCCTCAGCCAGCCAACCACTGGCCTCGCTTTTAAGGGTGCTCCCAGCCACTGGCTCACTACCAAGCCTAGGCTGGGCCCAGACCAAAACCCAAACTCTGGCGTTCTGTTCACTCCCCCTCCTGGCTGCCAGCTGCCAAATGAAGTGTGTTTTCAGTGACTTAGCAGTTTCAGTGCTTTGCTGAATTGCAGCCTAAAACCAGTGTCCCAAACCTCATGGTGCAAGCTGACTCCTAGAGAGGTACAAGGCTATAGAAACCTGTTTCCTTTCTCCCTATGACTTTATTTTCAGCAGATCAGGAGCAAAGTTTTCAGGTAACAGCACTTGGGAATGAGTCCAGGCTTCTCACTGGACCATCTTCTTTTTGCACACAACCCTCCCCCCAAAATAAACCAGTTTGTTGCAATGACAGCATGCTTTCTGTAAGAGTATCTTGAAAAAATCTGGGCCTTTATTCCAATACTTAAAGGAGAAATCAGTCAAGGGAGCCCTTAATCTTGTTAGGACTCAGAGGACTCTGAAACATTAATTGGCCTGTCTAGACCAGCTCTGTGTCTGGACACTGTTATTGTAACCATTACTGCAACTATTGAAATCAGAGCTTGGGACCACACAGAAACAAATTTAATTTATTTTCTTTACATTGCACACCCTATTTCCTGCTTGCAGCCTCTTTTCTTTAAGTTCTTAACAAAAAAGAACATACTTCTCCATTTTAATTGGTTTTTGTATTGCTAAGTGTCTGTGCTTTGTAGCTGCTGGGAAAAAAGCTAGGGCTGTGATTGCTTTAGAAGAAAAATACATAAATATGATGCTAAAGAGTAAACTTAGGACTGCAAGTGCTTGTCTGGCACAGATGTCGTTGTGCAACATACAATGACCCTCAAGGGAAGGGTCCTGCTGAGCTCCACATTAAGGTTCAAGTTTACATCTGAAATTTGAGAAAATTCTGAAGAAAATCTCCAAATTTTAAAAACCCTCAGATTGCAACAGGATTTCCCCCAGACCACAGCTGGGGGAAGTCCTATCTGGAGGACAAGATGCCTCATCTATCCCCATACAATGGTGCTTGCCCAGTGCAGTGCTGCAACACTGGTGGGAAGAGCCAGGATTCATCAGAAAGCAGATGACCAAGAAGAACCCCACCAGCTTACGTAGACTGTCCAGGTGCCCCCCTGCAGAAAGCCCCTCTGCTCCAACACCACTCACAGACCCCAAACTTGGGGTCGTCAGGGAAGAAATGGATGTCTATCATTGCAGCAGGGCACCTGCATCCAGATACAGGTGTCCAGCCCATTTATCTCCGCTGGCAGACAGCAGTGGTGTACTCATGCAGAAGCATCTCTCGTGAGGCATGGGGTGCCCAAAGGCTGTTAATGACTATCATGCTTCTCAGAAATGTCTCATAAGTCATTCTGGAGTTGCCAAGAGAGGAAATTACATGGCAATAAAGCAGAATTATTTGGTTCCTGTTAATTATCCAGAAAGGTGGTAAACATTAACTATCTTTAAGAATCATGTGATGCATACAGATGTTGAGGTTCCCCTCTCAGCTCAACACTGTTTTGGTCTTTTTTCATTTGGAGGTTTCTGGAGGTGGGCTGTTTCAAGAATCCTGTAGGATATGACAGCACACTGAAGGGGAGTTAAATGTCCAGCACAGGAAGCAGCTATGCCTCCCTGCATCTTTAACCACTGTCATATCCTTTGCCCTACAGCAGTTCAGGAAGTTGGTATGACAGCACTGGCTGCAGTGGCAGTCACCTTTCCAGCAGAGCAGAAAATGAAAGGAAGAGCCACATATTCCCCTACATCTTCACTAGACATATGACCACAGCTTCACTGGGTCCACATGTGGCATAGCCAAGTAATACGGAAACCTCTTCTGGTTGGAGGCTGAGGTTCAGCCTGGCTGTAGAGAAGGTGGAAAGGGACTCATTGCTCCTCTGTAGCACACAGAAAAGCCAAGACCAGGTCTTCTCCTCATGGCCTGTTGGTGACTAAGAAAAGTTTCCTTTGTGCTTCTCTGCTCCAATAGACAAAACTGGTGCTGAAATGCATCACTGGAACTCATGTGACCTGTAGCCAGTCATACACTTGGGTACCATCTATCAGTGGTCGTATGGACATATGGACAGACCCACAAACCACATATATATGGTGGTCAAGCAGCTGTGAAATACTTATGAAACAGGTGACACCTGTCACCAGCATGGATGTGACATTTACAGCATCTCTCCTGCCTGGATGTAGCAGTGGCTTGAGATGTCTGATGGATAAGTCTGACTAGAAGGGAGGCTCCTCTGTCCTGGGGCTCTGGCTGTGTGGTTCCTAGCCTTGCTGTCATTGCATGAATCACACCCACCTCCAAGTTTGTGGAAGGGGCAAGAGTACATGTCTCATGAGATAGCCAGCTAGTTTTGTTTCTTCCTGTCTGCTCTAGGGCATCTCAGCCCTGTTTTTCAAATGCCTTATTGCAGATGCCTTCAAAGATCCTACATTTTTCCATGATGTGGTGACCATCTTCCTACTTAACCCTGCATATTTGCACATCCAAAAATATAATTGCTTTGAAAAATGTCAGCTGGACAACTTCTTGTCTTGGTTTGAAAGACAGATATCTGCTAGGAAGGGGCAGGACCTCCCTAGAGATGGAGAATTCAAATCCCCTCCCTCCAAATTATTCCAATTAAAAGGAAAATTAAAGGAGCTTTCAGGCAGAGGTATGGGGGTAGGAATAACAGTTCTTTACTAGTATATATGACAAAACGACAAACAAACAACAACTACAGCATCAATAATAAACAGAACCAAGAACCTTGAGGGCTTTCTTTTACAAAAGCCCGGGGCAGTTTGATCTCGGCGCCCCTGCAGGACTCCGAGAGGCCGAACTGGAAGGAAGGAAAAGTCCTGGACCGGTGGAAGAGATGAGGAGCTCTGCGCTGGCAGCTGGAGGCAGGGGTGTCCCGGAGGGCTGGGCAGTGCAGGGCTACAGAGTAGCAGGAGAGCCTCAAAGGTCCGAAGAAGCAGCGGCGGTGGGGGGAGAGGCTGGAGAAAGCGAGTTCAGGATTCCCGGGTACACAGCAGATGACAATAGATTTCCCAGGACGAGACAGAGGCAGAGGGCAGCCTGACCGTCCTCCTTGGCGCTGAGAGCAAGAGTGCCTCCCCCTCCCCCAGATCTGTCTTTTTGCCTTTCCCAAAGCTAATCATCTCTCCCCTCTGAGGGACACTCCCAGGGACTCAAAAACAATAGGTGTAGCTTCGTGCTGCTATATCCCTCAAGCACTCTTTTTGTTCTGACTAAGTAGTCATTAAGGCTTCTTGGAAACTTATGGGAAAAAATTCTGTGAGAAGAGGAAAAAAAAACAAAACCAAATCTAACCCCCAACACTTCTGCAGTGTGAACATGGGCTCTTCAGCATTATTTGTTTAGGCACAGAAATGCAATTGTATGTGTACTTTTAGAAAATGAAGCTTGGGCACGTCTCTCTCCAGTGAACATCACAGTTCTGTTAAACAAGCATCTAGGAAATCACAGATTACATGTTTTTTAAACTTGACTCCATACCCACACACAACCATCCCCCTGACCTGAGCCAGCAACAAGAGATGAAGCACTGTTTGTTTTGGGTAAGAAAATGAGACAGGGGTGGTTTATGCACTAAATTTTCAAGGCAAGCTTTTCATTGTGGAAGGAGGGTTAGTTTACATGGGTGGCTTCTATGAGAAAATTCTAGAAGCTTCCCTCATGTCCAGTGGTGCCAATATCAGGCAGCTCCAATATGAAGCCACCACTGGTCAAGGCCAAGCCCATCAGCAGTGGAGATAGCTCCTCTGGAGTAACAGAAGGGGGAGAAGTTACTGTGTAGGAAAGGAGAACCAGGGAGAGGAGTAAGAATATGCGAGAGAAGCAACTTTGCAGACACCAAGGTTGTGAAGAAGGATGCTGAAGACATGTTCCAGGGACCTGGGGTGAAGACCATGGTAAGGCTGTTCTCCTGCAGCTTACAAAAGTCCAGAGCAAAGCAGAGACCAGACCTGCAGACCCTGGAGAAATCCAGGCCAGAGAAGGGGAAGAGTATGAGGAGTCCTCCTCCTGCAGAAGAAGGAGCAGCAGAGACAATGTGTGATGAACTGACTGCAGTCTTTTCCAGCTCCCTGCATTTCTGGGCGATGAGGTAGAGAAATTGGCCAGGAAAAAGGGAGAGATGGGGTGGAAGGTGATTCTTTAGCATTCAGTTTTATTCCTTATTACCCTACTCTGATTTGATTGGTAATAAATCCAATTGATTTCTCCTCCAAGTTAAGTTTGTTTTGCCCATTATGGTAATCAGTGAGTAATCCCTTCCCATACTTATCTCAGCTCACAAGAATTCTCTCCTCTGTCCAGCTGAAAAGCAGAATGATAGAGCAGCTTTGAGGAGCACCTGGTGTCCAGCCAGGGCCGACTCACCACAAGAGACAACCATACAGCTGCATTTCAAGAGACTCATCAACCCTCCAACCTAGGGACAGCCATGGGTGCAAGGACAGAAAACAGTGCTGAGGCAGTGCTCTAGTACTCTGAGGTCCACCTTGTGGGGGGATATGATGCTGTCTCACAGACAAGATGACATGAAGGCCTTCATGCAGGCCCAAACCTAGTTTGCCTTTCTCTTTCCATTGTTTTTACTTCATGCTGCTGACAGCTTCTTTACTGCACCGCTACAATTGTCTCCAGACATCAGATCACCCATTTCAGGGCTGCAAGTGAAGCATGAAAGTAAAAGCTGCATGGAGTCCTAAGAGAGACAACACTTACTCTTCTGAAGCCAGTGAAGATGACCCAATGTCCACAACCATTCTAGTTTTTGGAGCAGAGAGGACCATAGACACATTAAGTTTAGGGACTCTGGTACTAAATTGTCTCTGCAATGGCCCAGAGAGTGTGCAAAACAGGAAAGGGGGTATGTGAGCTCCACACCTTCCCAGTAAGGCTATGAACAATGCTCAGTGTACAAACCACATCATGTGTTTTTAAATCAGATCTGACAAATGCATCACTGCTGAAGGTCACAGTCTGTGTGGCTTATGCCCTTATGAGGGCTGGGTCCCTCAGCCTGCAGGTAGTGCAGGTTTGTGAGGCAAATTCAGAACTACGCAGAAATGTAGCATTTTAATTCCAGAAGAAAAGACGCAGAGCATGGTGAGACAAAAAAAACCCTAGATGAGGTCAGAAATTAAGAAAAAACGAGACAGGGAAGAGGGTGAAGCTTAAAGAGAAGGAGAAAAAAAGAAAAACAGCTTTGGGCAGCAGATAGTCTAAAACTATATTTGTCATTGCCACTGGTTTGTAATTTGAATGTGATGCAAAGAAAAGTGAAGAACTGAACCTTATCCCCACAGCCCTTCTCACATACTGCTTCTTGTGAGCAGAACAGTATGGTCTGCCACAGTCAGTTGCCAAAAGGCACTGGACTCCTACACATTCGACTGGGACATCAAAGCCAGGCTTGATGCAAAGACACCTGAATGGTGGTGTCAGAACAAACACTTCAGGACCACAGGAGCCTTCCTGAGGTGCATAGGAACTTTTTTGGTCTGTGAAAAAGATCTGAAAAGGTAGCCAAAGATAATTACAGCTTGCAACTTCTCTACATTATGTAACAAAATGCTGGTGTGTCATGTGAATACTTTTAACACAAATGTGAGTGTTGATTCACTGGTAACACAGCAACTCAGTGTATTTCATTGACAAACTTGCACTTAACAAGAAGAAAACCAAGAGCACCTGGCAAATTGTCCTAGTGGAAGCTGGCTGAACCCCGCTAATTTCGTGGAAACTCTCTGATGAAAAGGGTCCTGGCCACAAAACAATGAGCAACCCTCTCTCTGGTGAAATATATACATTAGTCATTTCCAGAAACTAATGGTATTTGTGATAAATTCTAAATGACAAGCACAGGATCAGTTCTCTGGTGAATGGGAATTATGTGTGAAAGTTTTGGTAACAGGGGGCCAGCAGAGGTGGCTTCTGTGAGAAGTTGCTAGAAGCGGCCCCCATGTCCAATGGAGCTGATGCCAGCCGGCTCCAAGATGAACCTACCGCTGGCTAAATGTGAGCCCATCAGCAAAGGTGCTAGCACATCTGGGGTAAGAGACTTAAGAAGACACCAAGGTCAGTAAGGAGAAGGGGAAGAAGGTGCTCCAGACACCAGAGCAGAGATTCCTCTGCAGTCCTTGGTGAAGACCACAATGTAGCAGCCTTTGCCACTGCAGCCCATGGGAGTTCATGGTAGAGCAGAACTTACAGGACCTGGGAAGGACTTCATGCTCAGAGCAAAGGGACACCCAAAGCAGGCTGAGACCCCATGGGAAGCTCATTCTGGAACAGGCTTCTGGCCGAACCTATGGACCCATGGAGAGAGGAGCCTGTACTGTCGCAGGTTTGCTGGTAGGATTTCTGACCTCCCAGGAGACCCTGGCTGGAGCAGTCTGTGCCTGATGAATGGTACCCCAAGCAAGGGACAACACTGAAGTAGTTCTTGAAGCACTGCTGCCCATAGGAAGAAACAACACTGAAGAAACTCATGAAGGAGTATCTCCCACAGGCAAGGAGTTGTGAGTGCTGTCCTGCAGAGGAAGGAGTGGCAAAGACAACACATGAGAAACTGACTGCAGCCCACATTCCTCATTCTCCTGTGCCACCGGGCTAGGAGGTAAAGAAAATCAGCAGCGAAGTCGTGCCAGAAAGAATAGAGGGGTGGGAAAACGTGTTTTAAGGTTTTTTCCTATTTCTCATTATCCTATTTGTGATTTTAACTGGCAATACATTAATTTCCCCAAGCTGAGACTATTTTGCCTATGACAGTAACAGCAGTCTGTCCTTGAACTCAGCCCACAAGACTTTTGTTATAATTTCTCTCCCCTGTGCAGTTAAAGAAGGGGGAGTGATGGAGTGGCTTTGGTGACCAGCTAAGGTCAACCCGCCACACTTGCAAGTAAAACACACACCAACCATTTTGTCCTCTACGTAGACACCACATACACATTTACTCCACATGACCTGCTTCCTCAAAGACATCTGTAGCGGTGTGTGACTCTCTTCAGTCCCAGGGCACACAGCGGCCAGGGGTGCGACACCTTCCCCCTGGGGAGCTCTCACCTCCCCACCCAGGGACTCCGATGTTCTCGGCAGTGTCTATTTCGGAAGCAGAGATGGAGTGGAGGCGAGACGGGTCTTGGGGTGAACTGAAGAGGTTTATTAAGAAGATGAGCAACTGAAAGACAACACCCCAAGAAGCCCCGAGCAGGGCTCGGGCAGTGGGTTTTATACAAGCTTAGGGGAGGGGTAAAGGGAGCAGTAAATTTAAAGCAACCAGTTAGGGTCTGTATCTAGGGTGTTGCATCCGCGGGTAAAACTAACAGAAACCAATCCAGGATGTGTGGGATGGGTTTACACAAGGCGGGAAAGATAATAGACAGATAACTGAAAGTCACATAACGTAACAGGTGCACGCATAACTTCAAGCAACTGAAGGAGACAAAGGAATACTAATGAGGGGGGTAGGGGTACATAGAACTAAATTAAGGGCACATAAAGAAGGAAAATGGGGTACGCAAAACTGACTTATTACAACAAATATGAAATCATAATAAACTAAAAATAATGCACCGCCACAGACATCCCCACATTTGTATCTGCACTTGTCCCGAAACACCAGTGTTTGCCTATGATCAGGCCAAATCAGCAGATATTGTCCCCCAGAAAAAAAAGTTGTGGAAATGCACATGTCCCAAAAAAGCAAAAACATCTCATCTCCTCTCTAGGACTCTCTTGGTCTCCCATTCTGCAGATACTCAACACAAGCACAGCAACCACAAAGTGCTAAATTTCAGCTTCATGCTTTGGCACAGCCTTGAAATTTTCTTTTCCTCTTTGTCCACTGCTGTCCTCAAGATTGTAATACCCTTGTAATACCCTCCTGCTCCACGAAAAGTCTTACTCCTGAGTAGCAGCAGGGGATGTTTGGCACAGACAGATTCAGCAGCATTTCCTAGGAAAGTGAAGGATCCCCTAAAAATAGAGATGCAGTTCTCCAGAAAAAAAGAAAACCAAAAAACCAAACAAACCAACAAAAAATAAACCACACCACAACATATCTTGTAGGAAAAATGCAGGTCTGCTTGCTCCAGCCTGCTCTGCTACCCAAGGAAGAACAGAGGCTGTGAGCATGGAGGAGATGACTGAGTTGAAGGCACTTAAGGCAAATACACAATGTCTTTGTCTTGACATGAGACCTGAAGTGCCTTGATACCAGAGAGTGCAGACACACATTCCCATGTTTGCAGACTTCATGTCAGGGTACCTTCCTTTCTGGAGACCCAGAACATGGCATAAGGCCAGGTGAGCTCACAGAACCTTTCTTTAAAAAAGAAAACCAGGCTCCTTCTAATACAAGTCCCAAAAGCAGCAGCTTCATCTGCTCTGGAGTATTTCAAAATTCTTTTCTTCAAAGAATTTACTAAAAATGAAGCAAAAATGAGTGTGAAGGAAGTAACATGGATATTTTCTTGATTCCCAGAAGTGCTTGGTTAACCAACATCCCCCCATGGTAAGGGGAGATGAACTGTGGCCAAGACCTTTATTCCTCTTTATTTTTTTCTCATATTTTACGCAACTTCTCCTCTCAGTTTTAACCAGACATGCTACACCAAGCATGTCTGGTTAAAGACACCAAAAGACTCTGGGCAATTATATCTGTAGTACATCAGCCTGGGAGAGAGAAAGAAGCCTGCTTCCTCTGTGACTTATGCTGGCACAACACCAAGCACACCTATCCAATGATGAAACATTTACTGCACCTTTAATAGGTCAGTTACAAAAGCAAAATCTTCCTGAAGAACAGGCTGGAAGGAAAGGGAAAGTACAATTAAAGGTTGCTGTTCTGTTGCAGTGTCAGGCCTGGGTGTTACACTCTCAATTTCCATTGTAAGACACTGGCAATTAACCTGGCTCTCCCACGGTATAATCTGATGTCAGTATGGCTGAAGTTGTTGCCTCTAGCAGCTTCCTCATTTCTGCAACTGGATGCACCATTTCTTAATGTTGGACATGACTGACCATCTGTGCCATGTCTGTAGTAATACTATCCTTGAATGACACATTTGAGAGGTCATGAGACTTAATAGTGGCTTTAAGAGACAGAAGTTTGTCTCAGATATGCTCATGAGAACTTGAACAGGTTAACTTGTGAGAAGTTAGCACAAGCTGACTTCAAGCTGGTTTCCTGCTCTTTTTTTACTTTTCCATTTCCTTTGTTCTTCCTCCTCTTTTCCCCTCATATATTCATGTTTTCTCACTCTCCATTGCATGCCAATGAGGAAATGGAACATGAGTGACTATTGTGTGCCAGAGTCCAAAGCCTGCCAAGAGCAGGTTTTTTGTTGGTTAATGTTTTGTAACGCCACACTCAGGATGTTCAGCTGCAGACCTCCAGCCTAACTTGCATCCCACCACTACATGGCATTTCCTCCCTCCATCAGCATGCACTAGCACACAAAGAAGAAAAGACAAAGCAAGCCGGGGAAAGCAGATTCATGGCTCCAAAGCCTTTAAGCTATAGACAGGTAAACAGATCTGGAAAGCCACATGGAGCCAGGGGGGCATCACACTGGGAGTATGTGTCACAGCTCTGGCTCGCTCACCCAGATGGACACCGTGATTCACAGCCTGCATCACTGGTTATCCTGTCAGGGATTACTGCTGCCCACCTTTCCTACCCAGCTTCCCACCTCTCCCAGCAGCTCAGAAAGAACTGAAACTGTAACTTGCTCAGCCTCCCAAACGTACTGCATGTCTGACCCTGAGCACACACTGAGCTCACCTCCAGCTCTGGGTGAAGTTCTTTCCACAGAAATCAACACAAGCAAAGTCAAAAAAAAAAAAAAAAAAAAAAAAAAAAAAAAAAAAAAAAAGGATGCTTTCCATCACAGGAGCTTTAAAGGTGACTACTAAACCAAGACAAATTCCCACCTGGATGTTTGCAAGGATCATGGCATAGGATGAGCTCTCAAAAAAACCCAGTCCTTTTTACTGGCCTACACCTAAGTGGTACTGATTAAATCTCCTGAGGGCACCTAAATTCAAACTTGCTGACTTCCTCTCCCACACTTTTTCCACACATCCAAGGACTGTGGCAAATATATACTTACGTATAATGCATGAGTGGCTCAGGCATTTGTCTACGTCTCCAGACCTTCTGCAAGAGAAACTATCTAGGGACTTATTTTTGAAGCTTACACTGCCTTTCCACTCTGTCCCTCCTCAGGCCACATTTTCTGACTTTCAGAAGCAAGCAAACAGACCTTCCTGAGTGTCTTTCAGTGCTTCCTGGTCCCCTGCCACCCCGCATTTACCAGGAGCCATCTACTGGCCACCATCCCATCCAGAGACTCCTGGGTAGGACACATCATATAGCAGTGTGCTGAAGCATGAAGTTCATGTGATTTTCAACTTCTCCACAGTCAACTTGCATATTTTTAACATCCACTCCCCAGCAGCCTGGGGAAGAGAAGTATGTTGCACTTGTGTTTATGACGAAGGTGGGTGGGAGTGAGCGCACATGAGAAGCTGAGGCCCTGTTGAGTGGTTGGTTGAGTGCTATGTACATGGGACAAGCTACAGCATTGTTGAGCTAAACAATGAGACATTCTACAGTAAAAACAAAAACAAAAACAAAAAAACCACCAACCAACCAACAACAACAACAACAACAACAACAACAACAACAACAAAAAAAACAAACCAACAAAAAACCCCCAAAAAACCAAACCAAACCAACAAAAAAACCCCCCCCACAGAGTATGTTTTCTGGGTGTGTAGATATTTTCCCCATTTAGAGGATGCACATTCCTCTATACCATTTTTATTATGTGTTGTCATGATAGTAATTACTACAGTCTAAGAATCAAGCAGGAATCTCATACATTATATTACTGTCCAGTTATTTTAGGCATCCATACAACAATCCTACAGCAATATTTTGGGCTTCAAACTGCTGTATGTAAGCCTGCATTTGACTGTGAGCACAGGAGGAGGCAAGTGGCCACACATGGCACCTGAGGAGGGAGGCACCTCTCCTTGTAGTTTCAAAAAGGTTTACTCACCCACACTTGCCTATAGAAAACTGCTGGTTTTTAAGAATTTATTATCTGGGTGGGTTGTTTCCTGCCTTTGCTTCTGCAAGAGCCACATGATGCTTGGCTGAGGTGGGGCATTCAGGAGTTGGACTTTGAAGGTAGTCTGGGCTTCTTATAATTTTATCCTGCCAGGTAGCAGGTTGTACAGCAATGAGCCTTGGCTGATGAGGAATTCCTGCTTTCTCTTGAGCCAGCAGCAGCAGCAGCACCTCCCCAAAGTAGCACAGTACTAGCTGTGTCTGTCAGCCACAGGGCACATGGACACAAGGGCACCAGGGGCCAGCTGGAGGAAGCTGGAATACGAAAGCCAACAGAAACCACCCAAGCCTTCAAGGTGCTGCTTCTCACCCACAGGCATGCTGGCTCCTCTAGTGATGCTACCAAAGGGAAAAAGGGGATCCTTATGGCATCTAACAGGCAGAGGAAGAAGCCTGTTAGCCTGTTAGGGAGAGTAGCATCGAAAGTGTTTCAGGCAGACAAAACCAAACAGGTCTGGAAAGAGGCAGACAGGCAGTGGCCTGCTATGCTGCAATTAATGTTGAGCAAAGCGGATGGCAACCACAGGGCCAGAAAAGAGCTTACTAGTTCTGCTGCTGTAGTATACTACACACTTAATAAACTTCCAAAATAAAAAAATTACTTACATAGTTTCCACCACAAGCAAAGCAACATATGAAGGCACATCCTGTTGGAATGGGTTGGTATCTGTATCCAAGCCAAACTGTGTTTTGTTTTCTTTTTAAGGAAGAAGTGTGCTTTTAATCCAGGACTTGTACTAAGTCTTCCCATCCTCTGTTCAGCTGTATCCCAGAGCAAACTTTTCACAGGCTGGTAACCCAGCTGCTAAAACCTGCAGAAGCAGCCCATTTGTGACACACTCGGCACCAATATCCCGAAACCTAACCTTTCCCGTGTCCCCTGCAGTGAGGGCTGGAGTCAGCAACCTCCAGAGTCCAACATTAAATCCCACCAGCCAAACAGGAGAGGAGGGCTGCGGCAGACGTGGTGGAGTGGGCAGTGGGCAGCATGTGGTGAAACAAAGGATATCTCCAGAACACAGAGAAATAAACTAAATGGGAACTTAAGTTCCCCGGATGGGAAGGCTGAGCTGTTTCCATGAGGAGTCTTTCTGGTTCTGGCTGAGTGCCTCCATGAAGGGAGCTACAGGAGACGGTCCGTGTTCACCCCGGGCAAGGACAGCTCGCGTCTCTGAGCCTTCTGCGCTGCAGAAAGGCCCGCATCCCACAGAGAATCGGGGGCACTCCGTGCTTTTGGTGGTGGGAAAGAAAACAACAAGGGGAAAAAAGGAAAAAGGAAAAAAAAAACCACCGTGTTTTATTCCCGTCTTCCAGCTCTGCGGCAGCCCCGCTCTGCCCTCACTACGAGCAACACCAGCTCCCTTTCTCGTAAGGCGAGCAAAGCGCCGCGTCAGACAGAGCCGCTCGGCGGGGGACGCGGGGGGGGAGGCCGAGCACTTCCTGCTCATCGTTACACAGCACTTTTCCAGCCTTCCTGGGCTTTCCTTTCTTCCGCTGCTGCTGCTGCTGTTGCCCCTGGCAGCCGGCAGGAACGCAGCCTCCCCTTCCCGGCCGGGGCTGCCGAGCGGGCGGGTCTCGGCCCGCAGCCCCGCCGCCCCCCCTCAGCGGGGCCCCCCGGCCCTCCGAGCCCCAGCGGCGCCGGGGGCGGGGGCGCGCGGGGAGCGGCAGCAGGCGGGTCGGGCCGGGCCCCGCGCATGCGCGGTGCGGTGCGGGGCTGGGCATAAAAGGGCGGCCGGGGCGGCGCGGGAGAAGCGCTGGGACGGCGGGAGGCGGAGGAGGAGGAAACCGAGCCGAGTACGGGCACGGAGCTCTTGGTTTCTCGCATTTACGCCACCGACCCTCCTTTCCCAGCCGTCGCCGCCATGGTGAAGATCGTGAGCAGCCTGGTGAGTCCGATCGGCGAGGCGGCCATGTCCTTTCGCCGTGAGAGGCGCGGGCGGTGGGACGAGCATCACTCCCCGGCGGGCGGGCGAACGGGGGGGGAGCGCTGCCGGGGCCACCTTGGCAGGCGAGCGACCCTGCTCGGGCTTCCCTGGGCTCCCGAGAGGCCTTGGCCTGCGGGAGATGGCGGAGGAGAGCCCGTGTGCTGCCCGGGCAGGCGGAGCCTGCTTCACCCATGCGGCGGGAACGGGGGAAACCGCGCGGAGGGTTCGGTCAGACCGGAGGGAGGGAACAAATAACTGCACGACCTGAGGCTCCGGGGAGTCGGAACGAGCAGGGAGGTGATGCAATGTCACGATATGACAGGCTGCTGCCCATCGCACTTCAAAATCTTAATGGAAAGGTTTCGTTTCTCATGTAGGTAGCAGGGCGCTGTAGCGACAGGACAGGACACAGCCTTGAGCTGCGTCAGGGGAGATTTAGGTCGGACATTAGGAGGAATTTCTTAAAATACAGGATGATTAGGTGTTGGAATGGGCTTCGCAGCGAGGTGGTTGAGTCACGTCCCCGCAGATGTTTAAAGAATTGGACGTGGCACTGAGTGCCGTGGTATGGTTGACAGTGTGGTTGGTGTTGGGTCACAGGTTGGACTCGATGATCTCGGAGGTCTTTTCCAGCCTAACCGATTTTGTGATCCAGTACCCTAAATTAGTAGTTCCGATTTGCCTTATGTATTGCTAGTGTGTAGGGGACCAGGTGGCTTTCTTAGAGTTTGGCCTAAGTTCTGTTGCATTTCTGGGCAGAACATCCTGGAAAAGTTCATCCATTCTTGACTTGAAAGGAACTGCTATAGCCCATTCCCCATACTTAAACAGCAGGAGTTGCTGGCATAAGAAGCATTTCCTTTGTTATGGTGCTTTCTGAGATATTCACAGCCCTAATGCAGCACATCACTGTTTGGATGATTCTGTGAATAAAAACACATCAGTGGCTCTGAGGTACAGAATAGTAATAAAGCCTAGACCAACACATGGAGAATACCCTGCTGGTGATGAAATAGCATGTGGTCTTGTGCACAGCAGCTAGCTAGATGGTTAATAGACAACAATAGAGTATTTGTTAGCTGTAACTTAGGAACCCAAGTCTCAAAAAATATTCTCCATGCAAACTTAGCAAGCTCTTCATTTCAGGAAAATTCCTGTTGGGCTAGTCTTACCTTTTGAACTTGAAATTTGGTGCAAGTGTCAGTTTGATCGTATTTTGAGGCATCTGCAAGTGATGAGCATCCTCTAAGGCCACAAAAAGTCACTCAACAAGGTCTTTAACAGGGCTTATAGTTGTTCTTGTACTCTGAGTTAGACACAGGGAAGAAATACCGACCAGATAGTCTCAAGAGGTCAGAAACAACAACAACAACAAAACTTTACTGGCAACTTTAGAAAATCAGAGAACTTTGGCGAAAGGTTTTAGTGCAACATTCAGTCAACTTAAAACACTTCTCAAAGCATTAACTTAACCCATTCAACTTAGCAAACTCTAAGCCCGTTTGATTTCAAGTTACTCAAAAATTCTGAGGAGAGGGAATTAAAAGAAAGAAAAGACATTAAAAAGAGCACATATAGCTACTAACTGCTGGGTCCCAGTAGTGTTAATCTGACAGAAATTCAGAGAGGAGGTAGGGTCGAGACATACACTAGCAGCATGCTTGTCCTTAGGTACTCCTTGCCTCCAGTGTGCCCGTGATTGGTGGACACTGCGTGTCTGGGATACAGGCTCTAGGGATGGGCAGTGTCCTGCCTCACCAGAGCAAGGCCTGACCTGCCCCTTCCCCCACACATTTGTACCCCAAAATGTTTTGAGACCACAGTCTTTCCAGTCTCTCACACATCCAAGTTTTTTTTCGAGGCTGTGGTCTTCTGCAGTCAGTTAGCTTTATAAATGTCAGGCCTCTCCCACTGGACCGCGGAAGTGTTGGCGTCTGATACATAAATATACAAACTAACGCTTGTGACTACAGCTCAAAAACCAGGGGAACGCCGGAAGCTCCTTAAGATGAATGAAATGCCTTACTATTCAGGACCTGGGAAGAGAATGGTGTGTGAATGCAAGCTTGAATTGTTCTGATTTTCGTCTCTTCCCCTTTCTCTGTTTATGGTGACACAGGAGGGGCACGCTGTTGGTGTAACGTTTGAGATTTTGTTACACACAGGAACAAATTAAACATGGCAAGTCAAACCTGCCTCTGGAGGAGGAGCCTGCTCTAAGTTAGCTCCTTAGGTATGAGTATTGATTAATAGTCTGCTATAGTTAAATCGTAGTTAAGGCAAACTTCTGTTACTCATTCATGGAGAGTGTGAACTCAAAAGTCATGCTGATATCAGCATTTTAACGTTAGTGACACCCAGAGTATGCGAGCACAGTGCAGCTGGGGTTTCTGGATTAATTCCTATTTTCAGTAAAGCAGTATTGTATTCTTCTCTGATACAAAAGGGAAAACCCATTATTGCACTGTCTGCAAGAGCTTCTGTGAGCGAAAGCTAGCTAAAGCTAGATGTGGCCCTTCTCCCTGCACACCTCTTCAGAAACAGACTAGCTTCTGAGGAATGGCTACTTTCAGGATGGTTGACTGATCCCTCTGTAGTACCTGCTATAGCACAAGAGCAGTATTTTGGTTGTTTTATATTGGCCTTGAGAGGAGTGACTAGTGTAACTTGTAAGAGGGTTTGACTATGGGACATACTGTCTTTGATAGTCAAAGCTAATGGAGTGTATAAACTTAAAAATATGGGCTGCCAAAGCTTTTCTCTTCATTCCAGCTGCTTCTATTGTTATTTGAGTTAAAGAAAATACTGAAAAATTGCAGCTTTTGCTGTAAGTGACATTTTAGAGGTGATGTGTGCCATGGAGTTCAGGGAGTTGAACCTTTGGTCTGTTTATGCTAGCTTCTGTATTTAAAAAACCTCACTAAATTACTCAGTAACCATTGGTAGTCAGCTGATGACTGGGCAAGTTCAAGGGTGACTTGGTATATGTTGAAAATTATATTTACAACTAAGCTTTTATCAAATCTGCCAGTGTGGACCTGTATTATCTATTGCTGAGAGCAGCAGCAGCAGACTCCTTTCAGCACCATCTGTAGCCAGCAGCTTCCTTTTTGAAGTGTTGCATGGTGTAAGGAACTTCTGGGGCTTTCTTCTGTAATGAGAACTTCTGGGGCTTTCTTCTTCTTTCTTCTTCTGTAAGGAACCAGAGGCTTTCATTTTCATTATTCTTACTTGTCCCTTGGAAACAAATGCCTGCTACCAATGTGTTTGTTAAAGGCAGCATGCCCTTTTCTGCTGGAAAACAATACAACTAAACTGAGGTCTTGCATGTGCTCAGGGAGGTTGTAGTTAAATATTTTAAGAAAAAACAAACAACAACAAAAACACACACAAAGCCTCCCCCCACCCGAAACATACCACAAAGAACAAACCAATACTGACCAGCATGCTAGCTGAGGTTTCCCACTGAGCTGCTACCTGGAGAAAATGCTGTTTAACGAAGCTGTAAGATCCTCTCAAAGCGTGACAAAATCGTCTTGTGATGGGAGGTTCCCCTTCTTGTAACAGATATTATTTAGTTTTTTATTAAAAAGCTTGTCATTTTACAGTTAACATGAAAGACAACTAGTGAAGTCAGTTGGACAGGTCAAGCAACTTGCTTTTTGTTTTGTTCCTGCTGCTGTCTTCCTTCCTCCAGGGAAATGCTGCTCACTAGAAGAACTTCCAGAACTTCTCGCTAGTTCAATAATTTTTAACTTGTAGGGGTAATGCCTTTGGACCCAGCATCTTTCACTGTTCTGCAGCAATTTGGGCTGATAGTAGCGATGATTTGCAGGGTAACACCTGACTTGTAGTCAGGACCAGGTCACCAGTGGTGAATGGTATATGTCCAGCTGTAATTATGATGCCATCCCACTTTCCCTTTGTTCTGTGCAGTAGCTAACCTGAGGTGTGTAGTCATATGATGAATGCATTCCAGGGCTGGGCTTCCTTTTGCAGAACACAGTAATTATGTAGCTGGACAGGAGACTTCGGGGTTAAAAGAGGATGGTCTAACTGGCAGCTGCGGGAAGTGGAACCAATAGCGTGGTGATGTTACAGTGCCGAGGTCTGAGATGCTATACCAAAAATCAGTAGTAGGAATTCAAGGCCAAAAGGAGTGAGGCTTGACTGAGGAACTTACAGCATAAGTAAGTACTGGGAGGGAGCAGTGAGGGTGGATTGCTGTATACAGGGACATTAAACATTGTTGGTGGGAATGGGCACAGGAATGCATACTATGTTGGTACAGGAGTAGGGGAATATAGGGAGATAAGAAAACTTAACTGTTCCTATCTTTTTCAGAATGAGAATAGGTGGTGTGGAGTGTTACTACTGGTCTTGTAGCAGAGTAGACTATGACTGTCCAAGATGCAAGGATGGAAAAACCAACAAGGATGCTGTGCCTCTGAAGAGAGCTACGAGGGGGGGAAAACATCTGTTAACAGGGAGATGTAATGCTGAGTGTATTTGAACTTACAGGAAGCTGTGAAGACTTTCACATATGATTATATGTACATAAGAAAGCTCATGCAGGATTTCTTCTTGATTGTTGAGTATGTTCATGTCCAGTTTGACTTTTGGTTCCTCACCTGCATGATGTTCTTTAGCTTACTAAAGTCGCAACTTATTGTGGCTAATTGCAAAAGCAGGTATGAATTAGTTGACTCCTGCACAGCAAAACAAACTCCTGTGTACCTCTGGCAGTAACCATACTGCTTTCTGTCAGCTGTTGCTGACAGGACTCCAGTGCTTCACCTCATTAAGTTGAGGGGGACTAAAGCAGCCATCTTTTGAAGTTTATACTAACAGCTTTCCTTAAGCTTGATTGCCAAGACAACAAATTTGAAAATTATTGAAGCGGCTTGTACTTTCTTTGACAAAGACAGAATCAGGAAGTAGATGATCAGCACTTTCTGCTTCTGCCTGAGATATTTGTTTGCCTTTTGCTAGCATACAAATATTTATTGCTTTTATTATTTTTCAGTTCTATTAAAGCATTCACTTTTTGACCAGCAAAAATGAGTAACGGCATGTAAGGATGTTTAGTTCCAAGACGTATTGTCCAGAAATTATTTGTGTGACTAAGTGCAACACACAGACTTGAAGACTCTGAATAAGTATTGGGTAGTCTGTACACATTTAGTTGTGTAGTCTGTATGTGTAGTATTGCTTTGGCTAGTGATGTCAAATGTGGGTTCAGTTAGTAAAATAACTATCCTATGAGGCTGCTCTTGAAAACATGCTTTAAAATAAAACACACAATATCATTTTAATGTTAGTCATTGATTGGAAAAGTCACCAGAGTGGAGGACTATACAGAAGTTTGTGTCTGTCCTTTTCAAATTCTGCAGAGGGAAGTCTGTCCCAGAGAAAATGGAAGTCTTACTGCCAAGACAGAAATGAGAATATGGATTATAAAACCCTCTAAGGATCATATTTTGGGAATAACACAGAACTGTCAGAGTTGAGTATCATAACTAGAGAATTTCTAGCTTGTTTCCACAATTCAGTGAGTTTGAGCATTGTGGTTCTTTTCTAATTGGTGACTCATCAGACACTGGCTGCTGCTAGCACCAATGAAAACAATTCATACTGAAGCACTTACATGATGGTACAAATAACCCAGTTGTTAAAGAATTGCCATAATGATTATTGTATTAGTTCTGAGAGCAAGCCAGCATTGGGATTAGTCTTGTATGATTTAGGAAAGGAGAGGAGAAATCATCAATGTGTTCAAATTTTTTTTTTTTGTAGGTTGAATTTGAGGAAGAGCTGAAATCTGCCGGTGATAAGCTTATAGTAGTTGATTTCTCTGCAACATGGTGTGGACCATGCAAAATGATCAAGCCTTTTTTCCATGTAAGTAGTTTTTCTGGGTTTATTTCTGCATTAAATTGTATACTGATGTTTGTATTGCTTGACAATAACATGGAGGAAAGTTCCTTTTGCCTTATGTGATTGGCAGCATTTTCTGGATAAGTGAGATGTTGCAGAAGTATCTGTTTTTAAGACTACCAATGAAATAGACTGACTGTTGATATAGCTAGGAACTACTATGAGGTTTAGCTTTTGTCCAGGTGCTTACATGCATTTCAGGTCCATAGAGACCTGCCAGTTGCATTGCCTCAAGCAGTGGGATAGAGAGGAAACAATGCTTATCCTTCTGTACACGGTTAACATACTTCTCCGGCTGTGTTTAGGTGGCCGTGTTACTCCTGATAAGGTATGAGATGCTGTAGCATCTTTTGGTGATAAGCTGAAGGGTGAAAGAGAAGGTCTTCCACCTATGTCTTGGGATATTTGAGTCTTTGTGGGGAGAAGATGTTTCCACAGACTCCTCCAGAAACAGTCTGCAGCAGAACATGAAATTTTCTCTCTGGCAGTAAAATAGCTGCTTTAAGATAACAAAGTATATTTCACTAGCAGTTCAAGAAGTACCAGCCTTTCAATTTATATGAACACATCTTTTCAGGAATCTTTCCTAGAGCACTGCAACTGCATAGCTCTTTTTATTTCTTTCTAGAGTTTGGGTGAGAAGTATGCTGATGTGGTGTTCATAGAAATCGATGTGGATGATGCCCAGGTAAGGTCTGGGGTAGTGCTGAGGGAGGACAGCTAAGGACTTCTACACAAGTGACAGACAAGAATTCAAAATGTCTTCACACATACTGAAACAAAACGAGTTTACTTTAACTTAAAATTGAATCACAGGGATTTAGCTGGAAAGAATGATTTTCCAGCTAAAACATCCGAACAGAACACACTGTCTTGGTTATCAGCACACTTAAAGTCCTATAGCACGTGTGAGATAACTTGGAAGCACTGACCCTTTGGGATGGAGCATTAGTCTAAGGTCTTAAGCTGCTTTGATGCAATCTTCCTTAAATGTAATGGTTCACAACCTACTGATCTGTCTGGTCCCTCCACTGCTCTTGGCACCATTCCCTCTGTTATTAAAAATGAAATTATTATCTGGAATTAAGTGCAATAAAATGTCTGCTGTATTACAGTTTCACTATTGTCACATAGGTACTTGAAAAATATCACATGGAAGTGCCAGCATTGCCGTGGGGCTCTTGGGTCTTACAAGCAGACTGCATCTGTTTTGATGCAGAGGTCTGTTTGTTGTTTTGCAAACACAGAGTACAGGTTAAGGTTTTTGCTATTGCATGAATTAAATGTTACAGAAGGGATCTTTAAGGCTTACTTCGGGGAGATGTTAACACTGCACTGGTTTTGCTAGTGATGGACTAGCGGAAGTGCTTTTGCTTTAACTTGAGTAGTAATGACTTCACCCTGTCACTTAAACAGAAGTCAGCTAGAGTGGGTTCTAAATTTAACATCCTTAAGAATATGCCCAGTTGAAGATGGTTTTTTGTCTCTTTCAGGATGTTGCTTCACACTGTGATGTGAAATGCATGCCAACGTTCCAGTTCTATAAGAATAAAGAGAAGGTAGGCTCTGCCTTTTTGGAACTGGAGTAGACAAGCTGATCACTTGAAAGGAGATTGGGAGTGGGACTGCGTAGTGTGCTTTCTCTTGATTATGTCTCTGTGGTACCACTAGCATTAAGACACCCCTGAGAGTGAGCAAGTTCATCTTAGTACTGCAGCAAATGTAACCAGTAGTTAACTGGTGATGTAGATTGTGTTGTTCAGAGGCAGTGAGCTGAGTTAGCTACAGGTCAGCTTTACGGACAGTTTCATGAGAGACAGTGGGGTGAGATGTCTGTGTTAAGACTGCTGGTCAATGCACCCCACTTTTTACTTGGTCAGTGTTTGTTATCTGGATGCAGCTTGTGTTCAAATTGAGACATGACTATAGGTGCCTACGGAGTCCCACCCAAACAGAAGTCTCTAACCTGGCTGAGGTTATATACAACAAACAACTGTTTCGTTTATTTCACAGAGGGGCTGTATAACCTTTGAAGTGAAGGTCATGTCCCTGTTGGAGGACTGAATAGATCTTTATGTCTGCTCTGCTAAGAGATGCATGAGATGGGGTGCAGATTGTGCTCTGACAGCACAGTGGGCTGCCTGTGCAGGGTAGTTTGAGTAGCTCTCTGCCTTGCTGAGAGAATGTAACTTGCTGAGCAGAATGTGTTGTCTTAGGCTTTTAGTTTGCTAAGCAAGCTGAAGTAGGCTTTTCTAAAGGAAAACAATGCTTGAATGTAAGTTTCATTGCTGAAGGCAATGGAATTGCACCTTGGATAGTTGAGTGTCACATGTAGGATGACTTTCAGTTCAGTATGGGGTCAGTATGTACCTTTGACAGTTCTGTTAGGGTGAACTTCTGCAACTTCCTGATATTAGAAAAATTGTGATTACATTATGACAGCCAATGTGTGGCTTTCTGTATCAAGCAAGCAGTTTCATGGCCTGTAGTGTAGTCTGCTCTGTACCATGCACCTCTGTAGATACAGGAGGACAGAGCTGCTGTTTTTGAGACAGCAGATGAATGTTGCCTCTATCTTTCTGCCCTGTAGGTTGCAAGAACTGTTGTCTCAGGAGAAGCTAAGTACACAGGGATAGGTCATTTGGAACAGTCCTTCCACAATTTGATTGGTAGAGTCCTGAGAAACTCAGGGTGACTTTGAGCTGTGTCTGATATGTGAGAACCTTCAGAGTCTCTTCAAGCCTCTTTTTGAGTTTTACAGAATATTAATTCAGGATCAATGGTAGTCTGGAAGTGAATTTCGATAGTCTTTTGTCTCAACTTTTGCATGAGTTGAATTGAGTGGGAAATAAATACATTAACATCTGCAAAATACTCCCTCTTTTGAGGGTGGGAAAAATTTTAGTTTTTAGCAGAGTTGAATACGTGTGTATGTAACTGGATGCTATGCAATTAATGTTAAGAAGCATTGAATGCAAGAGTTCTAAAAATCAATCTTTCTTTACAGGTGCAGGAGTTCTCTGGGGCCAATAAAGAGAAGCTGGAAGAGACCATTAAAAGTCTAGTCTAATCTCCAGCCATGAAAATATTGAAGCATGACTGCTTTGGCTAAATTACAACTTTTCTACTTAAAAAGAAAATCCTAAACAAGCTAGCTAGATTAGGTAGTGCGAACTACCTCCTTTGTCCATGTATATGAGTACAATAAAGTATAAACTTCACTTTTGGATATTGCTCTGTGTTTAACAAAAATCTTAGGAATTTCATAATGTTTGGGTGAGTGTCAGGTTTTGCTGTGTTAAAGAAGTACTGTCTGTATACAAAGACTTGTCAAAGGCAACCTCATCTATTGTTGGCTTGGGATAGCCATGATAGTTGCTTTAGGAGGAGTCTATTGACACCCTACTCAGAAGGTAGTCGCCAGGCTGTAATCTGGTTTACAAACACAGAAAGAGGAGTTGGAGAAAAGAGGGTAGTCATGGGTGGGATAGTTTTTTCTTTCATTGCATCTTTTTAGTTAAAGGACTTTTAAAATGTTTCAACCTGCATTTTAGACTTCAAAGCTAAAACTTGTCCTTCCAGAGCATAAGACCAATCCTAACATGGAAGTGCAAGGTAGGACTTGGACTTGCTCTTGTTTTGCCTTTTCAATTTGCCTTGCTGTTGGGATGTGTACCTTCTGGTTCTATTAGTAAAAAAGTGTATTAAGTCTGAGTTGGGCTACTTTGTTCCTAGGCAATAGTCTGGAACAAATGACTGAAGTAGTAAAACTTGTAGTGTCTTAAGGTCAAGAGAATTTTAGATTTATATACTCTTGTAATTTTCACTTGAGTGCACTGTTGCACTCTTAGAACACATTTGACATTGTGTTGGAACAGTAAACTGGACTCTATTGTCCTCCAATCCTGAAACAGTCTGTCTAGATAAATGCTGACCTGCCAGCCTTTCTATATCTGCCATTCACCTACTCTTGGCACTGTAGCCAAGGGGGACTGTGTTTTAACCACTGCAGTTCCTTGCTGGCTTGGATGTTGTCCTGTATAAGAACTCAGTTAAGCTCTCAGCATGGCTGTAGCTAGCAGTAGGTACAACTTAGTGAGCTGTGCTGCTCACTGAATATCACTCATGGAAAAGCTAGGCTTCCTGCTGCATATGCAAACAATGTCGAATGAGTGAGCCTCTTGACTTTGTGGTAGGGAAATCACCCATGACTCAGCCTTACACTCAGCTGAAAAGCATGTATGAATTTCTTGATGGTTCTGGAGGACTGGGGGCCTTGAACAACTTAATAGATATGTTCCCAATTTGAAACAAGATTTTTCTAGTCCAAGAAGTGGCCACACCCTTTATGTGAGGATGAGCCATCAGGGTTCTTGGATATAGGTTCTGAATTATGAATATGCAATGAGAAGAACATGGGAAATATTTTCCATGTAGCTCTGGCCATTTGACTAAGGGAAGTGCAGCTGCATGTTTGAACAGTTAAAAAGTAAATGGAAAACCACTGCTGCAAGTGGTGCCATGATAAGACATGTGAGGAGAGAATAAAATCATACTGTAACAAGAATGCACTATGAACACCACACCATCTGCAAACAAGCATTGCTTTTGAAAGCAGTTTCTGCATGTCCTACTTATTCCCTTTGGGCAGTAACTGAGCAAGAAAGGTTTAAAAGATTCCTGCTGAAAGATCCAGATGAAGTTCAGTAAGAGTCCCTGGCATCCCACTCCATCCTTAAGAAATAATACTGAAGTGTGCTGCAACATACAGTATTTCTGCTGAGGCAAGACCAGATCAGGTGGTTGCAGGGGAAAGGTGCAGTCAGTGGTGCATTGCTCCTTGTGTGTTGAGTTTAACCTAATGCTTTATTTACTTTTTTAATAAGATGCTGCTCTGTAGTAGCCTTGGACAATCCAGGTGACAGTGACTGGAAATTCAAGTCAGGATTGGGAAGACCAAAATAGTTGGAATACCTATTGTGCTGAAGCAAGGGGTACAAAGCAGTTCTTAAAAGGGCAGTGAGTTCAGCTTCCTGTGCTGCAATATCTTACCCTCCCAAGAACTGGTATGTAGGCATACTATGATGAAAATAACCTGCATAGCCTAATTTGAAAGATGTTCTTTAAGGCTTGGCACTTTGAGGAATATGCAGTGAGGATGTCCATGTTAGGTAAACTTTCCCTTTAAAGGAAAAAATGCATGGTCCTCAAATGCAGAGTTAGACCAGAATTTGATTGTTTGCAGTTTGTCCTTGTTGTTACAGGTAATGGAAAGCAAAGCCTATGGTTTGTTCTTGTTACATGTAAGGATCTTAGTTCCTAGAGCAAAAGTGCTCCTGCTGGGAGGAGAGAACCCTAGTTCAGGATGGGAACTGGCTTCAGTCTTTCAACAGGCAATGAGAGGGTGTTTTGGTCTTTAACAAGCCTAGGTATAGCAAATAAACATTTTGTTCTAAATGGAATGGGTATGAGTATCCTTGCTGAAGCCTAGGGCCATATGCCCTCCCACATGAGTATTAAGTAATGATACTTCATAGAAAGCTCAGTGGGTGCATTTTTTTGCTTGTTTTTTGTGTGAAGGTGTGAGGCTAGTATTGCTAAGCGTCAGGCAGTAGCACAGCATTCACTCTTTCATTAAACTCTGTGGTCTGCTGCTTGCATGAGCAGAATTGGCTGCTAAGATGCAGTGATCTGCAAAGATGCCTGTAAGGGGGTGGTGGGTAGATGACCAACTGACTTGAATGTTTGGTAAATGATGTGCATGGCAGAAAAAAAAAACAACATGGAAAGAAATTCCCATTTCTTCTGGGAATAAGAGTTTCGGGAAGAAGTTCACCCCTCAGGCAATGACTGCAGTCTGTGTCATTTGGCTATGACACAGCTGGGATCTGTGCCTTGCTGTCAAACAAGAAAAACAAGATGTTTTCATCTGTAGGTCTGTTACATAGCTTGCTTGTAATGGACTGGCAGACAGGAAGAGAAGTACTTCCTTGAGTACAGCAATTAAAACACATGGCTGGAATAATTAAGCTTAATGAGAGAGGACTAAGTAACATGAAAGGAAGAGCCAAGGGGTCACAGTGAGTGGACAAGTGAACTGGGTGTGATCAAATTGGAATAGTGACACTCCTTACCTCCATCCAGGGGTCCTGAAAGGGCTGTTGTGCACTTGGGCAAGTGTATGTCATGCATGTGAAGTGCTTAACCACCCACATGTCTCTTCGATCTCTTGCAGTAGTCAACCTAACTTCAACTCCAGCTAGCCATATCTGCTTTCCATTCTTCCCTTGACTTGAATGAAGTTAGACCTTGATTCCCCTCTGGAATGGTTCCAGTATTAGTAATAATTTTATTGTTTAATTTCATAACTGTTCATACATCAGAACTAGTTAGATCTATGAAGCTAAAAAATTACTTCTATTTTTTTTACCAATGTCAACCACACTGACATAGCAGCTCCTCTGTGTTGTGCTCTACTGACATGCAGCTTTCAGCCACCAAAGGATTTGGCTTGAGGAGCATACTGTTGAAATCCTTGCTGGATTGACTATGTGGTGGTCCCTGGCCCTTGGGGAAGGGTGGGAGAGATTGACCTGGTGAAGGTGTCTTACAAGCTGCTTTTTCTCATGTGGTCTTGTGTTGCCATGAATTTTCCTGGTTTGCTGAGCGTTCATATTAAAGGAGAAACGTGCAGTTTCTCACGCTGGTGAATTGTAAACACAGGACCATGTTTTGTAAATATTGGCAATGTTATGAATACTTTCTCCAAGACAAGGGGAGGTTGAATGACAGCCTCCTGGACCAATGTGACAGGAGAGGTGGCGATACCCTTCTCCAATCCATGGTCACCTTGCCACAGATATATAATGGAAAAATAAACTAAGGGCAGGTCTTCTGCCCTGCTGCTGTTGTTGCACCCAAATCTGTGTCCCCAGTCTGTGTTCCTGGTTGGGCCTCCACGGTGATAACTGGCGCCCACGTGGTCAAGTTGCAAGCTAGTGAGGAAAGAAAAAAGAAGAAAGAAAAAAAATCTGCCTTCTACAGCTGCAAAAAGAAGAAGCCCACGATGTTCTCAGAGGAACGATTGATGATGGAACTGCTCCACTCCTTTTTGTTGTCCTGTGACGCTGACTTAACCAGGAAACACGTGAGAGAACTATTTAGCTGGGGAAAGAAACTTGGAATTTTTTATAGTGCTGAAAAAGCACTCTCAATCGACCCATGGAAAACCCTGGGGGAAAAACTTTTTTATCCGTTCTGAACGGAAATATGAGAGCTAGCGCTCTCCTAGGGATCTGGGGAACAGTCTTCCCACTTCTAAAAGAGGCTGGAGAGGACTTTGAAGTTGATTCTGGGTTTTCGACACAGAGCAGAAGCTCCCCTGCGAGCTCCGTCGCTTCTGACGAGGATTGCTCTGATGCAGCGTTAGAGCCGATGCAGAAGACCCCCACCCCCATGTCGGGGGTTGGGCGCGCCCAGCGGGGTTTTTGGAAGCGCGGGGAAGCTTTTTTCGGTCCGCTCCCCGCGCGGTTTGCCGGGCGGGGAGCTGGGGGGCCGAGGGGGCGGAGCGCTCGGCATCGGGTCCCACGCCGAGCGCGGGGGATCGCCCGCGCCGCCCCGGGCCGCCGTGCCGCGGCGACCCCCCCGCTGCCCGCCACCGCTGCGGGGTCCGCCCTGCAGCTGCCGCGCGGAGCCGCGCCGCCTCGGGCCCCCTGCGGGGAGCCGGGGGGGCCGCCGTGCGCGCCGCCCCCGGCGCTGCCGGCGCCGCCCCCTGCCGCCGCCTCCCCGGCCCGCCCCGTCCCGCCGCGACCTGCTCCGCGCAGAATTCGGCAGGCGAGAGCGGCGGTGACGGCCCCTCCTTGCCCCGTCCCCCCGCCGCGCCAAATGCTGTGCGCGGGGTCGCTGCCGCCGGCGGTCCGTGCGGTGCCCGCAGCGGAGCCGCCGCCGCCGCCCACCGCGCCGCGCCCCGCCCCACGCGTCCGGTGCCGGTCCGGCGCCGCGGGGGAAGGGCTGGGCGCAACGCTGCCCGCTGCTGCGGGGCCACCCGCGATGGACAGCCCCCCCGCGCCGCCGCGCGGCACCGCCGCATGCCCCCTCCGTTCAGAGGGGACGGGGCCGAGCGCTGGAGCCGCAGAGCTGCTGCCGGCTCTGGACCCGGCCACCGACCCATCGGCTGGCCAGGCGGGAGCTGAAAGCTGTGGCCGGTCGGCCACGCCTCCCTGCCCAGCGCGACAATCGCCCCCCCGCTCAGAGAGGAGTCTGAGCGAGTCACTGTCCCCCGCCCACCCCCCCTACGGGGCCGGGTCGGCTGTGGGAGATGATAACGGGGCAAAAGCGTTGTCTGATGTGCACGCTTTCCCTGTCGTGAAATCGGATGAGGCTTTTAGTCCGCAGGTGAACCAGGCTGCTGACCTAAGAGAGCTGCTGCCTGAAGATGCAACTTTGCCCAAGCCAGTTCAGGGACCTGTGGTCGTGGTTCCACAGCATCATAGCCATGATGACCCATCATGGACAGTCCCGCTTCCCTTATCAAGGGACGTGGCAGAAAATAATATAAGCTTCACTGAGGCAATTCAATGGATCAGTGCAGAATTTGAGAATCTGATCTTTCCTTTTGTAATAAGAGGTCTTGCAACAATGATGCTTGAACCTCAACAGGTTTTTACCTTTGAAAGAAATTGGAAATTCCTAGCTGGACAAATGGCTGTCAAAAATAGCCACCTGCCTCGAGATGATCCCTTGTTTGGGGTCGGAGTTGACCTACTTATGGGGAGGAGTCAATATGCTTGCCCTGATGTGCAAGCTGGCCTTTCTTTCATTGTTTTAGATTCGTGCAGATACATAGGGATATCTGCATTGATAAAAACCAAGTTATCCTTCTCCCCAAAGGAAGACTTCTTAGACATAGCACAGAAGCCAGAGGAAGCTTTTAATGAATTTATATCGCGTCTGATGCATTTTTTAAAGACGAGAGTCGAGGATGTAACTTTGACAATGATAATTTTGGAGCAATTAGCAAGAAGCCATGCTAATTCTGCTTGCCAGAGGCTCCTGGAAACCATTCCAGAGACTTCTAATATCCTGGAGATGGTCCAGACCTGTGCAGTTCTAAACACCTGTGAGTCTATGGTGATGACCCCAACGGCTGCTTCACAGCCGGCAGAAAAGAGGCAGGATGATGGACATGAGACACAGGCAGATATTCAGCCTAGTGGAGAACAGGAAAAGGAGGCACAGAAAGTGACTCCCTTGTTTTTCTGCGCACAAGGTGTGGGTTCAGACCATACTGCAGAAACATGCGAGGCAGTGGGTCATGCTGAGCCCACGCCAAGCCCGAAAACTCGGAGGCGAAGAAAAAGACGAAGACGTCAGGGGGACGAAACAGTTTCCCAAGCTCTAGAACAAGAGCAAAATTCTCTGGCTGGTGTACAGCCATCATCTCAAGTGTAGGAAGTGTTGATGTTGCCACATAGCTATGGTCAGTTTTCCTTGGACCTTGCAGTGGGTTTCTACGTCCACATCCTATGTTGCATGCATTCTTTGAGAAAAAGTCAATTGCTCAATTTGTGTTTTTTAAGTTCTCTATCCTCAGGTTCTGGGATCTTTGCCATGGAGGTGGCCGCTGAAAGTCTGCTGAGCTGCCTCAGGTGCATTGGACTGATCCTGTTTGATCCTGAAACCTTGTGCACCCTGTGCCACCCTAGTGCCACCCATCACAGAAGCCTCTTCGAGATCTGATTGACATGGACACGGACTGGCATCTTCTCTTTTCCTATATGGCCTCCATAGAGACTTTGGATCCTGTGGAGCTGCTGGACAAGGACAGACTGAAGCAGTGTGATGCTGAGAGCCAGCGGACTGTTAATCATGGACTCAGACGAATTGTTTGCTACGGCTCAGTTTTATGTATGGTAGCCATTGTGACCTCTGTGGGGAAAGGGCACGTTGTTTGGGGGTTGTGGTTTTGGGACAGAATTTTGAGGTTCAGAATTTTCAATTGAGTGGTTAATTTTTCTTGGAATGCTCCTGCCTTTTGCACCGTATATTCCCTTGTATCTTATAAAAATTTAAAAATATGAGGGTGTTGGTTGAATTATGTTAGACTATGCTCGAGATATTTTGAGCAGGTTATTGCAAGGGGTTCAGGGTGAAACCCTGGGTAGCAAAGGCAGAATCAGACCAACATGTAGCCCTCACACCATCACCTAAATGAAGGTCGGTGAACTTTATACAGGTTTTTTTTTCTTTCTTTTTTCCTGTCATAGAATTGTTCATTTTTCTTTTTTTGTTTTCTTTTTAATATACTTAAAAGGGTGAGATGTTGCCATGAATTTTCCTGGTTTGCTGAGCGTTCATATTAAAGGAGAAACGTGCAGTTTCTCACGCTGGTGAATTGTAAACACAGGACCATGTTTTGTAAATATTGGCAATGTTATGAATACTTTCTCCAAGACAAGGGGAGGTTGAATGACAGCCTCCTGGACCAATGTGACAGGAGAGGTGGCGATACCCTTCTCCAATCCATGGTCACCTTGCCACAGATATATAATGGAAAAATAAACTAAGGGCAGGTCTTCTGCCCTGCTGCTGTTGTTGCACCCAAATCTGTGTCCCCAGTCTGTGTTCCTGGTTGGGCCTCCACGGTGATAGTCTTGTTCCTTTCTCCCTGCTGCTATAGTTTAGAGCTTTTATTTAAACTCAGATATCACAGGGGGCTTGGTTTTGGCCATTGGTTAAGTCCCTTTTGGACCTGGCTGTCATTGGCTCTATCTGATGTGGTGGCAGCTTCTGGTCCTCACCAGAAACCACTCCTGCAGCCTCCCTAGTAACAAAATCTTGATAACGATGAACTAGGTGAGTCTAAGAAACTTGATAAAACCTGAGGAGATGGTCAAGGAGGACATCCACCTGAAATGCAGTTTTTCCTCCTATGGCCCAGGTTGGTAGACAGACAAGGTGAGGGAGGCATGGGAGCTGGGTGAAGCTCTATTTCTACCTGCAGCTGATAAACACATCTTGTGACATATGGATTGCCACAAGATGGCCACAGCTGTCTGTGGGATTTATACACAGTGTGTATACACAGGCAGGCTCTGGGAATGCCCTGTGCTTGTACCTCTCTGGCAGTGTTAGGGTGATGGTTGTACCTTGAGGTAATGGGCTAGAGGGGAATGCATGGAGGAAGGTGGACTCCTACTATCCTGGTGGCACCATCTGCCTGGCTTGCAGTAACTGGAGTGTTTGTCATGGATGTGACTAGGGGATGGTGAAGCCAGGCATTAAGTCCAAAGGCATAGAAAGAGGAAGAGTTTTAGACTGGGTTTGGGTCACGTCTCCTCTACCTAAGTCCATGACATTTGTTCAGCGAGACAATGAAGTCTGGTATTTCAACTTACTTTGTTTCTATTTCCTCTGAGAGAGGGGCACTTGGGGGAGAGCAAGGACATACACTATGAACAGTGCTCATCTGTGAAGCCTGGTGATAAGGGAAACGAGAGTGTTCCACAAATAGAACTATAACACAAGCAAAGTACACATTAAGAGATTTGTTTTTCTTTTCCATATTCTCAGAATAACTAAGATAGCTACACTGTTTAATAAAATTAAAAAAAAAAAAAAGCCAGCTAGAGAGGAAGCTGGAATCCCCAATTGTTGTTAGCTTGTTCTCCGCTCCTTGATATGGGTTAAAAAAAATTCCCCTTGCAAAGTTCTGGGCCAAATCAATGGGTAAAAATTAAATGTTCCATCACATAAAGTTAGCAAAGCTTTTTCAATTGATTTTGCTTTCTACAATTCTGCTCATAGAAAGGTTCAAGTTATTATCAAATCTGTTACAGTTCTAATTTTCAGCAATTCTAAGGCACTTTGTCTTGTGTAGCTCTGGGAAGCAATTCTCAATTTCTTCAAGAGCAAAGCAATTGGAATATACTTAAGACTTATTAGCCAGATCACCAGTTACCATCACCAAACATCCAGCACAATGACTGAAATATATCAATCGTATGATTTGACAAGCAAATTAAAAGCATTTAACAGAATCACATTCTCCTGTGCCAGTCTTCCAGGAATATCTGATCTTCACACTTTTACAACAGCTTTTCCAAGATTTTCTCCCTTTAACATTCCTATAAAAGCCATTGGCATGTTCTCAAATCCTTCAGTGACTTGTTCATGGCACTTCACTTTTCCCTGCCAAAAGTAAGAAAGAAAATTGCTGAATTTTCATCCACCAAAACTGAATAAATTGCAGCAAAATTTTCTCCAGCATATATATTTCATTTGAAACATGCAAGCTGGCATGCACCTGGATAACTGCAAAACCAGGTGGGCTCTTGTGAGGATCTGCTTTTGTTCTAAAACCTTCTACTTGGAGTCATAACAGGAAGCAAAAGTCACTGCTGTAAAAACATACCAGGACAGATTTATTGCTACTTGGTCCCCAAGCAACTGACAGGTAGGGGATCATTTCCACAAAGCCAGGCCTGTCTCTATCCATACGGAAGTATGGAACTGCAAATCCAGTGATCAAAACCTGACCTATCCCAAATCCTCATGTTTGTAAAAGCTAGAGGCTCTTAGTCTTTAGTGTTCACACTCACAAACTTCTCACAGCCATGAACCAACTTGGCTACTAATTCAGCCTTCACCTAGAAAAATAAAATATAAGAAATTCCCTATTAAGTCCCTTTAAAGCCCAGCTCCCAATACTATAAAAACATTCATTCTTGCCAGTAATTTCAGAACAATACTACAGTGGAAATCCTGGCCCATACTACAAATGACTGAATGAGAAATACAGGAATTACTCTAAATATGAAAATCTTCATTACCAGGTAAGTGTTACGCGTTATTCTGGAAGCATGCTTCTTCAAAGCCTACGTGTATTCTGGATTATATCCGAGTCTACAAGCTGACATCACACATCTCAGCAAAACAGAAGGGATCAGGCATATTTATTATGGTTTAAGTATCCCCAAGAGTCTCAAGGATCAAGGCAGGGAGAAGGAAAGTGTCATGCTGGGATCTCACTTAAACAGCTATGACAAGAGATCTTGAGATGGAACCTGCAGTGTGAGTACACCTTACAAACAACTGTCCCTTCCTTCCTTACCTCCACAACCCATTTTAGCAGGGCCTGCAGACCTTCCTCCCTGCGGTTGTTCCATCGGTTCACAAGAAACCCTTCCATCTGAAGCTCTTTGAAAATCATGGGAATCTGCACATAAGGCCCTGCAAGAGAAAACAACCAGCAAGCCACCTGCAATATCAGTTTCACAGAATAACTTCCAATGCATAAAGTGAGCTTTTAGCCAGTAAAGACCACTGAATCATTCTGTTTCAGCCAGAAGCAAGATATTTTTTCCAAAGAGAATTTCCAGCACAAAACACCAAAGATTCATGGACAGACAGCCACCTAGGCAAACAAAGGCCTGATCCATAAAGCTATGAGACTAAACAATTCTGAAAACAGCTTCATTCAGAAATAAAGTGGCCTCAGCTTTACCTGAGGGACTTAAGCTGGATCTAAAAAACACTATTTTAATACCTTGTTTGATAGTCTGACAGGCTCTCATGCTCTCTCTAACTCTCAAAATTTAAGTTACAAAGTCCAGAAAAACAGTTTCCTCAATCACAGAAATGTGTGGAAGTCTCCTCATTACCAAAAGCATGTTTCATTTTTTTAAGGTGATATGAGAGTCAAAAGTCAATCAGCTACTAAAGAGAATACCGTTGTCCTATTTCTTTTAAAAGGCAAATCTGGAAAATTTAATGCTATTGAAAATTAATATTCATTCAGCCACATTTCTCAACAGTTTTATTAGTAGCTGAAATCTTATGGGGAGAAAAAAAGACCAAAAACCTTAAGCTGAATCATCTAAAAACCTGAGGGAAAACCATTATCTCATCTTGAAGTTTGTAC
The DNA here is from genome assembly GCF_021018805.1 of Prinia subflava. NCBI lineage: Eukaryota > Metazoa > Chordata > Aves > Passeriformes > Cisticolidae > Prinia > Prinia subflava. Next base: position 65,223,680 of record NC_086283.1, on the reverse strand, counting down.
TACTGTATAAAAGGCATCATGACACCACACCTGGCTTCTGCTGATGTATATCTGCATAGGGCTGTGTGGAGTCCTGTTTTAAGTATTTTAGCCACTCCTTAATTTCTAATCAGCTGATGTTCACTAGATAGTGTGCACAAAGGAGGATGAGTGCCTGCACACACAAGGAGTATGGTCCCAGTGTCCCACAGCACCAGTTAGTTACCCAAATGTATACATATATATATACACTTAAACTACAGAGGGAAGTAAACAGTAGAATGCCCTTATGTCTTTCTGACATCACCAAAGAGAAAATCGATTTAGACAAAATAAAGGCCCTCACCTTTCTGAGGCACAGAGTCATTGTACTGAGAGATGGCACCACAGACTGCAATCCTTCCGTATTTCCTCATCTGGTTGATAGCAACACTAGCAAATTCTCCACCCACCTACAAGAACCAGAGCATGTGCAGCATTAGAGACAATCCAGTGTTTAGCATTGGCTGCCAAAATTTGCCAACACTGCATCGTTGCAGTGACAGGTTCAATCAGGGGCAGCAACTTCCACTGCCCCAAAGACTTAGTGGCTGCAGAAACTCTTGCATTTACACAGTGCTATGCTCAACCTCACTCTTCTAAAAATTAGTCAGGAATATAGTTTTAATTCCAAATCTGCTTCAAAGCTTGGTTTGGAAGCATCAGGCAGGACTAGCACACAGATCCCTCCTCCTAAGGGTGCCAAAAAGCACCAGATCTGCTTTTCCCACACGCCAGTCCGCAATTTTACATCTTTACACTGAGGCGATGTAAACTTTTTACTTTATGGTTCTCATCTCCAAAATAGGGATGTGCTGTGACAAGAAGCTTTTGATGGTAAAAAGCTGTGAGAAAAATTACTGCTGTGGGGAGCTCCGCACAAAAGTTGAAAGTGAGAATAGACATGACCATAAAATCTATTTAAGACCTTAGCAGGACAAGACATGAAATTTGGAGGGCTAGCACAAAGTGGCAGGAGCTCCTGCCACAGAGACAACACTTTGCCCTGACGCCAAATACTCCTTTAAATTGCCAGAGAAAGGCAAAACACCACAGCCTTCATCCCTGGATTGGCAGAAGCACTGCTGAAGGAAAGACATGCTGAGGAGGTGATGGCTTCTTTTGAAAGCAGATAGCTAGCCAGAGAGTTTAAGGCCGGCATATCAGCTAATACCCCTGTGTCCAGGTATTGTATTATCAGATATAACGCATATGTTAGCTGCATATGTAGTAGGAAACCAAAAGAGACAGGGCTAGTTCTTTATCTTGAAAGTGAAATGACATGATTTACCTGCACCCATACTGTTAAACTTTCTTAGCCTTCAGAACAAGATGTTTATATTCAAACAACACCTATCAAGAACAGTACATAGTCCCCCATTAATTCCAGCTATACTCAGGAGACGTCAGAAACTTCCTGAGGGCTGCTCCAGTAGTTTTGCAAGTGGGTCTTGCTATGATTTTATTTACAGGTACTAATGCAGACCCCATGACCACACAATGTGGAGCCATCCACACTCATTCCCTCTTCAGCAATAGCAGAGAACTGCCTGTGATCGAAGGTGGGGCCAGGAATGGACCGGATCAGTTTCATATTATTGTGACCGTCACTTCCCCAGTATGTGCCATGCTTTTCAGAGAGTGAAGTAAAACTTCTCTCTCCTTTCACAAACACTGCCAACAACTCAGCTTTGCCTTCTAGGTTTTGTTCTTTCTGTTACTGCTCAAGTCAGCTGCAGAAATATGTGTGAGAAGGGAACAGAAAAGCAGTAACCTCTTACAGAGACCATTGCTTGATTAAATGGATCTCCATATTGAAATCCTGGTGTAGATTTCAATTAGATTATTACAACTTTGAGTTTGTGCTACAGTTTAAAGAAATGACAGCTGCTCAAGGCAAGGCCTTCTCTCTGAACTTACATTGTCAAAGAAACAGTCATAGCCATCAGGAGAGGCTTTATGCAGTGCTTCATCCAGAGATTTAACAGTCTTGTAATTAAAGGCTTCATCAAAGCCTATATTTTTCAGATAGGCAACCTTGTCATCTGAGCCAGCACAGCCAACCACTTTGCAACCCTGCAAGGAAAGTACAAAAACATTTATAAACATCCCCTGACAACACAGGTTGACACTCAGAGTGTGCTGGGTGAAGTAAGCCTTTAAAGTAAGGCTGTTGTCAGCATATGAGTTCTTGAAACATACTACTAGATTTGCTGTGTCTTCTGGAGCTTTTCCATCTCAAGACTCTAGTGTGTAGGCATGCCTTCAGAGATGCTTGTCCTGATCATTCATGGCCTTGTTGCCCTGTTTTACAGCTATGTATTCTCAGCATCAAGTTCAAGCCACTCACCCCAATTTTAGCAAGCTGCCCCACCACAGAGCCCACAGCACCAGCTGCAGCATTAACCAGCACTGTCTCTCCTGGCTTCATCTTGCAGACCTCCAGCAGACCAAAATACGCAGTGAGGCTGCAAAGAAAAGGAACGAATGTTCAGTGATGAATAAAAGATGGTAAACACAGAGATGTGATTTGGCCCACTGAACCAAAATATCATCACCACCAGAACAAGATTAAGTTTTCCTCTATTGTGAAATACAAAACTTAATCCAACCTTCTTAATTTGGCTTTTTCACAGCCATCTCAGAAAAAAAACAACACAGATACACTGCTAGGAAGAGAATGCTGAGGCAGAAATTTCTCTAAGGTGAAAACAGTTTTCATTGTCTCATTAGTCAAAAGGAGAAACAAAGATAACTCTGTGACAATTCAGTTACATACTGGAAGAGAGAGTATATCCAAGTGAGAAGTCAGTTGCCAGTTGGTATCTACCAGATTAAATTCTATGCATCACAAATCAAAGCTGACAGAAAAAAGATTAAAAGGGTGAGAAAAACTTGATAAACTTGCTCACTGCTCCTGAGGACTATTGTGCTACAGCTGCTGGGTGAAACACAGAATCGTTAAGGTTGGAAAAGACCTCCAAGATCACTGAGTCCAACCTTTGACCAATTATCACCTTGTCAACTAAACCTTAGTGCTAAGTGCCACATCCAGTTGTTTCTTGAGCACTTTCAGGGATAGTGAATCCACCACTTCCCTGGACAGCCTGTTCCAACACTTCCAACCTCTTCTGTGAAGAAATTCTTCCTGATGTCCAACCTGAACATCCCCTAATGCAGCTTGAGGCTACTTCCTGTTGTCCTGTCACTTGTTATCTGGGAGACTGACCACCATTTGGCTACAACCTCATTCAGGCAGTTGTAGAGAAGAGTAATGTCTCCTTGAGCCTGCTTTTATCCATGCTAAACAAGTCCAGCTCCTTCAGCTGCTCCGCATCCGATTTGTGCTCCAGGTCCTTCATCAGCTCTGCTGCCCTTCTCTGGATACGCCCCAGGACCTCAAAGTCTTTCTTACAGTGAGGGGCCCAAAACTGGAAACTGTATTTCAGGTCTCACCAGTGCACTAGCAATCCATAGGAACCACTAAAGTAGCTCATCAACTGGCCAAGAATCCCACAAAACCCTACTCCTAAATTCTAAATTCAAGCTTAGAACTTCCCACATGGTCCCAACTGAAAGAACTAACCAAATCCCTCTATAAGACATCTAGAAAAACCATGCATCTTGACTGATGTTAAATGAAATCTCAGAAGTTCTCCACCACACAATTTTACAATCATTTTTAAAGCCTTCCAGATCATTAGGACTAAGTCCTGATCCCCCATAAAAACTACATGATGGTAACATAAAAACTAAATGAGGTAAGAAATGCAAGCAGATGGCTGAGAGATTCCAATAGTAAATACAGATTCCAGAGCACAGCAGTTCTGTCTGCTTCAGTGCAATTTATAGCACATCTATTTTACTGCACAATTCAGCATCTATCTCTTGCATTTTGGGGTTGATTTGGGAAATACAGTGATAGCAACAGAGCCCAATTAGTAAAAGCAGACTAAAGGCAAGTGCCAGTGAAGTTTGAGACTTTCCACTGAGGCTAACACAGACTGAATTAGATTATTTCCAGCTCTTCCTGAATCCTCTTTCTGACATATTACAGGTCCTCAAGGAGAAGCACAATAATCTCCAAGGCAAATCTCCTCAATGCAGAGGATGGGCCAAATTCCATGCCCTACACAGGGCAAGGGCATCCAGAAGCACACCTTTCTAACAGCATGAATAGGCAGTATGCTAGTAGAACAAGACATAGGCCAATACAGACAGCCAGAAACCTCCTGCACACCAAAATCCAGGGGATATTTGCCTTTTCATCTCAAAACTTACCCTGGCATGCCGACTGTTCCAAGAGCTAGAGATTTGGGGAGTGATTCCGGCCAGTTGGAAGGAAGGAGATGTAGATCTTTCCCATCAGAGATAAAATGAGTTCTCCAGCCCCTGTTACCCACGACAAAGGCCCCCACTGCAAAAGCAGGATTTTTGCTTTCTACAATCCTGTTTAAAAAGTAAAAAACAAACAAACAAACAATAAACTAACAAAAACAAAAACAGAAAAAAATTAATATGGCTCTTCCACTCTTTCTGTGATCCAGAAAAGAAGTATTTTGTGTCATGATTTTTGTGCCATACCTGCTGGTGCTGTAGGTGTCAAGTGTCTTTCCTAAAATGTCTACAACCTGTTATCATGAGGGAGATACTGGCAAAATTATTTCAGACTCAGCCCCACCCATAATAAACTAAATTTTCCCACACAAGTGTCAACTGATACTCTGACTAGCACCAGTTTGATTTGAGATCCGACCAGGCTTCTGTGAGTTAGAATGCAGGAAAGAGGGTGTTGGGATTAAAACATGGAACAATAAGGAGTTGCTGATCGGCTGTCTGATCTCAGACAACCTGCACTTCACTTAAAAGTTGAAGATCCTGAAGATGGAACCTCTTACGGTCATGAAACCAAATAAAAAGCAATATCTAAAATCAGGGAGATATCTGTATCAGCAGAATCTATGCCAAATGAAAATTCCACTTTCTTAGCTCAACAAGAAAACTGTGTTGGAAAGGGGTACATAAGCACCTTAGAATTATTAGAAATGGTTGACCTTCTGTTCATCAGACTCAACTGTTAATTTGTCCCAGCACTCAATGTTTTTGCAGAGAAACACACCAATCAAAGGCCACAGATGTTCTTAGACAGCAACTTGAGAGGCAGCACAGCTGGAACAAGCTGACAGAAGGAAACATCTGTGTAGCTACATTACCATAAGCTTGGGAAAAGGATGGATTTAAGGGTATATAATCCTTTGGCTAGAGCTGTATCTTTGGTGATGCAGAGGTATTTTCAGCTGGAGTAGATAGCATGTGTAGGAGAAGGGAATACAGGTGACCTGGCCTCTGATAAGTACCAGCTCTGTTAATTACCCAGCACAGCCTTGCCCCTCATGAGTCACAGCTGTATCCAATAAAGATAAGTGTGATAAACGGGAGTGGGTTAGCTGGGGAGGAGGATTATCATGAAGAATCATGAACGTGAAGATCATAAAGAAGATCCTGGAGACCAAGAATCTCTGCTAAGAGGTCAGTTTGGGTTTGCAGTTAGAGCCTGTTGTTTGAACCTGCAATCACAGTCTAGCTAGGTAAAGGCCTGCAGTAAGAGTCTAGCAGGAAATAACCAGCATTCAGAGGCTGCAAGGGAAACCTACAGTAGGAGCTTGCTGCAGCCAGAGCCAGAGAATAATTGGAGTCAGGATGGCTCAGCTCTAAAGAGGAATAAACCAAGACCCTTTCCATGCTGTGATAAACAAGAAGTCTGTGTCTCGGCTAATTTCTACCCTCTAACAAGAGGGCTGCTGCAGCAAGCAGGCATGGTTGGAGACATGCAGCTACTAGCACATCAGATTTTAAAATGTGAAGTTCAAAATATGTGGGAAGTACAATGGCTGGTACTTTGTACTTGTAAAAATTGTCTTTGAAGACATTATCACCAGAGACAACATACAGATTTTATCATAGGTCTAAATGCTCTCCAGAAATACAAAAGAGGTTCTTAGAGGAAAAACACGTTCCAACCAGGTAAAAGTGTCATTAGCAGAAGTATGTACACACAAGTCAAGGATGGGTAACGCAGGCTGCAGATGTCTCCAGTGTCAGCACATTCTTATTGAGACCTACCACACACATTGATAACAGGAACTGAAAGTCTTACCTGGCAACCTGCGTGCCGATCATTATGTCGCCTTCCTTCATGTCCCTTCGGCTGTAAGGTCTGCAACAGAGGCAAACACAGCTTACTGTACGGAACTTTAATAATGTTCCAGACACACTACAAAGTAGTAGCAACTGTTTGACGCAGGAACAGAGTGTCAGCAGTGTTGCTGAACAGATCACATATAGCTTGTCATTGTAGCAGCATAATCAGATGTTTTCCAGAGCCAGCTACTTGGACATCTTGGGCAGGAGTGTTGGAGGGATGATAGCATTAATCTTCCCAGCATGGTCCACCACTACAAAAAGTCTGAGACTCAGACAATTATCTCTGAATTTAATGTCCGCAATGCCTCTTCAAACTACCCAGTCTCCCAGTGCTTCAACTACTGCCTTACTGGGTTGTCCTGGTTTAGGGCAAATTTGGGAGGAAACCTCCAAACAGGGTCCCTCCAGAATGCAGACCCAAGCGACCCCTCCCCCAACTGGTAAAAACTGGGTTTTCCCCCAACTGAAAAAAGTTTTCTGAGAGAAAAGTGGAGAAAAAAAAATTACTCAACAAGCAAAGTGTTCACAAGCATAAAATATCAATAATATTACACAATAAAACCTCTCACTGTTCTGAAGAGAGATGGCAAAACTGAGAGAGTCCTTGCCATGGGTTGTAGCCCAGCTCACCCAATCTCTCATCAGTCCCTCTGGTGCTGGAAAATGCTGTCCTGGGCTGCAGGCATGAGCTCCAGCTGTTTTCTGGGTTTTCAGTCCAGAAAAGGTTTAAACAGTTACAAGAAAAAAAAAAGTCCAGGGAACTTCTGTGCCTCAGCTAGCTAAAAACTAACTAAAAGCAGGAGAGCTCTGTCCCGCTGTCTGTCCTGCTGCAGACAGCACAGTCTGGGAGCAGAATGTGGAGCAGTGAGTGCAGTTTCTGCAAACAAACTGTGAGCTTCTCCTGTCCCCCTCTTTTCTCTCAGAAGCAGTCGTAAACATGTAGAACTCAATATCCAGCACAAACAGAACGGACAACTGGGGATGCGATACGAGCATCACAAAGTCACCCCAGGACATGGATATATCATCCATTTCCAACTTAGAATATGTGTCCTTAAGCACAAGTTTGCTATGTTAAATTAAGCAGGAACTGCTACAAGGCTGCGGTCTCACTTGAGTACATTGCATTCCAGCTGAAGACATGACAAGCAACAACAGCTGATTCCAAGGAAAGTCCAGGGCAGCAAAAATGCTACCCCAAAGTCTAGCTAAATCTGGCACAGCTCGTCTTTTGAGTCTTGTAATTAACATATATTTTTTAAAAAGCAGACAAAGGCATTGGGACTCTGGCAACAGTGGGTGCTGCCCACTGTTGTTTTGAAGTTTAAGTGGCAAATCAAATGAGGGGCTTTAACCAGAAGTTCAGAAAGGACAAAAAGGTATACCTCATGTAAGGATCAACACTGAGAAACACTGATTCAAGCAGCAACTCTGCAACGAAAGACAAAGCAAATTCCTGGATATTAACAGTGCAGTAGAGCATAGTTTCCACAAGTCAGTCTTTCAGCTAAATTGATATGAACTCCTGATGGCTCAAAACTCTCATATCCCATCTTTGCTAAGGGAAAATCTACTAGAAACAACTACTACATTCAGCAGTTTAGGGTTATTGGTAGGCTATTGAAAAATAATTTTTCCCCAGTATATCTTTAGGAAACTATCTTATTTTCAACCCTGCAATTTTGCATGTGTCTCCTGCCTCTACAGAAGGGTCAAGCAGCCAGAATTCCCAAACAAAACTCTCATTTCATTTTGATGTATTTAAAATGTCATCCCATGATTCAGCCAGAAGAGGGTGGCACAGGTCAAATACAAACTACTTGGCTGCCTTAAGCAGAAGGCATTAATTCATTTTTTTAAAGTAGCCTAATCCACTTTACTGTCTCTAATAACACCAGTTCTTGGGAAAGACATTGTAAAATATGTTTTAAACTTCTCATTTACCCCGCACTTTTAGAGGTTCATCTCCATCTACTAATATTTTTCATTGCCTGTGCTGCAGTGGTCTAGCTAGTACAAGCTAGAAATGTACTCAGATATAAATACCTTCCTATTACTTGAAAGTGAGCAGGAAAGCCATGTAACATAACAAGGAAGGCCACTGCCTTTAAAAGCGTCACTGTAGTGTGAACTTATGCCACTTTTTGCTTTAGGGATTAAAATAGGAAGGAAAATAATACTCTATGTTCTTAAATACCCACAGGCATGAAATTTTTTAAGTGTATCTGTATATGTAAGAGAAATCAATTTTCAAACATTTAAGTTGTAAACATAATTGATACTTTAATATCCTTCTGCACAATTCCTTCTACACACCTTTTAAAGTGTGGCAAATTTTGTAAATTACAAGTGGTGGGATGAGGCTCAAGAAAATATGGTACAAATGTCTATGTGAAACCAAAAACCAAAGTTCATTCTTTTATCAACAGCTCTTGCTGTTGATATGATAAGTTATCATATTCCTTATTCTTTTCAAAACAGGAATAAAAACCTTCCTATTTTTTTCTGTTTATATTCAATCTCTCTTCTTGTTGCAACAGATCAAATAAGATCAGGACTGGCAAAAAAAAAAAGAAAAATTGAATGAAGGCAGAAATCTTGCCATCCTAATTTAACCTTCCCTGACTCCAGCCCCGAGGTCTTTCAGCTGCAGGCTCATTTCTAATGCAATCACTCTGCTCTCCCCCAGCACTACATTCAATATTCTTCCTATCAGCATGAAAAACTCTACTGAAAACCTGCTCCTATAGGATATCATGTTCTCCAACATTTTTCACAGGATTTTGCAAATTAAAGTAGATAAAAACATTTTATTAGTAAAACGTGTGAGGGTCTTCATACAGTTACTTCTCTCTTTCTGCAATAATAACAAATCCTATTTTCCTTGTGGTTGTCGGGTTTCGAGGCCATATCACTTCGGTGATTTTTTTCCACTTGCAAACACATTCGAATGCCTCTGTCATCAGGCAGCAAGTGTGATTAGGCAGCATGAAACTGTGAAAGGTATACCACAATTGCTGTGTAATGGACTTAAAATTCAATCATTGTTTCTAAGGGTGTTATCAGAAGGTGTCTTTGAAACCACCACCAATCCCACCAGTATACCTCTTCAGCAATTGTCCTTCTCCCTTAAGGTGCAAGCTTGTGACAAGCCAGAAATTTTTGAAATTCCAGAGAGAAACGTGCAGTTTTACAGATCCACAGCCACACATCAGCAATCATAAAACCTCCAGAAAAATTAGTAGTAACAGCACTCTGCTCACCTCCATCCTTTAGATTTGGTAGCTCTATCTTTTTCAGGTCAAAGTCACTGGTTTTGGGAAAACCATCAAAATGCTTCTTTAGAATCCATGCTTTGGCAATCACCATCCTGTGCAACAAACAGACAAAGCACACCTGTCAAAGCAATGCCCATCAGTGCTGGGCTGCTCAAGGGGCTGGTTTAGATTTCATCAGGCAGAACACCTATTTTGATAATGTGCCATCACACAAGAAAAACTCTGCTTGCTTCTGTTTTAATATCACCAGGTTAAGAAAATGTCACAGAAGTCCTCTCATTGCTTTAGCTATCCAGATCGTCCCATCAGAACTCCCTGCCTGCTGGGAGCAAGTCCTCGTGGGAAGTCATCCCAGCAAAATGTACAACTCCCACTCTAAAGATACGGAAGAAGGAAAATCTACTATTTTTACGAGGAAAAGGAATCCCTTTAGAAAAAAATATTAAAACTTAAGTCTGTTGCCCCCACTACCTGAGGTGTCTACTGAACCTAAACTTTTACATGCTTGACAAAGACAAGCAAGACCTCTCTCTGTGACACTCATACTGAAAGAAAACACTTCTCCAGTTGCAAAACTTAGAACTTTGAATTGGGAGCACATTGCTACCAACACTTCCCATACAAGATAGAAACAAACAAATCACTTGCATTAATTCTATGCTCACAGGTCCTTTTCCCTTCTTACACCCAAGTGTACCAACAAGAACAAAGAAAGCTTATACTTAGAGCAGGCAGGTGAAAACTGGGTCTTCTGCTGACGAGTCAATAACCTTCTGCGTCCGCTCAGTCAGTGGCTGGACTCCTTCAGTCACACACACTTTAAAAAGGTGAAAATGTCTGCTGTCGGCAGGAACCGCCCTCAGTACACTTCCCCAGAGTAAACCTAAACCCTCAGTAAACACAGCATAAGGCACACCCACTGTGATTCACCTTCTTCGCATTACGATTTGAGATCAGCCCTTCAACCCCCCCCCCAGTTTAGTGCCTAGCCAGTTGCACAAGCACGCTGTCAAGCACGCAATACTAAATGCATAAACCCCGTGGTTCTAGAACCCACAAAAATACTGCAGTCGGGAGACCACAATAGGGTTCCTTCAAATTACATTTTACCCATCCAGCCCTGAAACTCTTAAGAGTTCTACCTCTGTGCAAAAATATTTAATTAAAAATTAATGTCCATTTCATTGCTCAATTCATACTTTAACACAGCAAATGGCCCACACGTTCACCAGTCATGGTGTGTGCCCTGAACACGTTCGCTGTTTCCAGCGCAAGGACAGCCTGTGTGGCTAAGCCTCTATCTACGAGCCACCTTAAGAAACAATAGCAAACATTGTCATTTTGCCCCAACTACGTTGCAGTGAGGTATGTAGCAAGGGAAAAAAAACTTTGCGCAGGGGACTCTCTTCAGCTTTTGTTCTTTTTGTGAAACCGCACAATATGAAGGGTGAAAAGTGTAAAGAAATCAATATATACGATATATAATAACGTGTTCAACTACAAACCCCATGAAGACAGAAGTGCTAATTAGTAACAACGACCTGAGAGAAAAAAACAAAACAAAACAAAACCAAGATGTACAGGCAAAGATCAGGGAGAACAGGGCAAGCTCTCCACTATTTAGATAAAAGAGTAACTCACCAAATCCAGAAACTAATCAGCATTCAACAACTTTCTGTGATGAAACAGAGAAAGAAACACAACACAAGTGAAAGTTTCTTACACCAGAAATGTATGCTGAGGAAATCACCTTTCACAAAATGAAGAAAGTATCATCAAAATCAATGTCAAGGCATCCCACAGTAGGTAAGTGGGCAGCCAAAGCCAGCATTTGTATCTGCTGCTTTATGTATTTGCTTTGGTATCAACAGTGTTTGGCTATAACAAAAGATACCATGATACAGAAGCAACAACAAAGCAAAGCTAGAAAACATGTTACAGGAGCAAAAGGTGAGTTCAAACTAACACAAAACTGATCCCTCTCACTAGCTTACATTCACAGGCGTTGAGAGGGATTTGTCCCACCTCTGCATTCAGATAGGTACCCAGGTGCTCCAGCCACAAATGATGAGGGACACAGGGATACTGACTAGGCTGGCAGCCATTCACTGATATGCCATTTGTAACCCCGGGAGCCAAAAGTGATTCAGAAATGCTTTGTCCTCCATCCTGTCACATGTTTGTGAATCATCAGTACTGACTCCTTGCTTTTTGTCTCTTTTGCGAATCTGCCTCCAAGGCACCAGCCTTGTTCTTTTCTTTCCCACTATCCTATCTTAATAGTTTGAGTCTTCACGTCTGAGTACAGCAACTCGTTACTTGCTTCGGGATGTCTTTTGTTTTCCCTGACTGGCCCTTTCAAACGCGCTGTAATCATGATGATCTGCAAATCTACGTGGCATCAGTCCTGGCCATTGCTGTTGTGAGACATCAGGTTGTGATTCGTGTCAATCGAATAGCACCCACGTACCTATGTGTGTCTCCGGGCAATGCGGACGGAGACCACGGGATTATTATAAAGAAGAGTTTTGAAAATCAGCTAAATAAGGCATGGAAATAGGGTTTGACAAGGTAACTATACAACTGTAGACTTTCACCTAATAGTTTGTTTTAACAACAAAACTGTAATTGCTTGCAAGTCATTAATATAAGCTTTAAGCTACCTTGTAGTGTAAGTTTCAAACTATCCTTTGTACATGCTATAAATTGTTCTTTTTGAGTATGGAAGAATTTGTAAATACTTAAAAAGGGGCAGTAGGACTAACATGAGCTGGGAGGCTCTACAGAAGCGTTTTGAAACATGCTGACTTTGAGAAAGAGGCCTTATGAAGGCTTTTTTTTTTTTTTTTTTTTTTTTTTTTTTTTTTTTTTTTTTTTGAGACATGCTAGCTTTAGGTTGTGAAATGACTGAAACCTGCAAAATGTATGCTGACTAACAAAATATACATGCTTGCTGAAGCAAACTATATAACCAAAAATAATGATAGTGGAAGAAGATATTTTAAAAGAAGAATGGGAGGCTGGAGAGACATCACAAGACTATCTTGTACCACCTCCCCAACAGATCTCCAAAAACCACAACTACTGATTATGAAGAAAAGCAAGTAGAAAATGACTGAAAATTTGGGGAAGTGAAGTGCCTAGAATGGTACAAGAACACCACCATCCAAGACCTGAATTTGTGCATTGGTTGGGGTGGAGACCCTCCACGTACCCAGCGCTGTCACTGCTCACCCTTTTACTGAACAAATCAATAAATTGGCTATATTGCTTTATGTATTGGCAAGTCAAGCTTTTTTATTTATAAGACTGTCTCTTTTGTGTTATTTCTTTGGGTGCTTCCACACTCAGATCTCCCATTCACATGAATCTTCACCTTCCTACCAAAGATCTCTGCTTTTTGGAATACACAGGTTTTTTCAGGAGAGCAATGATCCTGCCTAGGAACAATATTGAAAGACTAATTTCACAAACCCCTTTTTTATTATATTTAGGCTGAATTATGCAAACAGGACAAATTTCGTGGTTACTATTTCTCATTTTCTACTGAAATCGCATCATTATAGCCACTTCAAGGCTAGGAGACTTTTCTGTAGGTTGTACAACAAAAAGCCCCAAACCAAAGAGAAAACAACACAGACACATCCTTGATTAATGGATCCACAAACTAATTACCAGGTTAATGAACCAAAATTATTTATATGTTTAGATATAAAATCATAAGAAGTAGTAAGGACTAAACTGCTTAAGCATATTAAATAATTCCAATGGATAAACAGCAGTTGAAATGTGATGCATCTGTGGGCTTAAATCTTACTGGATGAAGCATGTCATAGCCACAATCTCAGTTCCAAGAACAGTAACCTGCTCTTGTAAACTGTAATACTACTTTGTTTTCAATGTCAGTAGGTTTGAATAATACATTTCTTTTGACAGTGAGTTATATCTTAGCTAACCAGGAGGGGTTTTTTTATTTTTTTAAAATATTGTAGTGAACTACATTTAATTAGTTTAAAAGTGTTTGACTGTGATTTTAGCTGGTTTTGATTTAGAACTGTGTTGGCTGAGTGTCAGTAGAAAACCCTGAGACATTACTACACTGAATTGCAGAAAGGAACTCTGTGGACTCACTCATACCTCTTAGATAACTTAATCCACAGTTGAAGAACAAATTACAATAAAAAATGGTTTAATGGTTATCAGTTAACTAGAGATTAATTAGATGTCATTGAACAAGAAAGATATCTTGAGAAAGTTAAGGAGTAAAAGACATATATATCCCAGAAAACCAGATTAATACATCACAGGTGCACTAAGGGAACCATTTCATAGTCAAGTACACCCCACAAAACTTAATCAATAGTAATTATCTAATTGGGCCAGTAGATTTAATAAAGCACTGTTTAGCTGGATAAAAGTTGGGTTATCCATTAAACAAAGATAGATTAAATGTTCTGGAAGTAATTAAAAGATACAGAATACATATACCATGATGTAATAAATTAGATTTTTGGAGTGTCTACAAAAAATCTCAGATGTTATATTGTATATAGATTGTTGTTTCTTTGAATACATCTCTGGCAAATAAATTCCCAATGTGTTCCAAATTTGGACTCAAAACTGTTATTAGGAATGTTCATCCCACAGCTTTTTGCTGGTAGATTTAAAACTCTTTGTTGCACTTCTGTGTGTTTTCAGTATAAAGTGTTTCATAGACCATTTTAATCATTACAGTAAAGAGACTGCTATGATAACTTGAGAACAGCCCAGATAATGATAAGACTCCATGAAAAATAAGGTAATGTGTTTCTGCTTGATTTTTTTACAAAAGAACCATCAAAGCCTCTGTTGAAATTGAAGTCCAAAATAGCACTTATTCTGAAGTCCTTCAAATCCTCCTTGCCCATCAAGTTATCAAATAATAAAGACTATCAAGAAAAGAAGTAATGGATTGGGAAGTCTTGGGTTTTTGCACTAACAATATATGTAACAAAGCAAAAATCCCATCTGTGTTCAGACACAGCAGTTGCTGCAAACTGTAGCAGAGCTGAAAGCAAAGCACTTTCACACACGTAATCATATCTCAGTCCCCAAAATCAGCATGGGTAAGGGGGTTCACAATTCAGGGGATAATGGAAGAGAAGAAGGAAGAGGTGAAAACTGGAATACCATCATACATATTAGCGACTAGAAAAGAAGGTCAGGAATAAAAGAGACAGACAAGTCTGAGAAAATTGGAATAGTTTGACTGAAGGCTGAAGAGCTAATGGTGATACCTGAAATCTGTAAATCGTCATATTAAAGTAGAAAAGTAGTAAAGCTTTCAAGAGAGCATGAGTCAAATCAGAAAAGTTTACCTTTCTTAAGTAACCTCAGCTGTTATTCCTGACTGGTGTGGTATGGTTTCCTAGTCTGGACTTGCTCAAATCTAATCTTGAGGACAAAATTCTCTTAGAAACCTTCAGTTACATGAGTTCAATTCAAATTTTGGTTTAGCTTACCAGTTCACCTTTCTGACAGTCACAATTTGCAGATGTGATTATGGTACTTTTCCTTTTATCTCCATTCTGAAGCAGTTACCCCTATGCTCACACCCACACTAGAAGAAAAGGGTATGATTAAAAGCTGACTAAAGTCCATTTCAGCCATAGTTTGTAGATCGGTTCTGGGGAGAAATTCACCTATCACCACAACAGCAAAGTTTTTCTTGTAATTGTCATCTTATCTATTTTCTTCCCCCAGATGTAGTTTGTCTTCTAAAGCATTTCAAAACAAAGTGCCAGGAACCAGCAAAAGGGACAAATACCTTAAAAAACCCAAACAACAACAACAAAACACCAAAAAACAAAACTCCCCCTAAACTAACATAAAAGTATGTATTGGCAGTAGATACTGCCAAGGGAGTAGTAATCCAGAGGCTACCTCAGGACCTCCCATACACATACAAGGATTACCAATTACCTGGGAGTGAATATGGCCTCAAATCCTATGTGCCTACAAGCTTTAGCAAAAATTACCTGTTCCTCCTCTCTGGCTTAGTTCTTACAATGCTTTTTCAATTGTATTTTTTTTCCCTTGTGGTAAGAACAAAGTAAACGCAAACCATTCCCATGCTGCTTTTGGCAGAGACCATACTGCAAATATGCAAGCAAGCATGACATTGCATTATGAAACAATAAAGCTGCAACTACACTTACTTATGCAATAGTTATCAAATCTGGGAAGAAGGTCAAAGACTGGAGGTGACTAGATATCACTCTACTAAATGACTGTGCCACCCGGCACTTTGTTACAAGGTTGCAATCCAACACAGGTTCAAACCAGCAAGTTCACGAAGGGAAGTGAAACGGGAAGTCAACACCATCATGGAAATACTGCATTCGGCTCTCAGGAACTGCACAGAAAGTAAGACCTTGCCACTCTCCACAGCTATCTGAGAGGAGGCTGCAGCCAGGTGGGGGCCATCTCCAAGTAACAAGTGACAGGATGAGAGGAAATGAGCTTAAGCTGAACCAAGGGAGATTTGGTATAGGTGCTATGAAAATATTCTTCACAGAAAGAGCTGTAAAGCATTGGAACATGCCGTCCAGGGAACTGGTGGAATCACCATACCTGAAAGCGTTCAAAAAACATGCGGATATGGCATGCAAGGACATGTCTACTACATGGACAAACTACATTCATTTACTGTTGAACATGGTGGTGCGAGGCTGGACTTGATGATCTTAAAGGTCTTTTTCCAACTTTAGCAGTTCTAGGAGTCTATGGGGCACAGCAGTTGATGTGGGCTGACAAAAAAAAGCCGAAGCTTCTTAAAAGGCCAGCTGTACCTTCCCAGTCACTACACAGAACCCTTAACTTCTTTCATGCACTTTTTTTACTTCTGCCTTACCTAAATGTTGATGCAGGACATTGTAACATCAGTAAATGCAAAATTTTGTCTAAGCTGTAGAGACATTCTATAGCCCAGTTTTACTTCTAAGATTTGCTGCAACAGACCTGTTACTGCCCCACAGAGAGAAATGTTTAATCTGCTTGATTTTACAGTGGCCAAAGAAAACTCTGAGTTTTTAAAAGCATAGCTTTCTACAAAATTAAACACCCCTGGCAGTGTACACAACTCTTGCAGCATAGTGCACTATGTGAACTCAGAGGGGAAGTGACAAACTTCAAGCTTGTGCTTTTAAGCACCAGTGAGCTCTCTGAAGCCCGCTCCTGGATTTCTGTAGTATCAAAAGAGTAGTTTCATCACTGAACAAGTTCCTGCTTGTAACACGCACAACCAACCTCTCCTCAAGATGGAAACTCACTGCTCCAGCCTGCTTAGCATATACGTACCTCTGATCTGGAATCTATTACCTGTTATCTTGTAATATTAAGGAGATGGATAAATGAAAATTTAAATATCAGGACTTTCCATGTGCCACTGGAAAACATTGTTTAGCAAACAACATTTATCATCTCCTACCATGCATTCCGCTCAGATGAGCTGGGTTCCATTCTCTTAACACTGTCTTGCTAAGCAGCTAAAGAAGGCAGCAGAAACAAGCTTTTGTTTCTGGATAGTGAATAAAGCCATTTGTCTCTTGGCTTTCCTTCATCATCTTGGTGACCTTACACTGGATTTGTTCATGTGTATCAGTGACCTTCTTCTACTAGGGAACTGAGAACTCTGGATGCAGCTGGATCCAAGTTCAGGATGGTGGGGAAAGATTCTGCCTTTCCAGGTCATATCTTTTCAAAAAGATATCAAAATTTATGGCTAGTAATGGGCTGCCAACTGGACTTTGTCCTGTGGTGGACAATCCTCCAGTTTAGGGACAAGTTTAACTCACCAATTTGTCTCTTAGCTAGGGCTAGATGAACGCTCACATTTACAGACCATAGGAAATATCTCAGTCAGGGGCTCACTCCCATGACCAGTGTTGATCAGGGGCAATAGGCAAATCTGCCAGGTGATATATTTCAAGGGACCCCTAGGATGGCATTTTCACAGATGCAACCCTGCCACTAGACCTTCAATTATAGTGGGAAACACTTTGCTACTCCAGTCCACACCCTGCTGTCCACCCACTGGAAGGGTGTGGAAAGAGTGGTGGTTTGCCATTGAAGACCAAGGCAAAAAAGTTGTTGAGTACCTTGGCCTTCTCATCCATTGCTACCTGTTTGCCAGCCTTGCATTTTCCACAGTGGTATGTGTGTGTACGCTTTGAGCTCTTCTGAGCAACGTACTTGTAGAAACCCTTCTTGCTATTCTTCATATGCCTTGTCAAGTTCAGCTCCAGATGCCCCCGGCCTTCCTCATCCCTGTATAATCAGACTCCCTGTGCTCTTCCCAGATACCTGTCCCTGCTTCCACTGCCTCTGCATTTCCTTCTTGCTTTTTATTTTGACCAGCAGTTCCCTGCTCACCCATGCTGACTGCTTGCCCTCCTTACCCAATTTCTTGTGACTGGGGATCACTAGCTCTTGTGCTTTATGGAAGGTGTTCTTAAAAATACATCAGCTCTGTTCCACCCCTTGTCCAAACGGGCAGTTTCCCAGAGGGTTCTACTGACCAGCTCCTTGAACACCTGGAAGTTTGCTCTCCTGAGGTTCACTATAAAGTTATTATAACAATAATATAACAATATTATAACGAAACCAATCCTAGCTACCCAGCTGCTAAAAATATATTTTTCTTCCTCAAACCATGTGTTACATTCGTTCCAACATGCTAACTGCATGTTAAGTAGCTACAACTGGATTTTATATTTCTTAAAATGAAGCACTCAAATTAAAGCCTTATAATGTCAAAGCTAGTACAAATCTATTTAAGAACATACTTATTAACACTTAAGAAATTATTTTTCTTTCCCATCTATTATGTCAATAGGGAACAAACCTGGCTTACAGAACAAAACTTTATAGGATGAAGCCTCTTTATTTCCAATTCCTTGTTTCAGGCTGTGGTTAGTCTGGATGGAAAAGGAGCAGCTGGAGCAGGTAGAGTATTAGCTCCCCAGCTGCCAGCTCCATCAGCCAGACATTGAGAACAACTTTGGCCATTTGAAGAACAACTAGGTGCCACCTTCAGTGTAGTCCAAGCAGCCAATTCTAACAGGAACAAATCAGGAACCCTCCTGCAGGCAAGAAACACTCAAGCATGCTTGCCACAGAAAGCAGATTCAAAAATAATTTGACAACGTTTTCAGTTTGCCAGATAAGGAGTGGGCTGTATAGTTACACAGTATCAATCTGATTCTTGTCCATACTTCAAAATAATTTTCCCAGTATAGTTTTCAGATGTAAGCAAGTGACCAGCAGATAAGGGACCATCAAGTGCTTCTGGCTGCAGTACTTCCAGCAGCAGTGGTGTCTTACCAATTCCTTAAACAGCTGCATCCAAAGTAATTCCTGAAGCAAGCAAATACACTATTTTCTCTAATGTAATGTAGACCTGCAGCCTGGATTATTTCAGTAATTTGAAATAATTCAAATTACTGAAATAACATCAAATTCAGTAAGTTTTACAGCAGACCTCAGCAGTAACACTGTCCAGCTGACACTGCAAGACTGGGGCCCACCTGCAAAGTCTTGGTCTATTAACACAGCACGACCAAAAGCAGGTTCAGGAATGAGTAAATGCATCCAGCCGACTTTGCTTTCCTGCTTTGACCAGTGCAGCAATAAATAGGCAGACACTGTACTTCCAGTAACACCAACAGATTTTGAACAACTTCTCCTAATTCTGCTTGAATGGAAGCATATCTATGTAAATTACAGCAATATATCTGAACAGGCATAGATGGCGCTTATCTGGTTTTTTTCCCCTTTTTGGGGGGGAGAGGGGGTGGGGATAGCATAGTAGGAATGCATGTGGAAACACAGAACATAGAACAACACTTCATTTCAGTATAATTTCAGGGACGTATAAAGACACTTCCCAACGCAGCCTGGAATTAACGCTCAAGCTCCTCAGCCCCGCTACAGAACTCCTCACGAAGGCCCAAGCGCCTTCCTGTACACCCTCATCTCCCGCGGGTACCGCAAGGCCTCCGCTCGCCCGCCCTCACGGGGCCGGCACCCGCCATTTTCCACCGGGCCCCGCCCCCGTCGGAGCCGGAGGAGCCCTTTCCTCGCCATGCCCGCCGTGCCTGCCCGCCCGGCCGCCTGCCCTGGGATGCCTGTCGTCCCTCCAGGCCGCCTTTCGTTCCTCTCGCAGGAAGAGGCAGATTTCGCCCCGCCCCGCCCCTCTCCGGCCGGGGAGGGCGGGCAGGGCTGACGGCCCGGGGACGGCCGCCATCAGGCACCGCCCCTAACGGCTGCGACGCTCGGCGCCAAAATTTGATCCTGGCGGGCATCGGGCAGCAGCGGCGGACGGGGCCAGGCGAGTGAGGCAGCGGCATCGGGCAGCGGCGGCGGACTGGGCCAGGCGAGTGAGGCAGCGGGACAAGGGAGAAATTTGGCATGAGAGCTGGCAGGGAGCGCTTACTGGAGCAGGGTCACTGGCGGGGCCGCGGGGTCAGCGCGATGAGGACGGTGGGTTCGGGGATGGGCTCTGATGGGTAAGGACCCATCGGTGGTGTTGGCGGTGCCTCAGAGCCGAGGCTGCCGCGTCCCTGGGATTTACCCCTCGTGGGCGATGTGGCTGAGCAGGTACAACAATTCTGAGAGCGGGAAACTAAGAGGCTCTGCCGTGTTCTGAAACACCACCCGGGCCTTTCCTTCTCCTTCGCTGGCGGCCAGCTTTGCGACAAACCGTGGTTTTGCTGCAAGTTTATACCCAAGTGTCGTGATAAACTTTGTGTGAAGGCAAGTCGCTTAGAAATGCTGAAGTACAGATTATTGTTGGGATACTGCCTGGATCTGTGGTCTACCTGGCTTTTTTTCGTTTACAAATGCATGAAATTTTTGTTGTAAAAGGCATGCTTTCTTTCCATTTTCTCACAGGTTTAGTTGTCCGTTTGGCAGTATGATTAATTTGGTTATTCTTTTTGCTTTACTCTCTAAAATATATAGGATTATAATCCAGATACCTTTCTTAGTGCTTCTGAGAGGAATACTTTGCCTGGTGCCTTAGGGCACGTTGACACTGAGAAGATGTACATCAAGTCAATTGTTCTTGAAGGTTTTAAATCCTATGCTCAGAGAACAGAAATTAAAGACTTTGACCCGCTATTCAATGCCATTACTGGCTTGAATGGTAGTGGCAAATCCAATGTCTTGGACTCCATCTGTTTCGTGCTGGGAATCACCAATCTGTCACAGGTAAAGAGATGGTACATTTAAGAAAGGTCTTTCTTCTGTCAGCAACTTTTCATGTTGCTCTAGTGAACAACCTCCCACGGAAGACTTCAAGCGGTGCTTCTTTGAAAGAAATAGTTTCATTATTTAGATTTTTCTTCACATAAATCTGGGTCTCTGTCACTGTTGGTCAGTCTTGTAAGGCTGAGTTACAACTTCATCCACATACCATAGTTAGATAAAGTATGTGGCTTAAAACAGTAGACTGAAAAGAACCACTAAAAAGCTAACAACTTCAAGCCAAAGGTCTTTTGCATCTAAAGGCACTAATTTACTTGTTTGTAATAAGTGTTTTCAGTTCTGGATTGGGTCCTAAATCTAGCTACCTGGTTCATCAGAAAAAAATTTAAAAATGGTTTTCATGCAGTGACTGGTATTTAAGAGATAATATATCTGCTTTATTCGCATAAAAAACTGTGTGCTCTGACATCAAGGTGATTTTTTATCAAATCTGAAAAAATCTGAAGGTGATTTTCTAATTTCTTTTCTTTCCCATCCCTACCTTCCTTCTCCTAGTTGTAGACAAAGCCAGCAGACCTCCAAGGAACATTTTACACTTTCTGAATCATTTCTCTGTGAACTGAATTGTGAAAAATAAATGTTAAATAAATTTACTGTCAGCTAGCTTTTTTTACAGATATGTTCAGTGTTTGTCAGGAGCCTCATGCAGAAACAGCTGGATAAGTGAATCTAGACTGGCACACACTGGTTGTGGTTTTACAATGATAGCACCTTGTAGCTCCCATGTGTCAGTTCACATGAACTCAAATATGCAGCTAGATCTTCATTTTTTTTTCACTCATTTCTCCAAAACCTACAGTAGTACAATGAAAATATGAAGTTAATTGCTTTCAAAAAAGTATTTATCTGTTCCTTGGACTTAGGTGCGAGCTTCCAACTTGCAAGATCTAGTTTATAAGAATGGGCAAGCTGGAATTACAAAGGCAACAGTGTCTATTAACTTTGATAATACAAACAAGAGTCAAAGTCCACTGGGATTTGAAGCTAATGATGAGATCACTGTGACTAGGCAGGTGAGTCTTTAATATCTGTATTGCTTCATAACCTATATACATTTTTACCATGCTCATGAGCGGTCAAAGAAAAAAAAGGGTAATTTTTACAGTCCCCGAGTTTCTGCAGCAGAGGCAAGGCTTCTATGCTGCTTCTACGGTGCAGTTAGTTACACAAACTCTAGGAGTAGATCCAGTGTTCATAAAGCAGTTAAAATTCTCGCTCTTGCGGCTTTTTCTGCTTTCATATCTTTCTTCTTAATACCTGAACTGTGTATTAAATTTGGTGTCCAAGAACTAAGGAACCTTTATTTTTCTAATGAAGATGTTGGGGTTTTGGTTTTTTAATTATTTTTGATTGTTTGTTTTTTTTAAAGTAGAATTTTTGGAAAGTTTCTTGACAGTATTGTCTTCAATGAATAATCTTTCTTATATTTTAGTTAAATAATTTAAATGTCAAACAAGTTCTGTTTTGATATTCTGCACAGTATGCACATGTATGTGTATACAAACATACAACACCTGTGATTTGCTCAGATTTTTTTTTCTTTATTACAGTTAATATTCTTACAACACCTAGCAGTTCTTTTGTCTTTATTCTCCAGGTTGTTGTTGGAGGTAGAAGTAAGTATCTTATCAATGGTGTAAATGCTGCCAACAGTCGTGTGCAGGATCTCTTCTGTTCCGTTGGACTCAATGTCAATAATCCTTACTTCCTCATTATGCAGGTATTGTGTGCATCTTTATGAAGTCCTGAGAGAATAGGGTTTGCACTAAATTTAAGACAGAGGAGATAGTGGGAAAACACTTAATTTCCCAATTAGAGTGACATCTTATCAAGTAAAAATTAAGTCTGTTAAGTAGTTAAGATTTCTAGTACAGCATGGTTTGACCCTAAAACACATCTTGTAGCACAAGACCTTATGTGGCCCTCCTGTTAGCAAAATTTTCTGAAATATGTTTCCATTTTATTTTCTGTTTTTCCTCCTTAACAGACAGGTATTACTTCTATAAATATTCTAAAATGACTGATTTTACTTCCTATTATTTGTGCTCCATGTTAGACAATATCTTGAATGAAGTATAGATATATATCTTCTTAAGTCACAATTATCAAAAGGAAGCTGATAAATTGAAAAGACTGTAAGGGACTGGGCAAATCCTGGAAATATTTTCAAGGAATAACAGAACAGAGCAGGTTATTGTTTCAAATGTAACTGTCCCAAGTGGATGGCAAAGGTGGGGACAGTTTTGTACGTACTCTGTTTCTCCGTGATATGTGTAAGCTACGTCACTAAAAGAGCTGGTTTATGGTTAGGAGCTTATTCAACATCGGCAACCCCATAAGACTCTAGGAAAAATACTTGCATCACTCTTTAAAGATGCAATCAGGTCTGTGAAGGATGAGCCTAACATACGACGTAAAGACCATTTCAAGTATATTACCTGGAAGAGTGGCTTATTTGAACTTTGAAGAGCAAAACAATTGAGTAAACTAGATTTTTTTTGTAGCAGGAAGATTTTAAAAAATGCTTGAACTTATAATACAATATATAAACATGAGTGAGGGGGTTGTGTTTTGGTTTTTCTTTTTACTACTGCATGGTACGCAACCACTGTTCTTATCTTTCTGTCACCAGGGACAAATTACCAAAGTTCTAAATATGAAGCCACCAGAGGTAGGAAAGTTGTGGGACTGTTTTTGTCTAAAGTTTTACTGAACTGATTTGCATGATAAGAATTATGTATTGGGAGGGGGACAACAAAAATAAAGATTGGAGGGAGATGAGATGTTCGGCTTAATTGAACTAATTTAACGTAAGAAGATACATCAAAGGTTTTTTTCATTGCTTTGTTTTAGATTTTAGCTATGATTGAAGAAGCAGCTGGTACTAGGATGTACGAGTGCAAGAAAATAGCTGTCCAGAAAACCATAGAGAAGAAGGAACTCAAACTGAAAAGCATTCAAACGGTACTACATGTTGTAAAGTATACTTTTATTCGTGTTTGTTAAAGAAAACTGAACAACTAGTTTAATGGTGACTTTGACTTGTAGAATATTTCATTTCTCTACCTGGAACTAGATATCCATGCCTACACATGTTTAAAGTTTAGAGTTCAGTAAAATCAGAATATAAATCTTATGTGTTTCAGGTCTTAAATGAGGAGATCAGTCCAACTTTACAGAAACTGAAAGAGGTATGGAAAAATTAGAAGGGTGGTAAGGTAGGTTCTTCAAGTACTGAAGAAATACTTCCAACTACTCTGAACCAGTATGTTTTGGCTAAAATAATAGCATGTTTTCAAGCTCTGTAGAGTCTTGTAAGAGAGAGAATTTTGTCATATTTCCAAATACAAACAATGTGACATTTTGAACTTCCAGGAAATCCTAGAGAGAGATGTAGGGAGAAGGAAGAAAACAAGAAAACTAGTTAAAAATAGATTTTAAACTTTATTGGACTTGACTTAGTTCTTAAAAAAACTAAGTCAAGCAGTATTTCTGGTGTACAATCAATTATGAATATTGTTTTAGCTGAGAATAACATGAAGAATCCTTCCTCTTACTTACAAATACTGGTTTAGAGGTGCTTAAAAGATTTCTATAGTAGTCTTATGTAACATTGTTTTTCCATCAAATTTTAGAGCTTTTTTTTTTTTTTTTTTTTTTTTTTTTTTTTTTTTTTTTTTTTTTTTTTTGTCTGTTCAGGAGCGAGCATCCTATTTAGAATACCAAAAATTAGTGCGAGAAGTAGAACATTTAAGCCGCTTTTGTGTAGCTTATCAGTTTTTTGTGGCTGAAGAAACAAAGATATCCTCCACTGAAGTGTTAAAGGAAATGCAGTCTAATGTAGAGAAGTTTCAGGAATCAAGGGCTGAAATTGAACAGAAGGTAAAACAACTTAATGAAGAAATAGCGGAGATGGAAAAGGAAAAGGATAAGGTAAATGAAAACAGAGTTGTGCTCATCTGAATAGCTGAATACAAAGAATTTTAAGACACTGAAATTATTTTTATAGATAATACACTCTTGAATTTTTAAACTTCTGGTGTATTGCTTAGATATGCATTGTTCATTGTCAGTTCACTGTCGGTTTTGTCTAGAAGGCATCCATGTAAAGGGTTTTTTTTTATTCTGAAATGCAAAGGAAAAATATCTGAAGCATAAAAACTCCTTGCCCTCATGTTTCTACTGTGTGGATTCAGTGGCAGATTTTGCCAGAGACTTCTTTTTCTCCCTTTTTGTTAATGTCTCAAAAGAAAAGTAAGTAAGGGTTTTTTTGACAATAATCAGTATTGACTTCAGTTTTGGGGGCAGTAAATTTAACAAGATATAGGATGGCCCATAGAGTCTTTGGATGTCTAAATCCACCTTCTGTACAGGCACAGTGTCCCATCCTATGGGGTAATGTGGGTCTTCAATAGTACCTTCAAGTTAGGTTGGATTTCAGAGGTAAGAGATGGTCTGACCTGTTTGTATTGGAGACTACTACCAAATTGGTCAGATTTCCTTCTATATTAAGCTCTGAACAGAAGACAAAATACAAATACTGCATTGGTTTGAGAGGCTAAACTAAATTTTCTTTATTACTGATTGTAGGAAGCTGGTGCTAAACTCCGTGCACTGGAAGCTGCTCTTTCAGAAAATCAAAGAGTTAATACAAAAGCACAAAGTGCTCTTGATCTCAAGAGGGAAAACTTAAGACGTGAAGAGGTTAAGTACAATGAATTAGTAACACATATGCAGAAGGTAAGATATTTGTATATCATTTTCTTTACATACTAAATTAATTCAGATTGTGGGAACAGCTGCATTTTCTTTCCTGTTATGGTGTGAAGAATTCTGTGATTGGCAAGAATTACATCAGGAAAGCAGAGACAAATGTTAAGAGCATTGTTTAATTTGTACAGCATAGGTAGTAGGTTCCCATTAGAAAAAGATATGATGCAAATACAAATAAAGTGCAACTCCTAATGGTTACAGATTTTCTCTTAAACTCAGCAGAGATGCCTATAGCTTCAAACTATTATGCTCTCTGGACATGTGTTACTCTTAAAATTAAATGAGAAATCTCTGCCTTGCATATTTTTGGCAATCAATGTTTTTTATGCAGGAGGATAATTTTTTAGATATTGGGAAGAGCGAGATAATTCTCCTAGGTCTTGGGCAGTTGTTATCACTTCCTGTATTTCAATTTCTTGTGTTTCATCTCTCTGTAGATATTCAGTACACTCGTGGGGGGAGTAATACATTTGAAAATATGTAAAGCCATATTGCAAGATCACAAAATCTGACTAAGGGTCATAGAAATGTAGTTGATGAAACTACTTACATGCCCTTAGAGCACTTAGGTGCTCCTCGCCCAAACAACATTGATTTCAAGGTAATAGACTCAAATTCTTTCTTAGTTTGGTTGTTTGGTTTTGGTTTTTTGTTTTGCTGAAGGATTCTAAAGCATTACTGTCAAAGGAGAAAGAAGTAAAGAATCTAGAGAAAGAACTAAATGTTTTACTGGAAGAAAGTGAAAAAGATGCACATGCCTTAGCAGCAGCACAACAGCATTTTAATGCTGTGTCTGCTGGCCTGTCCAGCAATAAGGATGGTGAAGAAGCTACTCTTTCTGCACAGATGATGATCTGCAAAAATGAAATTAGCAAAGCAGTAACAGAGGCTAAACAGGTAAGAAGAAAACCTCTGCCTGTCTCAGACCTGCTTTTGAAAATTGTCTGAAAACCAATTGACACATGCTTGAAAGATCAATGAAAAGAGATGCAGAACATCTATGCAAGATATTTTACATTTTGGCATATTCATTAAACTAACTTTTTGATAAAATATAAACAAAATATCCTTGTGCAGGAAAATGCTGTAGCATTGCTGCAAGGAAGTATTAGAAACTGGCATTTGAAGTCTAAAATAGTGTTCACTGTACTCAAATGACCAATAGTATTGAATAGGAAGAAGTTAGGACTGTTGCCCTTGTTACACAATCAAAGAGATTTCTACAGTTAAACTTAATGGAATCTAAATAAAGATGCTTGTGATTGTGAAATAGAGAGTTAGGAGAAACTATTTTCTCCTCAGTTAAATTGTATGCTCATCACACAACTGAATGAGACAACACTTGTTTTGTCTTAAGATAGAAAACCTCTGCTGAAGTAGTTCTGATAGTGGAGTTTAAATTTCCAAAGTTCACTTTGCTTGTCTCAGGAGAAATTCTTCTCCTAAGAGTAACAAGGACAGCTGTATCCCACCTTTTTTTACTTTGTTTCTTCTCGGACTCTATTCATGTTCATGTTCATGTTACAGTAGTTAAATACAAGATCCCTGGTTTTGTTTCCAAATAACCTGTGCCATTATTTTCAAAAGCCAAAGCTGGTTTTTGTCATATCGGCAACCAGTGGAAAATTTTATAAATTACATAGGCATGTTGATAGTGCAAGTGTTCTAAATTTGCACATGCAACATTATCTTTAAAGATCTGGTTCCATATTTGCTTACTCCTTATAGGCTGAAATGAAATTGAATTATGCACAAAAAGAATTAAAGGCAAAAGAAGCTGAAGTTAAAAAGATGGATGAAGGCTATAAGAAAGACCGAAAAGCATTTGAAGATGTCGAAAAAAAGAAAATAACCCTAGAGAAACAAATAAACGAGCTGAACTACTCAGGTCTGTACAGACTTCTGATGCTTTTTTTGGGACAATCTGCAAAGGAGTACAGAATTGTCGTGAGTTGACCCTGACTCAGTGCCAGGTTCACCAAACCTGTTTTATCACACCCCTTCTCAACTATACAGAGGAGGCAATACACAGCAAAAGCTCATGGGCTGAGATAAGGACAGGGAGACATCACTTGGTAATCATTATCATGGGCAAAATAGACTTAACTTGGGGAAATCAATTTAACTTCATTTCCCAGGCTCTGTTTAGTTTCTGATTTTCTGACCTCCTCAATGAGTGGTGCAGGGGGATAGGGAATGGAGGCTGCAGTCAGTTCTTCACACATTGTCTCTGCCACTTCTTCCTCCTCAAGGGCACCCTTCCCCAGCTCTCCCGTGAGATTCTCCCCAAGGGAGGCAGTTCTTCTCCAGCGTAAATCCTTCCCATGGCCTGCAGTCCTTCGCAAACTGCTCCCTCATGGGTCCCTCTCATGGGGTGCAGTCCCTCAGGAACAGGCTACTCCCATGAAATAGAAATACTCCGGTGGGTCCCCTGAGGGGCACACATCCTGCCAGCAAATCTGCTCCAGCATGGGCTCATCTGTCCATGGGTCTGCACATTCTGACAGGACCCTGCTCCAGTATTGGTTTGCCCGGGCTGCAGGTGGATATCTGCTACACTGTGGACTCCATGATCCGTGTCACAGGGCACAGCTACCTCAGCATGGTTTGCACCTTCTCCCTGTCCTTCAGTGGCCTTGGTGTCTGCAGGGCTGTTCCTCTCACATATGGTCACTCCTCTTTCCAGCCACTGCTGATGGATTTGGCCTTTTTTCCCCCTTCTGTAATACGTTATCCCAGAGGCTTCACTACCATCAGTAATGTTCTTGGCCTTGGCCAGTGGGTGGCTCTGTCTTGCTTCTGGCAGAGGATGCAGAAACAAAAGGAAACAAAAGAATCTATGCTCTGTTTCCCATCAAGAATTAGGAGGCAATGTTCAGCCAGTTCTTGTGAAGTAGGATCTCAGTATGCTATTTTGGAAGACAAAGCCCTTAATAATGGATGCTCCCTTCCCTCATCATTTCTCTTAACTTTTATTGATGAGCACACCTTCATAACAGTGTCAAATATCCCTTGGACCCCATATCCTGTCTATGTCCCCTCCCAGCCTGTTGCCCACCCACAGCCTAGTGGCTTTTGGACGAGGGACTGGAAGGATAGCCTTGGTGCTTGTGCCAGCATGCTTAGCATGTGGCCAAAACTGTTGGATGTTTCTTTCTTTATGTTTCTACTAAAAATACCTTTTTAGTAGAAAAATAAAGAACAACACTTTGAGGGTTGCTCTGGGGGGTGTTGACTCCATCTCACCCAGCCCCAGTGCAGGAGGGTACCAAGTACACTGCTTTCAAGCTTAGAGAAATTCCTCCGACCTAAGCTCTGCAAACTCTTAAACTTCCACAGAAAGCAGCTTAAAATAATTTGATTGTATCAACTTTGGGCAAAGTTTTTTGAAATTTGATGGCACAATTAAATTCCAGCTAAAATTTAGATGGAAAAGGGGATCAATACCTCTATTGCTTCCTGGTTTTCTGTACCTAAAACACTTCTTAGAGTTTGTTTCTTATGCCAGGTAGCATTTCTTTAAGATTACTCAAAACTGTTAGCTGATAGTCCAGATTAACCTTTAGAGAAGTACATTGCACTTTAAACTTTCTTGACGTGTTTGGTGTCATGATGGTATTAATTTTTTTAGTCTGAAAATTTATAAAGAATTTTAGAAAGTCTTCTCTATGTAGATGAACAGTGTAGGACACCAATTTTTAAGCTAATATATTTCTGTGCTCTGGATATATGTTTGCTGCTTGTGTTCAACTCTGAAGAAGAGAAAGTAGAAGCCCTTCTAGCAAAAAAGAAGGCATTGATTTCTGATATCAGCCGGCTAAGAGAACGGAGTGAAAACTTAACGGCAAAATTTCCTCATCTACAGTTTACATACAAGTAAGATCTCAGTGTGATCCTGGAAGATGCTTGAAAGGGCTTTTGGGGGCATTTTACCAGCTAACTCTATCCATGTCTTAGCTCTTGCTTTCCTTTTAGTGCCAGTGAATAATGTCTTACCCATGCTGCAAAGTGAAGGGGTAGGTGAGTGGGAAAGTCAGGAAATGTTATGATCTTACCAAAGTCATTGGAATATAAAAGTTTTGTCTGATGGTATTTTCAAGTCATAACTTCAGTAGCTAAAGCCATAGAATCCAAAGGGCTAAACTGGGAAATATATAATCATTGTTTCCTGCCTGTGGACACAAGTAGATTTGCTCTTTGGAGGTCAACTGCAGTCAAATATCTGTATGCCCAGGTTTAATTTTTTGTGTAATAGGCTGAACATAGTCCTATAGTTGTGGTAATAATCCACTGCAAAAAATATTGAAAAAACGTGTAAATAAATCAGGGATTACATTCTTTTAATGATTGTGTAACTGATTCTTTATTGTAAAATCTCTTCCTGTGAAGTATTTAATTCAACCAATTTTTGCATGGGGTTCTTTTTCTGATAAGATTTAGAATTGCTTATATGAGAATAATAAACATCATGGGGTTTAAATATAATTTTTTAAAATATGTATAAGAGAAAATCAGACATGATTCATAGTTATAATTTATATTTGTTTTAAGGCATCCAGAAAAAAATTGGGATCCAAACCATGTGAAAGGCCCTGTTGTGTCTCTTTTCACTGTGAAAGATATATCCAATGCCAGAGCCCTGGAAGCGGTGGCTGGAGGGAAGCTCTATAACATTATTGTGGACACAGAAGTAAGTTTATTGCAGTAGTACAGAACTCTGAATTTTGAGATATGGTCATATGATTTGGGGTTGGCAAGAATGTGACTTGTTACTGAATGCTTGAGCAGGTTTTAGACGCATGTACCTGTTTTAATTGGGTGAAGAAAGTCATGCATAGTCACATTGCTGG
The DNA here is from genome assembly GCF_021018805.1 of Prinia subflava. Lineage (NCBI taxonomy): Eukaryota > Metazoa > Chordata > Aves > Passeriformes > Cisticolidae > Prinia > Prinia subflava. The sequence continues at coordinate 65,193,250 of NC_086283.1, read as the reverse complement.
TGGCAAAAATGTGTTCTTCCAATGCCCTACTGCTGTCTCACTTTACAAAATCACTTGTGTACTCAGGTATGCTTTGTAACTATTTTTCATTTGAGGTTACTGGCAAAAAGCTTTTAGAAAAGGGTGAACTAAAGCATCGATACACCATCATTCCATTAAACAAAATTTCAGCCAGGTGTGTTCAAGAAGACATAGTCAAGTTGGCCCAAAGCTTGGTATGTAAATAAATACACTCTTTGCTCTATATTGCTTCTGTTCCATTTTCATTTTGTTTTTGTACCACAAACTTGGGATTCTTAATGGTTATTGTAATACAAATTTCTACAGGGTTCGAGAATATACTGATTTTGTTTTCCTTTGTATCCTTTCAATTTTGTGAGGTTTAAATGGCTATTAATTAGTCCACTTGTAACTGAAATAGTATTAAAATGTAATGATACTTTTGGAAGGGTTATTATCAACAAATGATAGAAATCAAATTTAAAACTTCTTGTAACTTAAGGCATACTAATTGCATTTTGTTTGATTTCTAGGCTGGCCATGCTAACTTGCATCTAGCCCTTTCTCTAATTGCATACGAATCTGAACTGCAGAAAGCAATGGAATATGTCTTTGGAACAACACTGGTCTGTAATAACATGGATAATGCTAAGAAAGTGACTTTTGACAAAAGGATAATGACAAGAAGTGTTACTCTTGATGGAGACGTGTTTGATCCCCAAGGAACTCTGCATGGAGGCAAGTGCTGGTTCTATTCATGTAATGCTAATAATATTGTGTTGATATCTGTTGATATGTTTACTGCTCTTGCATATTTTTTGTAAAAATGAACAGTAACCTTTGTTACTTAACAGTAACCTTACTGTTATGTGTAGACACATACTGGGAGCTAAAGTTGTCTTGAGCTGAAATAATATTAATTAGTTTAAGAGAAAATTACTGACAAACTTCACATAAAGTCACATAAAGTTAATTACTTCAATCTCATTAGACTGTAAATCCTCTTGGAAGCAAAAGTGCTTGGAATTCAAGCACTTTTTGAAATAATTCATCATTGATTTGCGATAATTTCATAAATTATGAAAAGGTAGCTGTTTGCACAAGACACGCATGTGTAGTATTCAAAGCCTGCAGAACTAAGTTCTGGGACAGAGGAGGTAGTCTTTCTCCTCTGAGAACTCTTAACTTTATCCTAGCTGCTTTATCTCAACTAAAATAAATCATCAACCAGCATCATTATCAATGTTTAGAATTTGCAGTTACCAGTGGTGAATTCACTGGTCTAATTCCAGTTAGCCTGGCATTTTAATTTTTTCATTGAACAGGTGCATCCTCACAGGCTGCACCAATATTGTCCAAACTTCAAGAAGTGAAAGGTGTTGAAATAGAACTCAAGAAAAAGGAATCTGAACTTGCAGCTGTAGAGAATGAGTTGGCAAGCTTGAAGATGGTTGCTGAGAGGTAAGGTTTGCACTGTACGATGTGTATCATTTCTCTTAATGTGACTGAGTAAATTTAATATAAGGAGTTGTTTTGGGAGGCCAGAGGCTTTTTGAGAACGTAATATGCAGAAAATTTCCTTCCTCCCTCTCCCTCCAATATAATTAGTAAGTTCAGCAATCAAATAGGAAATTCAGTTTTCAAATAACACATGCAAAAACCCTTTGCTTTGGATAATCCAGGGCAAAAAAAAAAAAAGCGTACACACTGATGGCTAATTGAAATTGGTTGAATTTTCTTGAAGTCCACTGAAGTATGGCTCTGTTACAGATATATTTTTAACACCTGTAAAGAATTCCAATTTGTGGTCAGTCTTATTTTTCTTGCAAAATAATAAAAAGATGTTGAAAAGGACTGTCTTTGTAGTGTGATACTGCGGTAAGCATTTAAATAAAATAATTTTAGGTATATTTGATTTTCAGCTACTCAGTTACTGTATACCATATTAAAAGATGGAATAGAAAAATATATTTAGCCACTTCTGCAAAAATGCCATAAGGAGGTAGTGTTGCATAACATGCTATCTACCAGCTGATTTTATTTTTTCAAGTTGTTTTGAGCAGCAGTAGACTTCCAGAAATATAACCAAGAGGAGGAAAGAACTTTTGCTTCTAGATATCTTTTCTTCAGTTCTTCAGCCTAACATCTGTCATGCTGCTAGTTGGAAAAAGTGGTCTGAATTGTTGCCAAATTCCATGAGTTGCATTTTTTTTAATATGTCAGATCAGGGCTAAATAGCAGGAGCTGTGTATATAATAATGTACATGCATACAAATCTCACCATTATTATTAAAGCAATTATATTGGATTTTCATTCATTTAAGCTTATTTACCCTACTGTCATCACTATTTCACATGAGAAATGGAATATAGATATTCATCTACTTACTTCAGTTTTGAAAGTGAGATGCTGGGGACCTTTCCATATGGCAGTGTGTGTCTCTGCTGTCTCCAAAGGTACCAGCAACTGAAGCAGCAATGGGAGATGAAGTCTGAGGAAGCAGCGCTGTTGGACAAGAAGCTTCATCAAAGTGCTTACCACAAACAAGAGGAAGAACTGCTTGCTCTGAGGAAAACCATTGGTGACAAATGTGTTCTTACTCTTTTAACTGAAAACTAATTGCTGAGAATGAAATGGGTATCAGGCTGTTTGAGTAACAGAATCGTTACTTAAGACAGAAGTACTTTTCACCTTAAAAATACTAGCTTTATATTTAGGAATGTGTAACAAACACAGAATCACAGTATACTTGCATAGAGGTGATTCACTTAAAGGTGGTCATTCTCTTACAGTAAAGGTTATACTCTTTAATGTTTTTTATATACTTTGTAATAAAGGAAAGTATGTCATTACAGGGAAGTTTAAAAATTGATTTAATCCCATATTTGAGTAGTCTTTGCTTTTCTCAAGCCATCTGTTACTTAAGGTTAGTAATACAGTTTGCATTAGAAGAAAGCATTGGAAAGAAATAGTGTTTCATATAGCTAAGAAGAGACAAAAATGCACAAAATGCAGCAACAAGTAAAACATCTAAAGAAATTGACAGAAGTGATACATATCTAGACATAGTGTTCTAGGGATGAGGTGATATCTTGTTGGGTAGCCATCAGATTCCCTCCATCAGAAAAAGGTCATATTTTCATAACGGCTGTTTGGTCTCCTACCAATAACTGGTAGCAACAGCACACTGTCTTAAAGTAATCATTGAAATATCTGACTTCAGCAACTAGTGAGGGTTCAACCACATTTTTTCTGTTGGGAGCAAAAAGAGATTTATTTCTGTTGGTGTTTAGGGTGTAAATTCAAAGACGAGAACTGTGCTCAATCTCAGTACTCTACTTCTTGATTCAGAGAATTGTGAAGAGACATTAAAGAAAATGGAAGAGAGCAAAAAGAAAGCAGAAGAAAAATACAAGGAATTAGAGAATAAAATTAAAAATGCAGAAGCAGAGTGTCTAAAAGAACGAAAAAATGCGGAGCAGAAACTAGACAATGCCAAGAAAAAGGCAGACACTTCAAGCAAAAAAATAAAAGACAAGCAGCAGGTAAAACTTCATTTCTGTTGGCAGTTCTCTCCATGTTACAAGTGGCCGCAAAAATCAGAAAGTTTGATTCTCCTGAGATTTTAATGCCCTCACGTAATATATTACTGTGTAGTCACTGACATAGTCACAGACTGAAGATTTTTGTCTTTCTTTGGTTTTTTGTGAGATTGCACTCTTTCTCAAGAATGGGTGCTGTTAATCTACAGTATTTGCTACATCAAACTGAATCTTAATCCTTTCCATTTAAGTATAACTAATAAATTGGAAAACTTCTCTCTAGGAAGTCAAAGCTTTAGTTCTGGAACTTGAAGAGCTGAAACAAGAGCAGGTCTCCTATAAACAACAGATAACAGCTACAGAGGAAGCAATCAAATCCTACCAGGATCAAGTTGATGCTATGGTGGCTGAAGTGGCTAAGACAGAGGTAAAAGTGAATACTGTGTTTCACTATTTGTTTGATGTTACTTTGTGTGACTGTTGTGTGATCCTCTTGCTTACCACACTCAATCAGCCCAGGTAGTTATTTTTTTGCTTCACTTTCACATGTGAATTTTTTCTCCTTGCTGTGTCAGTTTTAATAATTTTTAATGCCACCTTTAAAAGAGGCCAATAAACATCTGCTGATATGCTGTTTCAGGAATCTGTGGAGAGAGCGCAGAAGGAGCTTGCCAAGCAAAAGGAAACAATCGCATTACATGAAAATGCCATTAAAGACAAATCGGCTGAGATGGTAAAATACAGAGAACAAAATAATGAATTACAGCTTAAGGTTAAAGAATTAGAACACAGCATCACCAAATGTCAACAAGAGGCTGCTGATGCTGCTGCCAAGGTATTTCAAAATCGTACTTTTTTTCACATCTTATGACCAAGAATGGTTATTTCCCTTGCCACATGCAAAGGGAATAGCCTTTTTTCTTTAAGCATTGTCATATTTATAGCTCTTATGTGAAAAGTTTTATCTGAGGAAGAGGGAGTGGAAACTGTACATTGTCTAAGAGCTTATCTGTATGGAGTAACAGAGGATAGATCACAGTGAGAAAGTGCTCATTAAGAACATTCTGATTGCATGGAAAAATTAGATAACTAATTATAGAGGGTAATTCTGTGATGCAGTGACCTTGGTATAGTTCAGATGTGGAAAAAAAGCACTTCAAGTAATTATGTAAGAGATATATGAAACCTACCTTAAAATTCTTGGTTTGTCCACAATGAAGGAAATCACACAAAGCTTTGTAAAGATGTACCTGTGCATTGGAGTAGAAGAATTAATGTGGTAATTTCAGAATGTAATTGGGTTTTGGTTTTTTGGTGTGTTTTTTTGTTTGTTTGTATTCATTTGTTTTTGTTTATTTTTAGTTCACATTTGAGAAGGGTAAGGAAAAAGCCTCAATATATCTTTTGTTTACAGGTGGCCAAAATGCTGAAAGAATACAGGTGGATAGCTTCAGACAAACCACTCTTTGGCCAGCCAAACACAGCCTATGATTTCAAAAGTAGCAACCCTAAAGAAGCAAGTCAGAAGCTGCAGAAATTGCAGGAGCATAAAGAGAAGTGGGGAAGGAATGTGAACATGAGAGCTATGAACATGCTTTCTGATGCAGAGGAAAGGGTAAACATTCTGTGGTTTAATCTATAAAGATTGGGCAGACTGGTCATATGGTATAGATACAATAGATTTAGATATTTATAATGTAGCTTTATGTTTTCATATGCTCCTATTTCTCAAAAATAAAACTAAACCTTCATGAGATAGCAGGAAACCTTTTGCTGGTTCTTTCATATTAATCTTACATCTTTGAACTGTTCATTGGAACACCAGGTTTTTAGGTTAGTCATAATCTTGACTTTGAATTGTAAAAAATAGTATTTTATTCCTTCCTACCCCAATTCATCCTCAGTTGAAGCATTAGCAAACTTTGTGGCATCCATTAGAGTATTTGAGAACTATATACTGTGTTAAAGGTTGGAGACCAAAAAAAATACTCATCTTCAAGCATGATAGCCTGATGGTGTAGAAAGGTTGTTTTGAATTAATCTGTATCTTCAGGCTATTCCAGGATTGTCTGAAAACTGGCTACTGATTTTATCCTTCAGCTTTCCTAGTACTGTTTCCTCCTATCAGCCTCCACTACCATCCTTTCTTCTATGGAAAAGCAAATTATTAACTTCAAAGTGCAACTTTCAGAGCAATGTTGTCCTTCCCCTTTGCTGATTGTTGAAAATTCTGATGCTTCAATTTGCAAATAATCTCAAAACTTACATCCCTCATGCAGCTAAATGAATGCACTGGATTTTAATCTTGTGATTAATGACTATTTCATAGCTAGTCAATGATACAATGAAGGTGTAAGATTAGCACAAAATGCATTTGAGCACAAAATACATTGAAATTGATCTTTTCTTCTCTTTGCACCAGTACAATGACTTAATGAAGAAAAAAAGAATTGTAGAGAATGACAAAATAAAAATTCTTGCAGTTATTGACGAGCTTGACCGGAAGAAAAAGCAAACCTTAGATATTGCTTGGAAAAAGGTATGACACTTGAAATTTATCTTCATGTTTTAGTAAAGGATCAGATTTATCTTAGATTACTGTTTCACATATTTCCTTGAGAAAAAAAAGTCTGTTTTAAGAACTAATATCTTTGACCTATAGTTAAAAATAACCACTTTATTTCTCCTGTTTATTCCCACTTTTGAGAATAAGACATGAATTTTCTGAGAATTGCAAAGGTCCAGTTAAACCTGCAAAACTACTTTCTCAATTTCTTTAGTGCCCACAAAATTTCATTAAGGTTAAGGTATATTGAAATACAGTCAGGTTTTATTTTTAGTATTTTTTCTTTTCTTAAACCAATATTTTACCAAAGTCAAAATTTTCTGGTTCTATGTTGTCCTCTACAGTGCAGGGCTCCTGTTACTGTCAAGATACACAATATTGGGTAGAGCAATATCTGATTTAACTTTCTGTTACCTAGGCACTCTGCCTTTTTACCAAGTCTCTCAAAAAATGAATTATAACAAAAGTATAAAATTATCCCTTTCTACGTGGAAATCTTTTGATACTTTCTTTTCAGGCGTACTAGCAGAACTTGTGCTTCTTGGCCTTTGAGAAATTTGATTTTAACCAAGATTAAATTGCACATAGAGGAAGTGTCTGTTTAATCATTAATTATCCTGCCTGTACTTAGGATCTATCACTGACAAAACGGTACCTTTCCATTGTAAAAACTGTGTTTGGCAGAAATTAGTGAGCTGTAATACAAAAGCATCACACATGGTGGAATAAGTGTGTTTTCAGACAAATTTCTAAACCTAGGAAATTTCCTAATCTGTATTTACAAAGTTGCATCCCATCCCCTACCTTGACATTGCTTAAGTAAACCTGGGAAGAAAAAAAGTGGGGAGAATGCCAGAACCTATCTCTTACATGGTGCTTGTATTTTTAGTAGTCCATTAATTGGGAGAAATTGCAATTTGCTAGTTAATAAATCTGAGTTAGGGCACAACCATTTCCCTGGCTGATAGCATAAAGAAGCCTTCCAGTACATCTTTCAATGGATCCTTCTAAAATGCTTACCATGAGGGGTCGTATATCCTTTGGTGTTGCTTCTCTCTTCAGTACAGAAAAAACACTGTACAGTGTTTTTTGTCACTGTCCTGTATGTGACATTGGAACTCACCATGTTGAACTGGGAAAGATGTCTCAAGTGTTGTGCTGCTTGCCACTAAGTTTTTCACTCTTTTTGCTTTTGATCCAAAGCATGTTCATACATCTTTTGTGGTCTGACTTCTAGGTAAATAATGACTTTGGTTCCATTTTCTCAACACTCCTACCTGGAGCCAGAGCTGTGCTAGCAGCCTCTAAAAATCACAATGCCTTAGTTGGTATGGAGTTCAGAGTTGCCTTAGGAAACACCTGGAAGGAAAACTTAACAGAACTTAGTGGAGGACAAAGGTTGGTGAATTCGTTTTCCATTGTCGTTGTGTATGTAATTAATATGTCTAACGAATTAGAGTTCTGAAAAGCGAAAAATTAATCTTTTCCTTGTCAAGTCAGGGACTCTACCTCCTTCCAAATGGACTCAATACTGGAAGTACTATTAATACATTCTGACTTAGAACAATGCTATACTTAGTATAAGATAAAAAACAAGATTTTACTCCTGTCACATAGAAGCGGCAAAAAAAGAATTGAATGGTGAGAAAATCACATTTAACCCTAGGTAGTACTGACATAATGTTGAACCAAATGCTCCTCTCCTTGAGTTGTAGCCACAAAAATCTATATATGCAAGTATTTCCCTGGTATAAAAGTTAGTGTCATGGCAACAGTTTTCTTCTCCAGTGTCTACGGCTACTGTGTAGAGCATGTGCTTCTTTCCAGCTTCTAAGGAAAAAAATCTTAACAAACTGAAAAGCACAAACAGAATTTGGGAAGAGGTGAGACAGAGATACAGAACTTACAAAGGACAGAATACTTGAAGAAGCAGATGTGAAAAAACATCATTGCAAAAGTCAGAATTGGAAATAGAAAAGCATAATTTTAAATAGAATGACCCAACTAACATGATCTTTCAATAAGAAATATTATTTGCTGTTTCTGACAGAAGACTTCACATTTTGAAACAGGGAAATTATCATTCCATCTCTTCAGAATCATAGCAGTAATGTACTTTTGAGGGAGCATTTTAGAATCATTGAATTATTTAGGCTGGAAAAACTCCCTTAAGATTATCATTCAACCATTAACTTAGCTGCCAGGTCCACCCTTAAACCTTATTGCTAAGCCTCACATCTACCTGTCTTCTAAATCTCTCCATGAGTGTTGACTCAACCAGTTCTGTGAGCAACCCATTCCAAAGCTTGATAACCATTTAAGTGAAGAAGTGAAGAATGTTTTCCTAATATCCAATCTTAACCTACCCTGGTGTAACTTGAGGCCATTTCCTCTTGACCTGTTTCATTACCTGGAAGAAGAGGCCAACCCCCACCAGGCAACACCTTCTTTTTGGCAGCTGTAGAGAGGAATAAGGTCCCTCCTGGGCCCCTTTCTCTCCAGGCTAAACAATTACAGTACCTGCTCCTCATCAGACTTGTGATCCAGACCCTTTAGCACCCTCTTTGTCTTTCAACAATTGTTTTCAAAAGCCAAAGCCTTTCAGACTAGAGTAAATCATAATTTTCTTGTCTCCATATTAGATCATTGGTGGCCTTATCCTTGATATTAGCCATGCTCCTCTTCAGGCCAGCCCCAGTTTACATCTTGGATGAAGTGGATGCAGCCCTTGATCTCTCTCATACCCAGAATATTGGTCAGATGCTTCAAACTCATTTCAAACACTCCCAGGTATGATCTTGAAATTATTGTGGTAATAGAATGGTTTGGGTTGGAAGGTGGCTTAAAGGTCATCTAGGTCAGTCCCCTGTCACAGGCAGGGACACCTTCCACCGGGACAGATTGATCAGTTCCATCCATGATTTCCAAAGGCAGTCTGGCACTAAGGACTCTGAGCTGTTCAGCTCTTTGATTCTAGGGATGTGCTGTATTTCTGAGTTGTTTCAGCTGAAAGCTAGACTGACATGGCAATGGTGAAACTTGAATGTTGTTGCTGCACTGGTTAAAATGGAGCAGTAGGGTGCAGTATCTGTGATACGCTCAATTTCAGGCATAACAACATCCTGAACTCCTTTTTTCCTAGAGATCTTTAACTTGAGGTTAAAGATATTTCATGTTGACCCTATTGAAATAAGTCAGGCACTACTGGAAAGGATCTCTGTATCATTGTGACCTGTACATGAAAAAAAAGGCAGTGTCCATCTCTATTTGATGTAAAGATGTGATATAAAAGACTTGACCGTTCCAAATTTTGACTGGGGAGGGGAATATTTGTTACCAGTATTGCAAAATGATTTGAGTAGCATCTTTCGACTAGGTAAGATTCTACATTCTTTCATAATTAGTGGCACAGGTGTTTTTGTGTTTTCTTCCATCGTGAACAGGCATCCTGCACTGCAGATTTTGTCCCAGGCCAGGTGCTGGGATATGGACAGAAGGGTCATTAGCTGCAGAAAAAGTGGGTGTACATTGACCCCTGACAACATTGCCACTGTGTGGCACATTCTTTTGGGCCTTGGTTAGTTTTAGAATATTTTTTTTTATTATTACTAAGGTACTAGCCAAATCAAGGAAAAGGAGTCCTCTCTTTGGAAGCCTTTTCTAGTGTTGTTTGGATTGCAATATTTATTTTAAGTGTTTCTGTTTCTGGTTTGTTTTAGTTTATTGTGGTGTCCTTGAAGGATGGGATGTTCAACAATGCAAATGTCCTCTACAAGACCAGGTTTGTGGATGGCATATCCACTATTGCAAGATACAGTCAGATTCAAAACAGAAAACATGAGTCTGCCCACAAGAACGATGAGAAAAAACGCAAAATATTGAGGGAGATAAACGACTTCTAAAGCTGGGAAGCAGTGATGGTTGACATATAGTAGGACCTTCTTAAGTGTTCCCTGTTGCTTTAAAATTTTGTTTTGAATGTGTTTTGATGTTTTAAGATTTGTATCCTATTAACTGAAATTCATAGGACATAGTCTGTAACATTCTGTTCTATTAAGTAAGCTGGACAATTTTAATCCTTATGTTGTGCCATAATTCCTGTCATTCCTCTGTAATATTTACACATAAATATATGTAACAGTAGCTTTGTAAACCTAAAGCCTTTAGAGGAGGAAAAGCTGATTCAACTACCTCTTAGAGCTCTTAGAGCTCTTAGAGCATTCAAAAGACCTGTTGCAAAGTGTAGGAACAATCACTAACAACTACTCCCAAGTTATTTTTGCCATTTTTAACTTGTTTTTGTTAAATACAACTACATAACCTGGTTGTGTGTGTGTTTTCCTTCCTCGAAGTTTTTCACTGAAGACTACCTTCTCCGAATTGAACCCCTTCTCAATTTTTAACTTAGCTCAATGTATCCTACTGCTTTCACTGGCTAGAAATGACATGTCTGTGGCACTCAAGTCCAAATCAGCTTTATCATAGCACTGCAGAGCAGCTCTCTGCTCACCACAGCAAAACCCACGCACGATCTGTGTATGGTCTGACAGCATTTACATTGCCAGATGATGCTTCAGCCACTTGGTGGCCAGGTTTGTGTTTGAGTGCTGTCCTCTGCTTACCTCATCTGTGTCCCTTCCTTCTTTTTCTTGCTTTCTGAATACTGCTTAGAAAAGTACATATAAGTGAGGCTGCACAGGGGGGGAAATGTGCGCATGTCTGTAATAATTTGGAAATACTGAAGTTCTTGAATATTATTTTAGTAAGTTTTCAATCTCATAGTTTCATCTACCATGTATATGTAGTATATACAAGACTGTAAACATAATAAATGCAAAGAATGTGTCTGTGTAATACAGACACGTGTCCTAACCCTGCCTGGTTGCAGGAGACCAAGCTAAGGGTAAAATACAAAAATACATGGCTCCTTCCAGGGCTGCAGAGTCACCATGTGTCTCCATGAGGTGAGGGCGGTGGGCCAGCACAGAGCACGACAGCAGCACACTGAATCCGGAGCACAGGAACGCTATAAAATACCCACTGCCGGAGAAAAAACACTGCCAGTTACTCCAAGGAACAGGTCATGCAGCTTTTATTTAGTTTTTACCTTTTTGGTAAGCAGGAGGGTTTTCTTTCAGTCAGACCATTCACATGTTTGGACAGTACAGATTGCAGTAAATTTGATGGAGATCTTGCAACATTAGAAAACTTTTCTCAATATACATCCACTAAGCAACAGCTTGTAAGTCAGAGCGAGAGTGCTAGAGTTGAGTCTGTGCACTGCACTCCAGGTATACAAAGCATCACAGCAGCACAAGAAATGCCCGTGCTGGGCAAAGTACAGTGTGTTTTACATAGTGCAATCACTTGCAGAGGAGAAACTCTAGGAAGGCCACATCTATTTTTTTTTTTTTTAATCCTATCAAGTTTACAAATGCGAGGGGGGTAGAAATCAAACCTCTGACTTAATTAACTTTTGTACAGGTAGGTTTTGTGTATAGGCACATGCTTTAGAGAGGAGCTCTGAATCTGCTCTGCAATCAAGAGAAAGATGTATTGCTTTGTGATTCAGAAAGTGTCATACAGTCTCTAACCTTCCCAACACTCTTGGCCAGAGTTGTTAATCCAGCTGTTTTATAGAGTTCCTAGAACGCGCTCTTCCCTCTAGTGTAAATCCCCAATAGAGAAATTCAGGTTGCTATTGACAATGATTACAGTTATTCTCTGTACAGTCATTTGACCATACTAGGCATTGCCTCTGAATACTCCAGTCCACAGTGAAAGCTCAAATTACCAGAGACATGGAGGCTCTTGCTTTTCTGTTACTGTCACTCACCAATATGAAAAAACCCAAGTCAGACAATGAACTGCTACAGCAAAGCATCACTGGTAATATTCACCTAATACAAAAAAAATTTTTAAAAAAAGCACTCATGACACTACATGTCACGGTAAGCAAGTTTTTAAAGATACCGCAAAATTATTTGCCTAGTAAAATTTTAAAATGGACACTGTGCTCAATAGTTCAAACTACACGTAAACAAAGAGCAGCTCCCTGCAACAAGGTGTAAATCAAAACATAGCACCAGCTCCCAGCACCAAGGAGTTGCCCACTGACCAGTTCTAATGTACAATGCAATAGTGCTCGCTGAGGTTTCTGCTACACAAGAGCCACAGTGGGACAGCTCTGCCCATTTCTTCCTGACATTCTCTTACCAGATGTGCACAAATTGCATTCCTCCCTATGGAGAGCACGTCAGACAACAAGACTGTTACAGTACCAGGAAACACTGACTGGGGAATGGCACCTGAGGGGAAAGTAGGTACTGCATACCTGAATCCGAATAAATGGGCATGAAGGAAATGTGATGTCATCTGAGCAATCCTCTCCTTAACAGAGCAGATGTGAAAGGAGCTGCAGACTGCAAGCAAAGAAACAAGCCTTCTGGTGCTGAAAGCCGTGAACATGATATTGCCCACAGTAATGATTTTATTTCACCGTCAGCAAAGCATTTATCCCCAAAAAGTTGTACATATACTGGTCAGATTATGGAGCAGTGCTATCTTCACACTATTAAGTTTGTTGCTATAGTGGTCACATTTGTCTTTTGTCAGAGGGAACAAAAAGGAGACAGGGAGCAGGGCCACATCACCATATAGCAATTTTACTCCCATGTAGATGCAGATATAATCTTCTTAAGTGCAAATTGCTAGAAACCAGCATGACTTGGGCTCTGATAAATGACAGATGACTCAGTTTCTTACAAATTTTGACAAGTCTAAATTGTTACAGGTTTCCAAGTTTACGAACAGGAAGGGAATAAAATATTACCACTCTTAAAAAAACGGGTCATTTCAAACTTCAAACGCTCTTCAAAAACATATCTAAAAAAGATTGTTTTCAATTTTTTAAATTTTATTTCCTGGATCTAAGGAGTGTCCATGCAAAACAATTTTGAGAAGAGCAGTGTTCCACCTGGGTACCAACTAGGCTCAACTTTATCCCACACAGCTCAGTAAAGTGCTCTCTTGTGCATCCTTTGGGGGGAAAAGTTCTCATTTAAAGTTTGGGAGGCCGAGGTTGCCAGCTGGGGAAGGCATAGTCTCGGTCAATCCATGCTGAGGTGAGAGAAGGAGGAAGGAGCAAAGTTAACAGTACTCTGCCTTTCATAATGCACAGATGACAGGCTGCTATGGAGGAGCAAGCAGAAGCAGAGGTGGGTGTCAGATGAAACCCTGCCCCTGGGAAGCCACAGGAACCAAACACAGGCCTCATCAACAGGAGCATTTTGTTCTCTACAGGTAACAAACACCAGCACTACTGGAGTAGACACCAGTTAACAGATCTCTACATACAAAAAATGTGAAAACTAAATATGTTTTTTACTTTCTGTGCTGGTGGATTTTCAACAGTTTTTTTGAAGGACCAAGGGGGTCTGGGTAACATTCTTCTGCCGATTAAAAAAAAAAGCATCTTGCCCTTGCATTTTTTTTGTTGCACACTCACAAACATTCTAGGGCAGATAGAGGTATTTGCTGATAAAACAACTAACAATCAGCTTAAGAGTAAAAATAATAATATTAATGGGGAAAAGAATTTAAGGCATTTTTTATTTTGGCCAGGAATGATGCATCCTACAGTGTAATCTTCATTTCCCCACTTGGTTTTCAGACCACTGCACTTTTTTGTTTTTGTTTTACATGGCACTTTGAAATTTATGTTTTACAACTTAGTCAAGATTTTCAAGTGTTTTCTTCAACACAAATGCCCTCTCTTGTAGCTCAGGTCTGCTATCTGATGCCATCGTAGACAGCGAACGAATGAGGTGCTCTCTGCTTTCTCGTGTCAGGCTTTCCCACTGTTGAGCTTCTGTGCAGATAAAGACAGACAGACATTGGACATAAACACCAGAAAACAAAACAAAACAAATTCCAAAAGCACATTGCTTTCCTCAGACAGGCTAAAAAAGTGACTGCTTCAGCCTTTCACTCACATCCATACTGTGCTTCCAGGAGAACTCAGATTCACCTGAACACTCAGGTGCATGTGCTGTCTCCTGCCAGGGAGTTGCATCTCTCTAGACCAGGTGTAATTGTCTAAGCCTGTAACATGGGAACACAAGGGCCTGAAGAACCACATGCTTCCCATGTTGACTCATGAAAGAGGCATGTAATATTTTTGCCAGAATAAAGAAAACATGAAATGCAAACCAGAAACCCAAAGGAAAAATTTGCTACCTAACAACTGCAGACACATACGAACCTAAGACCTCACCCTGTGAAGTCAGTTCCACAAGGCTTGAATACTAAATAATAATGAAAAAACAAACATAACATTGAAAAGGTAACAATCACTATTCTGTACTAAGAGGAGCACCTCCTCTATGGAGCTTGAACATAACTCAGACAGATCTGATGAGGCAGTTCTGTGAGCTCCATGTGAGACCCTCCTTGCTGAATGTTTTCCTCACCAAAGGAATAGTCAACTTTAGAACTTGATATTAGCCTTGGTTACTTCAAGGCCTCTTCCTCCTTCCAAGTCCCAGCTTCCCCTGAATGACCCAGTGCTACAGGCAGAAGGTAAGGCCATCTCTCCAGACTTCCAGGCCATACAGCCACGTGCCATCTTTACCAAGCAGAGGCTCTTCCAGATGACAAGTAAAAAGTCTCACCTTGTAGTTTGGTGAGCAGCAGTTGTATCACAGACAAAGCTTCTGTTCTTATGGATGTGTAGCTTTTGTTTTCTAAGGGATTTAAAGAAAACAGACAAGAAAACCCAAAACCACGTTGAGAATCACATGCACTAACTTTACAAAAAGCAGTCACCTCTGTGATCTCCAGACCACTTCTGTTAGCACATTTTACTAAGGTCTTGCTTGTGCTCTCAGTCTACCATGCCCACTTGAACACCAGGCGCATTTGAATGGCACAAAGTCAAAAATTGGAGGCTGACAAGTCAACTAAACCTTGTACATTGCCTCTGCACTTCTACAGAGCTACTGTTCCTTACATATTCCAACAGGGAATAAAATGCTGCCATAGCTGGAGGTTGATGGCAGACAACTTCTGTGCATAGCAGAATGTTTTAGCGAGTTGTACTGGCTAGAGACCATGCAAATGTTCACAAGTAGCATTAAGTGAGGCTACATAAACCCCACGCTAGCCATCAAGCACAAGCTTGCCACAGAATGTTACTTGGTCTCCGAGCTAAAATCTTGCTAAGGTGAGGATCCTGGTCCTCATCTCATGAGGACTGATACCTGAAACTTTCTCCAAAGGGGTCTCTGAATTGGCTAGCACTAAAGTAGGGGCTGTCAGACACATCAGAAACAAGATCACATGCAGGTATGTGGAGATATGGAGCACTCTTACAGTCACAAGACAAGTGGGAACACTACCAAAGTAACAAAGAGGTCCATGACTGTCAACATGACACAAGCAGCATTTATATACAGGTGCCCTGATCCAGCAGAGCCTCCAAGCCTTGGTGTTTCATGCACTGTCTATCTGAGAAGATTTGGGGTATTTTTTTGATACTATAATCTTGGATATATAATGCATAAGTATCTTAGAAGTCTGAATGGTGATGGAGAAAAGTCTTTGTTTCATTAAATCAGGAATATCTTGATTGTGTTGTGAGAGGTTGCATGGTCTGCCGTCTGCCTCTCTCTCCCCTTGCAGAGCTCTCCTGCACCAGAGGAATGTACTTCTCTGTGAACTGCTCAGTACTGTCTCGAACACTGCAACTTCACAATATTCACACTGCAGCGTAAGGAATGGCTAAATGTTACCTCTGACAAATTCTGCTTATTCTGCATTTCCTCCACCACACAAACCCCCAGAGGACAATGGTATTAACAAGCAATTTGTCATCCATCACAAACGAGAAGTCCATTTACCTAAAGAATGGGTGATAGAGGAACAGGTTTCCAACAGTATTTCTGTCAAAGCCACAGGGTCAGAGTGCTCCTCATCAAACAGCATTAGCCTGTCAAATGCAAAAGCAGTCAGGCATCCTGCATCACTGGGACAGAAGTCTGCTCAACTTTGCCAAGAACTCAGTGTCATTAAGTTCATTAAACAGTTTCAAGAAAAAAAGAGAAGACAAATCACTGAAGTGGACTGCAGAAAGAATTACCCTTCGAAGTAGGCATTCATAGCTTGTAGCACCCCCAGCTGCACTTTCCATGTGCTGAGTTTCAGACGATCACACATTAACTTGCAAAACTCTTGACGATAGTAACCTACAGGAAAATAAGGACATCACCATGTTACCACAGGGAAAGGCAGAGGAAACACTTACTGGTCTGTCTCCAAAGTGCTCCTTAACAAGTGACATCAAGCTAATCACTGCATATGAGCAAGTCAACATCCTGTAATGAGTGACCCTGAAAATCTTCACCACATCAACTCATTCATTACAAATGCTGGCAGACAAAACAGCTGCATTACACACTGTGGCACGCTAATAAAAGCAACTTTTTCCCATCCCTCTCCAGGTATTCCCAATTCTTCCACCTTGTACCAGCTTTGACCCAAACATAAACGTGAGCAGCTGAGTTAGGTTTCTTTTCATTAGGCAAGCTACCTCATTCATTCTGCATATCTATAAACTTAAAACATTTCTGTGAAATTAATTTAAGACAAAAGTAAAGATTTTTCCTAAGGATGACTTATTTTGCAGGAAAGCTGTTGGTACAGCTTTCTCACTGAAGACCCTTAAAAGCTGCCTGCAGTGAGATTCTGCATCTTCTCCTGCACTCTTCTCACTGTGCATGTGATTTCCAGGTCCCTCCCTTCTTCCACTTTTCATTTTAAGAGACAATAGTTTGTTCTGCACGTCATCAGCTGACTTACACTGTGTCTCCGGGCTCCTCGGCCAGGCTTTGCCCAGGGTCTCGAATGCACAGATCAGGGACTCCATCTGAACTTCTTTCTCCCTCATGTCCTCATCCTCTTCATCATGCTTTGGAAAAGCCGCTCCCATGCTCTCCAGAGAGTTCTGCAGAGGCCATGGGGAAGGTGTGACTGACAGAAGGATGAGAGCAGGCCAGGCACACAGTGCAGTGCAGCTCAGTCTTCCCCTGCAGTCTGCACACACCAGCCCTGTGGCGCTGCCGGCAGCCTGCGAAGGGGCACAGCGGGCTCTGTGGCCTGGCACCCAAACACGTGCCTCTGCTGCACGAGTCCCACTTGCAGAGCTGCAAGGCTCTGCTGATACTAAGCCCTCTACACAGCTTCCCAGGAGCCTTTTGCTGCCTGTTGAGCTGCTAGGAATTAACTTTTCAAGTGGTAACAAGGCAGTGCTGGACATCCCAGGCAGGACTCTGTCTAGAGAACATCTGGACTAATTCAGAATTTGGGCAGCACAGATAGAACCACCCCAGGGCTCACCAACTGTCTGGTATTCAGCCCCACCAAAGACCTGGCTGAGTGTGGGGAATCCCTCACATCATCGGCCCTCTGGGCAGAAGCCCGGCATGCAGCCAGCATTACTGGGGCTGTCACCATTTGGGGGTGTTCTGCTTTGAAAGAAAGAAAACTCAAGAAGTTGAATTGCCACCTTCTTTATCATGGGAAAGATGATATCAGTAAGTTCCTGGAACCGGTCTTCCTTTGTTGCCTGCAGCACCCCAGCTGCACAGCGCAGTGCCACCATCTTATACTTCAGGTTTTCTTTACGACATTCTTTCAGGAGAGCCTGGACAACATCTGTGATGGTGGGCTGACCAGGCACTGACTTCTGCAGCTCTGCACTGAAATGCAAAGCACATGAACAGTGTCATGTTAATCTCTTCCTAAAATCCGCTGTTCCCAGAGAGGAATTAATTCCTGTGTCGAGACACTCAGTCACCTACTAGTAATTGTAACAGAAGTTACACTGGGGTGCTCTTTCTCACTCCTTGTCTGTTCTCCCTGTTTTATTTTCTTTTCTCATATGCTTCCAAGGCACTTGCTCCCTTACTACTCTTCTACCTCTTCCTCCTTTTCCCATATAAGGTCTCCATCTTTCCCCTTAGTCTTTGCTTTCCACTTAGCAAGTGCAGCCTCTCAACATCCTCCTCTTCCTCTCTAAACCAACCATTTACTTCTGCAGGTCTCTCTGATGCATCACTTGCTCCTCACATGCTGATAGGAGATCAGGATAGTGATGACAAACTTTCTGGAATCTCCTTAGTACCCTATATGCAATAACACTGTACAACAACCTCCCTTTTGAGATCTCAGGTCCTGAGGATACCACCTTATTCAAGCCACTTACCTGCATGCAGAAACAACACTAGCAATGGCCTTTAACAGCTCCTCCTGCAATGATAAAAGAGACATCCCTGAGAGGTGCCACACAGCCAAAATGCACAGTCCTACTGCACAGGGCAAAGCTTCGTGTTATTCTGCAAGGGGCAGTGGGGAAACATGCCTCTGACATCAGTTTGGAGAGGCAATGTCTATCTCCTGGCACACCTCCTGCAGAGGATTTCGCTTTCAATCTGCATGGAAGTGGCAGCAGAAAGGGGCCTTGCAGCACCTCTGAGCACATGCTACTTATCCTTCCAGGCTAGGAATGGTGCAGTGGAATCAGCTGAAGTGGGAACCCAACTCCTAAGACAGTCTGAATTTCACCTAACTATCTTCCCAGTCATTTATGTATCTGCTAAATGTAGGACAAAAGGCAGACTCTCTGCATCAGCATTCTTATTGTGCTGCTCTGCAGCAGAGAACATTGCATTTCCCAGCTCAAGGGCTGCCTGCTGCTGGGCTCACAATAAACCATGAGGTGACAATTCCCTCTTTACCTTCCCAGTCCAGGTTCTCCCTGGCAGGCCTTGCAGCAGTGCAGAGAGCACCATTCCCAGATGTGGCGGTACAAGGGAGCCTGTCTGTTTGGCAATTGATGCCATGGCAGCTGCTCCCTGAGCTTTCATCTTCCAGGACTGGGACTGCAGAGCCTTCTGGGTGATGGATATCAACTCCTGCAAATACAGTCTGATCCCACCCTGAGTACCTGCATGTCAAATGGAGGAAAACTAATTTTGCTACAAAACAAATCTTTGATCTTACTAAAAAAACCCAAGACAACCACACAACAAAAAACACCACAAGTGAACAAGCCCAGCCCTGCCCCGAAAAAAACAAAAAACAACCAATTACAGATCTCAGGGTTTTTGGCTATGAAACACATCAGAAAGGTCTACTTCAGAAAAAAGTCTGAAGAATTCCTCTCAGCCTGGTTGAAGATGAATTCTTTTCTAGAGGTTCCAAATAAAGTTTTTGTTGTGTATTTAGACACAGAGCTCATTTCAGTCCTTCCATATAGCAGACACTAGACATTGTGTTAGCCTGTTTCCAAGGAATATAATGTCTTTTTTTCTCTTTTTCTTCCAAGAACAGTTCACTAGAAAACCTTTTTCAGCTCCTTTCTCAGACTCCAGAAAAATCATCTGGTGACTCAGGAACCAGATCTGAAATCTAGAAGTGTCAGCAAAACAATACTATAATGGATCCAGATTTTCCTCTATAGAAAGAACTGCACCTCTATAGTACATATTCACTCATTGAAGCTACAACCCCAGGTATTACCACAGGTATCTCCAACATGAGAGAAAGGTGAAAGCCCCTGTAACTTTGAAGTGTGCAGCAGCCCCTAAAGGCTAGCATCAAAATTTCCAAAGATGCCTAGTTATCTGTACCATCAGGGGCATATTACAGTGGCATTCAGTGTATTACAATTTTAAAAAAATACTTTTTAAATGTCTATCCTTGTGATCACCACCCTTGATTCAATTATTTTAAATAGCCAGAGAAGGTAATATTCATACAAGAAATACAGAGTAAGGAAGAAAATGGGAACGAGCTTCCCAAATCTCTTACCACGAGAACTCTGTATTTTCAAAATGGAATTCCAGAAAGCATGTTATTTCTTGTCCCATGATTCCCAGAAAGCTTCACTATTCTTAACACAATATACCTGGTACATTTTCCTGCCAAACTTCAGTCCACAGAGTAGAATTCTCTTTCTCTCCTTTCTCATCTTCGGGGACTTCATGCATTCCAAGAAAAGCCAATGGCAGCACCTGCTTGGCATGGTTCTTCAGCACATCTGGGCTGTACCGTCCCATAGCATGCACAGTTAAAGCACAGCCTGCTCTGTAAACTGGCTCTGAAAGAGCAAAACAAGCACATTATGACTGGGAAGCAGGATTATCCTTTTAACTGCTTGGTTTGCCTCTTGAAAGCAGAGTAATGCACAGTATTGTGTAACACTGCATAGGAATTATTCAGCCAGTGAAACCATGCATCACAATATAGAAATGTTTCTTTACTAGCTTTTGCTATCACCAGAAACTTTTTCTGCACTGTATGCTGTAAGAGAATACCCCAAAGGCAGCATACCTTCCTTCTCCATGTACCAGCTGCTGAGCTTGTGCAGCAGCTTCTCAGTGCTACTGTCCCGGGAAGTCTGTAACAAGGAAGAGACTCAAATTATTCAAACACTTCAAGGAAGATCACCAATAAAGAAGCAAAGTAAAACTTAAAGCGCAACTCACCCTGACTAGATGCCCCATAGCAAAGGCAAAAGACTTCTGTACCACACTGTTGCGATCAGTCAGGCCACTAAGTAAAGCACTCATAAGTTTGCCTGTTGGAAGAGATCAAAAGCATCATGTTTTATTTCTATGGCAAGAATGAAAACAGCCTGCATTTCATTAGACCGCCTGAACTTATGCATTTTTCCTCATTGCGTGTATGTGGGGTTATAAGTCTTAAGTCTTTATGTTTAAACTAGTGCTAGTGTTTTGCACACCTTGACTGATAATGTTCCTATATGCAAGCACCCCAGTTGATCATGCTTTCAGCTTAATTTCTATTTTGCAACAGAAAGGTGATGTTCTTTCTACTATCAGAAGAGACCCAATGAAGTAAAATTGCTGTTCATGGTCCGCCCATAGCTCAAGTTGAAGGAACAAGTGCATATTGACAGTGCTGCACTAACACAGGCATTGTTAGATTGCTCAGAAAAAGTAAAGGAATATTTTTGCTTATTCCTGCTCAGTGCTAGTGAATTCCCTCAACTCCTTCCTCTACTTCTTCCAGTTTGGTGAGGTACTGAACCTACTCCAAGCATGCCAATCTCTCAAACAAAAAAGGGTAACTTCAAACAGCTCTCTGATAAAAATACACACATAAGGATCACTCTTGTGCTAAAGAAGAAACAGCACAGCGACAAAAAACATCTTTAAAACCTGATACTAAGAGATAAACCTTACCTGAATAAGGTGTTAAGTCTTGAGGACACTGTGTGGTTAATGACACAATTACACTGGCACAGCCTCCCTGGAAGATTGCAAGGGAAAACAAAGGTAAGATAAAACAGTATTTGCCACCAGTTACTATTGTTAATAGCTGCTGTGGTGCTACCTGCACTTCTAAGACATGATCTACACCCACTCACCTCTATTCTCATAATCCAAGAGCAATAAAAGTACAAGTAGTAAAAGTTTGCAAAACATGAATGACAAGAATTGAAATAGGAAGTGGAAAAGGACCCACACTCAGAGTAGATGATCCTAGAAGGTTTGCAGCAATCAAGGACAACCTTCTGTACTGATGTGTCACAGAGCACAGCAGCCATGTAGCCTAGAGGAGGCTAGGGTAGCACACATTCAGAAGAGTGATGTTGTAAAGTGAGACTCAGATGTCAAATGACTCCAGTATGTATGAACCCAAGATGTTGCTTTAAAAAACATAGTCAGGGAACCATATTTACATTGACATTGCCCTATATTCCCTTCTTCATTTCCAAAAGAACCACTAAAACCACAGATGTACCTTTGTGCCAAGGCCAACTCCACTTTTGATCAGTTCACACAGCCGAGGGACCAACTCACCGAGGACAGACACATCCAAATACTGCAAGCTCTAGAGAAAGGTAAGAGATGGTGAGAGAAAAAACAGAAAGAAAGAAGGAAAAAAAAGAGTAATGATGGCAAACTTAAAGTTAGTGTATTTCTAGCAGAGGCAGCCTCAGCAATGCTGGCTGGTCCTCAGCTGAATCACAGGAGTTTGCTGCATAATGAGAAAAAGCCAGCATGAAGCGGATTCCACCACATACAGATTCTTCTGTCCCACTTCTCTGTTGAGCTGACCTTGCTAAAACTAGCATTTGCTGGAACTGATGTGCTCCTGCACTCCAACTCTTCAGGAAGCCTGAAACTAACACACTAGTGAGAACAAGATGCAAAGGCATCCGTATCTTAGGACAAAACCCAACATTTCCCGAACTCTCTGAAACCAGGAAGCAATAACATCCAAACTAGACAATGACATGAAACCAGTCAAGACAGTTTTTTAAACTGGTCAAGATAAACAAGTGGCATAAATTACATAAAGGTACAAAAGGAATGTGATTAGTATAATTTTTAATCTGCTGTGCCTAAAATGCCACAGCACAAAACAGAAAGCCCCATGTTAATAGCACTGTGTGTAACACACTGTCTGCAGTGGGAGATCCATTCTCTAGCAGATTCAAGGATCATACACAAAATGAAGGTAACTTAACTTCCAAAGTCAGATCAACTGTTACTTCCCCCTCCATCACTGGTATGGTGAAGGAAATTACCCATATAATCTCACAGCCAGCCCAAGGTTAGAGGAGGTTGCTTATAAGCTAGGACATCTTTGCAATACTCCAGGGAAGTCATTATTTACTATCTCTCCCTACCCTACAAAATCCCAATCCATACTCAGGGCACCACAGCTGTTCCCCCAGGGCTGGCAGGAGTAGAGCATGGCCTGGAGGAGGGACAGCAGCAGCTGCTGCAGCCTGTAGGGTTGCAGCAAGCACACTTTTACATGGAGCCTTTCATTCCCAACGCTTTACACTCTATTAATAGAGACTACTTCACCTGACACCAAAACTCAACTCCACACACTGTTAGGTACAGAAGGACTTTCTGTTGCTCTTCTTCCATAAGTCGAGGAAACAATAAATTGGTCTGGTGGCTACAACTCCCCCCAGACTTGCTCAACCCTCACATTCTCTATCTGCCCACATGCCCCTGGCTGTGTGCAATGCCTCAGCAGAAAAGAGGGGCCTTTTTCTGGGAAGGAACAGGTTCCTACAGAGGACAGGGAGTTCTGCCAGGACAGATCCTACAGCACAGCGTATGGGCATCAGCAACTCCTCCTCCAGCAGCAGGAAACTGCTGCCAAACACCAGGTGCCAAACACCACCTGCTGACAGTGCTTCCAGTGATATCAGCATTTTCTCTATACATATATTTCCACCATGAAAGTATGGGCAAAGCCCAGATAGGAATATCTAAGGCACCACAAGGCAATGTTGAACAGCATTTCTGCCTTACCAACAATGACTGTCATCAGAAGGCCTAGGTAAGAAGTTGGTTTTGGAGCTGTGGGCCAGAGATGAAGAGAAATGCTAGCTAACACAACCCAGAACCAGCTGAGTCCCCATGCAAAGAAAAGTACTCGAAGGACACCCTCTTAATCAAAGCAGGCAGATCTTCAGATAAAGAAGCAATCTATGTGACTCCAAATGGAGCCAAAGTTACTCACAACTGATCTGAGGGGCAAGCACTGGTGGCATGATGAGAAGTCTGTACAGGACAAAGGAAGTGTACAGATAGCTAGATGGAGATGCAATTAGAAAATGAACCCCAAATAATTACAATGGGTTCATTTAAAGCTTCCATTTGAATTCCTATTCTTCTACAACATACCTTATACTGGAACCCTTCTGAAATCAATACTTACCATGTTAATGGTTTCCATCATGGGAGATGACTTGACAGCACTAAGTCTGGCACTATCCATCGCAGTCTTAAAAAAAACCAAAAAACAAACAAACAAAAACCATCAAACAAATCTAAGTGGAAACACAACACGAAAACAGCAGAAAGGGCAACAACATCAGCTTTAACCACCTTACAGTAAAATCTACTTCAGATGCATGGAAAAATCAATTATGCCTACAGACTATGAATGTTTCCCTTTCAGAGGCAGACAGATGCTCCAGAGGGAGGGAAAGAGGAAGAGAAAACAAAGCGGGGTGGAGTGGGAGGGGAAGGAAGAGACAAAATCTCTCACTGAACTGTTCACATTGTTCACTCCCTTTTTACTTGCAAAGGGATAATCTAGTTGACCCTCTTCCCTGCCACAGCAAAATTAGATAAAGTTGTTTCTAATCAATGGGTTTCAATCACTTCCCAAGAAGACTGTGATTGATTAATATGGTTCTTTAACAATTAAAGGACATGATATTGACAACATCCACCTCCAGCCCATAATGCTATGGAACACCTTCCAATTTAAGTTATATGAAGTCCTGAAGTAAATCCCTTGAGAAAAACCAGCAGTGACATTTAAGAACACATTACTAAGGTTGCTCTTCACTTTTGGAAACATACAGCGGTCTAGAGAATAAAAATAAACCAAATCATTCAAAAAATCTTCTACATTAATCCAGCCATATTATGTGACCAAACTTTTAAGTAACTTATTAGCTATTTCTCTTTACTTTTTGAACATCTCTCTACCAAATCTGATATTTTTCCATTCACTGAATGAAGATTAAATCTTTGTTATCTCTGTTGTGTTGATACTACCCCGTTACAGCTGCACTTACTTTCTCTTGATCTGTTGCAGAGAAGCTCAAATAATTGAGGACTTGGGGTTCCAGCACACTCAAGGATTCCAACAGGGCTGGGATAAGTTTTGGTGCATGAGGTTTCAGCATAGACCCAGCACTTTTACTGATCTTCACAAGAGTGTTAATGCTGGAAGATGATCGAAGGGAAGGTCAACAGAGATACGCATAGACTGAAAAGTCTCTCTGATCTACTGTAATCCAGATATACTAATATGAATCTTCCTTCAAACAAAACCATGTTTAATTTTTGCTTAACCAAAATTATTCCCTAGCCCTGAGCTTCCAAAGGATGTTATATATATTTTGGCCAGAGATTGTTTACTTTGGCCCTGGAATCACAAAGGAAGTGGGCAAAGAGGCAGTACTGTAGACAGATGTGGGAAGAAATAACACACCCCAATGTTTTCAACAAGCATTGGGCAAAGTCACCCTGAGACATCCATTGTCTCTGCCCAAGAAAAGATAAGTTATAATTATATATTCAAACCCTACTAGTCAGTTTCAGATTGATCACATCTCTCTTGCTGCATTTTGGCAAAGGGTTTTCATATCTTCAAAAGGAATGAAAAATGTTCAAGAAATATTCTCTTGTTAGAAGCCTTCTAGCCTTCCTAATAATTATTTTTGTGAAGACCAGCTAGCTACCCTCCAACTCTGAATTTTCCAGATTTTCTGGCCCCCAGTCAAAGGGAAGAATAAACTAGGTTATAATTTGACAAGCATATTAAGTCCCAATACATCAAGGGACATTGAACTGCTACAAGACATAAAATGTATTTGAACAGCATGACTAAATGCAGTCACATCTGGGATGTGAACTGTCAGTATTCACAAGCACTTGAGAAATCACACATGGCTGTTTGAAGGACCATGGGACTTTTTTGTTTGCAACCAATCCAGATATGCCAGTCCCAAAGGACAGCCTTAGCATGGCACACTGCCTCTGGATCAGCCTGCCATTTCTACAGGGAGAAAAGAATTTCCTGCTGGGAACTGAATCTGGGCATTTGCAGAGAGGCCACATACTCCCAACTGACAGGTAGAGTTCTCAGGGCTGCTGTTTAAACTGTGAAAAAAGAAATCAGCAGGAAAGCTCTTTTGGGGAGTAACTTGTCACTTTGAACACAAAGAACATTCTGCAGCTCAGCTGAATAAGTTTGGTGTTATCAGGACAAGTCACGACCCAACCCCCAGAGAACTCACATGGTGCAAAACTAACCTGAGAGACCGGACTTCAGCAACTGTGCTTACTATTCCTTTGTCTAGGAGGCAAGGGAGTAACACAGCTATCGTCTTCTGACCTGCTGCTCCTTTAGAGGGGTCACACATTTTCACACAGACCTGGGGACAGGTGAGAATCAGTGCTGCAAACATGTACAAACCTCCTCCTCAGATCATATTAAAGTACCTTCTCCTTCAGACAGAAGAAACCAACAGCAACTAGACAAACTGCTCATAGCCAAGCCCAGGCTCTGTTACAACTTCATCTTCTCTCCACAAGGTAGTCAAGCCCTTAAGAGTCATCCCTAAAAGGTGTTTCAACTACAATCCACTTCCAGAAAAGGCAAATTCAGAGCCTAGCAGGCCTTGACCGGAATCTGGATGAACAGATGAACTAAATGGCCTCTCAGTTGAAGGACAGCCTATCTCAGCCATGGGGACTCAACCATTACACACAGCAAAGCAGCAATTCCCAGATGAGAACAGATGCTGCAATTACAAGATTTCACAACAACATTTTGGGACCAGATCCTTACTTGCAGCATTAAAGTGTAATGCACTATGAAGACTGTGATTTCAAATACAGCACTTTAGATCCACTGCCACCAATGCGACTTTTTTTAGAGGATTACCAAAAAAATATCAAGTGATATATGTGTACTACATCCAAAAAACCATGTCAGCAACAGCATCACAGAGAAGTCCATACACAATTACTCCATTTCATACCAGTGACGTACCACCAGGCTTGGTCAACTAGATCAGTCTTGGTAAACTGTTGAATTAAGTTTACTTAAATTCCACCTCCAAGTAAGGAAAAAACAACATGGGAGGCAAAAAACACAGTTTACTATATCCTTCCTTTGCTTGTATAGACCTTAACATCTCATTACCCTCAATCAGCAGGACTTTACTAGCAACAATAAAAGTATAGGGGAGTATGTGGTGATGCTTATTATGATTGCTTTCTAGGAGGCTGTTCAGTCTTTCACAACTGGATCTTACACTAGAGGTCCTCTGAAGACAAGTCTATAGTAAATATAGTCTGTGGTCAATCCCGACATAAAAACCATACATGTCTTTCCTACATGTGCATATGACAACATTGTAGAGTTTTACCTTGCTTAAAGTTTTTAGGGCTAGTTCTGCCGCCTTTCGCACAGTCTCCTAAAAACAAAGTCAACAATTATTTCTGTTATTTTTTTCTTCTAGAATGATTAATATTAATTGATAAGCATCAACACTAGAACAGACAAGGCTATCTTCATGTCCAATACTTAACATAAAGTAGTAATAGCTTTAGAAGAAAGCATTAGAACATTGTTAAAAGAAATTCTGGCTTTGGTGCATCTGAGTAACCAGTACAATCAATATATTGACAGAGCTGAAAACTGAAGAACTCTGACCTCATACATCCAAGTTCAGCACACCATATATCACCACACATCAGTTCAGCACACTAGCAGCCCATAATAAATGATTCTATATTCAAAAGTTAAGCAACTACTCAGGAATTCTTTTATACCAATGAAAATTTTCAAATCATCTAGAATAAACACATCAGGAACAAAACCAAACACTTCAAACATAAAGAGAATTTCCAAGGTGGCATGGAAATTTTACTTTCAAGGAGCATGAATTTCTAATCTGCTTAATACTCAAAATTTCCACTGGCTCTGACAAGCTGACTTGTCAGAGAATCTCTCTTTAAACACCTCAGAGCTTGATCACTGTACTGTTTGTTGAAGATTCCTATTCAGTTCTCAGTTCCATTACCTTAATGTCATCTTGCACTCTGAACAGGACTTCCCAGATCTCTGGAAGCTTGTCTATGATGTCATCCAAAGGTCTTCCTCTTAGTAAGTCATTTAGTGCCAGACAACTGCAAATACGGGATTTTATTTCTTTCACACAGTGTTCTTGCTTGATATAAGTGTACATATACAGATATGCTTATAAATATAAATAAATAGTTAAGACAAATGAGAACTGTTTCACACTCCTTACTTTCCCCAAATGTTAAGTCTACTCTGTCACAAGAATGTCTCCTTCGGCAGAGAAAAAAAGTGCTCAGTCATTCAGGTAAAACCTGAGACAGGTGACGAAGGTGAAAAAGGCTGCTGTGGTCAAAATTGCCACTGCAAGCATTCCAGTGACAAAACTGTTCTAGTCTTCTTTT
Source organism: Prinia subflava (assembly GCF_021018805.1). Lineage (NCBI taxonomy): Eukaryota > Metazoa > Chordata > Aves > Passeriformes > Cisticolidae > Prinia > Prinia subflava. The sequence continues at coordinate 65,165,074 of NC_086283.1, read as the reverse complement.
CTTTAAGCACATGATAAGAAGAAACCAAAATGATATTAAGTATGGAATTGAAATTGAAATGGAGGTTTTCAATAGAGCATAGCTACAAACTATTAAAAACAAAAAGCAGTTTATTAAAAATGGCATCCTGCTGCCAAATACATAATTCTCAGATTGACAAGGTTTTCTAAGAGGAAGCATTATGTCAGATTTAAGGACAGGCAAGAACAAGTACCAGAAAACTCATTCTTCAGAAAATGTTGTTTAGTATAAAGCTACACACAATTAAAAATTTCAGGCAAATAGCTTCGAGATTGTATCATACTTCCAAGGGCAGGCTACAAGGCTGGGCTCCATCATGATGAAAGGATATGTCCTCTTTCCCCCCTCAACTTCTTCAGGTTAAGTGTATGGTGAACAAGAGAAAAGAACCAAGTTCAAAGACAAATGTCATACTTTTCCTAGTAATACCTGGATTCTCTGATCCTCCAAAGACTGCTGGTTAGGTTACTGATCAAGTCTTCAAGAATTTCCTTCATGTACTTATCAACCTATAATTATACAAAGGAAAAATCATGAAACAAACACAGTTATGCATCTTTGTCCAGCCCTCTGTAAAAAAACAGTCCCTTTGGACAGTACAACCTGCTTTCAGCCACATCAGATGCACTAATGCCTGCCAGTGCTGTGCAAACTTTCTCTGACTGTGCTTTAGACATGCCTTTCTCTGCACTGCTCAAGTGGTTAACATTCTCAAAGATAGAAAAAGCCCCCCTAAGGCCTTTATCAGCTGAACTGTTAAAATGCAACATTAAGCATGTATTTACTCAAGAAGCAGTTGTGCTTTGATGAGGGATCAGAGTAAATGATTTCACATTAAGATTAGCTTTCCTAGATGAAAAAAATGCAAACCCAATTCCAAGCCCTACAGAACCAGAGCAGCGGCATGTTATGGAAATCACTTATTCCTTCAATACACCTGGGAGGAGTTCTCCTCAAACTGATGAAATAGCCTCCAACCATGGGCTTGGTCCCACTTAAAAACTGAGGATCTATATTTAGATGCTCCTCCTTTATGAAGACCATAAGGATTCCTGAAAAGCTCCTCATAAGCAGTATCAAAGCAATATCAAAGTGGAAGGACCTCATTTTAAGGAAATCATAAATTTTAATGCTGGCTGAACAAACCAGGTCTGCAATATCCTTTCACATATGAGAGACAGGGTAAAACCTGTGCGCAAGCTCCAAGCTCATCCACAGATTCAAATGTCTAATTTTCAGTGCCATATCTCACCCCTTTCTGCAGTACCCCTCCTTTCACAAAATGCACGAGTACCATGAGGATCTCCAGTACATTGCTGGCTGGCAGCCAAGCCCCTCACCGCACTTTGCTGCTCACTCACCATTGACTTGTCAGTGACCAACGCATTCCAAATGCTGGTCATTGCCTGTCGAATGCCCAGGTTGGGGTCAAACTGGTAACGGTAGAGCCGGGGAAGAAGCTGGGGCAAAAATGGAGCCAGCTGCTCTCCAGCCTTGGCAGCTATCACATTGAAACCAAAAGCTGCTCCCTGAAATGACAACAAAATAGTATTTGTTGAACCTTGTTCACTCACTCAGTTACTGCTCATGGGCACACTATGGTCAGAGGGAAAGTTGACTGACATGGTTCAGATTTAGACCAAATCAAAAGGTCTAGGAGGGTACCAGAATTAGCCCATCCTCACTGCTACAGTATCACAGTGATCTCAAGCACACAATCACACTCAGCAGACAGCACACTATTTCAAAACTTTCTTCCAACCTTTATTTCAAGATACTGATTGATCTCATTTGCAGAAGTAGAACTGGTGAATTAAAATGATGATGATTTAAATATGTTTTTCCAAAAGAGATACCCTCTTGGCAAAACTGTTGAAGGTGGGCCATTGCTTCCTTACAACTCTGATTTAGAAGAATTAGAATAACTTAGGAACTGAAAAACTAAAAACAAAGTAACTCCACCTTATTTCTAAAACCTGAAATTTCTGGGGATTGTGTTTTGCATCTGTCCATATTCACTTTAAACTTAAGTATTCTTCTACGACCTTTTCTTTCTCCCAACACTGTCAGTTCCACTGTCACTTCTAATACAGTGGAAATGAGGCTTGCCTCTGAAGTCCCACAGGATTTGGCAGGATAGCCCAAGAAGAAATGACTCAATTAAGGCAGTGCAGTGACTGCCTCTAATGACTGCATTTTTTCTGACTTGTAGTGGCAAAAGCTGCCACTCAAAACTCCACACTAGGGACTTCACAGGACAGAATGAATTGTTTGGGTTAATCTAGGAATCAGCAATAAAGACACATTTTCAGTTAGGACCACTGCCATGAAAAGCAAGAAGTCACAGGAAGTATAAGGAAAAGCAAGGCATCACCTTCAAGGCCCTGAACAGCATGCTCTGTTTAGCTCTTGTGGGGGGTTTAGAGCACAGATTTCCAGATGTGCCTTTCAACTTAAAAGATTCTGCAACTTCTTCAAATGTCAAAGCCCAACTCACACCTTCTGAGTGGATTTTCGTGATTTATCCTGACTGGAGAAATTCCACAAGGGTCAGGAACCTAACTATGTTCCTGTGCTTTTGAAGTCACAGTGCCAAGGGAGGTCTTGCGATATGTGCTGAATTGTCAAACTCTCGATGAGAGTTAAAGCTGGGACTTGTTTTTGCACTAAGTGGTGTCGGCAAGATTCAAAACAAGTTCTTCCATGCCTCTGTAAAGCCAGGGAGGAGTCCCCACATCAAAGCTCTGAATAGTACACCTAAATCTTCAAACTTATGATACTCCTTTTTTCACCTGAAAGTGGATCCAATAGTATTTTGGCTTTGCTGAAGCTCTCAGCTGCTTTAAAATATCAAAACTTGGGTTAAAAACTGATATTTTCAACAACAATGATTTTAGCAACTGGCTGATTACTTTCTGCTCTGCCTCCTTAGATAACAAAGATCACTTTCCTTGGCATCTAAAAATTCATCCAGTTTTCAAAATACTATAACTGTTTGAACACATTAAGGACTGTCTTTCTAAGCACACTCAAAAAAATAAAAGTATGTCAGTTGGTTCAGAAGGGAATGTAGGATTATATGAACACTCTGATACCAAAGTTTTGTAGTAAGAATTTCAAGTAATCCTAATTTTTTTTCTCAGCCTGCTAAATTTGCCTTGGCCTGATACCAAAGCATCAACATCCTCTACATGCAGCTATTCATAAAACCATATAACCAGGAATAAAGAAACGGATTTTGCTTCCAGAGTTCACAGTGGGAATTGAAATTGCATGAAAGCAGAGCATTACCTTCCGAGAATTCCACATGGCATGATGGTTGGCCAGATTCATGAATTTGTACACCAGGTCTGGCTGATTGAGGTCACTAGCCAGTGAACAAAGCTCCTTGTAGGTAGAAAGACCTTGACTTTGAAAAGCAGAAGGGATGTCAGTGTTACTGTTTCTAGATAGATAAATGCTGCAACATGTAAAGCTTTTTTCAATTCACATCCTAAAGCAGGCAGAGAAAGGGGAGTAGCACATCTGTGATATACAGAAATAGCTACAGTAACTTAGAGAACAAGAAGGAACAAAAGGTCAGGAAGCAGATCTTTTAGGGAATTCTGTTTCAGTACTGTGTCTCTGCCAAGAGACTACAGTAAACTTACCCATCTGGGGTTTTACTCAGACCTCCCTGAAATACCACAGTTTCTCCAGTCATCTCATGTTTGGCTCTGATAGAAAAGAGGTCCAGTATTAGTGTTACCAAACTCTACCACTGAATACATTGCATACTACAGAACAGGTAATGTTGCTTTATTAATTCAGGAACTTCACAATTTTTTCAGCTCCAATCCCACAAAAAACATATAGGTGTGCAAAGCTACACACACTGTAAAGAATGTCATTAATTTGTATCACATGTAATGTTAAGAATACATTGCAGCAAGTGAGAGTGCCGCTGTGCAAAGGCAGAAATCCAAAATACTGAATGATGACTCTTTAATTCTGTCCAGACATGAGCCATATAATGGAAAGCAAATCTCTACTTCAAAATGAAAAAATACCAATTCAATTAATCTTATTTCTTCCTGCTTACCACCACTGAATCTCTACACTCCAAGCCTAGGTTTTTTATCATCCTGTGGCCAAATCTACACCAGGTTAGACAGGAGAATAGCCATGAGTCTTGTGAGACCAGCATTCTTCATACTAAAGCTGACAAGTGACCATTAACAACACTGCCTTAGCAAAAGGTGCTTTCAGCACAAGTCACCACTTCTACGACATTCACAATTTGCAGAGTTGCTGCAAGTGGTCATTATTCTCTGCAATTACACAATGCAGCAAGTAGCAAATCTAACCAAATCCCAACTGATTTGAACTGCTTGAATCAGGACTGACATGTGATTTTGAAGCTTTGTTGAATGGAACAAAACCAGAATTACTTTGGTCAAAATACTCTAAGCTAATTTAAAAAATGTCTGTTTGACTCTCTGTGAATGGACATTGGCTTGCATTTGGCCCCAAAAACACCTCTTTCCACGTAAAAAGGAGGAACATTTTTATTCCCACCAGACACATAACTCAGAGTACTCTCTCGCTGTGTTCTGAGTTCACTGTACCTTTTCCCAGTCATAAGGGTATCAACGAGCGTAGTGACTAGCTCCTGCTGGTCATGTTCACTTCCTAGTTCATATATCAGCCCAAGACCTTTTGAAGCAACATCTTGACTAAGCTCTGCAAGAGATTTTACCATGCAAAATTCAAGATAAGCATGTAAGTAAGCCGTACACAAATTTCAAAAGTAAGGTTCAACCAAAATCAGGATGTAGCAAACACAACTTTGTGTTGCACTTCACAGCTCCCCACTTAAATGCAAATCTAGTCTGTCATGACACAAACTTTGCATTTTGAAGCTATAATTTGTTTTGAAGGCCTAGACCCTTTCAAATTAGGTGACATCTTCACGTAAGTATTGTTACTGCAAGTTGTGAAAACAGCAGAAAGAGTTCCAAGAGCCAGCAACCAGCATGTATACATGCAACCAGCATGTCTTCTGACATGCTGGTTGCACCTCCAATTCGTGGTAATACTCTCTTCAGCTTCACTGAGCTGTGCACAGGCTGGTGGACACCACTCTTTCCACTAGCTGCCACGGGTAGAGCTGTAAGCCAAATTGTGTCAGCTTGAAGAGGTCTAAGAGTTTCTGTCCATGCAGAACTCTGTGATGAGTCAAGTGCAATGAATACATCCTGCTGTACAAAACAGGGCAGCAGTAACACCACTCCTGTTCCTACAGGCTGAAGGGGCAAATGCAGTGTGTTTTTTAGCCAAATGCATTAAAAAGCTATGCTTCTTATCTCTGCACATGATGCCTAGAAAAGAAATCATTCTTAATTAACATAAGAAATGGGAAGTTCCTACAGTCATCTTTCAATGCTGACTCACAGAGTGTATCCGACTTTCAGCCTATTGAAAGATTCCCTCCAGTCTGCTGAATGCCCACAAAACACAACTCCTTAGGGTGCAACAGTACTTACCATCACTGTCTGACAGAATTGAAACAAATGCACTTTGAATATCCTTGAGATGAGACTGTAAGGCAAGAAAAAACCATTGCTTTGGATCCTTCATTTGGTCTCCAGGCAAGTTTCCAACAGATAAACAGAGGGTACTGAATCAGTGGAGTTGCCCATTTGAGCTACACTTATGACAACAACTGCCTCTCTTTCCAGACACACAAGCAGCAGTCTGACTGGCACTCACAAAAGAGAACAGTTAATTGTCCAGCCCACCCTGTACATACACCATGCCATTAGTAAACCACATATTTCATTTTCCTTGTTTAATACAAGGTAGCAATGCATCATAAATCTGGCTTGCAGCCAGATAGGGCTTTCCTCATCCCCAAACTGGTGAGTTGTGCCATTCGCCTACAAGGTGTACTGTTTAGATGAGTGCAATATGTGGCAATGTTTTATATATAAAAGCTCACATTTGCTAAGCAGCTTGTCCCAAAGCTCTTTATTAATACCTGGAGAGTACAAAATAGTTACTTGGTCCTATCACAGTCCACAGTACCTCTATGCAGATAGAGGACATTTTGGTTGGGAATGTTTTATTTTGTCTTTGTATAGGACTTTTCACGTTCTCTCATTATGGACAAGGACTTTAACTATAAGGTTCATAAAACGTACCAAAAATACAGTAGATGAAGAACACAGTAACTGCTCCTAGGTACCAAAGACAAACACCTTAAACAATGTTCTCCTTATCCTTCCCCTCCTAGACCTCTCGAAAATATTTTCTCAATGTAAACCCTTAACATTATACAGATACCAAACTCTTTTTCCCAAGGGAAGATGTAGTGCTACTTCATCTTACAACAGCTATTTACATTGAGCTTACTCTGACATGGATGTAAGTCAGATGTTTACAAAAGTGACAAACACCCTTGTTCATCTGCCAGATTGTCTGTTCCTCTAGAAACAAAAGATAGGCCATGTCTCAAAAAGCCCTCAGTAAACACTGTACCAGCATGGGGAAAAAACAGGCAATAGAAGTGAAGGGGAAGGAAGGGACAGAAATAAGGTGAGAAGCAAAAACAGGGACAAGGAGCCAGTGTTACAAAAACACATACTTCTTACCTTAATTGCTTTGTGGGTGCTCAGCTTTTTCACCAATGACAGAAGCCAGATGCAAGCTGCCTGCCTAACATGTGGGTTGGGACTGATGATGTGCTTATTCAAAACAAGGTCTAGGACCCAGGGCACCACATCATTCACTTTTAAATCTATATGAAAAAAATAAAGGTGGAGAGGAAGAACTTTTAAAAACTGTCCACAACCACTTAAATAAAAACAATGAAAAACCTAATGAACTCAAGAGTACTCAGGTGACACCTTAATCTCTGCTTATTTTGGAAGTCACCGGAGTCAGTGGGAAAGTAGTAATAGTAGAATAAATAATAGAAATACAGAATCCTCCTAACCCTTCATGAACATGTTTCAGAGCCTGTGGTCAAGAAGAGGTACCATTCACATAGCCTAAGACTCAGGGCAAAACTTATTTTTTTTGTTAGGATTATAGTTTCTGGAGAAATGACAAGGTTCAATTTATATGACATGCTCAGCTTCGTGTACACTACACATCTAAGACCACTCTCACAAAATTTAAAACATGTGTTTTCAGATCTGAGACTGACATTTACAGTTGCCTGACTTGATGATAGCCTTTTGTCACACTTTTATTTCAATGGGTACAGAATCTAAGTCCTTAAACAGAATTTCTGCATTTACTGCACATACATTTCACTTAATCATATCATTTGAAGTCTTTCTAAAACACTTGCAATTTGATTTTATAACCCTATTTTCCTGTTCAGGCTTCAAAATGGTATTTTAAAAGACTTCTGTATTAAAAACCTTAAACTGTTTTTGTTTGGCAAACAAAAAATAAAAAAAACTCAAACAAATACAAAGTGGTAACAAATTACATAAGAAGCTATTTAAACAGCCCATGAATAAAGCCTTCTGCCCTCTGAGCAGAAGGGCATGAAGAGGTAAAACAACCTGTATATAACCACAAACACAAAACCTCTCTTGCATGTTCTGTTACAAACCAAACACCACAGAAATGTAGCTTGGAGCCAAGTTAGTCCAGACGTTTCTCAACCCAGCCCTTTCATCAGAAAGGCCTACCTGAAGGAGGGATGTATTCCTCCTCTGTGACCATCCATGCATCCCGTGCAGCCACTGAGCTGGTTCCAACAGCAGCACTGGTAATAGCTTCACCAACAGTGAACTGCAACTCTATCTGTTTGGCCTGAAAAAATACATCAGAGCATCACAGACAGCATTAATTAAGGACACACCAACATTTCTGGCACTTCATCCACAAAACCACAGTCTCTTTCCCATTCCCAATGTTCAGCATGGTAAGATCAGTAACATCACTCTTTTGGTGAGACTATGTGGCACCTCAGAACCACTGAAGCTGGAAAATGAGGCAATGCCAAACTGTCTGAATTGAATGATAAAAGCTAAAATTTCTACATATTTTTAAAGCATACCTTTGACAAAGTATTTACTAGTCTCTGCAGAAGCTCAACTTGGTGAAAAGAAAGAAATCAACTGAATAAAAATAAAAGAAAGTTAAAATGATGTGATAGTGATCAGTAAAAATTGCTACAGCTTTACTGTAAAAGGGAAATAGTCTCCTGTCATTCCATCCAGAAGCTGATCTCTTAAAAGATGCAGAAACCTGTTTTCCACATTGAAATGATTCAGATGATACTTGTTTTGCTCCTCTGTCCTCCTTACACTATTCTCTGAGCCTTCAGAAACAGGATATGCCACTTTCTTGTCTGTACTTATGATGAATTCTACATTGTAAGAATTGGTTTCCACAACCACTGAGTACCTTCTAGATAGCTTTCCTTATGCTCCAGAAGCACAAAATGCTCAGGCTCTTGGAGAATTAAGCCCTTAGTTTCCTGCAATCTAAGATAAATAGGTTTTTTCAAGTACAGCTTTTATAAAAAAGTCGCAATGTCCCCTTGCAGTTACAGGAGAAAAACACAGAAACATCTTTTGATGTTTGGGTACACAGTATTCTCCGTATTCTTAAGCATTTTAAGTATAGTGATAGGACAAGTGGTTAATGGCTTCACACTGAGAGTATGCTTAGTTGAACTATTAGGAAGAAATTCCTGTGAAGGTGGTGAGGCACTGGAAGAGGTCGCCCATAAATGCCCCAGCCTTGGCAGTGTTCAAGGTCAGGCTGGATTGGGCTTTGAGCAACTTAGTCTAGTGTAAAGTGTCCCTGCCCACACCAGAGGGATTGGAACTAGAACATCTTTAAGGTCCCATCCAACCCAAACCATTCCATAATTTTGTGGTTCTTGCTTGTTTGACCACATCAGAATTGGAGGACTCAGTAAAGCTTGCCTGTCTGATACTCAATAGCCACTTCTACAATGCAGAATCCTATGTTAGTATCAGCAAGGAAGAAAGGTAAAACAAGCCAGAAATAAAGGACACAAAAAAACTTCTTTTATTTAATTTTGTTATCTGCTATATTGCAATATGTATAGAAGCTCTGAAGTACTGTGAAAGAATGCAGTACACTTCAATGATGCATTTAGATGGACAAGAGATACATATATTCCCATAAATGTCTAATTCAAATGAGTTGTATTAGCTGACATAGTTCAGAGGTATTTATATTACCTATTTTCAGGGTACTTTTGAAGGCTAAAGTACAGGCCTAAGGCTTTATTAATAAGCTCTTGAGATTTTATTCACATAGTGTACAAAAAAAAAAATCCGTAAGACTCCTGAAGGAGAATGAGTATTTGTCTCAGACTGAGGCAGAGACCTGCACTAGCAAGTTTTTACACTGCAGCATAAAACCTTTTTACCAGGTCCAATCTCTACCTCTGCTGTCTATTTCAAGGCAGTTTCAAAAAACCCAGAAGCACTATTACAAAAAAGTCAACTCCCTCTGTAAATCTGGCTCTAGAATACATAAAAAAGCATCCAAAGAGAAATACTCACTGTAGTATAAAGGATAATACATTGATAGTGTCTCACCTCCACAGAATCCATTAAACCCTGCAGCAGTAGCTTCTGGTGGGGAAAATCTTCATCTCCCACTGGCAAGTAACCTAATGTTTGTATTGCTCGTTCCTTCATCTTAAGTACAAACAAAAAAATAACACCATCATATAACCTTCCTGTAAGTCCAGAAGATGCACTTTAAACCCACTGTTCCTCACCCTTGCTGAAGCATCACTCAAGGTATCAGATGTACACACAAGCACCTTATTAGATCAATAAGTGCACCTCTTTTCCAAAGTAGATCAGAACAAATTTCCTGTTACCTTTGAGGATTATGAGCAGGTAAAAGAAGATACTCACATTTTTCTTAATTAAAATTAAGACCATTCGCATTTTCATCTCTTAAGCCCCTAGTTATGACAATAGAAAGCACAAGTGATAAGTGCTAAACAATATTACAAAGACTCTGACCCTACCCAACTCACTAAAGCTAACAAAAAGCCTAATTCCTTTCAAAAATGAGGCTGAGTTTGGCAGGTAATATATACACCCAGTGAGCATTCAAGAAATGACCAGGAATTGTAAGAACACTACAAAAATCTTGCCTTATTTGTTTCCTTGCTGGAAGGGATTCGGGCCAGTAAGTTTTCAACAAGTTGCAGCTTTGTAAATCCTGTTCCTTCGTTGGGGATCGGCAAGGGGCCATTCCTGCCAATCTCCCCAAGAGCCATACAAGCACCCACCACAAGGAAGGGAGAGGTACTGTCCAAAAAAGAACCTACAGAGAAAACCACACCAGGATGACTCAGACTTTGTATTATTATTATCTAGCAGTGGGCAGGCAGTTGTATTTTATCCATGCAAGAAGCAAAGCATTAAATCTCCTCTACAGCTGGCAGGAAGCATTATGTTAGAAAAAAAATGGAAGTGAAAGGAAACATTGAGAGGATTCTAGGCAATGACACCACTCCTGATTGTGCTGTTTTGGTCTGCAAGTTACAAAGTCCACCTAGGTTTTGTTGAAAGGTCCATGCATCTAATCAGATTACGTTCTCACAGGCTGTAAATTCTATCACAAAAATTGAACTCAAGATTACACTATCTATGGGCTGAGTATCTCAGAAAAATCCTCAGCCTGAGATGGATTAACAAAACAACAACTGTTAATGTTAGCAGGAAGTTACCTATTGTCTCTGTTGTCGACTTTATAAGTTGTTCTTGTTCCGGCATGACCGAAGTGTTTGGTTCTTCTATGTCATGTAGCTCCATTGTTCTGATTTTCCGCTTGGCCAAGTACCTTCCTACTGTAAATCCCAAAGCCAACAAGGATCCATGTTGGACCTCCGGGCTCTACAGACAACACCAACAGTGCAAAAAAATCTCATTTTCAAAGTAAGCAACACTTTGCACAAAGCACTGATTTAAAAACACATATGCACAAGCCAGATGAGAAGGCACCCTGAAGAATGCAGAGCTCTAACACATAATGAAACAACAGAAAGCTTGATATTGTTAGTGCTCTCTGATGAATGGAGTCCTTCAAGATTAATTAACAAAACTTAAGAGATCTAGGAGGACAGGTTAGGAATTTATCACCAGCACTCACATTCCTAAAGCTACCCTTTGGTAGCTAGACTTAAAAAAACCCCAAACTACTTTATCTCTACTTAGAAACCAGACATATTCAGACTAAGGGGACAAAATGTACTTTTTGGTAAAAAGAAGTAGAAGATAATTGCTCTACATTTGCATGGCTAAGAATGAAAACACAACTGGCCTATGCTGAAGGCAATGCCGCTACAGTTTGGCGGGCCACAAATCGTGAAACCTGATTAATATAATTAAATGTCAAGAACATCAATTTCTCCAGCGGATTTGGTGCTGGAACTATTTAATGACCATGTTTATTCCTAGAACTGAATTCTAGCAAGAGGATTTTGTGGAGAAACAAGGTTGTGAGACTCAAATGCTACCTAACTGGGAAAAAAACAACAAAGGGAAGGGTGTGGGGGCTTAAGCTTAGATTAGTTCATACCTCTTAACACTATAAATGTTGCACCAGGGCAATTGTGCTTCCAGAATGGGACCCTCAGCCTAGCCTGGTCACCAGGGGCTGTTCCTTGACGTGGTCTCACTGCAGCAAAGCCAGCAGAAGATAGATCTTTCCCTCATCTCCACTTTAGTTATCCATTCACACTGCAGTTCTTACTGAGACACTTGGATGACCACCACCCCTAGCTGTACAAATTTAAGTGGTTTTGTACAGTAGCAGCAAGTCAGAGCTCTACCTAACTCAGACTCACAAAGGCATGGGAACACCCTGCTTTTTTTATTTTCACAGTTCACATGGGTGAGTGGAGCAGAGCACCGCAGTGGGGGATTGGGACCCATCTATACTGGTTTCGTGACTGCAGGAGCTGTGCCCTACACAAAACGGTGCAATGACATGGCTTTGGCTCACAGGCAGAGCTTTCACAGATTCAAAATAAATCATGTTTGTTAACTACAACATAAAGCAATCAGCACTTCTTGTCAGCCTGTTACCTGCAATGTAAAATGGTGGCCCTTCATGTCCTTTAGAAAGACTGATACAAAACTGTTTTGGGGAAATAGAACCTAGAAATGTTACTCCTTTTCCCTCCCACACATTCAAGACACACACAGAAACCAGACCAACTTGTTTTCAGGATTCCTTTTCCATGCTTGCAGTGGCAAAATGGAGAAATAAGGATAAGGGGAAGTGAAAGGAGCTGCTGAAGAAGGGAAGGCAGGCAAACCCAGCATGTAAAGACACAGCTGTGGAGGAGTCCATGTCGGGGCAAGAATAAAGAAGGCACAGCCCTAACAAAACACAAGATCCTGAGGTAGCAAGGACCCAGGAGGCAACTATTGCTCAGGAGGGCATGAGTTGAACATTTAACAAGTTAAAAATTTTCTTGATTCTGTGGGTCCTCAGGAATAAGGAACTGGTGAACAGTTTCAGGTAGGTGGTGTGATCCATTACCACTCAATGGGATGTGGCTATTTAGCTGGCTAAAACTGATTAAACACATGATAGTGCTTTGCTTGGGACGTGCTTCCAGGAAATCCTCCTACTGATCTTAACAGATCTTATTCTTCATGGAATAATTTATTTAAAGATTGGTTGCACTCACCTACAACAAAAATCCTTTCTCACTATCCAGCTGAAAGTCAGTTAGTTAATTTTACACCCTGATCAAGGTTAATACGTCCTGGACACATGGTGACATTAAAATATCCTATGAGTTACGTGACATGAGAAAAAACAAGAAACCGACAAAGGAAGGCAGTTACATGGTTGTCTTTTGTCATCTTGATCAGCTGCTCCAAGGATGCTCTAAGCTCATCTCCAGACATTGTGGACAGGACTACAGAATAAAACAGAGCTGCGAGCTCACGCATTTCCTCTTTGTTAGTGTTCATCAGGTTCTATGGGAGTTAAAAAAAAAACAAACTATGAAATATGGAAGCAGCTACTTACCCAGTCTGCTCACAAAGAGCTTCAATACACAAAGACAATTGTCACAGAGATACATAAATAGTTCTTAATTCAGAAAGCACTCTTTAAACCAACAGCATTATCACTAAATAAGAAAGAAAGCCCTAATTCAACAAAGCATTCATTACACACTGAGCGTTTTGGATAAAGACCACTAGCCACAAGAGGGCCACCCACCAGCTCCATGTCAAAACATGTAGATCGAATTCTTGGCCAAATTGTCTTCAGCTAAGAGCTTCCAGGTTTTGCATTCATACTGTGTTAAAAAAAACACACCCTAAACCACTACTTTCCCTGAGCTGCTAGAGGCTTCCATACCGTTCTTATTAACCAAAGGGAAAAAAAAACCCTGAAGAGGGTTAACCTCTTCATTCAAATCCAACCATGACCAAAAACAAGTGTCCAGGAAATCATAGTTCTCACAGCAAAATTACCCAATTTGTACCTGAGATCTCATATTGTCTAAGTAAGTTATTAAAATTTGAATTTTGGAGGCTTTGGGTAATTTTGTATGACATAATCTTACCACTACCAGCAATTTGATGTATAATGCAACACATTCCCACGAAAAATTCATACCCAAATCTTTGAGTGCCTTGGGCCCACCACAAAGAAACCAAAATGAGCACGCAAACAAATAAGAAATGATCTGTCAAGCTTATGAAATGTAATGTTAACTTTAATCTAGCATCATCAGATCACATATCTGACTTCTAACAAATCCCTCAACCTGTTTATTTCACTTGGCAAGGCAAAAACACATGAAATATGATTTACAACACTATTTCTGAAACTCTGTACTATCAATAACTACCCCTAGAAGCTTAATTCTGTAAATGGACACTAGGCCAAGGACAAAGAAGGGTTTTCTACAAACTATGAGGAATACTGACAAGGGGAATGTTTTTAAGTATTCTCCGGTGTGGTTCATACCTGCACTTAAATGAGAAGTGATAACCTGTATATAGTGAAATGCAGCACAGATATCACCTGGAGAAACTATTAGAACAAATTCTAATGTTTTTTAACGTTGACTAAGTATTTGTTTCTGCCAGATTACCCCAGTGAAAGCAATGCCAACTTGTAAGACCTTCAAAAATCCTAGATGTTTAAGGAAAATCCTGAAAAAGCAAAGAATTGCCTGAGAAAAGAATCTAGGGTAAGCAGAATTCTCTTTGGCTTATTCCCAAGCAGACTCCAGAGTACTAATTTTTTTTGTCTGGGGCTAATAAATAGGAAAAAAAACCTCCACAGAAAGGTCTCTAAAACAACTAGGGATGTAAACAATCTCATCCTCTAAGAAGTCATTCACATCTTCCCACTGAAACACACACATTGTCACAAATGTGCAGAATTTTATCTTCAGTTTTTTTCTGCAGAGAAAGAAATGGATGACTATACCAACAGGAGAGACGATTGACTATCTAGAACATGTAAGTGAATGAACAAAAACAGTAATACAAAAGAACTGAAAAATTATTCTCCCCATCCTGGCACATACAACATTTTATCAGGTGTTGACTGTGAGTAGAAGTACCAGATTTCAAATCAAGTGCATATTTGGAAATAATACTCTGTTTCAGCATGGAAAATATGCCAGACTTTGCTACTGCCAAATTTCATCCACCCCTCAAAAAACCACCAAAAAAAAAAAAAAGGGCTTCCACAATACCTTGATCCAATCTATTTTGTCTACAAATCTGGTGGCTAGTTTTTCTGGATACACTGAAACAACTTCTAGAAGACAATACATGACTGGCAAACCTAGACAATAGTTAAAGAACCAGTTATTAAACAACTCCAGTATTTACAAGAATGTAACATTCCGTGCTAAAGTGAGGTAAAGAACTATCAGACATTTCAAGCATTTATTTGTAATTCACTAGAAATAATAAACAATACAGAATAGCTATGTTTATCAGATATATTGGGGAAACTAATAAAAGCAAGCACTGTAGTAGTAATTTGTTCAAAATGCATTCAAATGTTTTAGACTACACTTGTGGCAGATAGGCTATATCAGAGCGAGGAAGTCACAGCATTCACTGGTGAGGAAGCTGTCATATCAAGTGACTTCACAATTTTACACTATTATGTCAACTGATGCTGCAATTTTATAGCAATGCTTTCCTCCACCTACAAAATAGCACAGGAAAACAAGTTTAAACTAAATAATATACAGTCTGTGTTTCAACTCTGATTGCTGAAGCCAAGCTCAAAGTACAAGACAAC
Organism: Prinia subflava; assembly: GCF_021018805.1. NCBI lineage: Eukaryota > Metazoa > Chordata > Aves > Passeriformes > Cisticolidae > Prinia > Prinia subflava. Next base: position 65,149,756 of record NC_086283.1, on the reverse strand, counting down.
TCATTTCTAGTAAGATAAGACATTTATTTCTTCAGGATACTGCTGCACACAGCTTCTTACCTCCAACACCAGCTAAGAGCTGCTGAAGAAGGCCAATATATATATGTACAGGGTTGGTTTCCGCACTTTTTGAAGTGGAGGAGGAAGAGAAGGATATGTGGTTGCCAGACATGAGGTTTCTTATGTAACGTCCAATGGCTGGAGCATGATCCTGCATATCTGCCAAGCTCTGTGAGGTTGGCACCACACCAGCACTGTGAGCAAGACACATCCGCAGATAGAGAACTATCTAAGTAGAGAAGATAAAAAAACAGCATCCTGAATGCATAAGCAGTTGAAAAAAACATGCAGAAGATGAAAGAGCAGAGAATATGCTGTATTCAATGTAACCAAAATGGAATAATTTTTTCTCTTATCAAATACAGACAGAAGAGTTAGTACAGAGACAGGAACAAATATAAAATATAACTAATCCTAGGACCACTTTCTGCAATAGGCCTGACAACCCTACATCACTCTCTAAAGATTAAATCATATGCAGACTTTTGGTTTATCATCAGCTGACATAACTGCTTGCAGGGAGTTCAGCCTGTACCCTATACCAATTTGGCATGTGTACAAACGCAACCTGACACATTGCTAATACAGATCTTGCTCCCCATCTCAGTTTGTGTCTACAGATCACTGAAGCCTGGGATTCTGTCAGAAAAAGATCCCCAACGAGCATAATGGGACCTCTGCACAGAACTGCCTGATACCTAATGCTACTCCATTAGAGATGCTGCACAAAGCAGTGGAGTAACCCTCTTGTGAGCATTCCTCCCAAGCCCGCCCTGAAGATCTTATTCAGACTGCTGTTTAAGGACAAAGGATGCAGAGTTACTCGCAACATCTGTTTCAAAGAATTTTAGAATGTAGCATGACTTATGGTACCTGTTAGCTTCTTACACAGTCCTCTAGATAAATAGTGGTACACATATCTGAGGAAGTAAAACCAGACAATTACCTCTCCAAATGTGGCAGGATTAAAAGGCAAAGCTGTAGTTCCAGTCATATATTTAGCTGGAGTTTTCATTCGGTGAGTGGCCTAAACAACAGAATATATTAAAAGTGAAATATTCAGCCCTATAATAGCAGAGATGTTGGAAAGCTCAGCAAAATTTTGCTGATGTGACTGTGTTAATCCTCCACTTAGCAACTGAAAATGTGTAACAGCTTTGTAATAAAAAGGGCACAGTGTACTTGGTAATAGTCAGGTCAATCTGCTTTACATCAATTCAGAAAGTGGAAACTCTGAATGCATGAGAGGGAATATCAGGGGAGGCTGAAGGAGTACAACATTCTTTCCTCCTTTCAGGAAATAAAGAAGCACTTAGAAGTAAAGTACCCCATAAACTTCCAAACTCTGAGCCTCCCCTTGGCAGGCAGCCAGAAAGCTTTAAAATGGCAGCTCTGCCCGGAGAGGCTGCAGCAGCCAGGCTTCCCCAGCCCTGGGAGGTGGGTGCCTTGTGCTGTGCCAGTCAAGTCCAGGGAGACTCTCAGACTGCGAGAGACTCAGAGACAATTTCTCTACCTGGTACGTGGAAGGCTGTAGCAGCAAGTGAGCAACTTCTTTCCATGTAAATACTTTGACAACCAGGAATATGCCAGCAGAAAAACATTGAAACAGGAGGTTTTAAGTGACACCCACTGCAAGTGTTGTAGAAAAGCAAGATGTATATATTAAACACAAAACATGTACATCAGTGGTAGGGCTTGATTCAGTCAGGCAGCCTTGTGCTTGAGTAAACACTTTTTGAGGCAGTTGCAGAAGACAACAGATCCTCAGTCCCCTTAACATGGTATGATCTTTTGCAATGCTAATTTCAAAGACATACAGAATTATTAAAGAAAACCTGATTTAGTGAAAAGACAGTCACTCCCTTGAGGAATGGATTCCCACCCATACCCAGCTGATTGGGTCCTTCTCTTACGTATATATTTTTCTTTCAGAAGGAGAAAAGGATCATGCTAAATCATGCATTTTTCATCTCAGCCAGCTGTGCCAAGCAATGCACACAGACTTCTCTAACATCTCCAGAAGCCACAGGTTATTGATAGTATGTGAAAAATCACTCTTTGAGATAACTAAACAAATAATTATACCTCTAGGACTTTTAAAATACACATTCAGGACACAAAGAAAATCTAAAAAATGCTTGAAAAAATATTTAATGCCACCCCCCCACCCCTGACTGAGGGTCTCTTGCTTTTGTCAGTAGTGATTAAACTATACTGGTCCATAATTATTTGGTTACACTACAAATGTTAAGGAAAATCTTTAAACTAACTTCAGGGGGACAGAACGTAAGAATGTTATCTAAAACTCAAACTTGCTTTCTTAATTTTTTTATATCTACTTAAATAGGCAGGATTCTGCCTATTTAAGTAGATAAAGGCAAGTTTTGTCATAGCACTTCAAATACTTCAGAGTATTAGTAGAGTACAACACCATCAGAGCACACATCTCACAAGAAATCTCTCAGCTGTAAGAGTTCTGGTATCACATGTGCTTCAACATTACATACTACTGACATTTTTTTAAAAAGTAGGCTATCACAGGAAAAAATATTGTCAGTGACTCTCTACAGCTCCTTTACTGCTTATAAGCCTAGTATAGCTGCTATATACAGAAGTGTGTAACAGACTATATTTTAGCACTTCTCCAGATGAGCTGTCAGTACAAAGAGTTGTGAGTAAACTGAGTGGCACAATTTACGGTGCATCATTCAACTAAACTTATGAAAGGCTAGTTACACGGCCATTATTCTACAAATTGCAATGAAAATGAAAAACTAACCCTTTAAGTCAACAAATCAGGCTTCTTCATTTGTACTAGTATCTCTTTTCCTAGCCTTTTTTTTTTTTTGGTCTATATATATTATTGTTCACTGGGCCAAACCAAAAGTAGTCTTCTTGCACTTTCAGGAACTGTATTTGTGAAACATGCTGGATTATAAGTCTTGAAAACTGGATTCCTCATTCCACATATCATCCGCACAAATTGCAAGAAAGCAAAACATTCCCTTTGTTAAAAGATCTGCCTCGCTACTTAACACTTGGATCTCTTGCAATTGCTGCCAGCAGAAAGTGCTGACAAGTGGTAATCTTAGCAATGGAAGACTATGTGTGGTCCTTACTTTGATTTTCACTAACTTAATTCCTTGGGGCAGCTGTAGCAGACACAGGGAAGGCAAGACCACACTTAACCCATGTCTGAGCATCATGCATCTATTTGTCATTTACTGTGACAGAAGCACTGTACCTTGTCTTGAATGTAATAGACCATTTCAGGGAAGGAAGGCATCTGTTTCCCAGAACTCTCCTTTTCATTTTTTCCAGAAAATGTTCTCAGTACCCGCTGGGCTTCTCCATGCACCTCCTCCCGCCTTTCAGAAAAAAAGATGAGAAACAGACATTATTCGCATGGAACAAACAGCCTTTAATGAGCACTAAGATATGTTGGGACACTGGGGGAGAGAGAACAGGTTTTAAATGAGATGTGGGTTTGGTGGGGGTTTTTTTTGAAAGAAAGGCAGAAAAAAAAATCTTCCACTACAACTTTTAATTGTTTGTTTATTTTAGAGATGGGAAAGAAAAAAGGATAGTACTGAGTGGTCTTTGCAAAACTGTCTGGATGAGCTTCCTTGTGTTCCTTTTCCATCCTTCTAGTGTTCATCATCAGTTCTTGGTTCCCATATCCTTGGATTTCCTATCTGCTGCTTCTCCCTACCACTTCTTATAGTCAAGCTTCAACTGTCACCTACCAGGTTTATCATTAACTGCTTAACAACAGATAACTACTCCTGAAAAGTGCTGACACTACAATGACAGAGCTGGTTGTTTAGCTTTCCTTGGTTACATAATAGCTATTCTCATCAAAATTTAGCAATTAAAGTAAGTTGGAAAAAAACCCCCACAATTTACACTGCAGTAACAGAAAGCTGCAAATGAAGTGACTACTGTAATTTAACAAGTCACCTACTCCTAGCAGAGAATGGCAGCTCTCAAAATTGCATACTCAACTCTCTGCAAATACAAGCTAAAAATGGACTGATAGAATTTGCCAGGAAAAAATAATTTCTACACCCTGTAAAAGTGATTTCAGTTAATGCATTTTTACTTTTGCAATTGTAACTGATCATTAATATGAAGTGCATGAGTGACTGCAGTTCACGTGAAATAAGAAAAGCAATCTGAAGACAGTCACTGAGTACAGGAACAGTTCTCCACAGGAATATCAAGAATGTGAAGTCTGATTTCCAAATTACCATATTTAATCTACTTGAGTTATTTATGCATGAACTTGCACACACACAGATACATGTATTCCTATTTAATCCAAATACATAATGAATGTATATATATGTGTCTGTGCATATGCATGCATATATATATATAAGAAAATAATTTATGAAGGAAAACAACTTACGGGTCTCCTGCAGCTAACAGGAGTAAGTATCTGGAAGGGATATGATCTGGAGGGAACACTGTGCTAGCAAATTTTACAGCCACTTGACGTACTTGAACTTCAGGCTTGAAGGGAAAAGACACAAACATAGGGTTGAGTTTTAAATTAAAACAGTAATGATTTTCACTCACCACTTGTAAATCATCAGTCATTTGTTTTGATCTCTGGTTTCAACATGATTCAAAAAGTTTAGACATTTTGAGACACTGTTCATTCTTACACTTCAAATGGCAGGAGATAGGGCAAAGAAAAGCAAACTTGTCATATATACACAAGTGGGGAATTAAATGTTCAATTAAACACATGCACACTTTGGGGAATCATACCAATTCTTGAAAAACTGAACTGCTCTATCCAGGCAGTTTTGAAATGAAACTGACCTATATCATCTCTCCACAGAAAACAGAGCTATGCTTAGGAGCAGCATAGCCAGAGTTGTGAAAGAAACATCAGTTTTAGGTGGTCATTCTGTCTGTAAGGTACAGATAGTCTCAAAAAAGATACTTCCTGGAGATTTAGATCCCTTGAGTAAAGGAGTTATCAGCATGAAAATTATCCCTTACACTAGAAATACATACATCTCCACAGTCAGCCTGGGTAGCCATGCAAACACAGAGCACACAACACTCACTCCTTCTGAAAATCCAGACTTCTGTTGTATTCTGAACACAAACAAGGTACTAAAAGTATGAGTAAGTCAAGCCTGGTTTAGTCTAGACCAGCATCTCACTGAGGGCCTGGGGAGGTTCACAGGTGCCTTATATCAGATATCACACAGCCTGCTGAAACCCCACTTAGCAGTGAATGATCCTTTCTACCAAACTCTCAATGTCCCAAAGTGTTTCAGAAGACTGTCCTTGAAGCATTTACTTCTCAAAGTTTTCTAAGGAGAAAACTATGAGAAACGTACAATGCAATTGCAATGGATTTGGTTTTTTGCTAAACAGAACACAAATAGAGAACTGCAGTATTACCTTCCTTGCACTCACCAAGCCACATTAAAAACATTTTATCAGAGCATACATACCCTGCCTTCTCCTAGACAGGCCAATACATTCAGCAAGAAAAGGAAGATATGCTCCAGAAGTATCTAACAGGAAGTGTCAGGAAATAGGAAGACAATTAATTGCTCTTTTTTTAAGGTATGTGATTTCAACTACACTGAAAATACCTTTATTAAATAAGAAGCTACAAGAGCTTCCATCAGGGTACGCTGGGCTCCTTCCAAGTTACTATATGCTCCAACCATCATAGATAATGCCTCTTGAATGGCAAGCCTAGTATCAGCATCTTCCTGCAGTAAAAACCAAGAGTTTTCATTTTACAGTGTGTAGTGTCAAGAATTGAGCAAATCAGAAGAAAACAATAATGACTTCTCAAAGCCCCATCAGTACCCACCTTACATAAGGCTTCAAAAAACTGCTGTACCAGCGCTATATCCTTCGTAAAGAGCTGAGGCATTCGGCTGAAACAAGATATTTTAATCCATGAAGCCTTTTTTTTTAAATTAAAATGCTTCACATTTCATTGGTTTTCCCCTCATTCCAAATTTTAAGTGTCAAACAATTAGAAAGTTTGCTCTATCTTAGCCATATCCACCATAAAGCAGCATATTCTCCCTCCCTTAACAGGGTTTGGAAAGTGATACATTTTATGGACAACCACTTAGATTACCAGCACATGACTGAACATACCACTTGCCTAGTGTTATGCACTCTGGTCTTTGCTGTACATTCCTTAAATTTGAATTTCTGGCAATCCAGAATGTGGAACCATTTCTTAAATTCTGTGCTTAATTAATGAGCTGCCATTAATCACTGCTAGAGAAGCTATAAGCTAAAAACATATTTCTTTTTACATCTCTGCAGCTGTCACAAGAAGAACGCTTTTCTCTGCATTGTGCACTCAACTGCAAAATTGGCAAGTGGCATAAAGCTTGCTGCTGATACATTAACTGATTACTCTGGAAAAGTTATTCAATGTCCCGTTGCTTAAATGACACCGCAGTTACCTGGAGAGCTTTCCAACCGCTGAATATGCCATTGATAGCAGTTTTGAATCCTTGAATAATAAAACAATACACAGAATTTAGCAAAACTAGAAATACATACAGGTGTGTCTTTTATAAATAAACATTTACTTTAAATTCTGTCTTTAAGTTGCTCAAGCAGACTTTCATGGAAAAAGAATCCTAAAATGTAAAATATTTCTATCCAAAAATAAAAACATTATATAGAAACAGAGGGAGCACACTTTTGTCTACGAAACAGAGAAACTGCAACTTGTGGCAAAATGTAAATCCCTCTTCTGGTCAGCTAACTGCATTGTAGTTCAAGAAAAACAAATAAGGAGATCCAGTGAGTACATGAAACAGTAGCAAAGACACGGAAATCTTCCACTAGCTCTGACAAGTGCTGTAAAAGAAAAGGAAGCTGTTTGCACAATGCATCATCCTGTGCATGACCAACACAGCACATATACACACAGGGGCTTACTTCCTCCTTTTTCATTCCCTTCCCAATGGCAGGGTGTTTCATGCACTCAAATGCCAACTCAGGCCACGAGGTGATATTCAAAGCTGCAGAAGAGGTGATATGCAACATCCACCCTTTCTAAGGTACATGTAGGAGTATCATGGGGAATTTCACTTCTGACATTTGATTTTGGCACTGGAAAAACCTTGACAGGCCAGACTGGCATTTGCAATTCTCTTTGGTAACAAGCCCATAGCAATAGCAACCCCTGGGGACAGATAGGATGGAATGTATAACAAGCAGGCCTATACAGATGCTTAACCCAATGGGATACACATCCAGAGTTGAAGACCTTGTGTGCTCTCTTTATATTACTAACACCACTGTTTCCTGAGATTTTCCAATTGGTGCCCAAGCACATATCTATAGGTGTTAAATAAATAAAACAGTTTTCCTATAAAGCATTTTAAAATACTTGCTTCTCTGCCAACAAAAATTCTCAAAAGGTATCCTCTGGCAGGCTCTCAAGCAAACACAGAAAAAAAGATGCATCAGTTTCTGTCATAAGTTTATTTATCTTTTGCTTGCATTCACATCAAAAATTACAGTAAAGAATTTTTCACCTTACCTCTTTGTATTCATTGATCAGCTTTGTAAGTCCATTTAAAAGCATTGGACCTAAGGGCTTTATTTTACTCTCTGGACAACTGCAATTAGAAAAACCAACAAAATATTATCTTTTGCATTCCTGAAAAGTATCTTCTCTGGTATCACTTCTCTCAACTGTGTTAAGATGAGAAACTATAATTTATTCTAAGCAAGCACAGGCATACTGAGCTTTCAGGATTAAGTAAAAACCCTCTACTTTCTCTGAGTTTTATTACTCAGTATTTCAGTTATATCTTTATTAAACACAGTGGCTTCTAGGCAAACAGCTAAAAAAGACTGCTCTCTGAACTACTTACATGATACAAATATGATGCACAAACTGCAATGACAGACTTCTCAGTTTTGCATTTGTGTTTGCACCGAAGAGTCCATCATATACCACCTGACCAAACGGAAGGAGTAGATTAGAGAGTGTCTGGCTTCACTTTCAAATTCCTCAAACACTTTCTTCTTTAAACACTGTCATCATTAACAAGACTTCCTACCACTAAGTACTGGAGGAACTGTATTATCAAACTGATTAGGAAGTGTAACTTTGGAAAATAAGCATCACCTGAATGTTAGCTGGGAACATTTCTGCAGCTTGCCGGGACCGCAGAAGATGAGGAACTATCTTTAATTTAACACGGGTGCTGACTGACTCTCGTTTCATTTCTGGTTTCAGAACAGATCCCTGTCAGAAACAGAGATGAAATAGTACATCTTTGGACACCAGTAAATTAGTTTCTGCTGCAAATCAGAACACACTGGCACAAAGAAAAAAATTATTCAAATAGCATAAATATTCAGTGAAAGCAGATATCAAAGGAAGCGATAGATTTAAGAAATACATTTTTTAAACAAAATGAGACAACTAAAATTACTTCTTCAGCAATTAAGAAGACAGATGACTCTGAAGGCAAATCTTACCTCCTTGGTTTTCAGTGGTATATCCCCAAGATACACTTTATACATTTTGTTGATGATAGCAGGATTGTTCCAGTCAATTAAACTGAGGGGAAAAAAACCACATTGAACACCAACATGTTATGGTTCTGATCTTTGACTACTTCTTAAAATACAACATTTGTATCATATTCATATTATTGCCAAAATTTGCACAGAACTCCTCAGTTTGACTTCTAACTACTTTTCCCACATCCACAAAATATATAATGCTAAAGAATATGAACTGATTACACTTTAACAATTCCTGACAACATGATATAAAGCAATTTGTTAGAAACCTACATGCTCCCTTCTCTCCCACTGAAATAAGACATACAGACCACAGTAATCTACCAATTGAATATCCAGTGGTAATCTGTGAAATAGCATATATTTCTCATAAAATACATTCAGCATTACATATGGTCCACACAGTTATTTTTCTCTCTGGGCAAAGAATACCAACTCAGAAGGAAAGATGAGACAAGCAGCAAAGAAGAGACCAGCATTCTTAATCAGGCTTCATCGCTTAATAGAATCATCTCCCCTGTCATGACTGAGGTACAGACTTCAGTTGCACAAGGTTTCACATTACAAACTTGACTCCATATTAAATAGTCCTACAGAAGCTACACATTTCAAAGATGGGCCTGTCTTGCTCCAACCTGCTACATGAGCCAGCAAATCTCCCACTGTCAATGTCTCAGCAAACAGTATCAACAGCCATTACTCTGGCCTCTTGATGAGTTAAAGACAGAAGCACTGTCTTTAGATGATGAAGGGTGAACTGCAGGTGAGCAAAAGTTTCAGTAATAATGACAACTTGTGCTTGCCAAACTTTCTAGACTATGATCCATTTCACAATTAGTCTCTTCACTGTCCTAATAAATTAAACGAAAGAAGACTTTTCTGGGAATCGTTTACTAAAGCCTTATTGACAATTGATAATCTACAGAGGGCAATGTGGAAACCACTGTTATTCTTTATGATTTGGTAAGAAAATGGCTCAAAAGTGGTGCCAAAAATGATCAGACCCACATAGATACAGCTGCCAGCTCTGGAACCAAGTGACATTTCCAGCTGCAAGACTGCAAACTACACCATTCCCAGCCCAGTGGGAATATATGGCAACTTCACAGCCTTCAGCCTTCCTCCCTTCAAGCACAGCCTCTCTGGAGCACTACATTCATTGCAGCTAGCTGTTTCAGGAATATTAACTCCATTTTTTCCAAGCATCCAGACCTTACCTTTGCTTGCTCTTTAGTTCAAGGTCTGCTGCAGTGGCAACACTGTGTCTTGTATCACTGGAGGCTACAACCAGGTGTATAACAGCTTCAAGTTCGGGCACTTGCTCAGCTTCAATGAACTTCACTATCCCCAGCTTACACTGTTCAACATCAGGGAAAGACAGTGTTACTGACTTCAAGAAAGAAGATGTTACAGTAACTGTAGTAGCTCAGCAGTCTGAAATCATGGCTTCTGCTTGCTTAAAGAGAAGTTCACATGCTCTCCATTTCTTAGCTTGCCTCCTGTCAAAGTCATACCCAGCAAAGCACCAATATTGCCAACATGGGATACTCTGTTACACCACTGCTAAAAAGGGATGCCTCAGAAACAGAGGATACTGTTGCAACCTTTGAGAGTAAAACACAAGGGTAGGCTGCAGTTATGACTGCTTCCTAATCACCTTCCTCCTCACTCCACCACTACAAAATTCCTTAAAGCATCATGCAAAATCCCTCAATAAATTCCCTCAGGACAACTAAAGACCTGGTCAGAATCAGTTACATATTTTCACCCTGGCTCTCCATTCCTCCATCCGCAACCATCGCTATTACCACCCACAGCTCACCAAGGACCAGCTGCACAGCTCTAAATACCTGTTCTAGCAGCTCTGGTGTCCATGGACTATCTCCAATTACCCTTTTGGCAGCATAAAAGCTCATCCCTGGAGGTGGCTGAGGGATTCCAGGACCTCCCGTGCTACTTGATGAAGACCCCTGGGCTGAGGGCACATTTTGTCGACTTTGAGATTCATTCAATACAAACCTAAGCAGGCAAAGAAAGACTTTTATTAGAGCGTTTTCCAATCCACATTACCGGCTGAATTAGATTCTGGAATTGAGAAAAACACGTAACTTGTCCAACATGATTATTTTTCTTCAATTAATCCCATGGCTCTAACATAAAACAGAATCAGAGGCTCTGCTACCAATTATCCCAACATATTCTGCAAGAGCCATAACAATGTCATTGTAAATGAAAATAAATTTCAGTTAGAAAAGGGAAAGGTCCACTGGCATTTCCAGAAAGAGTTCTTAGCTTACAAACCACAAAAAATTATCTCTTTTATATTAGAAGTAAACAGTCATGCAGTACTACATCCAAGAAACTAATGCTAAAAGCCCCAATAACATTTGTATGATTTCTACAAAAACACAAACCTAACAAGGGAAACAATGAAGCATATGCAACACAAGTGGCAGGAAACAAATCCTGATATAAAAAATAAATAAATGAGATACTGTCTTGGAAAATGGCAGTTTTAGTACTGGGCAGGGAAGGAAAGCAAAAACAAAAAGTCTACCCAGCCTGTTCTTTTGTAAAACCAGCTAGTCCAGCCGCCCTGTGCTCACCTCCATGCTTTCTTGAAAGCCACTTCACCTCTCCATGTATCCTTGGAAGTTAGCCAAATGGCCTCAAAATTGCAGTGCAGAGACCAGCAAGAATTATTTTGCCCCAGCCAGCCTCCCATGTGCATTCAGCACACAGGCAACAAAAAGAAGTAAACAATCTCAACAATCAAGACTCATTCCAAGTCTCAGTAGCTAAAACTTTAAACACTTTACTATGAGCTTTAAGCCCTACAGTTAAGCTTTCTGGTTGCTTTACTGCAGCAAACAGGCCAAGTTCTAAAAAGCATTAATTAGCTGTAAACCACAGCAAACAGCTTCACCTCAGGGAGCAAGACTTTAAGAGACAGACATCCAGAGCCACAGGCTAGCTCAAGACACTCTCTAGCACCTTACGAAAGAAAATTGAAACCTTCACCTCCTACTTTCAGTGTCTCTGAGTCTTTTCTCAGAGGTCTCTTCCAAACTAAATGATTATGTGATTCAAAAACTCATGCTTGGCCAGAGTATTATGTATGGGAGCGAGTGAAGTCTCACTGGAAAGCCCAAGGACTTCATCTGTTGAAGCTACAGCCATGGATGAAGCTAAGAGCAACTAACCTGGGCCAGCTGAAGAGTGTGACTCATGAACAGAAGAACTTGCATTCAAAACTGAAATTCTGTATATTCAAACAAAAGGGAATTGGCCCCCAAATTATCTGATGGGGAGCATGGCCTCCAACAAATTTACATGGAGAAAGACCACATGCTCGCTATTTTAAGTTCATTTAAGTTCACCTTCCACTCAGGTGAGCAAGAGTTATGAGCTCAAAAAAAATCATACTGGCACCAATCCTATGAGACTTTTATTCCAGAAAAAATAGAAATATGTTCTACTATCAATATTATTTATAATTTCTTTCAAAGCAAAAGCTCCCCTACCAATACAAAGACACAGAAAAAACACTTTGAGAAAGTCACTAGAAGGTTCCTAACAAGCAATGGTCAGTAAATTCAAGTTGGTCTGTACATTCTTCTTGCTTTCAAAGGTGTTCATCCTAAGACAACATCATTGCAATTTTTCACCTGCAGACATACAAAAGACAAATCTTGTTCAAAGGTTCAACCCTGGAAAGAATAAGTTTTTAGAGATTATTCTTTCTTATTACCACAGAGGAATAAGCCTTAAAATTCATCTGCAGAAAGATGAGCACACATTTTTGTCAGGCTTCTACTTGAAAGGGTTGCCTATTTAACAGATAGCTTACATGTCTCATAGTTTCACTTTGATCTCAAAAAAGATAAGGACAGAATTGTGTAACAGCGAATTAAGTAGAAAAGAGATGTTTTGCAAAATAAGGAAGATGGTATCCTGTTCTTAAAATCATCAACTTCTTTTGTACCTTTCCATTGGTTTCATTCCAGCCAGGAAGTAACAGCGTACTTTAAATGAGTTTCCAAGGATGTAGTTTGTACTGCTTCACACATAAAGAACACATCAATGCTAGAGAACACTAAGATCAACTCACCCATAAGGCATAAGAAGAACATCCAACATAAAGTCCAAAAGCAGCTGTACAGTCTTTGGTTTTTCAGCAAGATTAAACGGAGAAGCTGCTGCTTTCAGTGGTTCAGCAGGGTATTTCATGTGAAAAAGGGTTGGTATTAGAAGATGCATTAGGCTGAAAAACAATTACATTTACTGCAACCATTTAAAAAAACCATACCTGTTTATTTATAACATACAAGAGAGAAACCTTTTACAACAAACCGGGTCTTTAATAGCAAAAAAGAAAATCTTAACAAAAGTTAAACACATTCACAATCCAATGGCCTCTATTTACCACCTGATGTACTTAAAAACAGAAAGCAGAAAATAAATTGGGATTTGTCCTTAAAATGGAACACATCTGCATCCATGCAGACATTTGAAGAGATAAAATGACACTGTCTTTGTCCAGATTTTTGGCAGTTACATAATTATGTCCCAAAAGACAGTCCAGGACTGCCTCATCCTTGTAGTTGTATACCAGTACAGCCAGATTTTCCAAAGCTCTCCTCATTCATGTACTTGCCTTTTCAACTGACAAAAATCATGCTCCAAGTATTTTCACAATAATCTCATGAATGGAAGCAACATTTTACTGCAAGACCTTCTGGTAATGTCATTTTAAAAATACTTTTACACCATCACAGTATGTAGAGTGAACGAAGGCATGATTTTAATAACATTTTCCAATGCCAGCGCATTGGAAACTCATCTCAGCGTAGGTAAGAACCAGGCCCATCAGTAAAAGTTTTCTAGAGGTTCTTAGTATACAGCAGTTCCCAACAGTCTTTTTTTCTGCGTATTACAACTTAGCTAAAATTCCTATTTACTTGAAACATTATCTCTCAATTTAAAGAGGCCAATCTGAGACATCTACAGCGCTGCTCCTGCAGCTGGTCAGAGGGTATCTGCTGAAGGTCTGGCCTTAAGTTGGAAACCAGAACTTGATGAAGATGCAGGAAGGACATGGACAGGCATTTCACTTCCATCATAACACACACCTCTTATATGGGGAGTCTGCTGCTGCCAATTCTGTGTATTATTACAGCATTATTATTACGTTATTAGTAGTACTTTTTGTACCACCCAAATGACTAAATTACTGATAAAAATTCTAGATGCCAAGAACATCCAAAGCAATGAAGACAGCACTAAGGAAAAGAAATCTTTTAACAACTGATACCAATTATGTTACTAAAACAACACCAACAAAATTCGCTCCAAGAATAAATAGTTATACCTGTCTTGTTGTGGTTGAGGTTTCCCTTCCATTGCAGTGAGAAGGGTTGGAGCCAATTCACACTGTTTTTCCACAGGCAGACGAGGGTATCCCATCTTAACATAAATTATGGTAAAATTCTAAAAGAATAGAAAAAGCATACTGTATTGCAGCAATGGAAAATAAGTGTTCCATAACATCTTCTTGTATGTCCTGTTACATAACTGGATATTGGAAACAACACATGTTTTGTACGACCAATTTCTTAAGTCTAAGACTTATCAGAGTGACAACCATTAAAGTGGACAAACAGACTATTCAGAGCAGGTCTTGATGGGCCTCTGCTTTAAAAGGTGGAAAAAACAACGAAAAATTCGAAAAACTCGCTTTGGTTTGCCTTTTTCACTGCCAATTTCACCAAAAGCATCTGCAACTAAGCAACAGCTTAAAAGAAAGCAAATATAATGATCTCTCTTACCTATTTCTGAAATAAAATAGAAAACAATATTGAATAAATACCAAGTCAGCAGCATAGAAAAAATTTCTGTTGAAAACATGTTTCTAAATCATCTCATTTAAAAGCTGTAAATGCAGTTAAGAGTCCAGTGACAGGACAGCCCAGCAGAGCAATACTGCATACTAGACTGTCTAACTGTTATGCTGTTCATCTAAATCCAGCCAAGAACTGCAGCGGTAAAAGCTGTGCTCAATGACCTGGCCGAAAGAAGTGCCAAAGAGGAGTGCTGCAGTGCCCTACACTACTTTGTAGATGATGCTTGAGTTGAAGTGTGTCAGGGGTTAGCACTGGCCAGATGTTAATGCACCCATGAGTGTATGTTTTTCCTAATGAGCTACTATGAGATGTGGTCAAGAACAGAGCAGAGCAAGCTTAAAACTTGAAAACAGAGAACAAAACTTTATTACATTACATAAGAACAGAAATAGAAAGGAAAACTCTAAACACACACAAAAACAGAAATGAAACCTTCCCAGAACATTTTTTCTCCTCCCCCAATTTCCACCCCCTACGTTACCCTCCATAGACCAAACCCTTGGGTTTTAAATCAAACAATCACCACTCAAAAAAACTAATCTTCAATTCAGCAAGGGAGAGAAGAGTCTCTCTCTCACCCCAGACTGCTCCTCAGAAAACACAAGTCTACCTTTTACGTGTTTCCATGTCACCCATGGCACCACCCAGAGAAGTCTGCCAGGGTGACACTCTCTTTTCCTATGTCCAGTGCTCTCACCACTGTCCATGGGCCAAAGCTGCATACAGGGCTCTTTTAAGGATACTTGCATGCCGAGCTCTCCCCCTTTTTACCCAGGGGCCGGGGTTCCAGGAGCAGGTCTGCCCTGAGGGCAGAGGGTGCCACCTCACCCTCCCCCTCTCTTCTCTGCTCGCTCCACTCCTAAAGTGCCAGTCACTGTAGCAAAAGCAAGGGCAGCTGCATCCACCCAAATGCAGTTTATGTTCAAAAGAGACTCGAGTTCAGTCTAGGGCTAACATTATGCAAGAAAAGTCCAGCTTAAAAGCCACTCCTCTTCAATCTCTGCCCATCTAGGGTTCTTTTCAATCGTGCTTTATCATCTCAGTCCCAGGCTGTTTTTCTTTCTCTTCTGAAACCACTAGCCATGAGAATCAATGTCTGGGAAAAAGTTTCCTTCTGCCAAGAAAGGGTTAACAGTTCCTGGCTCCCGGCAGGGTCCCGGACACCTCTTTACACAGCCGAGAGCTTCTCCTCTCCCCTCTGCCCGCTCTTTCTTCACTGCTGGCTGCTGCCAATGTTCAAAACTCTGAAGCAGCAGTCTCTCTCCTTGGGGGATGGTGGGGGGGGGGAAAGGGACAGGGGGATGGAAGGCACCTCCACAGTTCTCCACCCCTCCATCCTGGATGGGGCTGGCCCAGCTCCAGTCCCCTTCGCTCTCTTTCCCCCCTCTGGGGCCCCAGGCCTACCTCAGCCCGGCCGCATGGCCCCCCTCCCTCACCCAGCCTGGGTAGGGGAGGAGGGAGAAGATGCTCCTCTCCTGAAAGCGGAGCCAGAAAGAGCAAGTCCCTCTGGGAGTCCTTGCTTTTAACCCCTTGTGTCCTCAGAGGCGTGTCCAACCCCTCAGTGGCCACTAAAAGTGCCAACATTCAAACCTGACCATTGATTGGTTTGACCTCAGCTTCCTGAAAAACTCATTTCCCCTCAAACCAGGACAAAGTGCTATGAAGCCTTATGATGCAAAGCAATATACATCACTGAGACACATGAATGAAAAGATGTTTTAGCCAAGTCCAGCCAAATGCAGAATTTGTCAAGTATGTCTTTAAACAAGATGGTTCATTTTGCTCTACAAAACATATGCACTACAGAAGCATTGGTCATTTCTAAAAGGTGAATTACAGATAGTGCCACTTGCTTAGGACAACCTAAAATGACCTTCATGTATGTCACTGCTGTTTAAAGTCTAAATATTTCCCCATACACTTCTAAGATGTCATATTTTTAATTTATGCTACACATAGGACTGAATATTAAAATAAAAAGTACAAATTTTCCCTATGATTTAATCACTTTTATTATATGATGATTTGCAACAGACCTATTAAAACTGAAATGTAAACTGTTTTATAGTTTCAGAAAAACACTTTAGAATTATTTTCACTTTTTAAATTAGATTGAATAAAATAATCTATGAAAGTTTCACCATCTATACAATAACATTTTGTTTCATCTTGCCCAGCTAAGGTCCTGACCCTAAAACCACATAAATACACAGGTCACCATGTGTTCAAAGAAATAAAGGTGTTTTAAGTAGAACTCTGATCCTGCAGATATCAGGATAAGGACTGGTGGCTGCTTGCAAAATGCAGCTTCTATCAATGAAACAGCAAAATGCTTTACAAAACTAAGTCTCACCCACACCAGACTATAAAACTGAGTATAAAAAAAGCTCTTAAAACATCAGCCTCTTAACAATTACATACTTGCTAGGAAAACTGACAGAACTTTAAAGAATATTCTGCTTGCGAAAGTAAAGCAGCAAACAATCTTGGAAGAACAGACACTTACAGTGACAAATGACACCGCAGAAGGATCTTGATACTGAACTAGCAATGTCTCTACTGGAAGCTGAATTTTTGGTCGGCTTTTGATGCGCTTATTCAGATGAACCAGCAGCTCCATGACCTGACAGGAAAAAAAACAAAACAAACCAAAACAAACCTTGGAAGAACCATCATTAATGTTGTTACTTCAGAGTCCAATCATCAAGCTCAGTCCATTAGGCAGGCTTAGTACTGCAAATCAGGCCTGATCTAACAGATCATTTAACCTGTAAGAAAACAGCAGCCATCATGTACTGTCTCAAAAGTACTATCTTAAAAGTACTATCTTGAAAGTACGTCAGTGTTAAAACACAGAACTCCCAAACCACACCACAATCAATTACATCCATCAACAGAAGAAAAAAAGGATTACTGAAGATGATCAGTTCTCTCCACAGTTTGGTTACTATGTGTCAAAATTGGCTCTGGCTTGTAAATCTGCACTGCTGGTCTATACTGAGCTGCAGAACAACTCAAATTCACAGAACAGACCCCCCCCCAAAATCCCCACCCATAACAAAGTTATCAAAATGGTGTACGAGAACTGCTTGGAGTGGAACATTACAGAACTGAAATCCTTCAAACAAGAGGAGAAGTCAACAGGAGTGCTGTGAATGTCAGACAAAAGCAAAGTGCAGTCTTGCCTGGGCAGGCACAGCCCCAGCAGCAATGCGTATGGGAACAGGCAGTTGCTCAAGGGGAATGACCCTGGGCTCTGACAGAAAACAAGCAAAACTGGGGCCAGACTGTGTTGAAACAGGAGAGGGGCACTGTAGTATTCCCTCAGGATGAAGACTATCCAACAGTGGTTGGGACCCAGAGGGTTTGTACCGTCTTTATCCTTAGAGGTTTTCCAAGACCCATCTTGACAAAATCTTCACCTTCATCCTGAACTGAACTTGTAAATTGACTGTTTTAAATAGGAGTCTGGACTAGAGACCTCCTAAGATCCCCCCAAAGCTGAATTATCCCATGATTCTACAATTCCATTAGGTAGTTTCTTAGCATCACCAAAGTGCCATTTGTAAATCTCCTGCTGCAGGTATCATAAATGAATGAAGGAAATTGAAAAGCTAAAATTTCTACTCTGGAACAATTATCCATTCTGAGAAATCATTCTGAACATCTGCATCTTGCTTGCAAACTTCACCAGATTCTCAGAAAAGGTGGTGCAAAAAAAAATGGAAGCGACGTTAGATTAAGTCAGTTCAGTTCCAGCAAAATCAGTCACAGCCAGTCCTAGATTCATGTTCACTTCAAGCAATTTAAGCCAAAAAGCCAGGGTGTCATGTGTTTTCGAAGAATCATTGCCTTGGTCACAGTATGCTGAAAAAGCAGCTAAATTGCTGTCACTGAAGCCCGTAATGGAAACTGCAGAACCATATGTACACTGAGCTGCATACGAGCAGCCTCTTAGACATCATCTTTACATCTGTTCCATGACTAGGTCTCAAACAAAATAATGCCCAGCTGTAATCCAGAGAAACTGAAGAGCTGACTGCGAGTGTGTGATTGAAACCAGAGGTAAACTAATGAAAAAAGCAACACTGACAGCTACCAAATTGTGCTGCTGTAAATTTATTGCAACCATTACAGATTCATAGTATTTTAGAGAGGAAAAAAATCTGTCTGCGCAAATCTCTTTGAGAAAGAGTAGCAGAAACTAAGATAGAACTCAAGAAACATGTTCAAATTACCAATGGTGGCTGGTAAAAAAAGATGTGGCACGGTTTGCATATGTGTGAGGGTTTAGCTCATGTTCTGTTTCTCTCATCATTAGCGTCAAATAAGTGAGCTAAGGATCTCATCAGTAGTACTCTTCAGACCTGATTCAAGAAAATGTCTGCACTTTTGACTTCTTTTGTTTTTGCAGGCCTCACATGGGACGCATTTTAAGTGACAAAGGTATCCAGTCTGGCACAAATGCTGCCAGTACAAAACAGTTCTTGGAGCTCATCTGAAGAAGCAGAATAAATTTACCCTGGATTAGCTCCTTGTGTGACACCACTAGGATAATCGGTTTTGTAGAAGACGTCTTCTACAAGAGTAAAATTTAACTAATTTGTCAAACCGTGGTCTGTCACGGGTGGCTCCTTTACCCTAAATGAATTAAGAAGATATTGGCATTACAAGCTTATGCTCACAGTTAGACTACATCCTAGATCCCAAAATGTATGAGGGCAATGAGTTCAGATTACTGAAGGTTGCAGCAACAGTGACCTAATAGTCATAAAATTAAGGGCAACAATAAAATCAACAAAGGAATACATTAAGACAACAGGAAGAAAAATGGAATTAAATTTCCCCTTTTTATTCTAGCAGTACAAGCATGAGGACAAAGTCAGTGTGGGGAGCCAAAGTAAAATCAGAACACAGTCAGTCCTTCTGGTGTACTTGTGAACTACATCATGCCCCTAAAGCTGGGTGCAAGAAGTCCTTACACAACTGTAACGCTCTACACTTAGCAGTATACTCACAACACACAAATGTTCTTATTTGCTCATATCTCTACCATCAAAGGTACACTGTCAATTCATATAAAATTATGTAATTTTTAAAAGCATGGTTAACTATACTGACACACTTTTTTATTGCTGTTGGTGGTGGGTTTATGGGTTTTTAACCACAACAATCACGACATAGGGTGTCAGTTTAGTCACTGGTAATAGGAGTCATTTGGTTAATAAAGAGTTTGCCCTTCTCTTTTTACTCAATTTCATTTCTCAGCTTTATTAGATCAGCTTCCCAATCACCTGAGAGCACAAGTTAAAAAATATGTTTTCACTTTGCTTACAATGCATTAACATGATTTAAGCTGGTGTTGAACAATAAGCACATTCTTAGTTATCCACCAGGCAAAATTAGCAATGGAAAGTCAGGTATTTGAAAAGGCAGCAGAA
Organism: Prinia subflava; assembly: GCF_021018805.1. NCBI lineage: Eukaryota > Metazoa > Chordata > Aves > Passeriformes > Cisticolidae > Prinia > Prinia subflava. The sequence goes on along the minus strand of NC_086283.1, from coordinate 65,129,802 downwards.
TTTTAGCATTTAGCATGTTTTCCCACTACATTAAATAACATATAAGAGCAAGAAGTTGACAAGCTGAGTTCCAAAATAAGTAATGGAAAAGGGGAACATGCACCTGGAAGAAATTTACTTACAGGTTATACATTACATAGTAAATGTTCACTGATATAAATTAGAATAAAACACTCACAGTCTACCCCTCACTTCTGTCTCACTGATGAATTATTTTGCTATGCGAAAAATATGAAATTTAAAAAAATTCAACACATACGGAGCCTTCTTTCTACATTTTGAATTTATTATGAAAACAGAATACTGAAAAAGTCAAATGCCCTTCACTGATACAGCAAGGGCAGAATTCAGGGTAATCTACACGGCTGCAATGAAATTTCACAAATACCAGGAAGTACATGGAAGTGCTATAATTGCTTATATTATTATCATCTGGTGTGGATGAAAATCAATAGTTTAAAGACCTAAAAGGAAGAAGAAATAAACTTTATTTTATTATTCACTCTAATACAAAAACTATTAACTACTACTACAATACACCCTTAACTAGACTCTGTGATTTCAAGAGGCCTCCTAAAATTTAATTTTCAAAAGACTAGTCCTCTCCCTTTCCTGAATCTTTCAATACCCCAAAATAACTGACAACACATTCCAGCTTAGAGAAAAAAATCATACAAAGATACCCTAAGAAATTTCACCAGCTGGTTAAACGCCTTTCTTCCCAGCTTCAAGTACAATGGTAAGCAAGCATTCAGAAGAACACTCCATCTGAGGTGGAATATCTGTCCTTCAGCACAGTGGAATGGCATGACACCCATGGATCCACTTTCACGTAATCACTCTTAGGGCCACGCTTTGTGCAGAACTTCAAGAAAAATCTATGCCACAGTTACTTACAGGTTCTGACATCTACTTATAAATGCAGTGACAATATTTCCCTATTTCTACAAGACAGAGGGGCTTATGAAAAGCTTATTTTCCACCACTAATCCCCAACACTTCATCTGCACTCTGCTCCAAAACATTCCAGTCCACTCCTATAACCAGAACTAAAACCTAGTGCAGGAAAGTGAATTCCCCAATTACATATTAAATCCTACCTCTAAAACTGCTTGGTCCTTGCTCCTTATGTCTAGTTACAGGCAAAAACCAAACAGTTTTGGTCATTCAAGTACATATTAAGGTACCTGAATAAATTCTGTGATAAAGTTGTCTTCTGCACACGGGAAGTGAATTTTCTCAGGTAGGTATCACAGTCCATCTTCAAAATTACGTGGTTCTTGCTCTTATTCCAGTTATTAGCCAAGTGAATGGCATGAATGAGTATGGCTTCACGGTATTTTGTGCACAGAAGCAAGCTTGCTTCACGTGTGCCCTCATCAGGTGGAAGCGCAACAGCCCTGGAAGCCAAGACAACTGTCCCTATGGACTGGTCCCAGGCTAACTCAGTTAGCTGGCCTCAAGCAGAAACAAATACAGCCTCCACACATCTGCAAAGCCTGTGCTGACACAAGCACTGACTGTTTTGTTTAAGCTCTCGCAGGTGTAATGAACCAATTCTCTATTACGGTAATGATAATTTTTCCTCAAACAGTAATTTTCTCAACAGAGAATATCCAAGCATAGCAAATCACAACACATCATGGGCATTTCCTTCTCCCTGATCCGGACAGTGTATCTTTACCTTTTTGCGAACTCCTTCCTGTGTGCTGGACAGCTTGAGGAGAACAGGGGGTAGAAATTTGGAAATAATGTTCTGTAATTGCTCATCTGTTTCTGCATGGCCGAGACGCAGGAACACACGCTCCAGCTGATCTGCAATTAATTTAAAAAAAAAAAAAAAAAAGAGAGAGAGAGAGAGAAACTGGTTGAAACTCAAAACTCCTGTAGCAAGAAAACTTTTTCTAAACATTCCCCAACAGACTTACAAGAAATGCTACACAACGTCATTACTTATATCTCAACAGCACTTATCACAGATTTTTAACACTGAGAAAACTATTGATGGCAGAAACCAGCCTGATGGCTTCCAGTACTAGACTTCACAAGTACATGGAGACCTCTCCTAGCAACAAAAGCAACTAAGGCCGCCTTTGCATGTACAGTCCACACACCTGAAAGCACAAGAAACAAGCTAGAGTGAAAAATCAGTTTTTTGAAGCTCGAACTGTTCCAGGATAAATTTTATACTCACAGGTTAGGGTTACAGGAGTATTCATATGACATCCCAACATGGGCTAACCTGTCTAGCACCTGTCCACTGGGGCACTTAGGTCTCCCAGAAAATCTGAATAAATGTTGACTGAACCAGTTACTTGTTTGTTGTAAGTAGCTGATCTATTTTTAGAAAGACAGCACTGTAGGACATGCTGTTGTGATCCTATTATCTCTCTACAAAGTGGCTGGAGTGTTTTAAATCACCTTCTGGCCAGCTGATCTACTCCCCAAAACCAGAATGGAATGAACAAAAAATTATTTCACAAAAACAGATGACAACAAAATCTTCTGTCAATAGCTCAAGCACAATGGCTGAGGATCATTTGTTTTTATTAAAAGAAGGTTAAAAGTCCTTACTGTAAGTGCCAGCATGCAGCTGCCCCAACAGCTACACCAGAAACAAAGCAAAGCCTCCCCAGCAGCATTCTCACTGGACCAAGGAGAGTCCTTGTGCACAGGACCAGGAGCATCTGCTTTTCATCCTGAAGCAATAGAGCCCTGACCCACAGGCAGCAAGGAGACCTAATGCCTTTGAAGGGCTAAAGGTCTTAACACATCCCACAAGGAGGAAATAATTTCCCCAAAGACTAATGTAAAGTGACCTACAGCAAGCTGAGATAAGAAGGAGACCAAGGAGAGGCCTCCTTAAGCAGAAGAGGATGAGGATCATCAAGCTGACTGTAAAGGACTACAGTGGGGGAAATTAAAAGAAAAAAACCACTGGTACAGGGCAGCAGTAAAGACTGAGGTGAATGGATATGGTTAGAACCAAAGTGAACAAAAGGGATGTTGAAATGCAAATACAGCTCTAATCAGCAAACCTATGATGATTTAGCTTCAGAAGACTTTACTGTCCTGTTCTTAAAACCTGTGCTATCCCTGCATTCATAGCATCTTTCCTCCCCTGCCAGATGCAGATTAAACATAAACATACCACTTGCAAGATTTCATTTTCTGCTGAGCAAATATGACAGGTAACTGAACAGACAGAGGACAATGAAATTTTACCATAAACTACAAGCCAAAGCTTCTCAGTTTATTTATATCTATAATATGAACTGAAGATACGCATCAATCTCATTTCAGTCAGATTTCACAGACCACTCATTGCCAGCTAGTCAACAGCTTTATAACACTTATCTCATGTTTCAATATTTTAATAAATCATGACATTTGATTTCTTTTCACCTTCCTTTGCATGTCATCCTTCTCCCCTCCCCCTGCCCGAATCCCAATAACCCCCATTCAAGGACCTCTTTGGTGTATCACTACCTCACTGGCAGTAAGGAAATACTAAAGTCACATCAAGCTGCTGAAAGTATTCAAACAATTAATAAAAACTATCAAGTCTTTCCCCTTGGATCTAGAACTCCAGAACACTGCAGATCCATCGTCCTCAAGTAAGTCAACTCAGATACTTGTTTAACATGCTCTTTCACATAGCAACAGCTCAAAAACAATTGTGTTAGGAAACACAATCAAAGTTAGTTTTAAAGCCATTTGTGAGTGGTCACTGGACTACACACACACCCCTTCTGAAAAGCATAGGCACTCAGGAAATGCAGCAATGCACTGAATTGCAAGCACTTGCCCCATTTCCATTTCCAGCTTCCTCCATTATTCTCTTGTTTCAAACAGCAACCAGAATGGTGGAAATAATATCAACAACAATAACAGAAATCAGGAGGACAAAAGGCTAGCCCCTTCTCTACGCTGCATGTGAGGTCAGTTTATTACTTTTCTCACACCTCTGCTGCAGAATCAGTTAAGCCCTAATACTGTCATCAGGTATCCTTCCCTTAACCATAATCACAACGAGACTCTTCAGCAAATCCATGGATACTGGTCACCTGGATTTGGTTAAGAAATTGGTCAGGAGTCTGTCAGAGCACTCTCCCAAGCTGCTAATGCGGGCTGTATCCATAGCAGTGTGACAGGAAAACAATGAGCTATAAAACCTCCCAAGTACTGTACCTCAAACACTTCCTCCACGGTTTTGATTCTACTAACAATTAAGACCATTTCTCAAGCTGACAGCATTCATTATGGGAACGCATAAACACTGGAGATTTAAAGCACCACACACAATGGTCCAGGAAAATAACTGTGGAGGAAGTATCTGTGTCTCAGGTGCTGTGTCCTGTCTTCATGGGTGCTGCAGACCGCCTGGCTGGCATGAGGAAAGTGTCTTTCCCTCCTTCATGTCTCTTCACAGCCTCCAGTCAGCCTCAGCCAGCAAGCAGACCACTGTGCACCAGATATCAAACACGACAGTCTTATCACAACTGGTCTCAATTCCCCACGTATTTTGAAAGATTTTTAAGTATAAAGCTAAAATCTTCTCCATCTGACTTTACAGTCCTTACTGCCAACTGAAAAACTGCACAACTGCAATTTTAGGAGCTTATCTGATAGTAGAAATAAGTAAAGTAAGATGTCCAACTTGATTTACTACATACCAAGGAGGGCAGCAGGGGGGTGGAAAGGACAAAAACTGCTTGGAAAAAGCCTTAGCAACTGGAAACCAATCTTAGAAGCATCATGTGTGCCACAACTATGACAGTTAGCATTTTACTATGCAGTAAAAAACATAACAAAAATAAGGTGCATGAGTAAAAAAAAATCGATAAGTAGTTTTACTTTTAAAATACGTACAACTAAGTCCATGCACGATTTGAAACAGTTATTTATGTATTTTGACACAATCACTTCTTTTCATGCTGCTGTGTAGTACTTTCACAAAAAAATGCCAATTTTGTGGCAGTTTCTTGAGGAAAAAATGGTGTTTACGAGAAGGCAAAGATGAATATGGAGAACCGAACAAAAGGTATTGCATATGAAGATGACATTTCCTTTCACTGAATGTAAAAGAAACAAAGGGGCAGAAAAACAATATATATCTTTGTATCCTTATTTCTAACACCAGTGTCCAATCTGTGTAAACTGACATGGTGTATTTCGAATCTGCAATTCCCAAGTTACCATGGCAATGCAGCTACCTAGCTGTGAGAAAATGCGTGTTTCACTTCTGGTTCTTTCCAATCTCCATTTAAGACTACAAGGAGGAATATAGGTTTCAGCACTTAACAACCTTGCGAAGACAAAAAAGAAAGGAGTTGTTTTCAAAACGCAGATAATGGATAACAAATTCTACCAAAAAGCTACACTGACAATGAGACACTAATTTCCAAATCCTGCAATACCATCCGTAAAAGGGTCAGAGTTATTTTAAGTTTTCTTACTTCAGAACTGACCTTGTGGTCACACAAGGCAACAGTAAAACCCCACAGCCTGCTCACAGACAAAACATGCCCTTTCCTTCCATTTGGTAAATACTGACATGGAGCTCATCAAAGAGAAGTGAGATAAAGACACAAAAAGGCTAAAAATATGGATAAACAGTGAAACAGCAACCTCAGTACAGCCAAGAATTCAAAGAGTTTTTAATTTTTTTAAAAAATTTTAAAAATTAAAAATGCCTGGCTTTACTGAGGTAGCTACACCACTGTTTATCTGTACTTTTATCACAGAAATCTCTCAGTTCAGCCAAGCACAGTTCCATTTCAAATCAGCTTCCTCTGGCATTTATGAATATTATGTACAGTACACCAGTTATTCCACACAGACCCCTCAGCAATGCACTTTTGTGTAGTGGAGTATCAAGTAAAACATACACTCTTATGAAAACTGACTCAAGAAACTGCTGGGGCTAGTACACGTCAAACTAGCAGTAATTCATAGCTTGACTGTTATCCACAAAACATCTGAGGAACTAAAAAGAGTGTCTGAGTCCTCTGCAAAACAGAGCAGATCTGTACATGAAGTCAGAATTTATCTTCACTTTCCTGAGAACTATCAATTTGACAGATTGGTGGAACTGCTACAAAAGAAATAATTTCTACAATGGATTCAGTAAATCACACAAAAACCCCTGAAACCCTCCCCTATTACCTGAACTCTGTACAACCATTACATGCACAAGCATTCCCCCACATTTTCTCCGAAGAGCCCTACATGAAATAAAGTATCCTGGGCACAAAAGCCTTTCAACTTCACCTCCTGGATGGCAGGGGTAGTTTTAGGGGCAGGTTCCTGCTAAAGCAAAAGCTCTAACACACCCTTTTGTCTCTCTAGAACTAAGCAACTGCTTCTGCATTATTTCATATGCAGAAGAAAGAATAAAGTTCTCATCTGCTGTGCAACTACTAAAATAGGAGTCAAATTCTTGTTCAAATGTTATTAGACTCTGGCAGAAAATATATATAGTACGATTATAGCAGCAAACAGTGAGTCAGGATTTGCTGGTGCTATTCCTGTCTCTACCAGTAATCCATCGTGTGCCTACAACCAAAAACCTTAAAGGGAGCACTTGTACAAACAGGTCAGTCACCAGGCTGTTTAACAAGATTTGGCTGGAAATGGCTAGGAAGGCCTGTTGGAGGGGGGACATATTATGGTTTTTCCCATCCTATTCTTCCATTTTATAGAAAAGCTTATAAAAAAGCTTGAATGGTACAGCAAAACCCATGGTACAGCAAAACCCAAATAATTTGCAACATACCAGGCACAGGTTCTCCATTTGAATGCATGACTACTATTACTCAAGGCTAACTTGCCTCTCTTGCATATGAACTCTTACGGCTTTAGGGCCAATTTACTGATTTTGCATTAATATTTAAACTGCTATATCTTATGCTGAATTCAAACAACCTGTCCTCTAAAATAAGAAGCATCACTTATACAGCACTTACACAGAGTTTCCATGTTTGACTGGAGCTACAGATGAAAGCTTCCTACAGCCATGTGAGTATAAAGCAAGGAAATCTAGTTTTTCAATCTAAAACTAATGCTAATGACTCTTGTTATTTCAGGACTAGTCATCATCCTATAAAAGAAAGGATTTCTTTCCAAATATGCTGACTATTTAACTATTTGAATGTATCAAAAAGCAGTAAGTCCACGCAGACTCTTAGCTTCCCTCTTTACATGAAGTTACCCTTTTTTATTAGCTTTATTTAATTTTTTATTTAAGATTACAGTACTTTCTATTCAGCAAAAGAGGTACCACAAAAAAACCTGACTAAACAAAAAATATTCCAAAAAGAGATTCCTCCCCCCACTCAAAGAAAAAAGATTTCTAAACAATCTAAGAAAACTCCCTCATGTTTGAAGGATGCAGTGGTCAAACAACCTGAATGACCTAATGTAATTATTAATCTCAGTCTAGAGACGTTTGCCTTTTTAGCCCCGTTTAAGAGAAAGGGCTGTGTAGCAATAGGCATGTGGTTGAGGACTAATTTTTTGCAGGATCAGATTTGGAGCCCAGAAAGCTAGATTACACACAGATAAAAAGCCAAGGAGTTACAAAAAAGAGATCTCATACTGACTAGTTTCACCAAGGGGAATCACGTTAGCAGTGTAAAACTAACAACAGATTCTCTAGGATGACAGCACCAGTGAGAGCTTTCACTGTCCTTACATCAATGTATCCCAGATATCAATTGAAAAAATAGCTTGGCATTTGAGTACTCCAGTTCTAGGATCAGTACAGGATCAAGATTCTTCTCTACTCCACCATGGAACCTTGGCTATGTAAGGGACATCCCTACCATTATCATATCACTCAACCTAGTTCCAGGAACATCTAACAAAGAGCAGAATTAGGATGTCATCTACACAGAAGCTCACAATTAAGAAACAAACCAACCAACAAACGAAGAAACAGCACACAGAAATTCTTTAGTACTGAAAGCAAATAGTGCTCAAATATGCTCAAAGTATTTCTTCTGCCCTTCCTCTCTGAGGACTGCCAAGAACTATTTCAGGGCAACCAAAGGCCCTCTCATTTGGCTGAGTCATATGCTATCTTGCTATTAACTCTTCACAGATAAGAACCAGCTTTATGCCAGGCCAGGAAAAGCAAACGAAGAATAAACACTTTTCTTGAAGTTCCATAAGCTTCTCCAAAGAGCAGCTGAGCGTGTGCTTTCCCAGAGTCGCTGGGATGGTTTTCGGAGGCGACAAGAAGGCAGGGCCGAGCTCCGCCGTCTCGAATGCTCGGCGGCAGCGGCACCTCCGGTCATGTGCCGAGCGCTGCAGGGGCGGCTCGTACCCACCATTCGGCACAGCACCTCAGGGCGCGGGGGGAACCCGCCCCTGGACGTACCAGCCTGCACTGCGTTCACACGGCTGCTATGGTTCAAACACGGCGGTGGCAAAACGCAGGGCGAGAGCACCGACGGGCAGAGGTGCTGCCCCTCGTCCCCGTTCAGGAGCGGTGGGCGGAGGCCGCTCCCCCTGCGCCGGGGGTCCCAACGACCCCAGGCTCCGTCCCGGCCAGGAGCTGCCGCCACCTGCCCGCAAGGTCACGCAGCCGGCGTGTCCGCGGAGGGGTCGGGGATGCGGGAGGTGCCGCTGCTCTCGGTTTCCGCTTCCCGAGATGGCCTCCCAGGGCCGGTCCGGCACCGCTGTCGTCAGCTCCCGGCCGGGCCCCACCGCAGAGGAGACCCGCTGCGGGGACACCCCGGGTCGCCCCCCCGCCCGCTCCCCGCTAGCCCCCGCTGCGAGTCCCTGCGCCGCGAGCACTTACTGAGCTCGTCCTGGGCGGCCGCGGCCATGTTGCCGGCTGGGGAGGGAGGGGGAGGCGGCGTGAGACGCTCCGCGCCTCCCACCCCTCTCCGGCACCGGCACCGGGCCGGCGGCCGCCTCTCTCCTCCTCCCTCTCCACCTCTTCCACCTCCTCCTCCTCCTCCTCGTCCTGCTCCCTGCGGCCCCCCTCGACAGTGGCAGCGCCCGCTCTTCTGTCACCGCCAGTTTATATTTAGAGAGCCGCAGTCCCCACCGCCCGCCCCCGTCGCGTACGCGGCCTGGCCCCGCCGCCGCCGCCCCGCCCGGCGGGCCCCGAGGAGGAGGTTTACGCGGGCAGCACTGACCGGAGTCCGCGCTGACCTCCATGGCGGCCGCGCCGGCTCCGAGCTCGGCACGGCGGCGCAGGGACGGGACGGGAGCGGCGTGGGGCGCCCCCGCGCGGCCGTGGGGGAGCTCGCAGGAGGGGGCGGAGAGCCCCGCCCACAGTCGGGCACGGCCCCGCCCACTGGCAGACCCGAGCACGCCCCCCGGCCACCACAGGCGCTGCTGAGCCTCTATTGCAAGGCCATGTCCCGAAAGGATAAAGCTGCTTCGTAGAAATCCTCGCCTGCCGTTCTGCGGTTTCTCAGAGAGACCACCACACTGTGTCTTTCTTCCAAACTCTGCGATGCCGTATGTGATCTCTGTAAGGAGCACGTTGGCAAGGTGCCCCAGCCGAGGCGTCGCTGGGACACCTCTGGAAGCAGACAGCATGGCGCCCGTTCCCCACTCCCTTACTGCTCCCTGGACGTGGCACGGGGGCAGCTGGCGACGGCTCCCAAAAGCTCCAGGGCTAGTCCCAAGGCAGACGTGAGTGTCAGTGACAGGTGTCAGAGGAATAACTTGTTTCTCGAGTCAGAAAAAAAAGATGACAAAAGCGTCTGTGCACCGTTTTTGCTGCATTTGTGCAGCGTGTCTGGCCGAGCTGGAGTTTATTTCCCCCACAACAGCCCTCACCTTGCTGCGCTTTGCATCGATAGTTGGAAAGGTGCTGGTAACACACCAGTGTTTTGGCCATTGCTGAGCAGCACTGGTGCTCCAACATTCCTCCCTCCATCAAGGGGGCTGAGGGTGGGCAAGATCCTGGGAGAGGACACAACCAGACCAGCTGAGCCAAACTGACCAAAGCAATATTCCATGGCATATGGTGTCAGCTCAGACACAAAAGCTGAGGGAGGAAAGAGGAACAGGGACATTCGTTTTTTCAGTGTTTGCATTCCAGAGCAACCTCCATGCATCCTGAAGTCCCACTCTCCAGAAATGGCCAGACATGCCTTGTGGGTGGGAAATAAAGAATAAAATTATTTTCATCCTCTTTGCTTGTGTGTACATAAATTTTCACTTTTGCTTTAGTAAACTGCATGATCTCAGCCAGTAAGTCACTTTGCATCTTATTCTCTCTCTCCCGTCCAGCCGAGAAGGCGAAGTGATACAGCAGCTTGGTGGGCACCAGCCACCCAGCCCAGGTCAACCCACCACAGTTTTTTATTTTAAGGTCAGGGTATGAGGAGTTGACTCCCAGCCTCCAATGCTGAGAGGCTGGGTTCTACTGAACTGCAAAGAGGTGGCCTTTTTCCTTTCTTTTTTTTTTTTTTTAGGAAGTAGATTTGGCACCCATCCACAATTGATGGAAATTATAAGCATTTATTAATGCAGAAAGGAGACAGGCAGAGACCAGCCACACAGCAGGCACACTCTTTTCTTTCTACCTTTAGGAACAGCACATGCTCTCTGACGAGCTGAGCATTTTTTTGGTGATTATTTACAGCATCAAGCCCATATCTGCTTTCCTAGGAAAGGTCGAACACTGAGATGATGTTCCTGCTGGTTACACCAGAGTAGAGACGTAATCCTCCTTTCCAGGAGCAGTCTTTGGTTACAGGACATCACAGGTGGCAGACCTACTGTTGAAGCCACCATTTCAGGGAGCTTTGTGTACAGAATCACTCAGACTCACAGAATGGGTCAGGCTGGAAGGATATCTGGTTCAGCCTCCCTGCTCAAGCAGGGCCACCCTAGAGGACAGAGCACAGGATTGCATCCAAATAGTTCTTGAATCTCTCAGACGAGGAAAACTCTACAACCGCTTTGGAGAGTCTGTTCTGGTGTGCAGTCACCTGCACAGTAAAGAAATTCTTTTTTGTGTTCAGGTGAAACCCTGTCACCCTCCCTCAGAACACTTCTAGATATAGATGAGGTCACCAATCAGTTGCGTTTTTGGGTAGCAGCAGCAGGAGCATTCCCCATGATTCTGTGCCATAGATGTGCCACAGGGCAATTCCCAATGTGGGTCTGCCAATTAAATTGCACTGGACCCCCACATGCCAGGTGGTTAGATCTGCACGTCACTAAGCCTGTCAGGGAAATTTCTAGGGCTTTGCCTTGGAAGAATCTACCATTGGCTCCAAGAATACCTCATAGCTTAGGGTGAGCAAAAAGGCTTCCCCCCAGGGTGCTTTACAGCTTAACATTAATCTACCTCAGTTTTGCTTTTCCCATTGGCCCGTGGGCCTTGCCCACCCTATTGTTCATATATGACCCCAGTTCAAGGTTTCTCCTTTCCCTGTTTCCCCATTGGTTATGGTTTCACTGATGGTCTGCCCCCACTTCCTCTATAAGTCACTGCCCTTTGCCCTGCCCTTGTACCACCCCTGTGTTCAGACTATTGGCTCCTGACCCTGTACTTAACGCTGGACATTCCTTTTATTTGGGTCTTTCTGTCCCTGAAAGCTTTGGTGTGAATCTGGAAAACAAACCTCTCTGGAACTTATAGAGGAGGCCCTTCCTGAGGGTTTAGCTAGCCGTGGTGTGTGTGTGTGGACTGGAGTGCCTTGCCTGTGTGCCAAAACGAGCTGCTTCTCCAGAAGAGAGGCTTTTCAGGGAGAGGCAGCAGCAACCACTGTCCATCTCCACGCTGCTACAGTCAGACCCTGAGCTCTGCCAGGAGAAAGCCTAAACCAGGTATAGGCTCAGGAAGTACTTCAAAGGTTTCTTCCCTGGAAAAATCACAGAATCATTGGGGTTGGAAGGGACCTCTGGAGATCATCTACTCTAACCCCCATGCGAAGGCAAGGGTCACCTAAAGCAGGTGACACAGGAACGTGTCCCGGTGGGTTCTGAATAGCTCCAGACAGGAAGTCTCTACGACTTCCCTAAGCTGCCTGTTACAGTGTTCTGCCACCCTCAGTGTAGAGAAGTTCTTCCTCATGTTGAGGTGAAACTTCTCGTGTTGATGGCCTTTGCTCCGCATACTATTGCTGGAAACCACTGAAAAGTCTGGCACCATCCTCTTGGTACCTGCCTTCGAGATATTTATATGCATTAATGAGATCCCCTCTCAGTCGTCTTTTCTCTAGACTGAACAGGCCAAGCTCCTCCAGTCTCTCCTGATGAGAGAGATGCCCCAGACCCCAAATCACCTTTGTGGCCTCCTCTGGACCCCTTCTAGTACCTCCGTGTTCTTCCTGAGCTGTGGAGCTCAGAGTTGAACACAGCCGCTCATACACGGCCTCACTAGGGCTGCGTACAAGGGCAGGATCACCTCGTCGACCTGCAGGCAGTGCTCTTCCGAAGGCATCCCAGGATTCCGTTGGCGCGGGTGCACCGCGAGGGCACCCCGCCGGCTGCAAGGCCGCGGCGGCAGCGGCCCGTGAGGACTCGGGGACAAAGGACCCGTCCCGGCGCCGGGCGCGCCGAGCAGGCCGCGCTCTCCCCTCGGCCCCGCGCGCGGGCCGTGCCGCGCCCCGCCCCCGCCGTGCCCCGCCCCCCGCGCTGGCCCCGCCCCCGGCCGCGCGCACGGCGCGGAGTGCGGCCCGGCCCCGGCCCCGGCGGCGGCGAAATGGCGGCGGCGGCGGCGGCGCGGTGTCCGGGCGGGCGGTGGGCGCTGTGCCTGTGCCTGTGCGCGGCGCTGCTGCCGCGGCCGGCCAGGGGCCTCACCGACCGCCTCTACTGCGGCCGCCGAGTCTGCTACGAAGTGCTGGGCGTCAGCCGGCAGGCCAGCAAGGCGGAGATCGCCCGCGCCTACCGGCAGCTCGCCCGGCAGTACCACCCTGACCGCTACCGCGGGGAGCCCGCGGGCGGCGAGGGCAGCGGGGCGCAGGCAGCGCACGAGAAGTTCCTGCTCATCGCCGCCGCCTACGAGACCCTCAAGGTGAGAGAGCGGGACCGCCGCCGCGGCCGGAGCCGCTCCGGTAAGCAGTCAGGGAGGGGAGGAGAAACACCCCGAAAAATCCTCCTTCTGTAGCCAGCCCGAGAGTGCGGGAAGGAGGATGGAGTGCTCTTGAAAATCCTTCTGTGTCTAGAATTCGTCGGTTTTGTATTTATTTATTTATTTATTTATTTATTTATTTATTTATTTATTTATTTATTTTACTTATGACCAACCGACTGGGCTTTATCTTGGAGGTGTATACCTTTAAAAGTAGCAGTGACTCGAGTAGCATATGGGATCTGTAAGGGAAGGCTTCTCAGGGCAAAGCATGTGTGACTTGGCAAAGATGGAACCCAGGAATGGAAGAAGGAGACCTGTAAGTGTCTTGAGGCTACAAGGGGTTAGAAAAGGGAACTTTTTTTTTTTTTTTTTTTTGGCCGAAGGGTAAGGGGGACGGCGTTCGAAAGGAATGTAGTTGAGGCTGGCAAAATTAAATTTCCCATCTCACAACTATGTGGAGGAAAATGATGAAAAACTCAAAGAACACGAGAACAATGAGGTTTTGAATTGGCCTTCCATTGGACAGATTCCATATCTCTGTAAACTAATTCCTTTAAGTTTTTGAAAACAATCTCCTAATAGGTTCTTCATCTGAAAATCTTTTCCTTAGCAATACTTATTAACTCCAGTCCATGTGGACTTCCCATTCTGAAGTTAAACAACTCAGTTTGTGAATTTTAGTTGCTTGTCTGTTTTCTAGTTTTAAATGCCTTTGCACAGTGCCTGCTTATTCATTTTAAGATTAAACATGTCATGTGCATGGGTAGATAAGTGTGAGAATGAATTCATTAAGAATATGGGAAAAGAACAGATTTCCTCTATTTCATACTCACTTGGGTTGTTGACAGTTTTACAGTAGCATGGTCCTTTATAAGATGAAAAACACAGGTATAATAGAGCACATGAAAGCAGAAATTTAAACCTGAATGACATTTTCAATTCATCCTGCAGGATGAAGAAACACGTAAAGATTATGATTACATGCTGGATCATCCTGAGGAGTATTACAGGCATTATTACCACTACTACAGCAGGAGACTGGCACCTAAAGTAGATGTCACAATAGTGATCCTAGTTACGGTGTGTGCCATTTCGGTGTTTCAGGTAAAATTTCATGTTTACATCGTACTGCTCCATGAGTTTCTGAACAAGAAGAGAAGTAGTGGCAGCTCTCATAATGTGCCATTTAATAAAAGTTATCTGTGACGAGCCTTGTTCCTGTAGGCTGTTGTCCAGTTCTGTGTAGTGTCCATAAAAATCCTGAAGTCAGGAGGTACTTAGTAGATTTTTTACTGCTCTTGGTACCTTAAACAAAGGTAGGGATTAGTTTCTTTTAATTTTGTTGAGACAAGGTGCATATTTTCTGAAGAATTTACTCAGCTCTTCCTGGCAGGCTCAGAGTAGCTCAGGCAGGACTAGTGCCCCAAATAACGCGTCAGTTTGTCAAGATGCATGAGTAAATTTTTAAAAAAACAGGCTAGTAGCAAACTGAATTCAAGACTCAATTCAGAAGATAGGACTGAATATCTGGAGTTTACTAATGTGTGAATCTTGCATTGCAGTGTATTTTAAACACCACATAGACAAAGTCAGGAGAGAAGTAAATTCAGTTCAACAGTTTACTCTGAAGATGGTAGATCCAAGGCCAAGAAAAACCCCTGTGTTTTAGATTTAAAAACCTGTGCTGTTGTCGACAATAGGACGAAAATGCATAACTTGTCTTCACTGGTTCAAAACATCATTAAAAATACTCAAGAATTTTGAGAGATGAAGATGTGGTTTATGCTGTGGTGCAGGTAGCTCAGTGTTTAGTGGGATATTGGAAGTTAGAATAAAAGGTATGTTGATCAGAATTTGAAAAATTGGAATAATAAATTCTGATGGCATATTCCGTCAAATATCTTATTTCTCTTCAGATTTAGTTCCAGTGGCAACGTTTTATTTCACATCTTATTTCTTATTTTGTCTGTAAATGCAGACACTTGCTTTCCTAGAGTCCTACTGCCAAGTGGTTCTAAATTCAGTGTAAGCATCTATGTAAACTGGTTTGCTCATCTTGCTTTCTGTTGTTTCTGCTTCTTGGCCTTTGCTGAGGTTGTGTAGTGGGTTTATAGTGAGTCTGTGCTTTGTCTTGGTAAATGGTGTGAGATGCGTCATTGTTAAAAAAGTTGCTTCAGTGAGACATGCTTGGATGTCCCAAGAATGAAAGTGAGCTGCTAACTTTTTCTCTCCTGCGCCTATCTAGTTTCTTCCATGTTTTCCATGCCTCATCTCAGGTCATTTACAAGACACTAGATGGGAACAACATCAGCTCTTAGCAAGTCCTTTGTGCTTCTTCTGTCTTTAGAAGGAAGCATGCTCAGGGTTGTGTTGTACAGGGCTAGGAGTTGGACTTGGTGATCCTTGTGGGTCTGTTCCAGTTCGGTATGTTCTATGATTCTGTGTTCACCCAGGCAGTGTATTTCTGGTTTGTTGTTTTGGGTGTTTTGCCCCCACTCTCTTGAAATCCAGAGGGCAGCTGGAGATCAGAGAGGTATGTTGAGTCTTATAAAGTGGACACTGCCAAACTACTGAGATTATCATATATTTAGTCTATGTTTAGTGAATTGTTTTAAACGGGTAGCAATTTTATACTTAAATGTTCATATACTAGCTCCTATATTTATAAATATAAGAGGAGGGGCTTCTGAGAATGGCTGGCACAGCCTGATATTAACTTGCAGGAGAGTGCCATGTACTTAGGAGCAAAACTGTTCAGAACAGTGTTTGCTTGGCCTTTCTTGTCGTCATAGATTGCTGTATACACTTGTATGTATACACTTGTATACATCCATTTTCCAGGTGCTTCACTGCGACTGGAGGGATGATTATAACTTTTGTGATACCACAGAAGTACTGTTAGGTTCACATTTTGCCATTACTGTAACGTAACTGTGGTTAAAAGTGTGTGATAGCATTACTTTTTTCTTTTCCTGGCAAACCCCCAAATAGGAATGTCTATATTAAAACATGGTTTTTACTTTTACTGTTCTTAAATTACAGTTCTTCAGCTGGTGGAGTAGTTACAATGAAGCTATCAACTACTTAGCGTCTGTGCCAAAATACCGTATACAAGCTACTGAGATTGCCAGGCAACAAGGTTTACTCAACAAGACTAAAGAAAAAGGCAAGAACAGGCGGTCTAAAGAAGAAATTCGTGAAGAAGAGGAAGAAATTATCAAAGACATTATTAAAAATAAAATAGATATAAAGGGTGGTTATCAGAAGCCCAAAATATATGATATCCTTCTATTTCAGATCCTTCTTGCTCCTTTTTACTGGTGCAAATACATAGTTTGGTACTGTTGGTGGATTTATTGTTTCACTATTAAAGGGCAAGAGTATGGTGTGGAAGAGAAGTTGTATATCATACGAAGATACATGAAAATGTCTCAGTCTCAGTTTGACAGTCTGGAAGATCATCAAAAAGAGACCTTTCTTGAACGGCAGCTATGGATACGAGAAAACTATGAGGTGGGTAGCAATACTGAAATCAGCCAGGAAGTAAACTGTCTCACACAATTTGAAGTATTAGAAAGCAGGCATTGCTTATTACAGCACTGGACACACCTGAAGCATATATCCTGTAATCGAATGTGTGCCAGGAAACTTTACAGTGGGGTATTTATTCCATCATGATCGTACATATTCATTACAATATACTTGCTAGTTAATACACAAACATTACTTTTCCTAGATCTAATTTGCATGCATTCAACTCCTACTGGAAGTCCTTTTATGGTTCTAGATGGCTGTCTGAAGGGGTCTGTGGTGGTTGTATTCACTGAGTGCTTCAGTCTTACCAGGTGACTTTTCCTTGAACTTTTTCTTAGGGCATGTGCTGTTGCTTCTTGTTACATGCCAAAAATGCCACTGTATTTCTTATTATCTGCCCATCCACTGGTTCCAGCTACTTTTACATACATTTATGGGGTTTTTTGCTAATTAGTCTTTAAGATCTATCCAGCAGCTTCAGGGAAACTGAAAATTTCTCTTCTCCATGTTACTTATCAGTAGCCCTGGTGGAAAAACTAATGTTAGTTATCCAGCACTCCCAGAGCAATAATAACAGTGTGCTATTATGGTAGATTGAAGACTATTGTTGGTGCTCCAAACAGTAATAATTTGTAATAAGAATTGTCTGAATTGTCTGAAACTCCTATTTCAAGCTGTTCATTCCTGGCTCAGGGCATTTTGACTGTTTGTTACTGTTTGGTTTAGTTTTCCCATCTGTCCTTTGATAGTTCTTTGGCCCATGGTGAGTCATGGACTGTTCTTACGTGCTGTCTACCTATTCAAGTAAGGTTTTTTAAACCTCCAGCACAACTTCTACTTTTGCTGTGGATAGTAAATAAATCGATAGTCACTATATAATTTTAAAAAATTCTGTGAGACCAGAGAAGAAACATCAACCACAGCATGGAATTTGCAGTTTAGAATTATTTGGGATGCTGGGGCATGGCAGGTTGACAAAAACTCTCTGTTGTTGCACTGAGGTGCATCTGTGGGCCATTTGGATGGGAGGTTTCTCAGGAAAAACATGAGAATATGAACTTAGACTGCTTAAGAGGAAAAGGAGGTGATGCTGCTGTTCTGTATATGCTGGGAAAAGAGATGGGATGGTGGCAGGACACCAGAGATAAGAGAATGTTTCTTCAAAAGCAGACCCTATAAACTTGAAGAGGAAAATAGTAAAATAGGTGTTAATGTAAGGAAAGGATTAGCTGCCAAGTGTGTATATGTGTTCAGTTAGGATGGGGTTGCTAGAAAACAAGCTGGAAGTCCAAGGACTGAGTAATGGTGCTAGTTAAAGCAGATGTTAATATGGAAAAAGATTGGATGGATATCCCATAGTAGAGAAAAAAAATGCTCTTGTTTCTCATCCATGCAGTTTTTAACTAAGTGTGTTTTGGCCACTGCATGTGGAACAGCTGTATTTGCCGCAAGTGAAGTCTTTTTAGCTCACACTTGTCACCTGTGGTGGCCAGCAGTTGATTTTCCCTGACAAATACATGACAGCTGCACCTCTGTAGTAATATTTGCAGCTTTGTGACCAACATATTTTGCAGCTTTGTGACTTTCTGAGGAGGAAATGGTGTCTTTGTAGGTACTTGCTTTAATGAGTTTTTACCTAGTTACTTGAATGCATTAAAGTTTTCAGTGTCTGCTGTGACATCTGGTCATGAGTTCATCAATACTTGTAGAAGGTGGTAGAAGACAATTTTTTTTTGGAGCCACCTGGACTTCTGCTCATTCCAGTATTACTGGAAATGGAGAATAATCATGCTTTATTCTTGTTCTTGTGCTAGCTGTGCTTTTGTGTACCACTACCATATTCTTACTTGAAACATAGTCACGTGTTTTGTAGGCTGAAAAATAATGCTGTTTTGTTGCTCTCCAAAAGCTTGTCTGTTCCTTCATCACTGAAGATGTCTATCCACATATTGTTCAATTTTCCAGTGTTTTAGGATGGGAAAGACCAGGAATTCAATACACAGGTGCATTATAGAGCTCCACAATATTTCTGCTGTTTCCTAGTGATTCTTAAAACCTTTATGATCACTGAGCATTGAGTTTGTGTATTCATGTAGCCATCTATAATATAATATTTTTTAAATCTTGTTTGTGCATAGCAGAACTGTAAATTTAATTGGTGTTTGAGAGATCAGACTTAAGTCACATGACACTGAGATGATAAAATCTCAGATGATGGTATTGAGATTTATACTGGCTGCAGCTACATAAACTGCCTTCCAGAATAAAAATGCAGGTGCTGTTGCGCTTTTTTTGGCTTTTTTTTTAAAGATTTTTGACTTTGCTGATAACTGGAGGTTCCATTGCAGGGACACCATTTCTTGACAGAATATAATTGTTTATCTTTTAGTACTGTCAGTACTGATGTAGAGATATTTGAGATATTCTCAACTTTGTTGAGAACCTTACTTAGGAACAAAAAGTTCCATATCGGTATTCTGTTAGATGATGACTTTGTAAAGGGAGAAGAGCTAAAATGAGGAGCAGAACAGCTGCATTGAACAGTAGGTGTGCTGCAAGGGACTCACACCGTTAGTTTTTTAGAACATTAGCCATTGTTTAGTATGTATTTTCTTTTGCTGGATTCAGTGAGCATTTACTTCTGTAACAAAAAATGTTTTGGAGTTTACAGGAAGACACTTCTGCTGTCAGCAAAAACACAAATCATCTTAAGCAGTACTAGACTCTTGGGTGGCAGATGCTCCAACACTGTGTTGGTCAGGGTCTGCTTCTGCACTGCCATCCAGTCTTTTGTAAGAACAATAAGCTGGCAAATGATTGAAGTACAAACACACCCCACTTGAGGCTCAGTTAGGCTGTTTCTTCATCCTTATTAAAAACTTCTGTCCGTCTTACCAGGTGTATAAACGAGAACAAGAGGAGGAGTTAAAGAAGAAGATGGCCATGGATCCCCGATGGAAGAGATACCGGCGGTGGATGAAAAATGAAGGACCTGGAAGACTGACTTTTATTGATGATTGAAAGTTGCTGAACAAAATGTGTACTATTGCTGAAAGTGATTTGTAAAACTTTTCATTACATCATTCAGAGTTTTGTCTGCTGTGGCTTAGCAGTGATCTAAAACTCAGGAACTATTACATCAGGCCGAAGCATAATACAAGTTTACCATTTTTATAAATCACATCTATTAAACAGGCTCAGCCTAATGTATATATGCCATTTACTTGGGGATATCAGTGTGGAATTCATTATTCCAAACAATGTATTTTTTCTAGATACTTCATATTCATCATCAATAAAACCATAACTCTAGTCTTTCTGAAAATCTGAAAATGCTTTTAGTTCAAACTTTGACAAGTCCCAGTTTTCCTCTTTAGAATGAAGGGTTCCTGCAAGTGGAAACTGAAAATGTTTATAAAGGATTCCAAAGCAAGGACCGTTTTCTGTTTTCTTCTCTTTCCCCCTACTTTCCAATCTAATTTCTAAGATGCCAAATTGGTTTTGTTTCATGTAAACAATATGGGGATTATACAAGACTACTGCTATTCCTTCTTCACTTGGAAATGGATTTTATTCTTTGTGGGAATAAATGATGCATGATTGATCATCATTGTGATGCAAACAAGCCTTAATTTTTTGTTCTACAGAGTAATTAATGAAACATTATGCTTGGATATTTTGTGATTTTTCGTCTTGTACATTGGATTATACCTGCTTGTTCAGAACAAGTATACCAGTGAATCCATTAAATGTGACATTTCTTTCACCAAAGTATTCGTTAAAGGGAAAAATGACCCTTTTGTTAAAAAGGGCAATTTTGATGCCTTATGTAAATAAAAGTTTATATATGGATACTTAATTAGTTTTAAATTCTAAATCTTAAATATTCCTTACATTTATCTCTTCTGATCAAACCTCTGAGTACTTAGAATAAATAATGCGTAACAGCAATCTGTGATTTGCTCTGTAACAGCACAGGTCAGAGAGTTTTTGTGATTTGCTGGTAGAAGAGATTCTGCTACCTTATTCCTCTTCAATAATTTTACTGGGGAAGGAAAGGTGGAAGCATAGTCTTCCTACTATCATCACACCTGTAAAAGTGAGTTCCTTAAAAGGAAACTGCTGAAAACAGTGCCTTGTTAGCTGCCTTCTGTGGAAATCGGTTCTATGAGTGCAGGTTTTGAACTTGCTACTCCTGACCTTTTGCATATTTTTGAAATGTTTCAGTTTTCTGTTTAACATCCAAAAAACATGTGTTGTAGTTTTATGCCCAGCTGGAGATGAAACACCTTGTAGCTGCTTGTTCAACTCCCCTCTCTTTTCCCCTCGCCCTGGTAGAATGGGGATAAGAGTCAAAGTAAAAATCTTACATTGAGATAAGAACAGTTTAATAATTGAAAAGAAAGTAAAATATAATAATAATGAGAAATAATAATAAAAAAAAGAAACAAGTGATGCATGCTGCCAAACTCCCCTTCCTGTACCCAGATCTGCTAATCTTCTCTGTAACTGCCCAGTTTATATACCGGGCATTATGTTCCCTGTTGTGGAATATCCCTTTGGCCAGTTCAGGTCACTTGTCCCAGCTATGCATGCTCTCAGTTTGGTTTTTTTGGTGTGTCTCCTCACTGGCAGAGCATGAGACAAGAAGGGAAAAAAAGTCCTTGATTCAGATAAGCACAATTTAGCAAAAACAAAAACATGGCTGTGTTACTATTCTCATTCTAAATCCAAAAGCACTGTGACAGCTACTAAGTAGAAATCACTCTAGCTGTAACTAGGACAATATCCACTGTTTATTCCATAGCATCTGTGTCATGCCAAGTTTCACACTCCCCAATATCCCATCACCTTCCCTATTTTTTTAATATACAAACCTCATTCTTTTAATCAATGGAACACTCTGTTAAGCGTTCATAAAACATCCACACAATAAAAACAGAAAGCCTGTTGAATTCATTTAGTCCATGACTTTGGCCTTCATCCTTGGTAAGAGTCTTTCAAGCAGAAAAGATGGTGTGAGGTGTTGATTGTTGCATGCTGCACATTTGAGCCAGTTCTGATCCCAGTACTGCTGCACTTGTTCAGTTTTTTCAAAGTTCATTCTTTGTGACTGCAATGATCAGAGGGAAGATCCCCAGAGCAGTTGTGGTTAAAATTGATGCCATGAGATGCTCTGTGAGGTGATACACAGCTGTCATTACCACTTCTACACACAGAAGTGGTAACAGACTGTTGCAAATATCTGTGACAAATATCACATAGTTTAATTCATTGGCCATTTTCACCTAAAATCAAATCGCCCTGAGACACACACAGGACTTCTCCTTCCTCCAACATTACCCACCAAGTGCACCTGAGTCCTTGAGCAAAAGCAATCCCACAGATGTGTTTGCCTTTTCCTGAGGCAGGAATAAACCAGACTGTTTTCCCCAGCATGTTTTTAGTATGCACTACTGGAAATTTATCCCCTTCTACACTACATAAAAACTTTGGGCAGAGCGAGCCTGGTTGGCAGACCCTCTGGTATCTAACCAGGTGGCCTTTGCTAAGAGTGTACCCCAACATTTCAATGTCCCACCACCCATTGCTCTTGGTGTAGTCTTTAACAGTCCATTACATCATTCGTTCTTTCCAGAGGTAGCTATGTGCACGGTAGGGAATAATACATCCCCTCAATGCCATGTTCTTTGGCCCAGATGTCTGTGAGGATGTTTAGGAAGGCAGTCTACTGTCTGATTCAGATCTTTCTGGGGTGCCATGTTGCCACAGGACTTGCTTTTCCAGGCCCAGGATAGTATTCCAGGCAGTGGTGTGAGGCAAAGGGCACATCCCCAGCCATCTGGTGGCTGCTTCCACCACTGTAAGCAGATGGCATTTGACATCACAGATTTGGAGGGGGTTATACAGCCAACCTGTCAGGCCTCCTAGTATTTCTATTTCAGCCATCATCCTCGATACCAAAGAGGCCTGCTTGACCTACTTTACGGCAGCTCATGTTTCACACTCATGGATAATCTGTGAGATAGTCTCCTTGGTTAAGCCCACCTCTCAATTCCAAGACCACCTCTATGTTCCATCTCTTCCTGGTGTCCTTGGTGTCATGGGCCCACCAAGCTAGAAATAATTTACCCTTGACTTGCCAGTCCAGAACCACCTGAGACTCCTGAGTCCTGGAAGCCTGATCCAGCTGCTGGTTGTGCTGGATCTTCAGTGCCCCAACACTTGCATGCATGACGTAGCTTCACAACCAGGCTCTCCATCCAGGCAGCATTGTGGCATCTTGCAGCCCAGATGTGTTTACCCCAGCACTACCAATTATTCTGCTTCCATTACTGCAACCACCCCCACAGGGCATTTGCCAGCATCTGTGGATCAGTATAAAGCATCAGCCATTTCTCTCATTCAGCAGTATCTAAGGCCAATTGGATGGCTTTCACCTCTGCAAACTGACTTGATTCCCCTTCTCCTTCAGCAGTTTCTGCGACTTGTTGTGTGGGACTTCATACAGCTGCTTCCCATCTCCAGTGCTTTCCTACAAGACAGCAAGGACCCAAATAAAAAAGGCATATATAGTGCTCCTTTCTTTCTGGTAATTTATTACATAGCGGGGCCTCTCCAGCACATATTACCTCTCCTTCTGGTGACATTCTAAAATCTTTGCCTTCTGGTCAGTCCATGATCACTTCTAAGATTTCTGGATGATGAGGTTTCCTATCCAAGCTCATTGTGCAACCAGTGCAACCCACTTACTCCATGTAACATTGGTTGCATGATGTGTAGAGGGGATCCTCCCTTTAAACATCCAGCCCATCACAGACAACCAGTGTACCAGGAGGAGCTGTAGTACCAATCACCTCTGAAGTGCTTTGGACATGATAAGCTGCCTTGTATCCTGTATCAGAGTGACTTCATTCAGGCCACGATAGTCTATTGTCAGCCTCCATCCCCCTTAGACTTTCACACTTGCCATATGGGGTTGTTAAGGGGTAAGCAGGTCCTGCTGATCACTCCTTGGCTCTCCAGTCAGAAAACACTCTATGGGTAGGAGTTACAGAGCCTCGGTTGGAGCCTCATTACCTCCCATGCATCATTGTGGTAGTGACTGGCACCTGCAGTTCTTCAGCCTTCAGCAGCCCCACAACAGAAGAATCCTCTGAGACACCAAGCAAGGTAGACCACTTTTTAAATTCCTCTGTCTCTGGGAAGTTATACCAAAAGCCCACCAATATCCTCTTGGACTCTTAGATCTCTGAAATACCATCTCCTGGCACAGTCTATGGCAAGGATGGATGGAGCCTCTGGTCTAGGCACACTAGGGTGCTTTTGCCTCTAATTCCCAGTCAGACTAATCTTAGCCTCCAATAGTTAGCTTTTTTGACTCCCCTGTCACTCCAGAAATACAAATGGATTCTGTTCCTACATAGCTTGATGGCATTAGGGTACAATGTGCACCACTGTCTGCCAAAGCCCTGTATTCCTGTGGGGCGGCTGTGCCAGGCCATCGAATTCACACAGTCAAGTAAACCCAGTTATTCCTCTCCTCCACATGGCTAGAGGCAGGGCCCCTCTAGTACTGATCTCAAGGTTCCCCACTCACATTTGCAGAAATGGACCAGGACTTCTCTCCATTGGGTCAATAGTATGACCAGACCTTCCATTCTGCCTGGAAAACTGTCTGCTGCAGACTGGACCAGCAAACTCTCTGGAAAACAGTTGGACTGTGGTTGTTTTCCTCCTCAATTCCTGCACCTGTGCATCTAGGATCAAGGTGGATTATTCATCCCACTTCCTCATATCCTTCCCCTCCATGGTCCTTATGGTAAAACCATGTGTGTACCTGTGGTGTGTACCTGTGGTGTTGTTGGGGGTGAGATTTGCC
This sequence comes from Prinia subflava, assembly GCF_021018805.1. NCBI lineage: Eukaryota > Metazoa > Chordata > Aves > Passeriformes > Cisticolidae > Prinia > Prinia subflava. Next base: position 65,105,332 of record NC_086283.1, on the reverse strand, counting down.
TCTTTTTCACTTACAGAATTTTTTCCCATAAGTTTCCAAGAAAACCTTGATGACAGTACTTAATTAGAACAAAGGGAGTAGTTGAAGGACATGGCATCACAGTCCTGCAGGGGCACCGAGATCAAACTGCCCCGGGCTTTTGTGAAAGAAAGCCCTCAAGGTTCTTGGTTCTGTTTATTATCAATGCTGTAGTTGTTGTTTGTTTGTTGTTTTGTCATATATACTAGTAAAGAACTGTTATTCCTATCCCCATACCTCTGTCTGAAAGCCCCTTTAATTTTCTAAATTAGAATAACTCGGAGGGAGGGGATTCAAATTCTCCATCTCTAGGGAGGTCCTGCCCCCTTCCTAGCAGATACCTGTCTTTCAAACCAGGACAGGTGTGTACCTTCTATATACTCTCTCTTGATCAAGAAGACACCTCCTGTCAGTTGTAGAAATTGGGGCCTCTACAGGTGAGGAGTAGGACATATTCCCTCTGAAATGCTGAAAATCCCTAGTCAGTTTATCTACCAGTTTATCCAAAAGCTTTTCCACAGCTGCAGTGATGGGGGAAGGAATGTATTCCTGGAGGTGGAAAATCACCCACTGTTGGTTGTGCATCATCTTTCCAAACGATTCTTAAGGGGTTGGCACGTACTGTCGGTGCACCCTGCACAAATTTCCACGATGAACCATTGACATGAGACATCATCGGCACCTGGGAGGAGCTGCGCATTGTCCAGGTCAAAATATACCATTTCTCATATGGCTAATTCCCTCACGTATTTAGTACCTTTCTCTATAGCAGGCAATTTTCTTAAGTGACATGGAATATCTTGTTTACAGGGACACCTTGCCCTCACACTTGGTAAGAATCACCTCCTCAGACAAAGAACTTGTGTCTTTTTTTCCCATTGCTCTTTCCATCCCCAAGTTCTGAGAAGGTAATCCCAGCTCCCTGCCTTCCTTACTCTCCTAATGCCACACTGTTCGCTTTGTTGTCCCAACAGTGGAGCAGTCAGGTGATTATACACTCACCTGGAAAATGACTGAAATCTCATATCTCCCACAGCTCATTTAGGGAAAGGGATTGAGTTTTGGTGATCTCTTCTGTCTCCTCTTCCATTTCCTATGATGGCCTTGATGATGGCTCTGTAATTTGTTCTTGTGATGATTTGTCCTCTTTATTCTTCCTGTCCTCCTTGACTGTTTTTGCTAAAGGGTTTTTCATGTACATTTCTTCTGCTTCTGTACAAGGGTAACAGACACCTGTAGATTCTGCTTCAGTGATTCAGTGGCAGTTCCTGTTGCTGGGTTGGAGAAGCTACAGTGTCTCATAGTGTCTGGAGCAGCTGCATGGCCTGTTTTTCCTCTCATTGCCAGATTCAGAGATCTTCTTTTACCCCTGAGATAACTGAGCAGTGTTGACCACAGCTCAAGCCTGGGCCAGGCCACAACATGTTGCAGTGATTCGAGTTCTCTCTGGGCTGCCAGGGTGACAGCACACTTTTAAAAAGTAGTTTACTGGTTTTCTGGATTATGTACTTGCTCAGGGGTAAGGTGCAAATGTCTTGAAGGTGCCCACTGCCCTACATACTTGCTCATAAAATCCCACAGATCCTGCCACTCCAAACTATTCAGCTGTTCTGGTAACAGCTAGGGTAGAGTTAATTTATTCTCAGTAGCTGTTACAGTGCTGTGTTTTGGATTTAGAATGAGAATGGTGTTGATAACACAGCAATGTTTTGGTTTTTGCTAAACTGTGCTTATCCAAAGGACTTTTTTCGCCTCCATGTCTCATGCTCTGCCAGTGAGAAGATACACCAAAAAAAACCAAACTGGGAGGGTGCATAGCTGGGACAAGTGACCCGAACTGGCCAAAGGGATATTCCACACCAGGGAACATAATGCCCGGTATATAAACTGGGGAGAGTTACCTGGAAGGGCAGCCACTCTGGGTTTGGGCAGGAGGAGTGTGGTATCAGTCAGCAGGTGGTGAGCATATGGTAGATCACTTGTTTGTTTTCTTTTTATTATCATTATTATTATTTCCCATTATTATTGTATTTTACTTTCTTTTCAGTCATTAAACTCTTCTTATCTCAACATACAAATTTTACTCTGATCCTTCTCCCCAGTGCATTGGGTTGGAGGTGGAGAAGATAGAGTGGAGTTGAGCAAGTGTTGAGCATTGTGCTTAATTTCCATCCAGCCTTAAACCACAATAGTCTATTTGGCACCTGAGCATGGACCCAAAACGTTGATATAAGGACAGGTCTGACCAAAGTGTGTTAAAAGAAAATTGCTATAAACATTCATTGTAGTAGTTTAACAGTCGCTAGTTAAAATGTGTCTTCCTCACTCTCATATTTGTGATATTTTGTCTGTATTGTTCCAGTAATACTTTACTTGCAGTACTTGTTCCCTGTGGTGTATTTTGTAGGGTTGGACTATTATATGACAGCGTCACTGGCCAGGACACCAATCAGGTGTATTGTATTCAGCATTGCAGGCACCTCTGTGCTTTGGGAGTTCTTTACTGTGAATGATTACTAAACTTTGTATTTTTATCCTTCAAGAAACAACCTATGGGGGGACATCTTCACCATTTTTTCTCCCTCTCCTTTTTTCCTTCCTTACCCTCCAGGCTGATTATGGTAGTCAAGAATTTTTAAGATTTTGGATATCCTTTGACTACCTTTGAAACCCAACTGGTATTTTTACTAGGAGCCAGCATGTTGTTGCAAATGGTTCAAGTCTTCTTTAAAGTCAGATAAAAAAATTGAGAACGTTATCCAGAGATCTGCCCAAAAGCTGGACAGTTGGGAAGAGCTGAACTAAAATTTGTATGTTGAGAGAAGAACAATCTGATAATTGAAAATAAAGTAAAATAATATAACAATGATAACAAAAAGGAAGTGATGCACAGTGCAACTGCTCACCACCTGCTGACTGATGTCAGACTCCCCTTCTCAAACCCAGAGACTCCTCCAGTTGGTAACTCCCCCCAGTTTAGGTACTGGGCATGACATTCTATGGTGTGGAAAATTCCTTTGGTCACTTATGGTTATCTGCTGCTATGCTGTCCCTGCTATGATCCCTCCCAGTTTGGGAGAGCAGGAGAAAAGGAGGCAACACAAAGTCCTTTACTCTGGGTAAACAGGACTTAGCAAAACCCAAAACATCAGTATGTTATCAACACCATTCTCATCCAAAACACAGCACTGTAACAGCTACTGAGAAGAAATTAACTCTATCCCATCTGAGACCAGAACAGCATGATAGTAATATTATGCTGGATCTCTGTACACAGTAGTAAAATTTAAGAGGAACTGCTAGATTGTTCCTGTATCTCTGTTGAATGTAGGGTAGCAATGAACTTAATTCATTTTGCATCTAATTGTCAATTAAAATCTAAAAACTGTTAAAGGAGATATACAGAAAAAGCTGTGCTTGCTTTCATGAAGTAATCTTAGGGACACTGCAAAGATAGTTATGAAGTGAGAGACCACAGCTTCACTGTATTGCTGCTTTATCCCGCAAAACACAGTCAGTCTCCTGCAAGAGTGGAAGAAGGAATAAGTTGCTGTGGTAGAAACAGAGAATGAAGCTAAGCACAAATACAGTGGTGCTGAATATTAGAAATGACAGTTGTATCTGGAAATGTACAAGGCAATGCTATTAAAAAGGATCTAAACCTGTGTATGCAGTTTCACAGGCTAATAGCTCTGCTGCTGCTGACCTGCCTCATTCTGCTCTGTCCTTTTCCATGCCAAATATTTGGGTTATGCAAATATGAAGCTGAAACACGTATCTGTTTTCCCTTGTTGTCTACCTTCCTTGTAACCAAGATGAATTTCATGAACTGATAGTTCAGTGGAAATCAATGCAATGGAGGTACAGTCCTGGCAGAGGACAGAGCTGTATTTTTCAGTGGCAATGGTGTTTTGTCTCTGTAACTTCTGGCGTGATACTGAGTGGCTGGAGGTCAGACATATCATATAACCTCCTGGAAATGAGCCATTTTGCTGGCTTTTTTTGGAGTTCCCTCTTCTCTAGACATATCACCCCTTTGAAAATAATCACATGACAAGACATAAATTCACAGAATGCAGCAAATATCTGCTGGGCAGAAACACTGCAGTCACATTCCTGTGACAAAGGATAGAAAAATCTCAGGTGTCTCTAGAAAGCTGTCGGCACTAGCTGACAGTAGCTCCTTAGCTATTAAGCTACTAGGCATTTCTAGACTATTGTGGTAGTTGTAAATTATATCTGTTTTTTGGGCATTAATTTCCAGAGACTGCTGAGAGTTATAATAGTAGGCCTAGTATAGCCAGTGTAGGTTGAATCGACTTGAGAGAGAAATGTCTACATGGACAAGTATTGCTGGTACTGGGTAGTGGTGAGATCATTACAGGGAAAAAGATTGCAAGTTATTAGGATCTTGGAGAAGATTCAGTGTGTCTTTTCCATGACCATGCTGAGGCTCTGACTGAGGCACAAGCATGTGCATGCATGCCTGGTTGTCCCTACAGAATCATAGAATCATTAAAGCTGGGAAAGACCTTTAAGACCATCATTCTCCTGGACCTGAGCTGAACTTAGCTCTCACCTCTCCAAATGACAAAAAGCAACCACTAGAGACCCCCGAAAAGGCCCATGCAGGTGCCTTGACAGTCATAAGGCTGTGCAAGCTAAATGACTACGCATGAGGTAGGTGGTAACTAGGTATTAGATAGGTGGGTTTATGTAAAATTTTGTATATAAATTCTCTTCATTTTTACTCTTCAGTATGTAATGAATGAGCATGGTTCGTGCTAAATTGTAACAATATATATACTCAATACCACTTAAAATCAATAGGTTAGTACTGTAACTTTATATTTAATCAATATTACAGAATTAGTAAAACTAACTTCAGATAAAGGCGTAGTGTTAAAGAGGCCCCCCCCGCCCCTTTTTCCTTGGCAAAATACCATGAGAAAACAGGACATTAGACCAAGAACAGTTAGTAAGGGAGTAGTGTCTTTGAAGATGCTAAAAAGAGATTGAGACGAGTCCAGGAAAACTAAGATAAGGCCAGATGTTACTTTTTGATTATATCTAATAGAACTTAACTATTTAGTTGTACAACATTAGCTCGTCACATATATATAACTTGCAAGGTCAAACAAAGGACATACAAGGAAGAGGAGTAGCCTTCATCCCAGCAACTACCAAAGGGAGTCAGAAGACCCTCAAATAACAACTGGAGCATGCACAATGAAGAAGGTGACACAGATTTCAAGAATCGAAACTGGGGGGAGACAAATCGAAGATGGGAGGAGATGGGATGTTGGCTACAGTATAAAAGTATAGATGAAATAGGCTTTGATTTGTACATGGGGTAGGGTCCTGAACCCTGCACATGTACCCTGGCCCGCGCAGCCTGCCTTTTGCTCATGCTTTATTGATACCGGGTGCATTCACTGTTAAATAACTTGTTTAAAGGATGTAATACATTTTTATGTATCCTTTTATATAACTATATTCATCTCAATTAAAATTTGCTGCTAAATTTTAACTTGGATGTTTTTGGGACCTTTTCATTTATAACAAGTATGCTTGATTTGTAGGAAAATGTCTACCTTGCACCCTCTGTACAATAAGCAATATCTCCTTTATAAACCTAAATGTTTGTCTGTGTTCCTAAAATGTCTGAGTTCCAAAAATTTGGCAATACCAGTACCTCAGTGTTTTTCCTGTTGTGAGAGGCCTAGAACTGGGCACATGACATGAGGTGTGGCCTCACCATTGCCAAGTACAGAGGGACAGTCACTGCTCAGGTCCTGCTGGCCACACTATTGCTAATAGAGACCAGGATGCCACTGGCCTTCTTGGCCACCTGGGCACATGCTGGGGCATGTTCCTCCGCTGTTCACCAGAACTCCCAGGTTCTTTTCTGCCAGGCTTTCCAGACACTCTCTTCCAGCCTGTAGCACAGCCTGAGGTGTGGTGACCCAAAGGTAGCACTCTGCACTTGTTGTGGAACCTCATGGAATTTGCTTCAGTCCATCAATCCAGGCACTCCTGATCTCTCTGCAGAGCCTTCCTGCTCTGCAGATCAAGACTCCCATCCAGCTTGGTGACATCTGTGAACTTGTTGAGTGTGGACTTCATCCTCTCATCCAGCTATTTGATGAAGACATTAAACAGGGCTGACTCCAATACTGACCCCTGGGGAACACAACTAGTGACCAGCTGCCAGCTGGATTTAACTCTGTTCACTGTAGCTTTTTGGCCCCAGCCATCCAGCCAGTTCACACATAAACACCATGAGCTGACAGCTTCTCCAGGAGAATTCTGTGGGAAATGATGTCAAAGGCTTTGCTGAAGTCTAGGTAGACAAAATCCACAGTCTTTCTCTCATTCTAGTTGTGTCACCTCGCTATACAAGGACATTCAGTTGGTCAGGCTGGACCTGTCTTCCACAAATCCATTCTGGCTGGTCCTGAACTTCTGGTAGTCCTATGTTCAGAGCAACCATTTTAGGCTATGAGCTTCATCCCAAAAACTTTTTAAAAAGGCAGCAAACTAATAGCTGGCAAATCCCTGCCAGAATTTGATAGGACTTATATTTATGGTCACTGCTGAAATGGTGGTGAACGGCGCTGGGTGGGGAGAGGGGAGATGCAGCAACACTGACAGCAGTTGCCAGGCAGTGGGAACCTAACAGCTGCCTGTGGGCAGAAGACACCTTTGGAACTCCATCTTTGTCAGTGTTCAAGGCCAAATTTGATAGGGCTCTGAGCAACCCGATGTAGTGGGTGGCACCCCTGCCCGAAGTGGTGGGGTTAGAACTAGACCATATCTAAAGTCCCTTCCGAACTAAACTATTCTATGACTCTGTGAATTCCCTTTCCCCTCTCTTCTTCTCCCCACTTTCCCCCACTTCTTTCCTCCCTTTCTCCCTTATTTTCCCTTTTCTCTCTTATTTTCCCCGTTTTCCCTCTTTCCTCTTTTCTTTTTTTCCTGTTTTTCCTTCCTCCCCTTTTTCTCCCATTTCCCCGTCTTTTGTTTGTTCTTCCTCCCTCCTTCCCCCTCTTCCCACTCTATTTTTGTTTGTTTGTTTCTTTCCTTCTCTTCCCTTCTATTTTTTGTTTTTCGGCCGTGCTGTAACCAGCAGGTTTCCGGCCCCCAGAGCAGCTCCAGCCCGCACCCAGCGCCGCTGCCAGCAGGCGCCGCAGGCGGCAGGCGCCGCGGGGTCCGGCCGAGAGCCGGGGCGGTGCCGGGGGGCTGCGGGCGGAGCGGCCGCGGCCCCTCCCCGGGGCTGACGGAGCCGAGCCGAGCCTGCCGGAGTCGCGCTGCCTGCCCGCTTCATCCCCTCCGTCCTCTCCGCGGCTTCGGTATGTCGTCGGGCGGCAGCCTGAGCATCATGCAGCGGCTGGTGGAGCAGCTCAAGCTGGAGGCGGCCGTGGAGAGGATCAAGGTGAGCAGGGGCGCGGGGCGCGGGGCAGCCGGGACCGGAGTGAGGCGCGGGGTGCCGCGACCCCCGCGGCGGGGCGGGAGAAGGGAGCAGCTCCTGCCTTTCCCTCCGCACTGGTCCGCGCCGCCCGCCCTGGGAAGGAAAGGGGACGGGGGGCGCGTGTGCCCGGCGGGCTTGGAGCCCCGGCCGCACGGGAGCGATGGAGCGAGTGCCGTTCCCTGGTGGAAGGAGCCGCGATAAATAATACAACGGCTCCTCGTTAGTTCTGCACCAGCAAACAGATAATCGGGAGCAGTTCCTCGCAGCGGAGCCAGCCCGACTCCCCCCTGCTTCGGAGCGCTGGCAGGATCTGCGGGGGGAGGCGGTGCGGGGTGGTACCCTCTGGCACACTTGGGGAAGGCAGGCAATTTGCTACGCATGCATGAGTCTTCTCCTGCCTGCACATTTCCAGACAAAGGCAGCATGATGAGGTGGTGCTGTCGTCTGCCAGCTGCTCAGGTTTGGTGACCTAACCGAGACAGCTCTTGGTTTCCAGCAGATATGGGGGGGGTTCATCACCACTCACAAAATCCAGCATAGTCTGTGAAGAGATGGAGGTCAAATTAATTTATATCCTTCACCTTCCTTGTCTTTCTCCTTGCATTCGCCATTTTTCTCTGGCCAGTCACAAAAGACCAGCTTCCTCAGTCTGACACTAGTGCGAGCACATTCAGCTGCAGGAACTTAGCTAATTGATTTGAAAATAATTCAAAATACTTGTTCCCACTACTCCTATCATGGGCTGGTGGAAATTTGAAGTGCTCGTTGCAAGGTGAAACCAGTCTGGATTTTGGATATCATCCTAATCAATTTGTTAATATTACCACATTTTATTAGCAAAACAGAATCAGCAGATGCTTGATTCACTAAAAGTGACAGTGCTTATCACTGCAATAAGGTGTGGTAATGTGTGAAAAACAGCATGTTTCGGAGTACAAATGTAGACTCTTGTGGTGACAGGAGTATTGCCAAACACTGAAATGGTTGCCCATCAGTTATTGTTGGTGCCTGGTTCTCTGTTCCTGCTCATTTTGAGTCATAAACTCAAAATACTCATACACTCCTCCCCACTTTTTTTTTTTTTTTTGTGGGTGGAGAGTGACTATAGAATGCAGAGTTTGTAGTTTACAGGTGTTACTTTGTGGCAGTAACATATTCTGGAGCTGCACTTCTCAAGGTGTATTTTTTACGAGTCTACTCTCATAATCCAAGGAGACTTGTCTTCATGGACCTCAGACTCGTCTTTCTTGCAGCACTGTGCATAGCAGTCACTTTCCAGGTCTGCTGTTCAAGGAACCTGCTCATGGCTTTGAAATGACACATAATTAAAAATGTGTCATATAAATTTTGTCATCTGGGTTTCTTTACATCCGGTATAAAAATAACGCAAAATACATTCAGCTAATGAAAAAGCACTTGGTTTAGTTTTAGCAAGCACTGAAATGGGAGAAAACATTGTTTCAGCTACTTTGAATAGACAATGTATTTTCAGACGGAAGATGATTATGAAAGGGTTTTTAAAAATACATTCCATACTGCCAAGTTCCAATGGTAGTTTTGTTTACCCTGCTGCCTAAAAAAGCCGACAGGAACAATATCTTCAGAAAGAGGAAGCTGAGTAAAGAAGTACCCATGCACATCTGGCATGCAGGAGGCTGCTGAAGGGAGCGTGCTTATCTTTGTGACGAAATACTGCAGAAACCTTCTGTGTGAACAGGAGAAAAGAAGAATGTTATGGGGCATAGGTAGGACTAAGAATAGGCAGTTCTGGTTTGTATCTTTTGAGGAAATACTAGGATATACATAGCTCAGTATGTGTTGGAGGATTTGGCAGCAAAGTGCAAGGAGATGCTGTAGGCACTGCTAAATCTCAAAGGAAAAAGCTCCACGTGACCTTGGCCTGAGCAGTGTTGGCGAGTGACATCTCTGCCTGATAGCCACGTGGTGCATAGTCGGGCATCACAAGGGGCAGGCACTGTGGTTGAGGCAAGGGTGCTAATGTTGCAGGAGGTCCAAGAGACTGGGCAGGAGACCTCTGCAGCCTCCAGAAAGGGCTCCTCCTCAGGTAGGGAAGGAGTGACAAAGCCTACCAACTTAGCAGGAATCCTTGCTGCAGCTACTTCTCCCTGTACTCTGCTCAAGAGAACCTGGGAGACTGAGGGGAAAAAAGCTTCTCATAACAACTCCCTGAAGTGCCGACAACTGCTGGCTAAATTCAGGCGGTCACTAGGATGTGTGTCCTGGAGGAGTGTTGGAAGACGGTGAGCAGGAGAGCAGCAAAAGAGCAAACAGAAGTATGTACTAGGCCAGATTTCCCATGTGTTTCCAGATGCTGTTAGATGGGATGGCCCAGAACCAAAATTCCACTGGGACTCTGGGGTGGTTCCTTTAGACAGGAGGCTGGGAAGTGTGGATGGTCCTTCTGGTTATTGTTTTGACAATGCTGCAGAGTTGTGTAGGAAGAAAAGTCAGTATTTCAGAAGTCCTGTAACAAAGGCAGAAGTGAGGTCAATGGAGAACCTATAGGGCCATCATATTTAGTATTTTGTTTTATAAAATATAGACAGCATGGGTTTTGACAGTTCTCTGCAGCTGTTCCTAATGTGTATCTGGGAAACTGGAAATTTCTTTACATTTTCCTTCAAAAATGCCGACACATGACTGACTTGCCATCCACAAGGAGAGCAGGGGAGTTCAGTGCTGAAGACATTTTACCTTTGGGATCCTTGGCTTGTTCTGCAGCTCTTGACTCTCCTTTTAGGCAGCCAGAATGTGGATTTGAAGTTCTCACTTCACTGCTGGGGGAAGATGACAATTTGGACTTCAAAAGCTTTTCATCCTCATCTTTTTGCTTTCATTCTTTGTTATACTCTGTGTTGTTTAGAAGTTTGGAATGAAAATCCTTTTAATAAAATATCAGAGGATATAAGAGTTCAAATATAAACCTCCAAACATGACAGTAGACTGGAAAATGGTCATGTCTCTGAGCATTTTAATGGGAAGAAATTGCATCACACTGGCACCTCAGTCCTCTACGCTCTTCTGGCTTATCACTGGCATAGTATTTCATGTGTGCTTCATCAGAGCTTTGTAAATTGTGCTTCTGTGCTGATTTAGTTGGTGTTCTAGAATCTAAGAGGTGATTTGGCTGCACTCCAGCGGTGTTTGATAGCTCTTCAAGAGGAAATGCTTAATAGATGCTTGTGAATGAATTAGTTTCCTCTCTGTATTTATTTTTCCTTTTCAGGTCTCTCAGGCAGCTGCAGAACTCCAGCAGTACTGTATGCAAAATGCCTGCAAAGATGCCTTGCTTGTTGGTGTTCCTGCAGGGAGCAATCCCTTCCGAGAACCCCGATCCTGTGCTCTGCTCTGAAATCAGGTAGTAAAGTCACAGATACCATGACAACTACTCTAATTTGAAACTTAAGCCCTTGGAGGGACAAAGACACATGGTGACAGTTGTTTAAGTGTTGAGCTCTTGCTCGAGTGTTCATTATTTCTCTGCTGGCTCTGCAAATGGTTTTCTGTTTTTTCAAGATGTGGCAGTTGAAATGTCTCTTTTCCACAGCCCTTTCTAGAGTTGTTTTCTTTATGAGGTTTTTGTTGGTTTTTGGTGTTTGGGTGGTTTTGTGTTTTTTTGTGGTTTTTTTTTTTTTTTTTTTGGTTTTTTTGAGGGGGATAGTTGTGTTTGTGTATTTGTACAGCAATAAGGTAATTAGCAGCATCCAAATGAATTAAAATTGTCTAAGACACACAGCTGTGTTTGACAGAGCTGGACAGTAGACAGTCACATATCCAGCCTGGAGAAGTAAGACAAAGCTGTGGCAATTTTATGTGTCCTGATGACTGGATCACAGCTTAAGCAAGAATCATGTTAAAATACATTTAGCTCTTTAATGTCATATTGTAGTTCCTTTCGCTGTGTCTGTCCTTAGGCTCTTCCTGTTCTTACTGTTGGTACAGCACCAAAACCAGTGGAAGCAGAGAGGAGCTGAGGCAATCTGTAATCACATCCCTTGTAACCTTTCCAGCACAGATCTAAAGGATGTGCTGCTCCCTGAACTCTGTCTTAGTGCTCTGCATTGCCTGTACCCCTGTAACACCTGCAGAGTAGGTGGGTGGCTGTCCAACATTTGCAAACCTTTGGGATGCAGTTCCATGATTCCCAGTCTGGCCTCTCCTATTTGTCACAAAGGTTATCTGTGATTGCAGCAGGAGAAAGAAAGGCCATGCATGCTAGTAGTCTTGGGCAGAACCACACCATAACTTGGAAAATCTACTTCTTTTGCTTGACACGCACATGTGGAAGTAGGATATTCAGAAGGGATTACTCCTTCTAAGAAAAAAAAAAAAAAATAGTTCCTGCTAAAGAGCTGAAAAATCTACAGAGAGAGGAAGAAACACTTAAGTCTGTTCTTTCGATGAGAGTACTATTAAAGCAAAAAAGAATGTTTTCTCTAAGGGCAGAATTTAAGCTAGAACATAAAGTACTTGTAAAATCTTCCTCTTGCTGCTGCCAACTGTTCCTGAGCTTGCACTTGAACTTTTGCCTCATCAATAGCATGGCTTTGATTGCTGCCACATAGGTTTAACAAAACAGGATTGAACCTAAAGAATGGGAACAACTGAACATGAGATGCTCTTTTGGAAAAATTTGGAGAGTGTGAAGCAAAAGCATATTTTCTCTAATTTGGGTGCTACCTGTAATTCTTCATGCAAATAAGATAAAGTTTTAAATGACCTTTGCATATATTCTTCTTCTTAAGCAGTCTTCCTACTTCTTGGTTTTTTGGGCGTCTGTGTGTGCATGTGTCTACGTATTCTAAGGTGATCACATCATACAGATACATTACAAAATACTTGCTCAGAAGAACTTGATAATTAATTTATGATACTTTTAAAAATGCATAGCTCAGCCCAAGATGTCATTTGGCATCTTTTCGCTGATGGATCAAATATTTAGTATATTATTCTTGTGTTGCCTTAGGATCATAAGAAATTCAGAGCAAAGTAAAAAAGCCAGTTAAAAATTTTATGATATTGTGAGGATACCAACATCCAAGAAAGGAAAGTCATTATTTGGATTTTCTCAGTGCAAAGGAGCTTTTCTGTTGTAATTTGTAAGAGAAATTAAATCTATCAGCTTTTAAAGATGGAATTTAATAAGCCTTTTTTTTTCTTTTTGTAGGGAAGGTCATTGGAGAATTGCCTTCAAGCATGACATGAATAACAACTGCCTTTCCTTCACAAGAAAAGTCTCTGTCTTTTATGTGGCTAAAACAGCATCCTAGATATCTGTGTGTTCTTGTTAGGCTGTATTCCACTATATTTTAGTAATGTTCTTGAAGGTTTTTAAATGTAACTCTTACTCTTTCCCTAATCATCAGCACTTTTACTACACTGTGCTAACTGTACAAATATTACTTGAGAAGTTTACATTTTAGAAATGAAAAAAAAGTGATTTTTTAACCAAATTACGTATTCTGATTTAGATAAACTGTAACACTAGAATAATAGCAAAAATTATTCAAGGGGATTTTTTTTCAAAATAAAACAACTCAAAAATTAATAATTAAAGTATAAAGCTAAATGCTGTTAGTGCTGAACTAATGTCCTCAGGAGACATTTTGCTTCCATTAGCAAGACCTGGAACCAACTTTAATTTTTTTTCAAGTGCATCTCAGTGCATAAATGACACATTTTAGTAACTACTGAATACAATATGTAGCAGAGGCTTGATTCCTAAAGCATGTTCCTTGCAATACTTCTAATCTATAAGCCTCCTTCTACTTTGGATTTGTAACAGTACTGTTGTGGTGGAATTTTCTTGATGTATTTAAATGTTACCAAACAGACACTAAGAATCTGTGAACACCCAAAGATAACCGCATGCATCATTGTCATGGTTTGCAATACACAGGATTTACTAAAATATGTTTGGTTATTTGCCTTCACTTTTTTGATAGAGCACTTTTACAAGAACAACTTTTTAAATAGGTTTTTAATTTTGTCTACTTTCTATTGTTTGTATTAATCTTTTAGAAGTTTGGAAATAAAGTTCCTATCCCTCTTTGCTTTGAACTCGTGTAATTGTAACAAAGAGCAACTACTGTAAGGAAGAGGATACTTGGATTTTGCAGTGGTAGGGAAGGCCTCAAGTTCTTTGCTTTTTTGGGAAGAGAAAGTTGCTGCTGGATTTTTAGAAACAGTATCTTATTAGTAGAAAATCCCATTCATATCGATTGACCACATTTGTAAATACTAACAATGTAATGGGACTCACACATTTTGAAGCTGTAAGGAAGAACTCTGCAGTCTGAGTACTTAATGTTCATAAATGTTAACAGAAGTGTGGTAACAGTGTCCTCCAGGCAGTTCAGTCTTTGTCAAATATTTTCATGTTGCTGTCCTGCAGAAGGACACCAACATGAGAGCTGTAGTACTGCTGGTATGTATTGTGCCTTTAAAAACAGAAGAGAATGTCCTTCCTTCAGAGCTTTTCTTCATTCTGACTTCTTCTCACTGTAGACTATTTAAGTATGGCAGTTTTTCTGGTAGTAGTGGACATAGGTACGGAAGTGTAGTGAAAACCAAGTTACTCCTGCACAGAAGCCATCAGAGGCTTGATTTGAGGCCAAAATGTCAAAGATACTGATGAGTGTAAACAAGAAAAGCCTTCGGACAGTCAGCATATGGCTGCAGCCTACTTCCTCTCAGGCAAGCCCTTCATATTTCTTTTACTTCTAGGGATAAAGCCTCCCCTTATCCCCACACCTGTTTCTCTTCCTAGAACCCCTGTTGCGTACACTTCCAGGCTCAGCAATGTCAGTTGGAGCTTGGGTTTTGAAGTGGCTGCTGAGCTGGCATAAGGAGTGGCCAAATCACAGTGTGCAGCAGAGAGCCACCACTGCTAGACAGCCAGTCAGTCACTGTTGTCTCTTGGCTGCCCTGTCCAACTCCATCTGGTCTCTTGCAGCTGGAGCACCACGTCAACACAGTTAGAGTAGCACTGTGAACATACTGCAGGACTTGGCTGCATCAGTGTCTTGCACCGACAAGGTCTAGAAAGATCTGTGCAGCAGTTGTGAGATGGATTGGGAACATTCCACTCCGATGTCCCTCTGAGCATGGTGTTAATTCCTCAGATGTGGATTCCAGCTGCTTCAGAGGAGTGTGGTTGCTGCACCTCTTTGCTCTCAGGGCAGTGTGTATCCAAGCTGCTGGGTAGAAGCAGGGAGAGGAGTGACAGCAATGTTACCTCTGCCCTCCCAGGGCATGTTCTGTGAGAGAAGTCAAGTGTCAGACCAAGCTTCAAAAGAGGATTGGCTGGCACTGAGGCTCTTTGGTTCCTTTTGCAAATCAGTTTGGTGAAGTGTGTGGCACTGCTGATTATTTTGGGCTGGCTGGGTGAAGTGGCTGTATCTCAGTAGCTCAGCATTTGCAGATCTCCCTTCCTTGGCATAACCAAGGACAAATGAGCCTGGGCAGCTGACTGCTTCTGGGGGTAGGAGAACATGTTGTCCCTTACCTACCCAGTCTACAGGGCAATGTTTTTTCTACAGCTGCAGGTGTACCTGGGTTTGCACAACTGCTGAACTCAACCCAGCGATTGGGGTTATGTGAGGCTTGCCCTGGCTTAGACCAGGGCAAGCATCACATTTTGCCACTTCTCCAACAGCTGTGATCTCCCATGAGGTGGACAACTATGGGCAGCATCTTAGCTTTCTTTACCAAAAACTATCCAAGAGGGCTATCTGCTATGCAGAGACATTCAATACCATCTGATGGCAGCAGGTCCTACAGGATGCCCACGGTAAAGAAGATTGAGTGAGTGTGCACATTTGGATGCTCAGTGCCTCACACAAACCACAAGCCCCCTTGTCTCACTGTCATCTCTCCCAGCTGAACAGCAAGGCTCTTCTCCATTTACAGCTGCCTCCTGCCCAGTCATTAAAATGTTTATAAACTTGTTCCAGGAATGAAGTGTCCCTATCTGCTGATGTAAGGCTGGAGAATAGATTTTGTACTGTGCCTTTTGTCTAATAATTAGTTCCTTCCTAATTCACAGTAATAGGTAATTTGGCGGGGGCGGGGGGGAGGGCATCAATGTTGTTCAGTAGTAATTTTACTCCACATTAAACAGACAAAAGGAGGGGGAAGAATGGAATATTTTATACATTTGCCAACGTGTCCATATCTGTGAGAGACTGAGATTTGTCATAAACAAATACAGTAAAAACCAAATGGTCACTGCAAGCCCTTTCCCTTATTTTCCACTACATTACCAGTCATTTAACTGTACAGTGACATTTTTTCTACCTAATGAAAACTTAACACAGACAGCACTTGAAATTTTTATTTAATGTAGACAACATGCCTTTGTTTTTGAAGTTAATCTACAGATTATCTATGCTACGCTTTCACAACTGTTCATGTGGAAGTTCTCATGTCAGCCTTTGCCTCTGGAAGAGGAGAACATAAATATGTAGCTTGGCACTGGCAGCTATAATTTTCTCAAACTGTGGTCATCTGCGACTGAGACTTTGTAGAGCTGTACTTTAAAAAAAATAGATTCCTGGTTCTGGAAATCTGGAGCTAGTTCTGAACAACATAACCCGTGATGCAAAAGAAGTAAAATGGTTAGGTCAGGTGACCACAAAAATGGGCCACGGATACTAACCAAACTGCAGCTTTTATTTCTGTCTTTTTCTTATTCGAGGAAACAGTGCCTTATTTGCAATTTTATGAGAAATCTTTTTGTTACCACTTGTGAAAGGTATTTTCTCAAATCTTGCAATCAGTGTAGAAATAATTCAGGTATATTACTGTGAATTAAAATTGCAGTTAGTGCTGTCATAGCTTTTAAGAATTCAGAAACCAGCACTCTGTTTTCTCTGAGAGACCAAATCTTTCTTCCCTAAGTGCTGGTTTCATTTACTCAGATAGTGAATATGTGTTTAATGAAGTCTTAATATCAAAGAAGTATTTAAGTGCCAGCATAAACCTTAAACTTGGTGGTTTTCCTTTTATTACTTCCTTGCTCCACTCACCTTTCTATTACTGCATCAAACTGAAAAAGATTATTGAGTTTGAAACCTGAATTATCTCAGCTGAAGACCACTGAACAGAGAGACACATTCTGGAGCTGGCTGGCATGCCTGTGCAAACTGTTTATGCATTCCTCCAGCAGAATGGAGTTACTGTCTACCATTGCTCCCACACATATTTCCAGTTTTGTTGCCAAATCTTTTGATGGAAAGTGAGGGTTTTGGTACTATTCTATCTAATCTAAAGAATACAATTGAGATAGATCTTTTTAATTCAATCTTTTACCCTTTCTAGTTGTACCCTATAATATCTGGATCTACCTCCCTGATGACTTTCATCCCCCTGCTTGCCAATGCCCTGCAGAAGGCTGAAAAACACGTATGCTAACAAATGGCCTCCAGCAGGTTATGCAAAAGGTGAGGGTCACAACTTAGTTCCCCGAATCGAGTCTATGAGAATGTTAAATTTCAACAGAGTCTTTGCATCCTGTCCATAAAACAAAGCGCTTTTTCCTAGACTAGGATTAAAAGGAGCTCAGAAACTTATCACATTGTTCCTGAAGGAGCCGTCAGGAGAAGTGGAACTGAGCCCAAGGGACAGCTACAAAAAGTCAGAGCTGTAACTGCAAGAAATCTCTGAGAAGCCTGGAGATTTTGGCAGATCTAGCTCATCTTTACATTGGAAAAGCAGCAAGCTCAGGGAGCAAACACAGGGGAGGCTTGGCATCTGGTTTTTTCCATTAATTTTTTTTTATATAAAGAGTGATAAACTATGTCTATATCACCCATGACAACAGAGACGCAGTAGTTATTCAGCTTCAAGAAACTAGTTTGTTTAGCAACATTTTAAAACCATACAGAATAATCCTGAGCTAGTAAGAATTTTCAAATCCTAATTTCTTTCTAAAAACTAACAACAATAATTTATTTCCCCTTAAAGAGTTCAAGAATGAAAAAAAGAAGTAATGTAACATGCAAATGCCCATTCGGTTCAAAAGAATTTTAGACGTGTTTGTCCATCTCTTCTTCCAGGGACTCTTTCATATGTCAATCTCCTTTTTTTGAACTCCGGTACTTCTGGAAATCCAAAATCTGAAAAAGTGGTGGAAAAAACAAAAAACATGGTAAACTAAAAATACAACATGTATGCAGACTTAAATGTGTGTTTCTCAGGAGCAGTAACAGACTTTGCCTTTGACTGGTGTGTTCCCTAAGAAAAGTATCAACTGTCATAAAATAAAATGTGTACAGATTAATATTTGCTACTTCTTACTGCTACTTAAACACAATATTTCAGAAAATATTTAATGTTTATTTCTATTTCATTAATACTACACTTAGTATTATTCTATAATTGTTGAAATTTAGTATTTTTTAATCAGACATGGTCATGTTTCTAAGTTGTTTTCAAAAGCTACTTACATTCTTACCATTCAAGTGCTTTTACAATAACGTATTTGGAAGTTGCTTTTTCCAAACAAGTTACTGAAAGGAAATGATATTTAGTCTTTACAAAACATATTGTCAGAAAATGCTAAAACTGACCAAGGATTTGATCTGTTCCAGTGGAAGCACTGGCTTGGCATGGTGTCATGAATTATCTGTGGTTTAATGAGAGTTTGATCTGAAACGTGAAGAATCCTTGGGGTTTGTTCCCAGTGTGTCTTTTTAACTTGACTCTACCTATTTCTTAAATTTTTAGTCTCAGAGGCTTTTATTCTATTAAGGTGAAATTAGGGTTTTTTTGTTGGTTTGTCTTTTTAGGGTTTTTTTGGGGGGTGGAGGAGTTTGCATTAGCATGCAAAACTATTTCATATACTTATTTTTCCCCTGGTTAGTGAATTATAAGTAGAATAAGCCTACTCTTCCAAAATCTAAACCTAAAATCACTTTTCCTTGTTTTGATTTGATTCACATTCAAGTATACTTCTATCCTACTGGGCAAGGATAATACAGAAAGCTTATCAGTTGGAGATCACAGTGTTTTCAGAACACCGTAAAATGTGGTACCAGGAGAATCTGCCCTCATGTCTACTGAAATATATTGTATGTAGAATTTTATGCTATCAGTGCCAGTTACAGGTTCCTGGAATATTTGTTACCTACTCAGCAATCCTGCAGATCTCAATTTTAATTCCAGAGAAGCCAAAGGTCTGTTCAGAGTTTCTGTATGAATATTCAAATTTACATAGGCTGGAAATTAAAAGTTCACCATGTCCGATTAACTTTTTCTCTCTTTACCGCCACAATTACCCTAAGCAGTCCATGAAAGAGTGTTTTAAATTAGTTATTTAGGTTTTCATGAATGATTCTGACCTGTTTAGTGAAAGCATTTTAATGCTGTGCTGACCTTGTACGACCGAGAGATTTAATGACAGCCAGCAACAGACAAATCATAAACCAAGCCATCCGTACTTGATGTTAGGCAATTTCTTAAAACAAACTTGAACCTGCATTTATTAAAAAAACGTGGTATCTCACCTACAGGGAAATAGGAGAATTTAAAAAAACCCCAACACAATAAATGATACAGCAATACATAGTCTGACAGGCACTTTCTTAGTTGCAAGACTCCATGGATACATATGATGGCTTATTAAAAAAGGCTTCAAGCTTACTATATTTGATGGAGTAAACCAGGGATAAGAAAATGGCAAAAAAAAAAGAGAGAAGCCTAATATTTTGTATAAGGACTATACACATTTTCAGGGTAAACAAATTTTGAAGTACACATCATACCATTTCTTTGAAAATATAAGCTTTGGAATGATTTCAAGTGGGGAATTTACCCCTGAAGATACTAGCTAAAAAATATTCCAAGAATAAGGAAATATAGGAAACAAACTTAGAAAATTTTCAGAGTGCCATTTTTAACTCCATTAGTGCCAACAGCAAAACACAGATATTAGTAGAATCTGAATTTCACTCTCAGGATTGCTGAATCTCCTTTTTGTCCTATGGAGAAAATGCAATCTTTTGTTCACCTTTGTCCAAATCTATGTTTACAAAATAATCTTCCTCATAACTTTTAAATTAATTCTGGCATGCTCATTGTCTATATTTTAGGCACTGCCAAAGAGAAGAGAAGCTGAATCTTACGCTACTGAAGAACTATGCTTTTCAATTTTTACCAGGGAAAAATAATGGCAGTAACACAATTCTAGATCATTGAATTTGAATTTGTTCGGCTTTTTTTTAATACTCTAAGAGATCTTTATGCTCAAAACAAAACCTGTAAGGAACCATTTATCACAGAAGAAATACATATGCAAGTAAGTTTTAGCAAAGGGAGCATGCAATTCTTGGGTGAAATTTGATTTAACAACTATTTAAATAAAAGATAAAATACAGTCTTACAGATACTCCTCAAAACTTTGCAGTTGAATAACAAAAAGAATTTCGGCAAAATCTGCATACTTTGGACTTACTTGTTTTAATTTTTTCTTTTGTCCATAAGAATGGAGGCCTTTGTTTTCTCTTTCCTTTAGATGCTGCACCTATTTGGTTAAAATTCAGATTTTGAAGCTCATCCGTATCATCAAAGAAATCAGAGAGAAAACTATCATGAGCAAAGGGATTATGTGGGCCTGTGGATGAAGAGTCATTCCACAGGGGCTGGTCAATTTGAATTTCTGTGCTTTTAATAAATTCTTCTAGAAAACTCCTAGAGCTCTCCTGAGGTCCACAGTCAATCAAAGTTGCAAGGAAATCCTCTTTGATTTCAGAGTCTTTGGACGAATGACCAGAGCTATCACACATTCTCAAAGGCTGTCCTTGAACATGCAGAGAATTTTTAACTTCCAGATGAGCAAAATCTTCATGGTCTTTTGATACAGCAAAGAAATCAGGCTTTCTCCTTGTAATTACATCTGATGAGCATGCTTTCATTTGCATACAACTTGGAAGATCAGACTTTAAAAAACCCTTAGGATGATTCGGTGGAGGAATTAGAGCTTCAGAACTCCAATGAGATGTTCCTAGTAGAGAAAAAATTGAACCATTTTGTTTGGAGAATGTAAGGTTAGCTTATTTTTTACATCTTACAGAAAACCAAGATGTCATTGAGCATTGTGATTGCAGTCTGTCTCATCAGAATAACTGACCTTACCATTAGAAGATAAAGATTCTAATGCATTCAGATTTTTCACTTGGTTTCAAAGGAGACACATTTTCCTAGTAATTCAAGGTATTACCTGTGCTGTTTTGTGCCTTATCAAGCAGCTCTAAGATTTGACAATTTTGTTTATTATCAAGATACAACGTGTTGAAGTTATTCTGGTTTTCTGGGTGTGGTGCACCTTTCACAGCTTTTTCTAGAGGAGCAGCAGTATTTAGGCTGTATGAAGATATCATATCACTGAAATGCTGAAATGATAAAGAAAGTATTTGTCAGGAATGTTTATGGTACATGTCTACACTGCCAAGTATGAAAAGTTAAATCAGTTATTAAGATTCTAATATGTATACATTTTTGCTTGTTGGAACAACAACGACAAAAAAGATTTACCAAAGCAGGAGAGGCATGTAGAGTACACAATGTACAACTATCTTAAATCTATAAACAGATTAAGTAATAGTCTCTGTCCTGAAACACAGGAAAAGCAATATCTTAATACAGTTTATTATCTTTCAGTACTCCAACACTGTAGGAAGCAGTGTCTGCAATGGATTAGCTCCTATCATGCATCACAGAGGAATTTAACTGAGCTTTTTCTATCAATAAAGATGGCTTTACTCATATACAGTTAAAACAATAGTATGCACAATTTCACATTCCGTGCCCAAATACCTGTTCATTTGCTCCTTCACCTTAACGGAATTCTTCACTTTAAATGAATGGTGTCCTCAACCATATTCTTGAATGATAATATATGTACATTTTTTTATTGAATTAGATGATTATATTCACTCTATAATTTTCCCAGGCTTGACCCAACAGTAGGAGCACACAGTTCTTCATCTCTAGGGCTCTATCAAACACTTAGTACTATAAATGCCAAGTGATGGGTTTATTATAGGGAGGGAGGGAGGGAGGCAGGGAGGAAAGAGGGAAGGAAGTCCTGGAAATACGTAATTGGAAAACATCTTTTACATTAGAAATACACAAAACCTTGCACACTGATACAATACTCAATATTGTGAAGCTTGAGGAGGAAGTTGATCTAATGAGTATTTTTCCAGTTAAGGAAGTGCTCTCATTATCTTCCCACAAACAAAATGGTGACTTTACAAAATCTGCTGAGAATCAGCAGACTCAATGTTTCGGAAATGAATGATATGCTCAAACCTGTAATTAATTTTTAAATAACACTAGCAAATGCACATGTAGCATCAGATTAAAAAAATCCCAACAAAACAACCACATATTACAATAGAGAAAAAAAATTGATCTGATACATAAAATAATTTTGCCCAACCTTTAAAACTTTTTTTGGAACCTCTGGCAGAAGTTCCTGGAGTTGATCAAAGCTTGCAAGAAATAACCTGTTCAGTGAAGTTCCCTTCTTTAACATAAACTGAGCAACCAAAGGATTGATACATGGAAAAGTAAGCAGGCATTTCTCTGTCTGGAAATGGAAATTATTTTGTTAGATTGATATCCGACAAGCTGTTTATCCCTTTTTCCTGTTACTATAAAGTCACATCTTATTCAATAAGTCCTAGAGTATATCACAGAAGGACAGCTTTCAAACAGTGCACTTTTACAGTCCAATAAAAACTCCTGTTTATTACAAATGCAACATAGTATCATTTCTGAAAAGGGGTACTGCATAACCATTTGACAAAAAGCAAGTGTAAAGATGGTTATTTTTCTAAAAGTTAAAATCAGTGAATCATTTCAACTTGATTTTAAAATGCACTTAGAGATTTACTATTAATTCTCCAATTTAAAGCTAATTACCTAGATCAATATAAACTGACAAAACTGGTTCTGTTTTACAAAAGCTGTATTTGTTAAAGGCAATGAAACAGGTGGCAAAAGCAGGAGTTGTCAGGGGGATGATGACTGTCACAAAGAGGGCAGCAAGTTGAGACTAGCTTGTTATCAGTGACAGCTTCCTGTTCCTGACTTTCATAAAACACTGCCAGGATCAGATATCTTTAACAGAGACATAATATAATGACTCCTCTCCATTTTTTACCAGTATCCTTAATTTCAAAATTGGAAAACCTATAATCCAATACCCCCTTTTTGAAAGGCCATGCCGACACCTGCTTTATAATGCTTTTGAATTTTGCAAAAGCCAAAAACAATCTCAGCTTTACAAGAGTTTAAAGCTGTCACATAAAATGAACAAATCCATACATTTCATTTGAGAACCTCACTATAAAAGTTAATGGGCCTGTTCCACCATTTACTGGAATGAGTTAAACAAGTAACTGCATGAGTTAAAGAAGTTTTTACCATCTGTTACTAAAGCCAGCAAGCAATGCCATTGGCTTCAGTAATGGATCAGCACTGCTGAATTTGGCTTCCTGCCCAAGTGAGCCATGGTATGTTTATCTTTTACAATTCGGGTAGTTTTTTTAAACCTAGTGCCTAGAACTGTAGAACTGCACAAACTGTCAGGCAGATGTGGTGGATAAACTTCCCTGCAGGTTAATTGTGAAAGCACAGGGGAAGTCCAAGTTTCATCTAATCCTGCTGACAAGCATGACTGAAATACTATATATATGTGTATATATGTGTATATATGTGTGTGTGTATATATACATGCATATATGTGTGTGTATATGTATCTTTGCATATATGCTAGAAATACGCTTGTACATTTAGCTTTATATCTATATTTTTATATGTATAAAATAATGCTTATTTTAACACTATATTTTAAAAGAACCACAACAAAAAGCCTTAAACTTTATGAATCTTAGAAACAGGAAGAAAACTGTAAATTCATGGGAAGAGAAGCAAACCTCAGATGGCAAGACAGAAAGCCAGGATTTGTCCAGCCACTCATGAGGACTGATATTAGATGCTATCAAAATGTTGTCAGCAATCTGACGAATTACCAGTGCTGTCTCTTCAATCCCTGGCGTAAGAACTACCTAAAAGTGACACAGCATATTCTTGGTTAAAACTTACTCTAAGGAGTGTCTTAATTTCCTACAGGAGTTGAAGTGAAAACTACTGGTCACCCTGAACACGAAAGTTAGTACTGCTGAGTAATTAAACCTGACCCATGCTTATCATGCAGAAAAACTCCAACCTCTGACCACTAGCCTGGCTGCAAATTACTCCTTATTTATGCAAATCCTATGTAGGTGAAATTAATTGATTTACCCTATAGCTCTTTTATATGTGATCAAGTTTCTGGGTACAATATGAGTTCCTAATAAAACAGACAATTGTGAGATGCCTATTACAGTTTAAGAAGCTGTGTACCATTTTGAAGCAATAATTTCTACACAAACTACACTGCTGAGTACATGAAATGAAAAAAACTTTCATCCTCTCTTCATCTTTGTAATTTTCATTTGATCAGGTAGATTTTATAGAAATTTTAATATGCAAATAATAATGACTTTCATAAAGATCTGCACTCAACTTTGGCAGCAAATTAAGTGATAAAAAATGCCTAAAAAGATATTACTTGGTTCAAAAATATAAGTTACCAACAATTTGGTAAGCTGAGTGAAACTTCTGCCCCATTTTTAATGCTGATTATTCTAGATACTAAAACAGATTGTCTAGATTCTAGATTTTCTGATTTTTAAAGAAAGAAGTTAATTTATCTTGTCACATTAAAAAAGCAGACTAGTTGACAGAAAATTATTTATTTTTTTCTTCTGTCACACCAGCAACATAATATTGATCTGAAACTTCAAATTAAGATATAAGCAAGATTAATATATATTCTAGTAATTTATTAAAGATACAGTCTCACTTTTTGATTCCTAGTCATAAAGAGACTTCAACTGCTATTTGAATCTGATTCAACTCGTATGGCAGTCAACAGTGTTTTCACTGACTAGCAGCACTGAATTAAGACCCTCTCTTATTTTAGTAATTTTGAGATGTTTTATGTTTTTTGATGTAGAAGGCATACTTGACTGAGCTTTTTAGAAATATCATATCATGAAGATTAATACAGAAAAAAATTACCTTCACTTCAAAGTCTTCTGACTTCTGTGTAAGTTCAATTAGAGTAGCATAAATTAAGACAAGGTTAAGCAGAGTATTTCCCTTGAGACTGTACCTGTAAAACAGTTTCACTAGATCATTAATATTTAATACCCACATGTAATAATCTCAAACCATTTTTCTATGTCTTCATAAATATCTGTTTCATCTCCTGGAATTCAGAACACTGGTACAGTTTGAGAATTACAATCTGTGGGAAGAGAACTAGAATACATGAAGGGACTGACTGCTGAAGGATGGATTGTAAGGAAAGAAAACAGAGTCAGTCTACAGAAAAGCAAGTCTGGTCTGAAGTAGAAGGTCTGGATCAAAGTCAGTCACTGGAGACACTGGAGAAAAAGCAGAGAGGAAATTACCACTTGCTTATAGGAAAAAATCTCAAAAGAGGTAATAAATCAGTGTTTATGAACTACATCAACAAAAGGTGTGCTTCCATAGCAAAAGGAGAACTACTGATGCAGTGGAAGAACACTTGAAGAATGTTTTCCTGTTGCAAATTATACACAGTGGTATTAACTAATTCATAACCATGCATTTGAATGTACTTCAAACAGATGTAAGAATAATTCCAATATTTCATATTTTTAGAGCTGTGAAATTTCTGGACCTGTTGATTTGAAATACACCTCATGTTAGTATTGTCTGCCTCAAACTCTGTTATTTTATAACAACCATTTCTTTATCATTTGTGTATGACTAAAAATAGCCTCACAAATGAAAAACAACTTGTCTAACGTTTTGGTGGTCTCCAGTAATCACTGTTACTTTTACAATTTCACCGCATTTTTTCAGTAGAAGCATGACAACACTGTAGCTAAGTGAAAGACTCAAAGGACACTAGAAATATGAGCTTACAATATTTGTATTGTTCTAAGAGAAATGTATTTCTACAGAGAAGTTCAAAGATAAATGAGTATCAACTTGTTTTAATAATCAGCTTTCTTTAGTGACAAGTTTGTTTTAAAAATACCAGGATAACAAAACAATTTAATAACTTACTCTAAACTCAGTCTTTCTCTGGAATAGAAAATAATCCAACAGCACATATATTGGAGTGATAATGCCATCAGCCTTGATATTACAGTGTCACAGGAGTCCTCATAATTTAGTTCTTCCATACTCTACCATGGAATTTAAATAAAGAGTAAAAACTAAATAAATACATTACCATGCCTAACCCAAGCTTTTAATGAGTAACAATATAATATACAGAAACTAGATCAAACGTAAATACTGCTAAATAATGTAAGCATTAAGGACACACATGGGAATTGGGAAAAGTAGTTTGTATTCTCAACTTCTATTTTCTCTGAACTTCAAAAGCCTGATTCACAGCTTTATGCCTCTTTTTCCTTTCTCTAAAAAAAATTCACTGTCAATACCTTTTTTAGGCTGTTCTTAAGATTTTTTGTGAACTTTAATAATGCAAAATATTGTTATAAACTTCTGAAGTACTTACTTGGCCTATACAAATCACATACTTGGCATATACAAATCATACCTACCTTAACTATAGAAAATACAACATCACTAATTGCAGTAGCTTGTAGGAATGTCTATATTGTACTTGTAATACTAATTGATTATTTTATTATGTGTATCTTTCAGTTCTTCTACCTGTAATCTCTCTTGCTGTATGCCAGAATTTAAGTAGTATGCTATTGCTTAAACTATTATCTATTTTTCATTAAAAGTAGGACAAATTATTCTATAGACTAATTCAGATAACCATCTGAAATGGGAGGAATTAATATGTACATTGGTAAGATAATAGAGCCACAAATACATTTAATTGGTTGCTAAAAAATTTCTTCATAAAACCCTCTTTCCAAGTATGCATCCTTTAACTACATTTTGTATAATCAAATCACAGGTCAAATGTTACTTCAGTGAAGAAATTGAGAACATTTTAAAGTAGTCAAACTAGCACAGGCAATTTGAGGGTTAATGATCTGTGATGTGAAACAATATATGGACTAAATATAATTATGGGGAAGAAAAGATATGTCAGAAGTCTGAAGACATGGCCTAGAGGTGATGAAACATAGAACTTGGACACAGTAGTTTCACTTTGTACCTGCAAAAAGACAGCAGTACATGCATCTATTGTCAACACAACGTATCGCTCTATACTTCCAAAGAGCCTTAAGGAGTAACTACTGCTTCTTTCAACAAAGGTAATGCTGTACCTGAAGAAGGAAAATTATTTCATTAAAACTCAGATAAGTAAAATAATACTACGTTCTTAAAGGGAATGGATAATACACACTTCTTAACACAGTTTTAAACTTACACAGTCTTGATCTTTTTCAAATGCTCAGTTCACTTTAAGACACACTTGAACAATGCATATTATGTAGCAGTGATTTAGTGAAATTAAATTATATTGCTAACTACATTGAGTATGACCTTGACATCCAGGCTTTGAGTTTACCAAAAAATAAAGAGGTAATATAGAAATTAAGACAGATACTTAGAAACTTTTTCTGACTAACTTTACATATTGCATTTCTTTTCCTCCTTTCTTGATTGTGCAGCACAAGGCAAAGCAAACTCCATGATTGCCATTGGTATGATCCTAAAATTTCTGGGTGACTTAGAACTGCCAGCAGCACAGGTTCCTGTTGTGTAATACACAACAAAGACCTAAATCTGAATCTACCAGCAGTATGTCCTCTAGAAACTTCTATGGACAGTGTATTCAGACATTTTTTAAAAAGTAAACGCTTACTTTTCTGAAATGATACAGCTCTTTGCTCACGTATTTAACTCCTTTGTCAGTGCTAAAAGGAGCTAGTGAAAAAATAACAAAACACTGTTCCCAGCTATTGCCTTATGGCCAGGCTGAACAGAGAACTTAAACAAGTCAGAGTTTAAAAGCATGTCACATTATGTGTTCAAATTTTAAATGTCAAAGACATATATTTTTTTTTCTCCTACTGAAGTGTAATTAGAAAGAGACCAAAAATGCCTCCACAGCTGACTTAAGGATATAGCCAGCATTAAAACTGGCATGTCTCTCCCACAACATAGTGAAATCAACTATCTGTATCTCTGTTACTATGTTTGAGACATATTGCTGCTCTAGTCCCTGTTTATTTGTTTCTTTTCTTTTTTTTACTTTCTTCTTATGAGATAAAAGGTAGCTTCACCAAGCGTTTATTACTGTGAAAGCAAAATTCAAGAAAATTATGTCAAAGAAATAATAAAGAAGCACAATGATTTACAACCTTAGCAGTTCTCATACAGGTTATAGACTAAAAATTAGGTGAATAGGGAATCTGAATTTTATGAATAAATTAGCTTTTGTTTTAAACTTAGCCTCTCCTAAACACTGTGAGGCATCAGAAAATAAGATGTTCAGTTTGAGTATTTAGCATAGCTTCAGTACATTAAAACAATAACAACAACAAAAAAATCCAAAGCAATTTTTATGAAGACTTAAATACAAAGTCTTCCAAGGATCCAGAAGCACTAAAGACAAATTTGTAAACATTATGATTTTCAGAGAAAAGCAGACAATTTAAGAAGTTGTTCTGATTAAAAAGTACCAGCTACAATTTATAAAAATTGGCCAGTTTCATTCTGGTTGGCATGTGTGTGAATCTCTAGTACTAAGTAACCAACTTCAACAGAAAAAAATACATTCTTGTCTCTTAAAATGCAAATAGTTTACTTGCAGAAATGTACCTGGTAGTCAAGTAGATGGCTAATACATGATAGAACAACATACATGTCCTGAAAATCTGAAAGTAACTAGTCCACATGATAAATAGGTTCCTTTGACTCACTTGGATTCAAAAAGCTGAAGAATATCTGGCATATTAAGAAGACCTTCAGTTGTCAGAAACACATATGGAATCTGTACTTCCAGAAGATAGGAACCACCATGATTCCCTGAAACATTTTGTATATGTAAGATAATAGTTTAATAAGCAAAAAACTAAGGATACATCAAATGGGCATTCAAAAATGCAGCTTTTGTTCATCTCCAATAAAATACTTCCACTCTATAATTTCTTTTCCCCAAAATGAAACTCCTTTGAATCTCTTTGAAATTATGCTTCAATTCAGATTTTTTTAGATCTACAACATTCCCTTAGGATGAGGAAGGGTGGATACAGCTTGCAGAAGCTGTAAACAACTTATGAACTTGGCACAAGTCTCTTATAAACCCACATGTACTACTGCATCCTGGCCAAAACTAAGTTTACACTCAAATAAAAACACCTTCTTGCTGCATAGATAACCCAGCTCTGTTCGTTTAGCTTGAGGCCTTATAACATATTACTCATTCTCTTCCAAGGGCATATGAATGTAGCATTTTATGGAACAGAAAATGTTTTCATATGTCAGTCTAACTGTTTGTTACAATTCTGGAGAGCACTTACCCATTTGTATTGTTTCAGGGAAGGTGGTTTTAAAAGTCATGTAAGTTACGTTCAGATTTTTGCACAGATTTTTCCAGCCAGAATTTTCAGAATGATCATATTCCATTACTAATGAGAAGTGTGTCCAAGGGAAGTCAGCTCCAATTTGCTGATTGTGTACAATAATGCAGGAATATCTACTAAGACTTAAAAAACCCCAACAAAATATGAATAAGTAGAGGTAATAAAAATAAGGAAGAATTACCTTCAGAACAAAATAAGCTCAGTTTTACTTTGACGAATTCTAACAGCCTAAAGTCTTTTTACAAAAATATATTTACCTTTCCTGGCTAAGGTTCCAACTCATTTAAAAATTAATTTAAAAATCAAAAGCTATATTCTTCCTCCCACAATTTTCTGCCTGAAATACAGTATTTTCCAGTAATGTCATAATTTGTAATTTCTTCTGCTATGCCCTTTCAACACCTTTTTCTAATACATGCAAAAATCATGTTTTTTTACATATTTCTCTCAACAGGTTTTTCTAAACAGGCAAACCAACACATAAAGAATATGCAATTGTTTGTTCCCTGAAGTTCCTCACTAAGCATCTTTCTAGAGTGGACAAAATTCTCAACTCTAAAAACAAAGCTGTAGGTTCATATAATGAAAACTTTACTCCAGACTGGAAAGCCCTATGGAAATGAACTAAAGTAACTGAAGTTTCACTTGGTACCGACTAAAGAATTTGTTCTTAAGAATCAAGAATTTAACTTACTTGCTTATGATCTCTTTACAACTTAAAGGGCTTCCTTTTTTCTCAGAATTCAAATCTACAGCTTTCAAACCTGCTTAAAAAAAATTAAATGGTTGATGAAATAAATGAACCTCCCTGACTATGAATCAATGCACAACAGTAAGTAGCACTTATGAACAACACAGGTTATTAAAATTTTAAGTATTATATAGTTGGTGTTGCTGAAGAGTCCTATACAATTTTTGTTTGTATTGCACTGTTAGATGCAATGATTCAGAAACTCGCTTCTCAGAACCTAAGGAAAAAGTCATGCAAACATGTTTCATGTCTCACCAAATCACAACCCTATAACCTTAAAATAAAAAATTAAAGGATAATACAAAAGAAAGCACATTTTCCCCTTTATAAGTTAAATTTCTTTACACTTTTTATACATTTGAAATTTTAACTGAAGATGTATCTAAGAAGGAATACTCGTACTACACAAGCGCCTCTTTTCAAAAGTGTAGATTGACCTCTTTGCAACCACGTCTTAAGATCTTAAAACAAATAAAACTCTTTTCACTAAATATTATTATTAGTAAAAGTGAACATGCCTCCTCCCTTTCAAAACATTCTAAAAGACAGCCTGTCTTCTTTTAAGAGCACAGGAAATCTAACTTTATTTTTAAAGGAAAAGAACAGTGCAATACAGAATGCTCAATAAAGTTCAAGCAAGTAGAATTTATGAAAATGGATTTTAAAAAAACAACATGAAAGTAATCAGTAACTTGTTCTAAACATAACTATAAGCCCAAATTATAATTTTCCTGAAACATGTTTGTTTTACCAGCTGAATTTGGAGTGTTGAACAAGGTTGCACTTGTGAAATTACTCACAGGTAAAATGTTGAAATGATGAAAGTGCTGCTTGTATCAGTGGGGAGGTGGGATAATGGAAACCATATATTTTGCCTTGAGTTTTACAGATTGATTCAGCTTATGGTGACATATTTAACAAATGAGCAAACCATATCAGCAACATATAGCTAAAGGAAAATATGATCTGTACCTGACTACTCATTCAAGGCTTTATGCTGAAGATTTTAGTCAAGACTTAAAATCTAACTGCTCTGAATACGCTTGCAAGGAAGAAAGCTTGTGACCAATGATCAGCTAAAAACAATGAGACAATATGATCAAGATAACAGATGCAAATATAATTAGGCAATGGGCTGTCCACAGCTCCTTCATGTTCTGTTAAAATTTTTTTTGACTCAACAGATAAATTATCACTCTCTTGCAATAGAAAACATGAAAACAGAAATCATAAGTAGGAGAATTATAAAATTAAAAGATAGAAGGCAGATGGAAGAGTTACAAAATATTAAACAGTGAGAAAAGTATGTAGAAAGGCTCCAGATGAGAAGGAAAGGGAGAAACACCTGCACCAAGCATTCAAACAGGAATGCAGCAATATACAGAATAACAGCTGCTTTTTATTAAAAATATATACTTTAAACAATTCTTTACCTTCTATCCTAGACAATGGGGGAATGAAGGAAGCTTTTTCTCTTTCAGAGTCCATCCTTGTAATGATTAGTACCTATATGAAGTAAAAGAAACTCTAGTAATGTTAATTTTTTTTTCTTTCAGCCCGCATACGTTTTTCTTTCTCCTCTGCATAGAAAACACAATATTGAATAAACAGATGGCAAAACCAGAAGCTTTGGAGTTTTCCACAATGACAATCATAGAATATCTCAAGTTGGAAGGGACCCATAAGGACAGAGTCCAACTTCTAGCTTTTCACAGGACTACCTAAAACTAAACCACATGACTGTGTCCAAGAGCTTCTTGAACCTGGACAGGCTTGGTGCTTTATTCACTTATGTAGGAGTCTGTTCCAGGGGAGACCACTCTCTAAGTGAAGAATCTTTTGCCTAACGTGTCTGAACTTCCTCTGACACTGCTTCATTCCAGTTGCTTGTGTACTGTTACTGGTCACCAGAGAGAGGAGATATTCGCCTTCCCTTTTGCTGTTTTGCTGAAGGAAGAAGGTATGATGGGGTCATCCCTCAGCCTTCTCTTTCCCACAAGGAACAACAAAAATCACTTCAAATGCCCCTTTTCTTGCCCTTGAGGCCTTCTACCATGTTGGTCCTCCTTATCTGGACAGACAAAACAGACAACTTTGATATCCTCTTATACTGTGGTGCCTAAAACTGTCCCCGGCACTGGAGGTGAGGCCGCCCCAGAGCAGAGCAGAGCAGAGCAGAGCAGAGCAGAGCAGGACAATCCCTCCCTTGCCCAGCTGTGATGCTGTGCCTGATGCACCCCAGGACACAGGAGCCCTCCTGGCTGCCAGGGTACTGCTGGCTCAACTTGCTATTGACACAGACTTCTAGTCTCTTCCCACTGTGCTCCAGTCTCTTCTTTCCCAGTTTGTATATTCAACCATTATTTCCCCATCCCAGGTGGCAAATCTGGCACTTAGTCTCAGTATATTTCATAGAGCTGGTGACTGTTCAGCTCTCTAGTTCCATTTTTCTGTAAGACCTTTCTACTCTCAAGAGAGTCCACTGCTCCTCCTAATTTAGTACCATCAGTAAAATCACTTAATGTATTTTTGATTCCTGTGTCCAGACAACTTCTAAAAACATTTAAGAGCACTGTCTCTAAAACTGAGCCCTGGGGAACGGCACTGGTCACTGGCTACCAGCCTGATGTAATTCTACTCACTGTAATTCTTTGCTCAAACCCTCAGTCAATTGCTCACCCAACCCTAATACTGGGTTTGTCTTGTCTAGCTCTGTGATGAACAGTTCATCCAGGATACAGTGAGAGATAGTATTAAAAGCTTTGCTAAAATTAAAATCCATGCTTACTGGCTTCCCTTGGTGAACTAGATGGGTCACCTTGTCATAAGTGGGAAAAAAATAGGAAATTAAGTTGGCTAAGTAGCACTTTTCTTTTGTGAACCTATGCTGGTTGTGACCAATGAGTACATTGTCTTTCAAGCATTTTTCAGGAACTCCCAGAATAAACTTTTCTATAATTTTAAGAAGCACTGAAGTGGGACAGACAAGTCTGTAATTACCACCAGAGGCTTCCTCCTTTCCCTCCTTGAAAACTGAAACATTTAACACCTTCCAATCAGCTGGGATCTCTCCAGACTCCCAAGACTGTCGAAATATCCCACACTGATATTTTTGAGCTCCTTCAGTACCCTGAAATGAACCCCACTGGGCTCTATACAGCTATGCAGATGGAGCAGCAAGTCTCAAAGAAGCTGTCCCAGGATTGGCTGGGAGTTTAACATTATCCTCAGTCTTCTAACACTGGGCTCTGGGGATTGAAGACAGATGGAAAAGAAGGCACTGAATGTCTCTGCTTTGTTCATGTCCCTATTTGTGAGGTGACCAACCTTGTGGAGCAATAGACTAATGTTGTCTTTGATTCCTATTTTGCTCTTGACTTATTTAAATAAGCCCTTTTTTTCATTCTTCACAGTGTTGGCCAGCTTGAACTTCAGTTGAGCTTTGGCCCCATAAATTTTCTCCCTACAGGAGTGAACAGCCTCTCTAAAGTCCCATTGTGTCACCTGTTCATAAGTGACTTCCAAAGTCCATACACATTCCTTTTTCACCTAAATTCTAGAAGACCCCTGCTCAGGCAGGCCATGCTTCTGCCTTGCTTGGCTTTTGACTTGCTTGGAACTGCCTGTTTTGGTACTCAAAACGAAAGAACTTAAAAGACACTATCTAAAGGTATTATGTAATGAAATGTAAATGTCATATAAATGTAATTTCAGCTGGATGAAATTTTTAGTAATTTTCTATCTAATCATGAGTACAAAAGATAATGAAACAAAGAGAAAAATTCTTTTTTTTTCCTAAACCAGCAGTAACTTCTTGCTTACAAAGGAAATGTCCCATTGTAATCCTGCATCAATAACAACTTTTTCTAATATAAGGATAATGAGACTATCATATTTCACATCATGTTAACTGATACTGATGTGACATGATAGAACTGTAAATAGTTTATTGAATACAACTTTTACTTCTTATTAAACTGGAATACTCCTTCTACCTAGCCTGGCTCATTAAAACCTATCTCTGAATGTTAGGAAACAGTAAACAATTAGTAATTGTGAATAAAATAATATATAGCATTATATTGCACAGATATCTCTGCATGCCTCTGCATAAATCAAGCAAGCAAGTCAAAACTCAGGAGTTATAGCTATTTTCTTTTTAAATCATGGGTAGTGGAGTTCAGAAGAAAAGCCAAGTTGTCACTGAGCTGACATCAAGTTCATATGACTCCTACTACAACATAATCCTAGTATCACAGAGCAAAATGTGTTGCTCTTAAGAAGATGAAAAAGATGTGAAATCATTTTAGTGTGTCTGTTGAAGGACAGACAACAAAACAGCCAGCACCATTTAATTTTTGTTGCTTTGTTTTCATTTGACATTCTAGAAGGGTACATAATAAGTTGTTCTATTGTTCTTCTCAGTAAAATTTAATCAAAAGATATTCAGATCTCCCACTGCAACTCTTAAACAGAAGAAGAAGAAATCCACAGGAAGTGAAATATGGAAAGAAACGAAAATAAATTTAAAGATTTTTTTTCTGTGTTTAGGATCATAAATTCTATTCCAAATATTTAGAACACTTTAAATACTATGCACTTTAAATGCATTTCATTCTGTTTCCTAATGTGATCAGTATTCTGTAAAGAAGTAATAAATGTTCTGCAAAGTAGATTGGTGTTTTGCACTGTGTCATATCACCCAAAATATTCACACATCAGAAAAGAGAATCTTTGGACAATTTGAATATCCTCCAAAACTCCCTTTTCCACACCAAAGTTACCACTCACAGACATTTGCTTCCTGTATCATTTAAATGCCGGGAGGTTGGCCAGATACACTGTTTAAGCAGAGGTTATCTATGGATTACACTATCCACACACTCCTTGGCATATGTGTGCTCCAAATCATGCCAGATAAGCACACACAATCATGTCTTGTGCTGTGATTTCTCTCTGTGTCAGATGAGTGAGGCTTTCAAATAAAAGGTTACATTATAATTTTCAGTAACTGATGTGATACAATATACTTATAAGGAAAACAAAACCACCTGCAACAAGATAAAGCCCTGGCAATGCTAAAACTCTTTTGCATGCTATTTCACACCTACAACAAGAGGAGATTTGATTAAACAAAAACTTGTACTGCTGTTACAGAGTTCTTAAAATTTATGTTAGCCTTATTTAATAGATACCATGAGGTAACTATTAGAGGGTTTTGTTCATAAACAAACCCTTGTTAAAACATAGTTTTGCAATTATTCATTAATCTAGAACAATTTTGTTTGTTAAGAGAAATTGGTTACGTTGTTTGTTAACCTTAACACTGTGTTTCTCTCCATAACTTTTCATCCAATTTAACATTTCACACAGAAGTGCTGTTATTTTGGGATGTGTTTCATGCTTTTTCTGGCTGCTGTACTGTACAATCTTCAACTGCCTCCAGATGTTATTCAAACAGGATTCTAAAATATTTTTATAGATGTCCTTTGCCTTGGACAAATAACCTGTTAATAAAGCAACAAAAGAAGTAAAAGAAGTGACAAAAGATAACCGTCAAGCATTGTGTTCAATTCACATATCAATTTAAAATCTGTGTGAAGGTATCTTGCACAAAAACAGACAAAATTTTAATGGCTCCCAGTATGGAAGAAGAATATGACCACTAATTGGGTACATAAATGGTGTTTATAAAACTGCAGTAGTTTATGTAGTATCTGCTACGTAACTCCAGATAGACTTATACAAGATTGCATCATAAAGCTGCAGATGGTATCAGCAACGCTCTTATATTTAACTAATCTGTACTGTTTATACTGAGTAACAACAGTATTTCTATCACCGCTGTCTAAAGCTTGTTTGTCTTGTGTGTTTACCACTCGCCATATTACCACAACTATTCTCAACTCTGAATGATGCCTTCTATGTGTAAATGGTGAACAATGCTGGGCTTATCTGAAAATGCATAAAGAAAAAATACATCCAATATAACTACATGATGAATCACACAGCACAACACAACAGTGAAGACTACAAGGCCTACTTAGTATCTTGCTCAATTTTCTAATTTTTTTTCCAGATCTTTTTTACTTGTACAATTTCCTGTGCGAGCTGTTGCAAGGTTTCAAAACACAGGTGCTTTTGTAATTCTAAAATATCATCTAGGAGTGCTTCTGCTATAATAAACAGTGGAGGAAGAACTGCTTGTTTTTCTTCTTCCCATCCTTCTACATTGTTTAATGTAACGATAGAAAAGAATTGTACTTCCGATTCTACTTATATATTCATTCTGTATTCTTCTTCCTACTCTATTGCTATTTATTGCTAGAAGTATTTCAGGAAATACAAAATAGTTTTTCCCCCTACAGTTCAGTTTATGGCAGATGTTTTACATTTTACATCAATTTTAAGGAAACAACATTCATTTAGGCATAGTTCATACTGAAGGCAGATGCTCTGAAGCAACTTTATCTCCTATAAAGATAGAGGGAGTTTGACTTTCCTAGGGCATTCATAAACACTGTCTTCAACTTCTTATAGACCTATCCTGATAGAGGTATCTGAAAATTCAAAATACACCATTATGGGAATTTGACAAGCTCAGCTTGTCATTCAGGTATTAAACTGGGTTACAGTGGATTGTCATATTCCAAACTTGAACAAGACCAGAAAGTCTCAACATAACTCTTCCACTCAAGTCCAGTGTTGTAAGTTCAAATCTCTTTCCTCATGGCACATTAGATAATATTTAAGATTTTGCTTAAATACTCTCAGATTTAAGTAGCTCACTTCCACAGAGCGTAACAACATTTTAAGTGGAAAGTTCCACTCTCACAAAAAACAGATGGTAAATAGAAAAGGATTTGATATTTTTGCACGTTCCTTAGTTTCCACAGAGATTCCAATGAAAATTTGTCATTATGAGATACAAGGCATATTATCTATGTGGAAGTTCTTAACAAATCCATGGAATAACATAAACAGCAGTCTATTAGTCATGAGCTGAGCATATACCCTGACGGCAGAGTCACAGCTATGAACATGAAACAGTCTGCAGAAGACACACAAAGCTTTGGGTTTCTGGGTATTATTATTATTCAGGTTATAAAACAAACCTAGAGCTGTATCCAAGCCACATGTTAGTAGCAGATCTCGCACTGTCACCAGCAGGTGTACCAGAGCAGCATGTTTGAACAGCATGATCTCCTTCTCGTCTACTTTACCTTTACAAATAGAGGACAGAGATGTGGTCTACACAAAATATCACAGCTCACACTACATACATATATATATATATTTGTAGCTTGTATATGTAGCTTAAATATATATCAGCTTAAAAGATCCTGGTATCTAAGCATTTTCATTAAACACACTTCAACATAGATATTCTCCAAAAAGTTAATCTTCAGATCTGGTGGTCTTGCCAAATAGGTTATGATATAGCACAACATTTCCCAGGTCATCTGACCCAGAGCAACTGGCACACAGGCCAGATTCTGAAAGGTGTTTATAGATAGTGCCTGCTGGAGGAGAAGGTAACAGTTCCCCTGGGCATATCACTAAAACCACATTGCTTTACTGATTTTAGTGTGGCAATTCTCTCCACCTAATTAGCATCTCATTGTGAGAATCTTCATCTTCAAGAAGGTAGATTTGAATGACATTTGCTTCTTCTTAGCCCCACACACATCAAACAAATTTACAGGCTTCCTATTCCATATTATGTATCCATTTTGAATATATAAGACTTGATTGAACAGGAAGGAATTTCTAGTCTGAAGACAGAAGGTATTTTTGGAAATTGCACACAGGTCATGATGCAGTTCATTATGATAAACCAGAAATTTTTGAAAACTCAACTACAGAGTAAGTATGCTTAATAATAAAACGCATAGTTTAAGCAACTAAAAAAGGTTGAGGAAGATAATTAAAGAATAAATTACTACAGCCGAAGGTGCATTCTAGGAGGAAAATACTAGCTAGTTCTGTGTACTGGGATTAACATAACTTTTAATTCAAAAATACAAGCAAAGCACCAGGGAAGGTAAAATCAAGTGAAGGACACAGCATACAGAAGGACTTAGCTAAAAACCACATGAAAGGCAAAGATCAAGCAACTATTCTGCATCAAAAGATAGGAAGTTAATGTTCAGCTCTGTTAGTGAAGGACTATGTCCAGTTCTTTACACCAATCACCATAAAAACTCAGTGAGGAATACAGCTCATTTAGAAACAAAATTACACTAAGAAACCATTTTATGATGAAAGACTGGAGCATTAGGTGGTATTGGATGCATAAAAGACCAGCAGGGGAATAGTAATCTGCTAATAGAGCACTACAATCACAGTAAATGATTTCTACGTTCGCTCAGGTATTAAGGAGCAAATACATCAGCATACTCTGGAGTAAAGTGGAATAAGACTGGATATTGTGAAACTATTTAAAACCAAGAAGGAAATAAAAGAAGCATGTTACCAGGGAGATTTTTTTTATCTCATACAGAGATAGATAAATATTCCTTAGGAATGAATTGGGTATTTTCTCTATTTTCTGTAGACCTTCCAGCAAGAAAGTTCTTACTTCCTTCTGCTGCTTTAGTTAGAGAAAATGCAATTTCTGTAGCATGTAAACTGCATTTGAGAGGATGTAAGTTTTCTTAAATTAATCTTGAATTGAAATGCAGACTCTTACATATATTTTTTCTTTGATTCAGAGAAGCAGTAGTAATTCTCTGTATACTTTCCTCACTAATGTTTTCCTCTCTGTGATTCGCTGATACAGATATAGATATAGATACATCGTTTGTCCCTCATGTTTGTGAAGATGGTGTTAGCTTTTTTTGTAAAATCCTTCACCTTGAGAGAATACTGCTATGGTAATTCTATGGAACACAGGCTGTCATTCTGCAGGGCCAACCACAGTTTCTTTTTGTTTGGCTTCCTTGCCATTTGTGGTTTCATGGTCATTAATGTTTTCTTTGAGAAAAATACATTCAGTACAGAAAGTAATGAAATTGAAAGAGCAAGAATTTATTGCATAATTTGTGACATAATATAGAAACTTGGCAGGTAGTAGACAGCCTACAATGTTATCCTTACAACTAGTTCTTAACTTTGAGCTGTACAACTCAAAAAATAACACAAAATACCAAGTAACTTTCTAAATGTGCCTCAAACTAGTCTCTATTTTGTTATGAAGTTTTGCTGTCTCTCTTTACAGTCAAAATCTTTGCAAGAGGTCACTAACTTTGATGACTTTCCTTCTAATTTTTCTGGTTTTATAGGGCTTTCATATGTCACATAAGAGAGAAATGAAGTCAGAAAGAAACCAAATTATCATGGATTTTTTTTCCTCCTCATTTCTAACATGGACATAGTATTTAGCATCATGCAGGTGTGACAAAATATACGTACTAGAAGAAAAGAAACAACAAAACTACACAAACTATTAATTTTTAAATCTATCATGAAGAACAAATGAAACATTGTTTGCTATAGAAACAACATTTCTGAAGCATATGTAAAATCTTTTAAATTGAAATCCAATTAAAATACTTTTGTATTGCAATATTGAGGTTAATAAATTTAATGTTGAACAATGAGGAGAAACTTTTGAAATAAAAGAGGGAATCAGTTGTTGTACTCTATAAGATAAACTGTTAAAAGATTTACCATTAATTTACAAAACATCTTGAACCTTATGTCACCAATTAAACCTGTATTAGTTTTAAAGAAGAATAGATGTTTCTAAAAGGCATACCTTGTTTAAAATTATCACATATCACTTTCTCTTGTTGTTTTAAGAAAAACCTTGTCTGATCAAATTTAACATTGTCAAAGCTCCAAGTAATAGAAGCAAGTACACCCAGATGTTTCAAATCTTTTAGTACAGGAATGGCTGCTTCTTCCAAGAGGCAGTATGCCTGGCATTGGCTTTCTGGATAATACAATGAACAAAACATAATAATGAAGTTTGGTTTCACACGCCATTACTGGATATGAATATCCAAAATATATAGCAAAACATGAACAACTTTATCTTGTTCCTGAAAGCTGCAACATTATTAAAAACTTACTTGCCACAGAGCCTCCTGAGGGGCAGCAATCAGCTGATCCTCACAGCAGGTTCCTGTGTGGAACAGGATCCTGTTCCATTCCACAATCCTCACATTGTTCCATGCATTTCATAACATGATCAAACTCTATGATGAGAAGTTAGGATTTTCTGCTGCTGTGAGTCACACTAAGATTGTTCTACTATTCAACTGTTCTACAGCCTGCTTCTACATCACAGTCATTTTCAAAATGCTAATTTTTGTTTAGAGAGCAGAAATTATTTAATTTTTCTCCCCAATTGCATTAAAGGAATTTTGCTTCAAAAATCATTAGAAAAAATAATTTAAAAATAAGCTTAAAGCTATGATTCCCATCTCAGATGGGAACAGATGAAAAGACCACTCTACTCTTTCACTGGCTCTGTGAAAGAAAATCCTATTAAGCACATGGCTGGAATGAATGCATTTCCATGGAAAAGCAAACTAATCTGTGCTAGGCCTACAACTTCCTAGGGCTGGGTATTTTTAATTTGAGCTATATATAAAAGCTTGGATAAATATTTTCTAGGTTCTCCTCTACCATTTCTACTGCATGAGAAAAGTTTTGTCAGTTATGTTCTTTGATGCAGCGCCTCGAACAACAGCTGGAGTTCAAGGGGTAAGGCCCATCTCACATGTGTGAGATAAATCCATAGATGATTTCTACTGTGTTAAAGACCTTTCCTAACAAAATGACTACTGATTCCTTCCATCCCCAATTCTCATTTGCTCAGACAAAAATGTGCAGAATAATAAATGGAAGGTACTGATTGGCATGAAGAGATTTCCTGTCTATTAATTTTGATCAGACATAACTCAAAGTCTAAGTTACTCTTTCCGCCTTGCATGCAATTTGGGTTTAGTCTTAAGATGGAGCTCCATAGCCTGCTCTCACCTCTGTGCCAGAATAAACATCTGTCTACTTCCAGTACTTTCAGCCGTGAAGAGACCAAGTCTAATTATTTCTGTATTTGTCTGAGCAATATTATTTAATATAAAATTCTATTGTAAAACTATATAGAATCATAGAATAACCAAGATCATCGAGTTCAACTGTTAACCCAGCACTACCATGTTCACCACTAAACCATGTCCCCAAGTGCCACATGCTCAGGTTTTTTTAACACTTTTAGGGATGTTGGGAAAGCCAGTTCCAATGCCTGACCATCTTCCAATGAAGAAGTTTTTCCCAATATCCAGTCTAAACTTCCTCTGGTACAGCTTGATGCCATTTCCTCTGGTCCCATCACTTGTTACCCAGGAGAAGGTAAAGCAGTTCCAAAAATAGTGTATACCTGATGGTTGAACATTGACAGTGATACTGTCTTCATTCTCTTGGGTTCTTTCCTCTGTTTTTACTGTCTCACAAAAAGAATCATCCTCTTTGTGAACACACATATGCTGCTTTTCAGGCTGCACAACTAAACAATGAAACCACAAGTGAGTATTTAGCCAGAAATATCCCAAAACCAGCTCAATGAATAAGAAAACTGTTCTATAAATAACTCTACATGCAAAAACACTTTCAAACTAAGTTGCTTCTGTGACACATACATTTTCTCTTCATGAATTCTTGATTGTTTTTATGGGCTTCTACACTACAAAAATCCACAAGACGTGAAAACAGATTAGGTCTTGCCTGCCTTCACAGCCCAAGAAGTCAGGCATTATCAGATTGCTCTTCCTAAGGGCAGAAATACAGGCTGGGAAAGTAAGGAGCTGGTACTACTGCTCTATAATATAGCTCCACAGGACCCCTCATATGCCTTTATATGGAGAAAAAACATGCATGACAGAAAAGGTGCTGCCGACCATAAGGAACTCAAACGATGAAAAATACATCAATGAGTGTGAGTAGAAAAGGTTAGAAACTTTAAGCCATGCAGAAAGAACATAGAAGTTGCAAATGGAAAAAAAAAACCAAACCAAAAAACCCCTGCATATTGAAAAGAATTTTTCTCCTGTCTTCTAGCTACCTTTTACAACTTGTTAATATTCCTAAGTGGCCTTCCCTTCCTCCTGATATATACTGACACATGAGCTACAAGTTTTGGCTGGAAAGCTTCTTCTATATCTTTATTTCTGATTATTTTTCTGTGAGAGGGGTTCTTATTGAATAAGAATATTCTTCTAAATATTCTTGATTTTTCTACTTAAGAATGCCATTTTCCTCAGAAAACAAAGTAATAATACAGAGACAGAAGGAAAAGAAAAAACGAATTTTTATTCTAGTTAACTTAGATAACTTGCCTTGTTTCGAAAAGATATGTAGGGTTCAAAATAGGATCATTGAATTGTTTCCTCTGTTTTCCTCCTGTGTATTTTCTAAACATTACAAACAATGATATTTTTTTAAAAATAAATCAAACTACAAAGAGGCCTACAAGCACTTCTGGCCTTTCTAATTTTCAGTCAGAGTTAGGATGACCCTTGACAAAAACTTTTCTTTATGGCAAAAGGATGCAATGATTTTATATAATTTCTGTGTTGATGTGGCTTATCACGGACTCCCATATTTTAATGGGTTCTCTATATGTCAGGCATAACTGATCTGCAACACTGGGGTCTGCCTGTACACATACCCTCATCTGCACTAGAATCTTATTAAACCTCCCCAAGCCTGTTCGTGAAAGTTACAGCTCGTCCTTGAATACGTTTGCGTTCTTTGTTAGGCGATGCAGGCCTGGTCAGGGTTCACTAGATGGCAGCATAAAACCTCAGGTACCTCGGTCTCTTACTTCTAAAATTTGGATTCTTGCCCTCTGACGCCATGAAAAGTTTTATGCATCTCCAACAGTGTCAGAAACACAAGAATTTTACCAAGAAAAATTTACTTGTTTCTAACCCTTTTGTTCATTTTCTAGGCTACAGAAGTGAGAGTATGGATGTTTGCTATTTGATATCTGCAATGAATTTGAGGATTACTACTTCTCCAAAGTGGCCAGGAGATCCGATTCAGAACATACAGATGGAAGAGATCTCCTGAAGTAAGTACCATTTAGAGTTGCTTTGTCAGAATAGGAATAAACTCAAATATTTATTTTATGAAATACCAATTCCAACAGAAAAAAATCCTATCCCAAAAAATAAGCACCCCTGCTCCCCATCCCAAGTAAACCAAGCAACCAAAATCCTCTAACATATCTTAAGAAAAACAACAAAAGGTAAAATACTTAGCTAAAAATGTGGCTACATTTAAGACTGAAAAATGTTGCCAATTCACTTCAAGTAATTGACTAGGATGAACTAGCATCTATTGTAACTTGTGAAATAGAGAAGAATTAAATCTGGAAAAATGGCAGAACAAACTGGTTCACATACCTTTTTCAGGTCTATCTACACAATATTTTTCCTCTTTTTGGGTGCTTCTATGTTTGGATCTCATCATAATAAAGTTGTTCAGATCAGAATCATCGTTGGCCCATCCAGAAGCAAGTGCAAGTGATGCAGGCTTTCCACTACAGGATGAGTTGTCCAGTTTAGAAGACATGTCTTTACAGCTGTCTGATTCAGATGGTTTGGGGGTTTTCTTTTCTTGGTTTAAGAAACTAATTGCCTCTTCTGTCTTACTCTTTCTTATGCTTCCTCCACTAAGCTCTTCCACAGATGTACTTGTACTGTGAATTTTGGCAGATGATGCAGTACTCATAGCAAAGTGCTGCCTTTGAATCTGCAGTGACAAGTCAGGATTAACAACTTTCTCTGACTGATGTCTTTCAGCAGAAAGCAGCTCTTGGTTTGTCACAGAATTCTTCTCTTCAAGCCATCCTGGAAAATACAATTTAATTTCTTTGCAGTGACATCAATTTTTTTCTCTTCTCTCACCTCACTGGAATTAAGGACTTTGGACAGTTTACAGAGAAGGCATTTTAAAAAAATTCCTTCTGCCTTCTCAGATCACTAGGATCCCTTTTCAGAAAACTTGCACTGACTAGTTCTATGTAAAAATACACAATATTAAGATACAGAAGGCCATGCCATTGTTTGAAGTTTTCACTATCTACATGGGATTTCTTGATGCTAGATTTCTAGGAAGTGGAATGCAACACATTTCATTAGCAAGAAAAACTGTCTCTTTTGTTTTGATTTTTAGAGGGAAAAATGAAGAATGCAAACAGTTCCCTTTGAAGATATGCTTCACTAGAACTACAACTTTTTTGCATTGTGGCTTCACATGCATCTGAAACACAGTTGGTAAACAATTAAAGAAACAAAAAAGGCAGTTAACTGAAAATGTTCTTGCATGAGCAGCGTCTATGGTTTTCACAATCTATCACAT
Source organism: Prinia subflava (assembly GCF_021018805.1). NCBI lineage: Eukaryota > Metazoa > Chordata > Aves > Passeriformes > Cisticolidae > Prinia > Prinia subflava. The sequence continues at coordinate 65,061,072 of NC_086283.1, read as the reverse complement.
TACTTTCAATCCTTGTAGCTCTTCAACCACAACTGGAGCCTTGCAGTCTGGCCATTGTATATAACACAACCTGAGTAACTTTTTGCATTGTTTGTTGAAGTTTGATTATAAGTATGCAAAAACATCCATGAGAAATTCTGAAGTGGTGAGCTGTTCAAGTTAGAAATAGTCTGCATAAAAAAACCCTCTGCAGCATCAAAAAATAAGGAATTTTCTCTGTAACGTTCTCCCCTCACACGAACATGGTGCAGGTAGGACTATGAATATCTGCTTTATTTTTAAAATATTCCAAAGCAAAACTACTACTTCTTAAGAAGCTCTCTTGTATGAAACTATTTTATTAAAAATTGACTGGTGGAGGCTATTCTTCATCTGTACAGTAATAGAAAAGATAACTGTTCAACACTTTTGTTCCTATAATTTGTTTTAAGTTAGTGAAGTACACCTCAATGGCATTACTGCCCTTCCTTCATTTTAATGTAAACCCTTTTGTTCTTAAGAATGAGAAAGAATTCATTTCCGTTGTTCTTGGAGATATGTAACTTCCTGTGTTACTCTCTGTTAATGTCCCCATCTTTGCCTTTTTATCATGTTTGTAAAAAAAAGAAGATACTTACTTTCTAATTGATACGATGTAAATTGTGTGAATGTTTCTACTTCTGTAGGAAGCAAACTGTTGGCATTATTTCCATCCATAATCAATTGTTCCAAAATTTCTACAGATGCTAGATTTAAGCCCCTATGAAGCCACCAGCCCTCCTCTAGTGAGCCAAGCATTGGTGCTTCGACCTCAACTGGTAGCTTTTCCTGCAGTTCTGTCAGTGAATGATGCTGATGTGTAAGGTGAACAGCTGGAAGCTCTACAAAAGAAACCAGAAATTAACATATAATATCAATAATCTAGAAAGATGAAAACAGAATGTCCTTTTGGAAATGAAAACTCCAAAGTACTGCTGGCCTAGTACTTATATCTATTATTCATACTTCCATCTGTAGCTCTGTGTCCATCAATAGATTTAAGGGCAAAGCAGTTAACATTATCAGAGCAAATGTGCTTTTCTGAGTTCTGTGAGTAAGAGGGGTGAGGGTTTCAATTTTTTTTCAGATCTAATAATGTGTGACTGCATTACTAAAGTTAAAAATTATCTTGTTACTTATCTGTGGATTATTGTCATGAGTATAAAATCTTATCATAATCCTTACCTGAAATTAATTGAAACAGTACTGAGCATACCATACATTATTTTCAACTATAAATCAATGTACAAATGATTTGGACAACAAAACAAGTCAATATACATAACTTAATCCTGAGACTTGTAAAATGAAGGCAAATAAAGTGAAACAAAAGAACAATGGTAATATATATTCTGGCACTTCCATGAATAGCCTGCAGCTTGTTTTGGTTTTGTGTATTCTGCTTCTCTTCTACTCTAGTGAAGTTACAGTATTATTTTCCATTAACAGTACTATTGTATTGATTGCTATGTATTTTGGAACGTTATATAAGGGAAAATAGCACACAGGAGGGAGTTAAACAGATTACCAAATTTCAGATATTAGTTATTGTATATAATAGTAGTGAACACTATCATAAAAAAATAAAACTCTTACTGTATTCAAATTACCTCCATAGGAGGATACATAGCATACCAACTTCTATGTTGCCAGGTTGTAACTTTTATATGTACTAAAATAACCCAAACTTCACAGAGTTACAGTAATTGGATAAACTTCAATGCCTTCAAGTATGTGCACTGTAACATCACATGATCTTTTCTGCTATATTTCTCCATGTACATGGAACTTGTAAACATCAGTTAGAAATTGATCAGAAATCCTTACCGACAAGAAAAAGAGAGCTCATATTATCCCGATACTTCTCAGAGTGCCATACCAAAGATTCTAAGAATTCCCTAGAGGGCTCTGCGATCAAAATACTATGAAGAACATAAAACAAAAAAACTTGCAGGTATGAAGTTTAGCAGCATTATCTGTTGAATTTTGATTTATATAAAACTATCTTTTAAAGATATACTTTGTCTTTAAATTTTCAGTTCATTCATTCATTCATTCATTCACTCATTTTTTTTTCCTCTCCATACAGAGGACAATAGGCAAGAGTGAGAGGAGAAGCCATCAAGGCTGGGTCATGAAGTACAGCAGCACTGAATAAGAATTCTGTCTAGACCATCCTTCCCATCCCAAAAGGATATTGAAATTCTTCCTGCATATGTTAGAAAGATAGCAAGGCCAAGAAATGCTAGTCTCAAACAAGATGAGTAGGAAAAGATGGAGCAATCCTAATCCTGTATTGGCACGAAAAAGTCTGAAATCTATTGTTGGAGGATATTCCAAAATAGACTATACTTTCTTACTACAGCTCTTCTGGACACTTTGCAGGTGATCTTTGTGCAACATATGTGCTTGCCATAGGTATAAATACACGTATATGCCCATACACATACTTGCTAAATACTTTAAATATTTATGTTGCCTATTGCAAAAAGAAGCCTGGATTTTCAGGCTATTAAATTCCCCCCCAGAGATGGAGGGCAATGGAAGCAACTTCCTTTCCTTTTTCAGGCTCCTCCAAAAAATCACATATATGGACTGTGCATTCCACCCTCTTTCACACAAAACACCACATATATACAGCTCAAAGGATGTAAGTACCAATTCATAAATACACTGTTATACAAGTTATTTTGTCAATAATTTTGAGGATTTATAAAAGAATGTGTCACTCCCAAGGTTTTATATTACCTGTTACCAGAGAGACAAATAGGTTCTTCTTGAAGTCCTCTGCATGGAAAATTAACCCATGATCTTTGCTGTCTGCATGGAGGAGTTAAAGGCACTTCCATTTCATCTTTCAAATATGGAATATATTCAGCTGGAAATTGCATAACGCCCCAGCCAAAACAAAATCAAAATCAAAATCACAAAGCTACTTGTGAATGAAATACACATGCTTACAAATCCTACACTACTGAAGTTCTGAATTAAAATAGAAAATATTTTCATGGGACAATTCACTAAGCTATATACTGCAAATACTTCATATCCAATTTCCAGACAATATGGGAAAAAATTGTAGATCACATTCCTTTGATGTAGTTCTGGGTACATATGCTTCACATATAAGATTATTTTATAATTAAATCATCAGGTACCATGGCTGAAATTTTGATATTCATGCCTGTTGGCCTTCTTATGTAGTTCCTCCATAAATTAAGTTAATTATGTGGGAAAGAGACTACAGGCAACATTGTGGTGCTGTAAGAACAGTCTCAGGAACTTCAAAAACCATTAGGATTTTAATGAAAAAATTACTCTTTCAAGCAGAATTAGTACTCATTGAAATTTCTAGGGATGATCACTAACATGAATTACAACACCACGTTGGTTTGATTTTTTTAAAGCAGTATACAAACAAACCTGGCATGCTGAAAGTCCTCCACAAGTCACTTTAAACATTCTTTTTTTCCCCAAGTCATAATAAATGTGGACATATTCATCATTATTGGGTTTTATTCAAGTCTTATTACAAATTTGCCACTTCATTGATTTTGGTGGTTCACGTGATTGCCCTGGTATTAATCTCTTTGGCATTTCAACTAACCAGAAAGTAGAATCACAAAAACCAGAGTTGTTCCATGTTCTGTGAAAACTAAGGCAGAAAAATGGTGAAAAAAATCGGTGCTTCCACAAGCTAAAACACTTATAATGAATTCCCTATTCATTCCACCAGGCAGTAAGTAGATGGTAATCATCATACCCACCTTGCCTGGCCAATTGGCACACAGCAGGCTATGAATCAGTTACCTGCCCAGTTAGCTGCTGATCACAGCTTCTCCTTGAAGGACCTAACAAGCTGATTGTCAGGCAGGAAGGGTAAGGGACAGTAATAGAAAGCCAAAGGCCACAAACATACCAGAAAAGCAGGAAAAACAAGGTAAGAAATAAAAGTGGGTGCAAGAGAAAGCAACATACTTCCAGTCAGTATAACTTTTTTCCCACTTAGAAGCAAAAAAGGCTCAACGATCTTAAGCTGCAAACTTCAGCTCACAAACCAGTTTGTGTGAGGAGCAACAATTTTAGGACTTTCAACAGGACAGAAACTGATCTCAGGACAGCAAAAATACCTGCATATCTACTACTTTTTCTCTTTGAGCAATACTATTCATATTTGTTCTTGTCTAGTTATTTTTGCCTTTGAGACTGGATTTTTTATCAGCAATGTTAGTTACACTCTGCCTACACTCAGAGTAACATTCCCCTTCTCAGAACATTGCTGACTCAGAGAAATAGCTTGTCTTTTAATGCCTTTTTTAAACAAACTCAATGATAGAGAAACACTGCTTAGTCTTACGACTGCATTTTCTCTGAATTCAAGCAAACACATTTCACTTCTGATAACTCATAGCAAAATTAATTAGAAGGAGAAGACTGTCAGGTATCTCAGCTGAAACCTGACACCCAAGACAGAAATTTCTGCTATCAAACGGTGCTCTAGCAGTGCTTGCACACATTTGTAGGTCTCTATCCTACAGACCTAAGTCTATCCTGAAAAAAAAAAAGAGACAGAGTTGGAAGCTGATTTATATAATATATAACAATGTAATTCTGCCTGATTCAACAGCAGAGCTATGAGAGCAAGTGGTAATAAAGATTAACTTTCTTTAAGGCAATTTAAGATGACTTGACTACTCATCTACTGCAGAAGAATGGATGACATCCTAGAGAAGATCACAGCCAATTTATTATTACTAAATACAGGGGAAGAGTAGGATCTACTGCACTTAAGCCCCTCCTGCGTGTAAGCTTTAGAAGTAAAGAGCAGTCAGAGATCTGACTAGACACAGATTACAGCTCATCATGCTAGATAATAATCTCCAGATGTAAAATAGTCTTGGTGTATTTGCACTGAGTTTTTATATCAGACACTTTGAAATTATATGATTGTTCCAACCAAAATTCCACTACAATATAGTATCTAAAGCATGATAATATTAGTACTATTAGCCTGCAGGGGACAACTATCAGCTCAGTTTAAAACTTGTTGGAACTAAGACAATAAGAAGGGTCTTGTTCTGGAGAAAACTCAGTATTTCTCAAGTATTATAGTAACTTCCAGATGGAAAACTATCAAGTGAACAAGCACTGATGGATAATACTGCTACTGTCCCAGGCAGCAATGGATAGATCTTTCCATAGATAGTATACAGATGAGGATGAGACCTATGTGTATAATCATGTATTGACACTCTGCTCAGATCACATCCATTTGTAAATGTTACTCTTTGTGCAGGCCCCTCTGCATTAAATGAAAGGTGAAAAATGTCACCAGCACAGCCATTATTCTGCCTCGCTTAGTCAGCCAGAATTTAGCTATGAATGTAGTAGAGCTGGCAAGACTGCACGTTATTTTGAAAGGTTACACCTGGAACCTGAAAAAACTTTAGGGTTGGATGACTAGGTTGAGCAATGAGACATCAAAGGTACTCAGCATTGGTTGATGGTAACTTGAGTTTTCAAGCTGCTGAAGGTGGACACAGAGTGTATTTCCTGATCCCAGTGCAGAAGGAGCAAGGGTTCAATGCACATTAGCAAATATTCAATAGTTGGAGTTTATTTCTGTAGAAGACAGCTCTGGCTTTACTTCTCAATCACACGTAATTACTGAACTGTTTGCAAAACAGAATGTCTGCACAGGAGTTTTGAATCTCTAGAACTTACAAACACAGCACTTCAACCCGAATTGTTCTCCATCACCCTCTTTTGAAAGCATTTATGTAAGACTTTAACAAACTTTAAACTGTGCTCTTTGACTCCACAATTTTAATCAATCTGCCTTAACCTTCACCTGCCCTCTCTTGGTAGATGAGTTGCTAGATAAAAAAGAACTAAAAATCTAGTAAGGTGTACAAGTCATAGACATCACTTACAGCCAAAAGCAACATGAAAGACTTGTAAAGCTGCTTGTGTTTAGACTATAAAGCTCTGGAAAGGAGTATGGCACTTCTACCTCCTTATGGTGCGGGTACAGAATAATAGATTACACTAAGTGAATCTTATCTATGTGGCTGCCACATGTTCTCCCACAAACAGAATACCAGAAAAACTACTTGAAGAATTCATTTTAAGTATCATTCCTTGATTTATACAGATCATCCTACCTGACTCACAGAACTCCAACATACTTGTGTTAATACTGGAGCAAACCTCTCGTGGAATGGCACAGTACTTGGAAATTTCTATTTTGTATGCAATTTCAGCTTTGAGATCTGAAAACAGATTTTAAAAGGTGCCATAAATGAACCATATATTAATTTTTCCCATCAGAATTTTCAGTCTTTTTATTGCACCTCCATGATATATTGTCATGAAAAATTAGTCATGCTTAGTAACCCCAGATGCTTTAGCTGATTAGAGCAGTGCTCAGTCTCATCCCCCAAGTGACAGAAATAATCCCCTACAATATTGTGTACTCACTATCTGAATTATTCCAAGCTCTTATGACTACAACAATTTCCAGAACAGAACAACTAAGTAGCCTAAATAAAGTTTACTGTGCGTATGTGTATGTGGATTCTTTTTCTACTAAAAAATGACTAAAACAGAACAAAAAGACCCCCAATAGATTGACATTTATGTACAGAATCATCAAATCCCTGCAATCTCAGCTTGAAACATGGCATATACTAAGTATATCAGGGGAATGCACATGAAACTATCTTAGTCAAATATCTACTTTTAAAAGTCTTGTTTCCATCTCCAATATGAGACCAGATTACTTCAAACTGCTGCCCTATCACACACAAAATTCACCACACAACCTCCATCTTCAGAAGCAATAATCTTCCTTCTTTGAGGTGCTTCCTGTCCACCAAAAAAGTGGAAAATGATGCATTTTGACTTATAAAAAAACCAACCCAGGCCTCAGGCAACGCCTTTTTCTTTGAACTAGACAAAATACTGTTACACAAATCAATCCATTAGCCAATAACTGTCGTTAAAGTCATATTTATTGGTAGTCTAAAAGCATTTAGTAATTTTTCTAAAATTCCTTTAAAAAAAGTATTACTGTCATTGAGAATAATCCTGTCATCCATGGAAATATTTACCCATTTTTCCCCAGAAATCTGCTTTTATGTTTCCAATTACAATGCAACAAAAGAATTTTTTTTGGTATGACTGTTATGCATATAATCCTCTTGGGGATGCCTCTGAAAGTAAACTTAAAAACATATTAGAGAACTAAAGACCAAATGATTATAGCTATGGTTGATTATATATCACAAATTATGGCTCATATTACTTTTGTGTTCAAGATTACACCACAACCCTGGACAAGTAGTTACTACCCCTTAAGGAGACATTTCTAATACCAGAAATTTGAGTGTAACAAATTGAGTGTAACGGTTCCTATTTCATCCACAGAAATGTGAAGTAATTTTTAAATGAACTCAATAAAAAAAGACCTTGATTGTGTTGAATGTGTTCAAATGAAAGGAAAATCAGGTCAAGCACTAAAGAAAACCAGCTCTTACCTTCTCTGATCACTTGATTGCAAAGGTCTTCATCATCTACAGTGACTGGAGCTAAATTTAACACCTCCTCTAGTTGCAAGTATGATGGAATCTTAACACAATCAGATCTGCTATTGTTGGGTTTGCCAAATTCTAACTCAACAGGCAACAGGAAATACTGAAAAAATATTAATCACATCAGAATGGCTAGTAAATTTCCTTTGATATTACTGTACAGTCAAAGCTTCTTCAAAATCTTGAAATAATTTAATTCTAAACCAATTCAGGAGCTCTTACTATAGAGATCACTCGACATTTACTTTGCACACAGAAAGCTTTGCTCAATACAGGGTCAAATACAATGTTACACAACTTCAGAATGAGTCAGTGGAGTGTAAGGAGTGTGTTTTAGCTTACAGTTCCCGTCCAGGTACAATCCGAATTTGTTTTGTTGAAAGTTTGTCTTTTTGAAATAAGTTTGAAAAATGGAGCAAAAAGTAGATTTGACTCCTTAAAAAAAAAACAAAGCTAATCTGGCCCCCCAAATCCCAGAACATGCCTTGTAGCTTTCCGTTTCCCATGCTCATGTCATTGCTTCCTGTTCTGGTTAATTTTTACTCTTAGTGTAACAAGTATCTACATAAAACTGCAAACACATCAGGTACCAGGAGAAACAGCTGGTCAGAGTGAAGAGTCCTAAAACCAGCATCCAAGAATTAAAAAACTACAAATAACACCAGTCTTTTCTAATCTTGGAAACATGAAAGCTCCAAATACTTGGCAAATATGAAAAAACTCAGTAACATGACTTGCAGGTGAACAAACACACCTAATGCAGAACAACCACTAATATATTATGAAACAACAGGATGATACCTCTTCATCTTTTATAGATATAGTACAGAAATTCTCTTTAATCCCCTGCAGTTCATTTTGACTCTCTTCCATCTTCATCTTTCCATTTTGGAAAGTCAAACATTCTCTTTAAAAGATCATAAAAGAAAGTAAGTGACTTCTTTGTATTGCTTAATGTCTAAGACTGAAGCTCTTAGCAATAGTTTTGATAGACATATACATGGCAAAAGTTTTTCTAAATCCATGCCTTTTCTAAGAAGGCAGTTTCAGATGGTGTACTGGTCTGTGTCATTTATCAAAAAATATTTTCAAGAAATAATACATTATATGCAGAGTAGAACTGCTTAATACTGGGGCCTGCCTTAACAGTTACAGAAAAAACCCTTCATATTACAACTCTTCAACCTCCCAGCACATAAGTCTCCGCATGCAAAACTGCTTTCTGCAAAAGCTGTGGATCTAATTTCTTCCAATGTCAGCTTTTTTTACTAAACATAAAATGTTTAGTACATAAAATGTCTGTAATCTATTTGCTTTATTTCTCTTTTGCCATCTTTCGTTTCTATTTTCAGGAAAGACTCAGCATGATAAAAGGCAGAGTGTGCTTATTGCTAGTTAAAGTGAAAACTAAAAGCATGTTCCTGGTTTAACTGAAAAACTTTAAAACTTGGAAGTAAAAGTCAGGAATGAAGCTACTACTTGCATTATAAAGCAAGGACACAAGCAGCACAGGGATGAAGATTTGTCAGGTAGAAGGAAAATGCTTGCCCTTTGTGCTAATTACAGGCACTAAATCTATAGTGACTTTTTACGGGATTAACTTCCTCATCGGTCCCTGACACCACTATTTTCCAGAGGAATATTTTAGAATGCAGAGTAAAAATTGTTCCGTGTGCACCCTTGGGATGCTCATGAATTTTAACTGAAGTTCAAGTCTGTCTAATTGAGTCCCTTTCTCTAAATGCATCTCCCTGTGTGCTGCACTGGGAGATCTGGACTCCCACCTTGGGCAGGTCCATGTTTTTGCTAGTCAACTACAGATCAGGGGGTCAGAGCTATTTCAGAGTGTAAAGCTTCACACCAGCATTTTTTTTTCTCCTATTACTGATATTTCTGAAAGCCATCATAGAATTTGGATCATGTTATCTTCAGTGCAGCAGTGAACACTTACAGTATTCACACTGTGCTAAACCCAAGAGACATTGCAAGACTGGGGCCCATGTTTGAAAAAACAGGCAAACAACCCAATTCCTCCTTGTTCTACAATGTGGGTCCAGTTGGTTCAATTAAAATCTGCTTTACCTTGCCTGTCAGTCATACAACCTTTCCAAAGGCAAGGGAAGCAATCCAAGTAGTCCAGACATGAGATAAATCAGTACAAGATTCAGCCAGACTTTATGAATATATGTACACAATGCATATCTTAACAAAATATTAGGCCCATTTTTTGATACAACATATCTGTTTTAATGTACCAGTTTGTTCAAATTCGTGACATGGATGTCATTCAATTAAATTCAACCAACCTAGTAATACAAAGAGAAAAACGATAAGAATAATTAATATTTAAACTTGAAGAAGTGCAATTCAACAGGTAAGAGCATGAATTTACTGGCTGCACATCTGAGAGGAGAGAGAGGGGAGAAAAAAGTAACATGGAAGCATATGTAAAAGCATATGTAAAATCCTAGCCCTACTCTGTTTAGTGATACTTTCATGATAGGGAATCAGTCAGTTCGAGGAAGGACAACGTCCCCTAAAGATACACATTTTTTCATATTACAAAACTGATTGCATTTCACACCTGTAGAATGTAAAAACGGCACAATTTCATTTTTCATTTTCATAATTTCATCCATTTTTTAAATGCATCTAAATTTCACCCTCCTCACTTTTTCCTAAGATGGAAAGCTGAAGTCTTTACCTGTTGCAAATATAAGCTAGTTACAAAGGTAAAATATAACAAATATTGAAATGTTAATGGCATTATACATAAACTATTTTTATGTTTACTATTTTACAGCAATTTGTAGGTACCTGAAAATGTTCTCTGCTGTTAAAGTCTGTCCTCCAGAATCTAAAAGGGGGTCTTTCATTAAAAAAAATTGTAGTCTGCTCAGAAGTATAGATAAAGTTGGCAATCTTTTACGGAAACTTTCAAGATTATCAATAAAAACCAACTCCTCTTCCAAACATAAATCTGACAAAATGGAAGAAAAAACACATTAAAAACAATATAAAAATAATAAGAATTATCAGAATAAAGACAATTGTTGAGCAACTGTTGCAATATACTATAAATGTCAGCTTTTTTGTTTAAGCTTAAAAATTCCTTGCACATTTGAAGTGCAACGAAGTCTAGACTTCCATGGTTGACATGATAACCTCTAGTTTTTTTTAGCTTTTTCCTTTGCCTAGTATAATACCTAGTATAAAAACAGAAGGTATTTTCTTTTGTTTCCTTGTTTGCACTTTCAAGTATGATAAAGGAACTTCTAAGGTAGGTTCTGGCCAAGAAACTTAGCTCAGTCCAGTTTTAAATGTAGAAATGAGGCACTCTCTCCATACATGTCTAAACATATTTTACACATACATAATACATATAAGAAGGGCAAAGCGAGTTTTTTGTTCTTCTTCCTTATTTTTCACCAGCATGGAAGTCTCCTTATTCCCACATCCCTCTTTCACTCCTTGGATGACTCCCTATCTGTAATAATAACTCTCTGTTCTGTCATAGTGCCTGGAAATGATAGATACTGACTATGTTCCCACCAAACTGTTTTATGATGCTAACTCAAACAGATCTCCATAAAGAAATCTATCTTCATTTTATTTTGGCATGCATCTCTCTTGAACTATTAATACAAGCCCTGCTTCTCCAGGGAATAATTCTGTCTTAGTGGTTATACTCTACGCAACTGCAAAGTTTTTGATCACCCAAATGATTTCATTAATTTCTCTGGAACATGCGCAAAAAATTATGGAAGTTAACAAGATTACAGTATCAAAACTTAGAAAACAGTGAATTGAACATTTTACCTTGCCGTGGTTCTTTAAATTCAGTGGCATAGTAAATCTTCAAATATTTGTCTTGGGTGGAGTCTTCCTTAAAACCATTCTTCGTAAGTAAAAAGCATTCTTCTGTGTCGGTCTGAGAATAAGGGTTTGAACTTGGAACAACTTCTATTAAATCATTACTAGTCTGAAACTCTACAGAGGAGATAGGTTTCCTAAAAAACAGAAAAAAAAATCTGACACATAAGCTGTAGCAAAATCAGTGTTGTAACTTCCCTGGTTTCTCAGTGACCCAACAGGACTTAGGTGCTCTAAGAACTTTGAGAATCATATTCACCAAAGAAGGTTGGAAATTATAGGGTTCTCCCAATTCACTGGATCTATGATCAAACTACATGTTCAATTCTTCCCCAAGAAAAAGCCCTTTAAGTTTATACCCAGCATCAAATTGAACAAAAAGAAAAAAGCATCAAACCTATTGATGTCATAATGGTTGTGACAGGAATCTGCTGCTGGGTGAAATGTACAGTTCTGTTTCAAAAAGCATGAAGAAATTGCAAGTAACAACACTACAAAAAATACAGGGTAAGTGAAGAAACAAAACCACTTCAATTTCCTGCAACTTTTCATACTAACCTCAGTACTACTACTATTTATTAAGAAAACCTTCCCACTGTTTGCCAAAGAAGTAGGAAAATCATTTGACTACAGAAAGTCAAAAAAAAGCCATCATTTTGCATGCATCTGGACAAAGCAGTTACAATAGTTGATTAAAATACGTGTTAATGTTGTGCTGACCATATAAATTGACTACAACAATATAGTAACTCTGACAAATGCTGACATTTCTGAAGCACCCAAATTAGCTCATCCAATTACCGTACTTAACATTCTCATTTCAGACAACTGATTTGTCAGTTTGGCATCCTATTGATTTATTCATATTTTTAATAATACCTAGCATTACACTGTCTTGATATTTGCTAGTCTAACGGTAATTCTCACAAAAGCAATCAGTGTAAAAGTGCACCTCTGAAATTCAGTACAAGACTTCATGTGTAAACAGCCATAGAGGGGAATCTCTGCTACACATCTTAAAAAAAATCAACTATTTGACGACATTTTGATTATAGTTCAGAAGTTAATTTTGAAGCTACAAGTAGTGTAGTTCACAAGTCATAACCATGTGGTACTGATAATAACTAATATCCAAATCACATGGCATAAGCCTTTGAAAATCCATGAACCTTAAAACACTGTCCAAGTTACAACTTCATTGAACTAACTGGGTTTTACTGCAGTTTTATAAATAGAACAAACCTAACTGAGTTGCTATTTTGAGACTATATAGGCCACCTCTTCCAAAGTCAAAGCCTTAGTAAGGCTTTTCTAGCAAATGGCAAATATGCTTGTACAGTTACATGGGATAATTGTCTTAGAGAGAAGGGGGGAGAAAGCTTACTTTCATGTTTATGCCGTTTTCAGAGACTTTCTCCAATGTCATAAATAGAATACACAACCATTAAAAAATCACATAAAGAACCAGTGAAAAAAACCCATCTCTAAGCTATCTGATAAGAGTGTTCAACTCCAGCACACTTGCTGCTGTCAGGCAACATTTTCATAATCTGTTTTCATCATTAGCTTATAATTCACAAAGTACCTGAATGATAACAAATAAATCATAAATGTTTTTTTTTACTCCAAGTTACTGACTTTTCCAGGAAATCCTCCACAGGTAAACTTTTGTTCCATTGATCCAATACTGAAATAGCAATCATGTTCTGTGTTGAACCAACTAAGTCAAAAAGGAGAGAGAAAAAATGTCACACAGAAAATATTAAAATTATTTTTTATATCTTGATTAAATCATTGCAGAGATTAATCAAACTTTACATATGGTGTATAGAAGAAATAACACCTTTAGTTTCCATTAGCCAAAGTAATACAAATGTACAAGAAAGATTCAAACACTATTATACTTATATTTGCCCTTGTCATTTGAAAACCTAATTTTTCCCATCTCATAACTTCAGCACTATCTTCCAAAATAACCTCTCACTAACTAACTAACTAACTAACTAACTAACTAACTAACTAACTAACTAACTAACTAACTAACTAACTAACTAACTAACTAACTAACTAACTAACTAACCAACCAACCAACTAACCAACTAACCAACTAACCAACTATATATCCTAATCAGATTTGTTATTTTACTTACAATGATCAGAGATATTTTACTTATCTCTGATAATTGCTTTTCTTTCATAAATGTTTCTCCGGAAAGAAAACTTTCCAGAGATCTCTACAAACTGATCAAATATCATCTCATTTATGGTGCCACTCAAATAAATATCCATTACCCATTTATTTCAATTTGGGCAATGAAGATGTTCTACTTTCAAGAGCTATAAGAAGCGGCATAGTGTTATGTCTGGAAATATTTTTTTTACCAGATTTATCATATTATGTATAAACACGAGCTTTTCCTTTAACATACAGTAAATCTAAACTAAGTTTAAGGATTATATAACATACTTCTAGTCCATGGCTTCCTATACTTATCGTCAGCAAAGAGTCCATTGAGATGATACTTTTCATCTTGATGCAAACAGGGAGGAAAGCAAAGTGATAATTTCCAGATGGAAAATTTCTGCCTTGCCATGCTCTGAATAAAAAAAGGGATGTGATAAAATCATGAGAGACAGTTCCATCCTTTTTGTGCACTGCCTCTTCAAACATTCCCACTGCTTTCAAGGGTTTTCTACTAGAACACAATATTTTATAATTAAACCTTTTGTTTGTAATGCTAACACAATCTAAACTACGAGAAGATACTAACACTTACCTGATTTGCTATTTAACTTTTAATCTACACCTCTGGGTATGCAGAATTGCACATATGCTTAGCTACACTTTAACTAAATTTTGAACTTGCAATTACAAGTGCTGATCTTAACACTTGGAATGGTCTCCTGAATGGACACATGGATAAGCCGACCAGAAACAGTTCCGTATCATTCCTACTATTGCTGTTTTGAGTGCTTTTAATATTCTAAGGCCTCCTGTCTTTCATGTGCCACTATGAGCTAATGAAAACCCTTCTAAAGCCTTTCATTTTCACTAAAACCAGGGGTAGTAATCAATTGAATTCTGGAATTAAATAGTCTATGTGGCAAGTTTAGTAACTTTTCACTGAATACCAAGTTCAATAAACTATCTTACAGTTATTTTGCCACAGAAACCCATGCCCAATATTGTATAAACAGTACAGAATAACCAGTGAGTTCAAGGAAGCAAAGAAAAGTTATACTTACACATTTGTTTTTAACAAGTTTATAAAAAGAGGAAGAAAGAAGCTCTTCTTAAAAAATCCATGGAGTAAAAGGCTTATTGGAAAAGAGAACTTGCTATAGTCACATGGAAGAACATAATGAGACCAGAAACTTTTCTCTAGTTGTAAACCCATTGCCTCAATCCAGCTGCGTTGTTTCAGGTCCCAGAACTGCCCACCCATTCCAATATATGCTGTCAAACCAAATATAGCTTGTAGTGTTAGGCATCTTAGGTGAAAAGCTAGAAATATTTGAAATATTTCACTGATATGGACTGCAACCAGAATAACCATGCTGTTGAAAACATGCAGAAAAACCATAACTTTTCAAACCTTCCAGTCTAAGAAAAAAGAAAACTTAGGGGCAAAAAAACCTCAAACAAACTAATCAAAATACACCATCACCAACAAACAAACAAACAAACACATGGGAAGCACTGAAAACAAAAACTGTCACTTCATCAATACTAATCCTTTTTCCATTTCAGTTTAATCCTTTGTGGGAAAGTTGAAATTCTGTAAATGCTAGTTAATTTTAATTAAAAAAGCAAAAATTTCTGACATCATAGGATCTTTTCCTTAAAAGGCCCTTGTGAAAAAACAGATGTGATCCAATCCAGTCCCTCTTGCCTAAGTCAAATCATGGCATTTCCTCAGTGATCTCTTTCACAAATTCTGAATAAAGAAGACAGAATCAGACAACTACGGGCAGCTGTACCTATACCTTCTACATCTTACTGGCCATACATCAGTTTATGAAATCTGTATTGAAGTTTACTGCTGAGACAGTAAGTGTACTCCAGAAACAACTGCATTTATCATGGAACAAAGGGCAGCTAGTGAATATCCTAATACAGATAACAGGAACAGAAAATGCTAAGGATAACCCTTCTCTTCATTAAAAGAAGCTGTCAGAATTGGCATATTAAAGTTCTCAGTGGACTCTTAGGTTAAAGAAGCATGCTACTGCAGAAGTAGAAGGTATTGAACAAATAAGTACATGCAATATAAAACAGAGATCAGAAAGAAATTTGAAACATCACTATGTAGTTTTACTGAGGCTATCTTTAGCTTAACAGCTAAAATTTTTTTCTGCCACTGATATTTGTGAAGTGGAAGAAATACATCCTAAAGCTATCATTACAGGAAAATTGTGCATTTTACAAAATATTTTAAATGAAATAGTTCTAAATATAAAGTTTAAGCTGAATTAGATCACTTAATAAAGTCTGATAAGACACAACCTTTCTTGCCATTCTCAAATATATAAAAGTGTTCTTCAAGGCCAATATTAATGGCTGCAGCATTCAATCAGCACATCTCTACCACTGTTTATCAAGAAAATATAAAGGTCTCTGCACATTTCTCTTCCAACTGAAAGATATGTGCATTTTACCAGTTCCATTCAGTTTGCATATATTGTCAGTTTACAACATCAGAAAACCTTGCACTACCAAGACAACTTTGCAATCACACCCACAACACTCAGGAGCATGAAATATGTAACTCTTGCATATTCAGGATAACTGAAAAGGCTCCTTTCTTCAAAGAAACTTACAAATGGAAGCTGGAAAAACTATACCTGGGACTGATATAAGTGGATAACAAGTATTTTAGGAGCAGGATTCTGCATCCAGTTGAGTCAGATATGTGCAGGAAGCAGTTTGATATACAGTCATCAAATTCCAGTGGTTCCTAAAAGCTGGAAGCTTTAGTCATGTGCACTTGATACATGAAAAATCAATGTAACTTTCTCTACAGAGTAGGGACTGGGCACAAGAGTGGAACCAGAGCTGCAGTTTGAGCACAGCATCTCCCTTGCACAGTCAGATCTGTAACGCCTTTAAATGTGCGACCACATCCATTAACCTCTCTGGTAGCACTGCAGTGCAAAATTTGCACTGTTTCAGAGCAGCCATTCAGCAGGTCACTCAGCACTTCTCTTCTAAAAGTTTTCAGTAGTCCTGATGTCAGCACCACCTTCCTCAAAACTCGGGCAAGAAGAGCCATGTAATTCTTCTCTTTTGCATACAGCCCATAACATGTTTTGCTAACACATCTAGTTTTGATTCACAGATAATATGGAAACAACTGGTGATCGAGCTGAATGGAACTACATTGAGAAGATTTTCACCCAAATGCTGCATGACAGACTGCACACTGTTGGAATTACAACAGGAAAATAAGTTCTGGTTGCTACAACCTAGTAAAACAGTAGGTACATACACCGGCACTGTATGGAACAGCTGCTGTACTCTGAGGAAAGGGATGTGGGCAATGTTTCCTAACACGGATCGCAGATTAACTGCAAGGACTATTGCTGAACAACTTCCCAGGCTGCAACTCTCCAGTTATGTGCTAGGAGTGCTTCTGTGTGTCCTTGTACTCTCCCTGAACTCCTAAAAGGATCATGTCTTGCTACAGCGTCCTCGCACACTACAAATGCGCCCTTCTGGCAAAGCACCGCTCTGTTTCTGTACAAGGGAAGTCTTGTACTCAGCCTGTGGCTTTTCTTCAAAAATTTAAGTAAGTATATTCCTGATTATGACAGGGTGGTTTAGGGATAAGAGGCTGGCAACATCACAGAGGGAGACAGGAAGGACAACACTTCTCAAGGCTTCTGGATCTTACCTGATCAAAATCTGTTAAGCCAAAATATCCGTTGTTGGTATGGGGGAAAAGAGTCTCCATTCCTTGAATTTAATCTAAGGCATTGCAAAAACTTTTCACTACAATCATTAAGGAATACAGCATTGTGTACCACTATTCTAATACACGCCGAAGTAGCTAGAAAGTTGGATTGGTTCATCAGAAAATAATTAATTTAAATCAATGCATTAGAAGGCACAGTGTATTCTAAAAGAAAGCTCTACACAGGAAACTTGTATGTGCATGATAAGTAAATTGTAAATGAAACAGACACTAAAAATAACTGATGCTTTTCAGTCTGTGCAAAATTGTACTTACATTTTTTATTTAAAAATCCTGTAATCACTGTTAACCCACAAAGTGCAGCACAACAATCTCTCTGAAAGAGAATTCTAATGAAAATAGTTATTGTTATATTTTTTAATGTGTACTCAACCTTTTCATCAGTAACTGCTGTATTTTGTTCAGACTATTAAGAGAAATAATAAAATCATACCTCATATAAATAGTCTGTTGAGTGATACTTCAGAGCTGCAAACATCTTGTTTTGTGACATTTTCAACATTTCAATTGTCTGGAAGACATACAGAATATGGATCAGTTTAAAACTTTTTGTATCACCTATAAATATTGAAAGAGAAGGTTGAATTTCAGGTTCAACGTGAATAGCTTCATAATTTCTAGCACGGGCACCATGGACTGAATTTCCTGTAGCAGAAGGCTACACAAAGCATTCAGTACTCTTCCTCTGGAAGGATGTAACAGACCAACTATAGGCCACAAACATTTGATTTTTATCTGAAAGAACTGGGCTTTTGGTTTTATGCTTTATTCTGAGGTGTGTTTTTGTTTGTTTGTTTTTGTTTTGTTTAGGTTTTTTGGGTTTGTTGTTGTTGTTGGGTTTTGTTTGTTTGTTTGGTTTTCTTTTTATTTTTTTAGCTATGCCTCTTGGTGTTTATTTCTCAGAAATAAACCTACATTATGTGAATGTAGGCAATACAAATGACCTCCCTCAAGCAGTAACTCTTAACTGGTTCAATGATTTTTAATGGATTATAAATTAGTTGCTACAGGCACTAATTCAACTGTCTAGACTATTAACTTTTTACTGCCTCATGTATTTGTGAGGGTACTTTCCGCCTCACTTTCAGTTTTACAAGAAAAAAGGAGATATTGTATAGGCTAGCTGAGAGCTTGAGGGCCTGATGGACCACCTTAGAAACAACAGGTGTCTAAGTTAGTTGATGCTTCTGAGGGGAATCAGGAAAGAGGCAAAAACTACACAAAGCCAGAGACACAGTGTGAATGCAAACCAGGATATATTGTAGCTGGGATCTGCACAAGGTAAGACAGTGCCTTTTCTTAATTAAAAATAGGTAGAAGAGTCAAAGACAAAGTAAGATATTTCTATCAAAAAGTGTACAGTGTAATTGAATTTCAATCAAAATTAACTGTAGCGCCATAAAGAAAACCTGTGACAGAAGGCACTCTTCATGTATGCACCAGTAAGTATCAGGACATGAGGCTAAAAATTTCTACCTAACAAATTTAGAAATAGCAGTTTCAGGTATGCATGTAATAGAATTGGAACCACTGGAGGAAAAAGTAACTCGGGGGTAGTTGGTTACTTGAAAAGAGTCTGGGCAGAGAAAAGAAGTGCAGGAGAGGTAAAAAGATAGGTTCAGGCAAAGAAACAAAACAGGGAATAAGGTACACAAAATCATATAGAGAACAAAGTAGAGGAGAACTTTCTGAGGAAAGGAGTGTGGATCGTTTGAAACAGTGAACTGAAATTACAAGATGCTAAAGAAAACCCTATGGACTCCCTGCTGGACCCTCCATCAGATCCACATCCAACACATTTGGTGTGGGAGAGTGGAGTAAGCAGGGATGGATCTGCACCTGAAGCGCTGGAAGGCAGAGGATAGAACTACACCTTAGTAGAAGTGATGTGTATCACTGACTAAAACTTCTGTATAGCAACACAACCATGCATTAATTCAAGTATTAGCTATAGAAATGCAATTGCTACTCCCAGTGATAAAATTTGAATTAATACACCTAGAAGTAGAGAACTGCTCAGTAGTCACTCCAGGTACCACTAGTTTCTTAAGGGTATGTCAGTCAGTGAACAACAAAACCACTGCATCTTGGTACATTCCAACTTTCTAATTTAAAACTGAAAAAGTGGGATCTAAAAATACTAGTCTGTGAGATTACAAGAAAGTCTTCGAAATTTCTCAACGAAAAACAACGAGTCTGTAACAGGATATGACCCTGTTTCACTGTCCAAGGACTCGAGGGAACACCACTTTCAGTAAACGAAGTATGCAGGATGAAGCACTTCTGCCAGCACCAAATATTTTTAAATCTGCAGCGCTACGGACGCGAACCAAGCACAGTCACCCACCTCAGCCCCTCACGGCACCACAACCGCCCTTCCCTCAGCACCGCGGCGCCTTCCCCCGCCCATTCGGGGTGGTGAAATCGCCCCTCTGATTGGCTGTCTCCCAGAGCGTTCGCCTCTGATTGGCTATCTCGCTGAGCTGTCCTCTCTGACTGGCTGCCGCGGTTCCCGCCTCCCGCCCCCCCCTCAGGAGCGGAGTGTCCCTAATCGCTGCGTGAGCAAGGGTGAATCCTCAGGAGTTAGCCCACAGGAAAGCTTACATGATTTTCAAAGATGAAAATATTTTTAAAGCAGTGAATTCATAAGTAAAAGCAGTTAAGTAACTTCTTCTGCTCCCCCGGTAACAGACTGCGTGGGAAAAGAAGTTAAAAGGACGTGATTTGGTTAGATTCTAAAGGAATCGTATCTGGAACTGCTGACCTGCTGCCTCTTACCTGGGGAAGAGAAATACAACGAGACCACAGCTTAACACCCAGAAATACTTACTCTTCTATGTCCGGAAAACCTGTGAAATGTCAGTGACTACAGGAAGCAGTCAGCTGAGGGGGAAAAAAACCCCACCTTTTTTTATTTTTTTTTCTTTTAATGGCTGCCTAAATTGTGCTCACAACCCTCAAGCTGCTGCCTGTTGAACAAATTGTTGTGTTTCTCAGAAAACAGTTTAGTGTCAGATTTCTGCAGTGTTCAGACTCTGACTAATCCCTGGAATGACAAAAATTTCAGGAGCCGTTGTGGGAGCGCCCCATCTCCCCTCCCCTACCTCACACCATCCGACCCTACACCCATCCTAGCCCACAGCTCTGCTTGCTGAAATGGCATCTTACTGTTGTTGGCACCACAAAGCCATTTTATTGTCTGTCCATGCCTTCTCCTCCTTTTAGCTTAGATGGGGATACCCCCAGAGAACACATCAGAAGTGCAAAAACCCTTGGCTATGCTGCCACAAGTTCATTCAGCTAGTTGCTGTAATAGTTTGAGGAGTCTGGAAAACTTGTCTCCTCCAAGAGCTCATTGCAGGTTAACTTCCAGATGAGGGTCTGTTACTCTGTGGAAAACAAAATTTATGCTTGTCACTCTGGTTCCAGGAATTCCATCAGTATTTGTACATTCCAGTGAGTGAAAAGGGGTATATAAGATGCAGCTGTGTTGGCTCTGCAACAGGAGCTGAGCTGCCAGCTGCTCCTTCTCCCACCACAGCCCTATCTCCTGCTGCCCACCAGAGCCCTCCACCACCTATCTCCTACCCTAAAGACCACAGCAGGAAAGAAGTGTTGCTTTCATGGCCATACCCAGAACTTCAGGGATGTTCTGGCAGTGGGACTGGCCTCTCCTCCTCCTCTACGACACAGTGTTGGTGAGAGTTGGACCCTTGCCTACCTGTGGGCCTGTTCTCTGTCCCCCATCAAGGCAACACTGGTGTGGCTCTGTGCCTACCTACCCCAAGGATGGACTGGGGAAGCACCCCAGCACTCCCACCCCAGAGAAAATAAACAGATGTGTAGGCAAGGACCTTACAGAGGAGGGGAACCCAGGCCAACTTATGCTGCCTGTGGGTGTGCATGAGGAGATCCAGGTCCTCGTGGTGTCACTGCTGGAGAAGCTCCAGAAACGGCCTTTGCCTGTGTCCACTCCAGCTGCACTGTCTGGACCTGTGTAGCACCCAAAAAAGGTCCTTGTTCTGCCCCAGGATCAGAACTCCCACAGCAGTAGGAGACTATAGACATCTCTGAACAGTAACACTTCTCCTCTCTGTCCTCTCGCCCTGGTGTTATTTAAGACAGACATAGCTCCTTCTCCTCCCCCTGGCTGACATGTGATGCCCCACTCAGCAGGTGATGGGGCTCACCTGGATCTCCAGCCATGCTACATGAGCCTGGATATGGAACAGCCCTGCCCAAAAGCCTGATGCAGCCTGAAGATGTGCTCTGTATGTGGCACCTCTAGGGACACAGGGATGCTTTCAGGGAGGTGAAG
Organism: Prinia subflava; assembly: GCF_021018805.1. NCBI lineage: Eukaryota > Metazoa > Chordata > Aves > Passeriformes > Cisticolidae > Prinia > Prinia subflava. Next base: position 65,039,296 of record NC_086283.1, on the reverse strand, counting down.
CACTGGAGATATCACCTCGTCCTCACCTTGTGTGAGCAATCCATCTACAGCCCCTCCTCTGTCTGCCCAATCCACCTCTGCCTTGGGTCCTTTTCCACAGGAGCAGCCCCTACTGCAGACACAAGCTTGCTGAGCTTTATTCTTCGGGGACAGACTCAAGGAGACCATGAATGTCTGAGAGACAATGTGTGTCCTACCATTAGTGCAGGCAAGGAGACTCAGCTGGATCAGAAATGGAGGCTTCCAAGACCAGGTAAGAGTTGCACCTGCTGTCATAGGCTCTAATTCCCCTTCAGTTATTCAGAAACCATCTCAGAGCATCTGAGTAAGTGTCTGCTAGTAAGTAATGCCATGATACTTCAAGTGAAAACAAAGAACAAATAGATTTTTTTAAAATTCTGAATTAGCATCATGATAAAAGTAATAAAACCTTATACTGACTTGCATTTCAGAAAAAAAGTAACTGGAAAATATAATTGGTAAGTCTAAAAATGGTCTGTCCCTCTGATAAAAGAATCAACAGTCCCCTGTGACTGTTAGACTAGAGGGCCTTGAATAAATACTCCTAATTGGAGAGTCTAAGGAAATGAGAATCTGCAATGAAAAATTCTTGGTATTTGAGGTGTCTCAGTCCATACTACAGTGGGCAGTGAGCAGGGACCGACATCATGATCTCATGAGGACTAACAGCTGGTTGTGAATTCTCTTTATATAAGCTTAACTGTTCACTGAATGCTTCCAGAATGTCAATGTGTTGACAGGTTCTTGGTCATTATAATCCAAAACAAATGCTTTCTTTTTTTTTTTTTTTTTTTTTTTTTTTTTTTTTTTTTTTTTTTTCCTAGGCTGTGACATAATACATCAGCTAACACACTAATGGGTATTTGGAATGTGCTCTGGTATAGGGAAGGGCCTCTAAAATAGACTCTAAAAATATGTTTTTTAAGAGCTAAAATGAGTACAGCTCTGCAATTAAATATTTCAGGCTTTGCAACAGCAGTGGTAGCTCCAAGGAGAGCTCAGTTTTTCTAACTAGACAGAATCTTTGACATAATGATCAAGCTCAGAATTTATCTGACCTTAGGAGACGTCAAGATGTCTGCCTTAGGACTGCCTCCTGTCTTCCATATGTGCTGATACTATACCTGCTGAAATTTTTTAAACTATTCCCCAAACAGCTCGTGGAGGTGAAAGGCAGCATTATGGTCAGAAAGCCTCATGTGGACCAATAATGACATTCTTATTTCTTTCCCCTTCACCTCTCACTGTTCGTTAGGTGTTGCTACACCAACAGGTATTATCCACTTACTCGCTCAGCAGAAGCAAGGAATTTTGGTAGCTGTTGGAAGAGACATGAGACCAGGCTGGATGTAAAGAGGTTTGATGTAGGAAGCTACATTTGAAAACATCTGTGAGTCGCTGGGCATTGTTACTTGGTTTCTCCATACTTTCATCATCTGATTGGTTTCATCTTCTACACCTGATGGACCACAGAGGGAGTCTTGTTTTGAACTGACATTAAAATCCCATAAAATATTAACTACTGAAAAATCATCCTCCATTGTTTACTGAAGTGTTGTATTGCTGACATTGTAAGCATTGTCAAGTGGAATATTTTGCAAACTGTGGCCTTTAGTACATATCTGTATTCATCAGTGTATTTGTATGCATCACTCCTTATGATGATGTGTAAAACCTAATGGCAAGGCAAGGGTTTGATTTTTAAATTTTTTTTAATTTCTTTTTAGGAAGAAAAGGAAATTATCACATAGAAAATAGATTCTATAGGTACTTCATAGCAGGAATAGATTGTTTTGAGGAAAAGATGCAGTTCTAAAATGTATGACTGATGGTAGCCATAAGCTTTTATTAACACAGTGTCTAACACAGTCTAGGGACCGGCAATTTTGAGGATGTTAGTGCCCAAGAAACAGAGATAAAACTAAAAGTATGCAGTGTGCTTTGCCTTATTTGTTAAGTGCTGTCTTCTCACTTCTGATACCAATTCTTATTCTTATCCAAGCCTGAATTTTAGTAATGTATTACAACATTAAATACTTTCAGGATCATGGATCAAAGTGTCATCATTATTGCAAAATGTGTTTAATTAAAGTTTTGGCATATGAATGTATTTGAACAATTATTTGGTGTAGTGAGACCTTCCAAGGGTAATTAATGTTCTGTGTTGGAGTTCTTTCTTATCTTGGCTGCAGTACATAAGAAATGACAGAAATAAACAGAAAAATTAATTAAAGTGATGTTTCCTGGATTCCTGCTGAAACATTACATTTAATGTTGACAGCTAGGGTCATGGAAAAGAGGAAAATGGAGCTGGAGAAAATTCTTAGGGTCACCAATGTAGTTGGAACAGCTTATATGCATAAACTGTCACAGTAGGCTGTAATTACTCTGTACTTAGGGAAAAGGTGGAAGAAACACAGCTTTGGAAGCTGTAGCAGTAGCATAAAGTTCACATATGGCAATACCTATGTGAAAGAGAGTTTGTCATGTGTCTCTAATACCACTGGAATGTACCCGCAGTGACAAGCAGCAGTGACAAGCAACATTTGCTTTTGTTTCACAAGAGTATTCAATCTCTGCTATGTATGTCATCTGAGCTTTTGTGCTGGGAGTGTCCTCAATGATGAATTTGTACACAGATATATTATGAGTGCCTTCATGTGTCTTCTTATTTACTCTCAGTTCTGTGTCAGTAGCAGTGTCTAAGCCCATTTCTTCTACTCATCTGGAGACACCTGTACTGTTATTTTAGTAGTAGGGTAATTTTTGTATTGGCAGAAAGTCAGCAGGAGAGAGCAACTTTAGTTAGTAGGCTTCATCTCTAATTCCTGCTAATACTTCTAACTCCTGTCCTAGCCCTACTTGGTCTACAGTAACTCACACTACTGCACTTTTTCTTTTTCTTTTTCTTTTTCTTTTTCTTTTTCTTTTTCTTTTTCTTTTTCTTTTTCTTTTTCTTTTTCTTTTTCTTTTTCTTTTTCTTTTTCTTTTTCTTTTTCTTTTTCTTTTTCTTTTTCTTTTTCTTTTTCTTTTTCTTTTTCTTTTTCTTTTTCTTTTTCTTTTTCTTTTTCTTTTTCTTTTTCTTTTTCTTTTTCTTTTTCTTTTTCTTTTTCTTTTTCTTTTTCTTTTTCTTTTTCTTTTTCTTTTCTCTGGAAGGTCTAAACATCCAGGTTCATAAATGAGGATGCTTAATAATCAAACATCCTTTCCTTTTCAGGATCAGAAAACTACCAAGACTTAGAATCTCACAGCATGCCCAGTACTCCCATTCTAACATCCCCTTCCTGATGTCCATCCATTTCATTCATCGTGTATGGTTTCCTTGCAATGCCACACAGCAATGTTAAATTATAAAATTAGTAAATTATTTGAATGAGAAAGCTTCTTGTACTCCATGATTTGTAGTGTACAGGTCTAAGAATGATACAGTCATGAAAGGAGTGTTTTGTGTAACACAGGTGATGTTACACTTCCAGGGCCTAATTGCATGTTCCATCAGTACTGCAGGGAAGACAGGAGCATAGTTACATGACTCTTTGACATATTGTCTTCTGCAATGTTGATATGTCATGTCACGCTTTTGGTGCCTCACTCACTGTCACAAGTTTCGAGACTGTCAGAATTCCCATGTAACTAATACGACATTGGTTGTAGCTTTTGTGTGACACTGGAAAATTAGGGAATGTTTTCATAATGTGTGTTGTGTGGCGTAAGAGGAAGCTGAAGTTTCAGTCCGGCCAGCTGTTTCTACTTGAGCAGGGTGACAAGAGCAGAGAATTGCTGTTGGAGAGGACTCTTGAATAGCAAAAGTATAAAACTAAAATTTTGTACAGAGATGCATGTTTAACAATGCTTAATTTGTATTTTCATAATTTAAACAGAGAGAAGCAAGGTAAAATTCCATATAGAGATATTTCTGGTCTGTTTATTGTCCTTATGAGTTTATCTAACATGCAGTGAACAGAAAAGGACAGGTCTTTGGTAATTCAAATGACAGAAAAAAAGTAGAAACTTCAGGCTGTGTTCAGTAAGCTGCATCCCATGCCTGTGTTCTGTTTTGTATTTTGAAACTATGGTGTTCTTTTCAGGAATGAGACTCTCAGCTATAAAAGTTAAGAGGCATGACTCGACTATTCATTAAAGCCAGACTCAGTCAAGGAAATTTCCTTGTTAGTATGTGCCATGATCTGAAATTAATGGGCAACACCACAGTATCAAACTGTTTTGTTTTGTTTTGCATTTGAATTTAATTCGCACTATAATAATCATTTATCTAACTTTTACTTGAAGGAGAACTTCTTGATATTTTTTATTCTTAAAGCTGTCCTGTAAGACAGCAGGTAGTGAAGTGAGCCAAAAGGTTCCTTCTGTTCTTTTGAGGTGGATTGTTACACCCTCCAAATACATGTAATGTAAAATGTCTTTGGGGAGGTTCAACACTTTACTAAAAGCTACAAGAGCAAGACCGAGCAACAAAGTAATCCCATTTATAATTTCTATTGGCAGGCATTGAGAGGCAAAGAAGCAATTCATAGCTCACAAATTACACAGAACACAGAAACACAGGGGGAGCATAGAGTCTTTATTTCTGCTGGGAAAAAAAATCAAACCAGCAAAGACTTTCTTCAGTTCTGATGGTCATTTTCTGAGGGTAGCTATATCCCTGCCAGCAGCTGATGTTGGAGACACTGAAAAATAAGAAAGCAAAGATAAAATTCACCCTTAATAATAAGTCAGCTACTCTATTCCCTGATCTTCATGTCAGCCATCATTGTGCTTTGTGCAGTCTTACATTGATGAAGAAATTTCCTTTTTTTTTGTTTCCTTTTTTCTTTTTTTACTGAGATGAACAACCTTGCTGTGGCTGATAATTGTTCTGATAATTGGAAGATATGAGCATAAACCAGGGCACTATTATGCTGCTCTGGGAACGTAGATTTCATGAGTGAGTGAGCTTTGGCTTCAAATGTGCTTATAAGCAAATCAGGATTTGATTTGGTCAGGATCAGTATTATATACTGAAATATTTACTCAGTAGGATCTTTTTGGCAGAGAGAAACATTTTTAATATTACAAAACTCGTTGTGTCAATGACTCAGCTCCCAGTGATTCATACTCTACACTCACATTTCACTTAGTTTTCACATCCTGAGGTTCTGGGTCTTGAGATGACACTTTTGCATGGCTGGAAGATTTATCACAATGCAGGGCAAAGATAAGTCCATTTGTTTTTTGCCTTGGCCTGCCAAAATCCACTCTCTCCTGCTCAGTACTTAGCTATGTGAAACCTGGTGAAAAGAAGCTCCACCTCTGATTTCATTACTAGTTCTACATAATTCTATTGTCACTTAAGTGAACAGATAAAGGAAAGAATCCATCCCAAATGAACTGCAGATTAGGTCGGATATCATCAAAAAAGGTAACAAGAAAATGGAAACAAGTTGAATGATTACTAGTGAAAGGTAATAGGCACATTGCTTACTAGTATGCATATATTAAGCCCATTGGTGTCATTAATAGAACACTTTTTGCAGATGCACATTGTGTCTCACAAATTCATGCTGAATGGGGTTGCAATCCATGGGCATTTTGACAGGAAACTGCTCAGGAGTTAGCTAATTGTGGATTGGCTTAAGACTGGCTAATCTTGGAAAGGTACCCAGCAACGAGATGTTTTCGTTTTTAGGAGGCATTGTCTAAATCAGGAAAAGAAGGGAATTTTAGGAAATGTGGCAGACAAAACAGAGAAACAAAAGTAATCGGTAAATCTGAAATCCCTATCTATGAAATCCCCATCTACGTTATTAAAACATGTATGATACATGTTTGAAACACCTGTTACCAAAAAGAAATGTCCACAAAGTCAGTATGCTACAGAGTATATCACACGAATCAGTATAAGGGACTCTAAGGCTGACAGAGCTTTTTCTGATACTGTACCAGAATTCAATCTGTAGCAACCAGTAATCCTAAACTGAACAGGTCATTAATATATCGAAATGGTAAAGCTTACTTTGTGCCAGATCTCTTTCATACAGAAATGTCATTATTTGACCTACACTCACAAAGGGTTCACGTAATTCTGATAGCAAGACTTTCCAGTACAATGTGTAAGAGCAGACGAAAGTGCAGTCCGCAGAGTGTTGGCACATTGTGTTTCACCATTGTGTAGTCTGTGCGTGCCGTCAGCATGCCTGGAGTAGTCAGTTAATTTTTGTCATGGACTGCACATATATACGAAGCTGTGACTTTGGCTTGCATAGTGCTTACTCAGTCCCTGTTCTCTAAAGGACTATAAAGAGTACCTATAAAGATGAAGGATTAGAGAAGTCACCATGGGAAACAAATAACTGGATTTGGGCTTAGCCCCTTCTCCACTGAATCATTTCCTTCACTGTTGTAAAAGGGCAAAGAAGGAAGTTGGAAGGGAAGAGGGCAGGACTCAGCTTCCATGCTAAGACTGGGCTGTGAAGGGCAGTTGCCTTGTGGCAACACATCATTGTATAGCCTCAGACCTCTTTGGGGACAATGCTGATGGTCAGCCATCAGTAGGGCTTGTCCTGTTGGTGAGTGTGGTGAGGTTTTGGGGTAGTAGAATGTCCCACTGAGCCAAGACAGCTGGAGGTTAATGGACTGGAAAATTCAGAGCATGAGATTTGCTCACTGTCTTAACACTTGCAAGGATTGTCATCCCAGCTGCTGCTGCTAGTGAGCAACACACAAAAGGAGGCTCAGCATGGCTGGCTGTGGGAACACATATGCATGCAGCTGTATGGGGCAGCTGGTTTTTTCATGTGACTAAATTATGGGAATATCTTAGAAACTCACTAAGCCTTGTAGCACACAACTTTATTTAAAGATGAATGAAGGTTATTTTATCACTAATTCATACCTAACATGAAAGCCAGGAAATTCCCGGATTTTTCTTTCTGGGAAATCTTGGGGACATTGATTATTACTTTATGATTATATTTAATAAAAATTTATTACGTATGAAATTATTTAGCATACATTTGCCCTGGTTTACATTCATATCTTCCAACTACCAGAACAAATATCAGCCACAGCAAGCTTGTTCATCTGAGTAAAAAAAGGAAAAAAGAAAAAGAGATGCAGCACATACACTATGCAGCCTCAGACCTGGTTGGGGGTAATCTTGCTACCCTGTAGGGGCTTGTCCTATGTGTGAGGGTCCTGAGGTTTTGGGATAGTATGGTCCCACTGAGCCAAATCAGTGTCTGTTTGATATATATTACTCTGAGGGCAAAATAAACAGTGAAGTTTTGTTGATACCTAAACCTAAAACAAATTCACTTGACAGGATTTCTTTCTGGTTTTCCTGTGGGTTTCTCTCGCTGAATGTCACAAATGTCCTCTGCAGTTCTAAGGCTGAGAAGACAGTCTTTGTGCATGGAAGTTTAATGTTATGAGACAAAAGCTTCTCTCATAGGCTTGGAAGCATCCACAAGTATGCCCTTTTGCCTTCACAATACACAAGATTGTAATGGAGTAACCTTTACCACCAACCAGGGTGGCTTACATGGGAGACAGTGCAAACCTGAACTCCATTTTTCCTGTCTTCTCAATATGCAGTGAAGCCACCCTGACCTTGTAAGTTAATTGCTTTGATGACATATGCCCAGATGATCCTACAGAATATTACCTTCCACCTGCAAAATGGATAAAACCAGCTAGTCATTCCAGTCAAACCTTAGAAAAATCATCCCAGATTATTAGTCTTCTGATGAGGTTGATGGATCATTTGAGCACCCAAGAGCAGACATCTTGGTATCACTCCTACCCTGTGGTCACAACCACCTGATGTTTTTTGTCTAGCTGTGGCCATTGTCTAGCACTTCAGATAATTGCTAAACCCCACCTCACAGCCTCCCTCCTGCCCCCACATAATGCATATGAAGATGAGTGTGTTCTCAGAAAGACAAAATCATTCTAGGTTTTGGGGGGTGTGACTGAACTTTGCAGAGCAACAAATTCTATGGGTACACTTAAGGTGTCTTCCCTGACAGCTCTCTCTAGAGAAATTAGGAAGAGGTGAAGGAGTCATTATGAAGATTTATGGGAATGTACATCTTCTCAACAATATTTAAGACTGATAACACTGAAATAACAGTTTATAAAAGTGCTTTTTCTTTTGCTGTTTCCACAGTTGCACAGAATAGACACCAGTGTCAAGGGACCAACAGTACAAGAAGAACCACTGGCTGGAAGTCAAAACTAGTTCAATTCAGGCTTGAAGTAAGGCATGAATTTTTAACAATAAAGCCAATTAATAACTGGAAATTACACTTGCTCAGAGATGCTTCATCTCCAGCATTGGAGGTTTGTTGAAAATGCTCATACAGGAGGTACAGGCTTGATGCAGAAATTGCTGAGTATGTTTCCCTGAACTTAAAGGAATTCAGTTTCTGTCCTGTCTGTCTTCAGAATCTCTGTGCCAAGTCATTAAATAAAATACTTCCTCAGTATGATATAGCTACCCTTAAACTGTACTAGAAAAACCAAACAAACCAACAAACTTGCTGATTCACACACATTCTGGCTGATGCTTTCTGACTGTCTGAGATAGGGTACTAATGTCATGTTTGGAGGGGTAAACAGCACACACAAACTGGAACATACTGCAGCAGTGAAGTGGTGAGATGAGTCAGTTTAGGAAGCCAAACAAGGATAAAGCCATTCAATTACTTATTTGATAGGGCTGGTTTTATGACAGCTTAAGTCTGTGATCAAGCTGGTTAAACAAACATCAGTTGTGCTGGAAGAGGTGCAGCAAGCACAGAAGAGTGGAGAGAGAAGTAGAGCAGCTAGATAATTTAACCACTGTCTTCAGAAGAAGCTAAAATTATAGTTCATGTGTACTGTACCTTAACCCAGACAGCTGCTTTTTTTAAGCAGACAAGGTAGCCACTTGAATCCACTTCCTCTTTTCTTGTGGAAAAGATAAGTAAGAGCTGGTTTTATTTTTGCTACTGTTTATTGTTTGTGTGGTATTGGTGCCTCATGGGCCATCTTGTGTGACTATCCATTAACTGGGAATTATCCCCCTCCCCCCCATGTGATTTCCTTATGATAGATATAATGGCTGGTGAGTTCCATCCCTTAATTCTGCCAAGATGGAACATATATAAGGCTTGTCAAATAACATGGCATTGAGACACGACAATGATAGGATGAAATGTAAACACATAAACAGTTAGGGAAAACAGATTTGCTTCTGGAAACATCTGGGTTTCAGATTGGAAATAATGGTCGATCTGTAACTAGGATAATTTCTTAAGCCCCCAGACAGCTGCATGGCAGTGAGTAGGAGTGTGGGAGGGCCTAAAAGTGACAAGGAGCACACTAAGAAAAGCAGGGAGGCAGGAGCTTCTCAAGCAAACTTCATCATTGAAGTAAAAGCACCACTGAGAAAGGCTATTGGGTTCTCCATTTTTGGAGATTCAGTAAGATTCCAAGTAACTTTAGTTTCTTTTGTTTTGAGAAGGGGTTGAACCAAAAGCCTGAGTATGGGGTTAAAAAATACAAAGAGTATTTTCACATTTAAGTTATGCTGTGACCTCATTTTAGACCTGAACTAAGCACCATACATGAGTGATAAGGTAGCTTACAGAGAGAGAGCAACTTTACAATTACACATAAAAAGCCCTCTGGACATCTATGATGTCCATAGTCTGTATTTGATCTCTTGCAGAGAAACAATTTTTTTTTTAAATAATTATCCTCAAATCATGAAACTCAATCTCTAATATGTAGTTGTAACTACCAGGTAAATCAGGAAGGCAGTAACACATCCATAAAGACCTTTCATCATAGATGAAGGCAGAAAAAATGATAAATAATGCTTAGTCCCTATCTGTGATTTCCCTATTTGACTTTTTTTTTTCTTTTGTATTCTGGTGTTTTCAGGTAGCATCTCATTGTTCTCTATGACAGCAGGTATAGATTGCCTAAGTGCATGCCAAATAATTTCAGTCTGCGTGAAAGCTTCTCTCTTAGCCTAAATCAATTGCAATTATATATTTTGCTTTCTATGCTTTGCATTAAAGAGCACCTGAAAGGTTATGGTAGAAATTAGATCCTAAGAATAAGCATATAATAAAATATATTGTCATATAATTTAAAACTAGCCTGAAATGGATTTTTTTTCCTGAACCTAAGTTCTTCAATAATTTTTAAAGTTCTGAATGGAGTACTGTATTACTGCTTAAAAAAAATAATGTCTTACCTAAAGAAGTGCATCTTTGGGATAGGTAAATAGTTGGCTGAAAAATGCTATAGGGACACGTTCAGGTGTGGTCCGTTGTTCTTAATATAGGTGTCACTTTAGCTGATGCTACATCCCATTAGATGCCCATTTTTAAATTGTTTTTCAAATGCTGCACTCTGAAAGCACAAACCAACTAAGTTAAAACAAACTAAAAGGCAAAGCCCCTTCTCTTGAACTCTTACATGTTCCACCTTAGCCTTCTCAACAAGATGGTTTGAAAGCACCGTGCCCCACTAATGTATTTATTTTTTGTTTTCATAACATTTTCACTCCACAGGTTTATAGAAAATGAACAATTTTACATTCACAAATCCTCACAGCTAGGTAGTGTTAATATTCCCAGAATGTGTGTATATATATAAAATTGTGGACAAATTCAAGCAGACATTGCCTCTATAAGGGTAGCTGCAACAAATCTTTAGGTCTCCTGACTTCAGGGCAAAAAAATAATTAGGAGTAGGAACAAGGGTTGGCACTAGAAAAAGAACACCTCAATAATGAATAAAGGAAAATAGGGATGGTGCCCCAAAACCATGCATGGTACCCAAGAGAGTTCTGTGGTGGTAACCACCTGAAGACCCAAAACTGAGGACAACATGACAATATACAGGGTAGATCTGAGGGTAATGGCCCAATCAGAAACTCATACTGGGAACATAACCATATTTGTACATAACTGACCAATCATAAAACCATAATCTTGTATGGAACAACTGCATTAACATGCAAACTCCCATGAACCTTTACTACTCAGCACAGCTAGAAGATGGTTTCCCACGGCTTTAGGTTTAGAGTTGCTTCAGCTTGGCCAACTCCCACATCACACAGTAATGGTGCTTATCTTTTAAAACTCAGGGACAAGGCTAAAAGACCACGGAATCATTTCATTAATAATGAAAAAGATCTCTAAGATCACTGAATCCAGCTGTTAACCCAGCACCACCATGCTCACCACTACACTACTACAAAAACCATGTTTTTTAAACGCTTCCAGGATGGTGATTCCATTACTTCCATGGACAGTCTGTTTCAAAGTTTAACAACACTTCTGGTGAGGAAATTTTTTCTGATATCCAACCTAATCCTCCCCTAGCACAGCCATTTCCTTTGCCCTGTCACTGGTTGCAAGGGAGAAGAGACTGGCCCACCCTCCTTTCAGGCAGCTGCAATTTGTGATGAGGTCTCCCCCGAGTGTCCTTGTCCTAAACACCCCCAGCTCCCTCACCTGTTCAGCATAGGACTTCTGTTCCAGACCTTTCACCGGGTCTGTTCCCCTCTCTGGACTCGCTCAATGGCTTCCTTGCACTGAGGGGCCCAGAACTGGAGATAGCTTACATTCACTGGTGTACCAGTGCCCAGTACAGGAGGACAGTCTCTGCCCTGGTCCTGCTGGCCACACTATTGCTAATATGGACCAGGATGCCACTGGCCTTCTTGGCCACTTGGGCTGGCTCATGTTCAGGCACTGTTCATCAGCACCCCCAGGTCCTTTCCTGACAGGCAGCTTTCCAGCCACTCTGCCCCAGCCTGTAGTGCTGCATGAGGTTCTGATGCTGGGGTGCTTCACCTTGTTGAAACCCCTTGAACTAGCTTTGTCTCCTCACTTCAGAATGGAAATTTGCACTGAGTATAAAACTACTTATCATGGGCTACATGATACTTCAGATTTATATCTGTCATTGCTTTGAGCAAGGTCTAACTCAACAAGATATCTCTTTACTTAAAAGAGCCTGCTGAAGAGAATTCTCAGCTAGTATCAAACTGCACCAACACTTAACAGAGATGGACAGAATGAAATGGCTTTTTTTGTTGTTGTTGTTCTTGTTAACAAATTATTAATCTCAAACACTATGCTACCACTGTTTCTTTGCTGATGCCTTTTCCCTCCAGCCCGTGTAGGAAATAGAAGGCACAATTCCCTCCACTCAGACTGTACAGTTTATAGCACTTTTGAGAGCAAAATTTCTGCTCCTTCAAGCTTTGGATTTGCTCTTATAAGTCAAAGTGGCTTTCTGTTACTCTATATCTCAGTTTATTTCAGTCCTGCCTGTTAATTTTAAATTACCAACTACCATTTCATAGAAGAACAAGTAGCAGCTAAGCCTATGTACAGTTCAGATTTCTAAATGTATCTGCATAATAATGAGATATAAGATACTCCTATGCACAATTATCAAACCTTCCTTGATTTCATTTTAACATAATCATTTGATCTACTGAGATATTTTAGGAAATTCCCTTTCTAAGGCTACCAAGTTTTCATGTCAATCTTTGCTGCATATGTTAGCTGAGATGTTTTGGTCCTTTACTTTGCACATAGTGATTGACAAGATGTGCCATAAGTAAGCACAAGAATGGCAATAAGGCAGTTTTGTGCACTTGTGCACTTGTCCTTTACTCAAATTGATTTTGTTTGTTTGTTTGTTTTGTTTTTTGTTTTTGTTTTTGTTTTGTGGTGGTGGTGGTGGTGGAAAGGAAAGAACAGAAAGGGTGCTGACTTAATTAAGATAAATAGGTAGCTCTGAGCAAAATGGCAATTTCACTGTTGGCCACAGGACTGGCTTTGCACTAAAGGCCTTCTTTCAACTGAAGCCTTTGCATTTAGATTTCATCAGCAGAAGTACTTTCTGGTGCAACTTGCTTGTAGTATTTTCATGCAAATGACACAGAGGATAAAACTGGATCCTAACTATAAGATTACCAGGCAGATTTGGTGTAGCAAACACATTGCAAAGAATAATAATCAGCAATGACAGGAGTGAGCTGATTTCTTCCCACGTTGTACAACACTTTTATGCAATATTCTTCCCCTTAGCATGTGATTTCTTCCCACATTTTGCACTGCTTTTCTGCAACATTCTTCCTCTTAACATGATGCCTTTTTTTTTCAGAGATTTCTCCACTAATATGATATATTACAATACAGAGAGAAGCCACGTTGATATATGGTCAAAAGTCCTGTTTAAGGAGATTAAAAGCTCTGAATGCAACTAGACACATTTGTTTTACTAAGAAAAAAATACAAACCTAATTTTTAAACCCGAACATCATTTTAGTGTTGTGACTCATGACTTCAATTAAAATGGGGCAATATATATACAGATATATTTAACCACGTCTTCATCTTGAAAGCCCAAAAGATAAATAATTTGTAGCATAGTGTGTTTGGGAAAATTGCAGCTTGCAAATTGTCCCAGTTATGGGCTTTCTGCATTCTGAGTTTTGTGATGGCTCATGTATACACACATTTGTGATTTTAATAGCAGCACAGCTCACCTAATCATAAAGTTAGCTCTGGTCTGAAAAGAGGCAGATCTTTTCAAACTGTTAAATCTCATTCAACATGATTTCCAAAGAAGACAGGTGAGGAACTTGAAATGCCCAGACTATTGATATATCAGTTATTATTACTTGTCTAACTGAGGCCTTTTTTAGTAATTTTTTAATCCAGATTCCACTATGTGGCTTCTGCTGATGGTTTATATCTGGTCAGTTTGCCAACATGGATGTGTATCTGGAGGAGAGCTCCTTTTGAAAACAGCTATGAGTTTGATTCAGGGAAGGTTGGTTGGGAATGAGCAACACCCAAAGGAAGAAGAAGGCAAACATTTGAATAATTTGTATGTATTCTTTCTTTAAGCCATAATTATGTGAGTGTTGTAAATGCAGAAGGTGAGGCACAGAGAGATGATAGATCCTGCACAGGTATGTGCCTCCGATTTAGACATCACAGCAAACTCTGCAGAAAGTTGCAGCATTTCTTAGGCCTTTTATAAGATGGAAAATCTCAGAAAAAGCAATAAATATGTGATTTTAAGTTTGAAATATTTGTTGTAATAAGAATATTTACTTAAATAAAACAAAGCAATGAAGGTATTTACAAACATACGGTCTTTAGCCAAATTATTTATGACATAAAACCTTCATACACTTAGGAAAAAATAACAGCGTGGTAATTCATACATGAAGAAAAAATTAAGGCTTGCTGTTACCATTCCTCAGCTGAAGATCACAGATGCACTTTATTACCTGCAAATAATACTGCAAGGTTCATCACAGTACACTGTTTTCCAGGCATGAAAGACCACAGATGACAATCCCACAATTCACTATTCTCAGAGAATCCATCCAGGATTTACAGAACATGCACAGCGAATGACTCCTCTGCTGAGGCACTAGGCTAAAAATATTTCTTTCCAGTGAAAGTACCCTTTTCTAATTTTGCACTGTGCAAAAAGCTGCTTCAGTAGAGCAGTGCATTTGGCATCTCTCCTTTGCCAAAAATCAGTACAATAAAAAATTTTAACACCAGTGTAGCAAAAAGAAACAGGCATTTTTTATTTGCTTGAGGGGAAATTTCCTTTGAAGTACCATGCATCCTGAATACAGAAAAGGTTTCTGTGTATATGCTATATTTTAGATACTATAGATAGGTTTTTCAGAGGAAATATATATATGATAACCTCTTCCCCAGAGTCATTAGCACATATTTCCTCCTCATGCACATGCATTCTCTTGTCCCAGGTGTCCCTCCTGTGGTCTCCGGTGGCTGGTGATCCTGAAGTTATGCTTGACTGCCTTATGAACACCCTAAATTAGGAGAAAAGTTGGCATAACTGGCCTAGTTCATTAACTTGCAAGTCCTTAGATCAATGAAGTATAATTTCTTATTCCTTCCCTTGGTTAATGTTTATTGTAGTTTTAATTGTGTGGTTCCATAGACTAATGATTTTGCAAAATGATCATTGTATTAACTCACCAGGTGCAAATAATTCGTCCATCTCTCCCATACGTTTTCCTGTGTTGTGGTGGGGAAGTTGTATAACAAAATAATTTGAAATGTTCTTACTGTCCATGCAACTACTCTACAGTTTCTCTGCATGAAGCGTATATAGCAACATGTCTTGACATGAGAAATGTCAGAGGAAACTCTGTGGTCATCTATGGAACTTGAGCAAGCTGGACAATCTGCTGTCAGAGTCAAAGATGTTTTATGTATCTGTGTCTGCAGAATCACAGGCTTCTGTCCAGTACACCTGCATGCACAGTATTAGAGAATGATTGTGTTCTTGCAGACACCAGTATAATGTAGTTTTCATTAAAACTACATTAAACTCTTTTCTTGAAAAGTCCCTGATATGCATTGATATTTGCACATTTGTGACCAATAGCTTTTAGTGTTTCTATGTGGCAAATCTCAATCTGAACCAGAAATCAACCTGAACCAGTTTGTCCCATGTGAGGTCTACTCTGCTTACAACTCCAAGAAACACCAGTTTGTGACAGACTGTTGTTGACTACAGCTAAATGATGTGAGGACCAGTCAGCACGGTAGGACTGTCTCACTATCAATCTTTGTGTAATGCAGGGTCAGAGGACTCAGAAAGTGAACAAAAAGCCCTTATCTTTTCTGTTTGAACTTTCAGTTCATTACCAGAAGTTAACATGGGTGACAAGAATGTAAGTCCCCAAGCCCCTGGCACACAGACACTTGCATTCCTCAGAATGGGGAGGGAATTACAGGATGCTGGCTATCTCCTAAACCAAATGCCAGCCCAAAGCTGACCTACCTGGTCTCCAACAACTGCAGATGCTCTCTTACTTTCAGAGGATATAGGAAGATCACACAAAAAATACTAGACAGAGCATTTTTGTAAGCAGATAATGATAAAATGGTAGAGAGAAAAGATAATGTCTCTTGGTGTCTAATTTGAAAAGGCTGTACCCTGTTTTTAAATCAACTTTGGTCTCCTACTTGAATAGCAATATATTTTAAAGCTATATTTCATGGCAAATAGAGCTTTAGTGAAACTTGCGGTGCTTCAGATTAAAATGAAATACCATAGAATTTTTCCAGAAATATTATTGTTGAATTATTGTGAAAAGAAAGACTGTTAATTAAAGCAGATACAAACAGAAATGACCCAAGAATACTAAAATTTTGTGTTAATTCACATTTACTTCTTAGGTTACATCAACTACTTGTGGGACTTCTTGTGGGATCAGAAGGGAAGTAAAACACTGTGTTCTGACAGAATAATGTAATTCTGGAAGAAGGAGGTCACATTGCCCAGTCTCAATAATATTTATCACATGAGGAGCAGAGAAATATGGGCTACTTTTTCCTAACTTAGTTTCAAAAGCAGCTTTTTGTGCAAAATCAACAGCAATAATGAGTAAGGTAAAGCGCAATATCCTAATGTATGTTGTTATACAAATTATGAAAATATGCTTGTTCTTAGAATTACAGAGAGTCCCAGGAACTTTAGGGCCCCTTCCAATCCATGTCATTCTATGATTCTGTGACACACAAGATAATAGCAAAAACCCCTCCCATTATGACCACTCTCCTTAAGTGGTTCCATGACACTACACAAAAATGTGTAGGCCTGTTTGTAATTCTTATCCCCAAAGTCAGTCTGCTATCACTGACTTGTTCTTGAGCACTTTACATGGTCACTTCAAGCAAAGACCCTTGAACAATCAGAATACGAGTGTGAAGCTCCACTTACAGCTTGGGCTCAGGCAGATCTTCAGTAAGGTTTGCATTATTCACCCCATTGTTTCCATGGGAATCTTTAATTCTGCTGCTAGTAATTGAAAAAGGAAAGATTCAGAAAGTTCAGTGAAGCCAGTTCAAAAGAGCTGCTGCAAGCTGTTTATGTGGCCTAGATAAGGCAGAACAAAGGGAGCTTTAGTAGGAGACAGAATGGAAGAAATGGTAGTCTCTTAAAAATAAATCTGTATACCTCAAGAAACAAGTTATATACTTTTAGAGTACTGGTCAGTCCATAAAGGGCAAAATTCAGGTGAAAGTACATTGTACACTTATCATAGCTCCAGGCATTACTGAAACTGCCATAATAAGGGCAAAATTGACTTGACTGGGTAAATTGCAAGCAACACACAAACCACACATGAAAGTAAGAAGCAGCAATGCTTCCTTAACTTTGGCCAGAGCATGAAGAAACTGGACCTGGCCACACTCGTGGTTTTCCCTTGCAATATAGTGTATTTCTTGAGCTCTTAAGTGCCAGGGATGCCACTTACTGTACATTATACTAGCTTCTGCTCCTTTATTGCCACACTAGGAGTATATTTTTTGCCCAGTAGAAATGAAGGTTGGGGCAAAGCTTCCTAAGGCTCTGTTTGCCAGCAAGGCATTCAGTCCTAAAATTGTTACCAAATAAAGGAATGTTGCCTGTGAAATACCAAAACCAATATATCATTACTTGTCAATAGACAAGGGCAAATGTCACTTTAAATGTATTTTATTAACAGAAATACATATATAAGTGAAAAAAGAGATCTATGGACTGAATCCTTCTATCAACCAAAAAAAGGAAATTTACTTTATATCAAAGGCAACTTGCTAGATTTGTACAGTTTATTTGTTTGTTTGTACAGTACACTCTTGGAACTTAGAATTTTATGAAGCATTAATTATGAGATGAAATTTGAAACCACTGTTCTTGATGCTGAGTTTCTTCTTTAACATTCCTGGATTAATCCTACCAGGATTAAAGAAAACCATGCTAATTTTTGAGCACAGTCATGACAATTTTCTAGCAGAAACTAGTTGCTAAGTTCTGGGGAATGATTTGATTTTTGTTTTCCTGGAAGTTCTCAACTTGGACAAGCTCAAAAAAATTCAATCTACTGTCTCATATAAAATAGCTGTCTCATATAAAGCAGCACTTCAAAGAACTTCAGAGAAGAATATATTTGGCAAATGCAATTTGATACTTTTGCTAGCACATAGAGTGTGACCATTGCATACTGGTATTTCTGGTGATGGCTTGATATGTTAGCATTATTTTGCCATGAAATTAAGGCAAGACATTGCAGTTCTACCCTACTCTATTGCTGATAAGATGGATGAAAATAGGAAATGGAGAAGCTCAGGGATTTGGGGATTTATTCCTATGTTGGGTGGTTGGGTTGTGTTGCTACAAAGGGAGTAAAACAAATGTGAGAAGAGTGAAATTACTATCTTTAAGTAATATCTTTCTTACTATCCAAGCTGAATCACTGTGCAAGTGCTCCTGTTGCTCAGTGCCAGGTAGCTTTAGAAGTCCATCACCAGGGCAAAGGGAATCATAGAAGACAGGTTTACATTTAATGAAAGATTATTGATGGAAGACTTTGCACATCTACTACTAACTTGCTTTCAAAGTGATTTACAGTAAAGCTTGTGCACAATGCTGCTGTTGAGTGCACCTGTCACAGAGAAGGATGATAGTATTGGTTCTGGAGGGGGATAGCTGGAGTGTTAAGCAAAATTTAACCAACTGCTGATCTCCCCGGCTGACATGAAGGAAAGTAATTTAGTCTGGAGTCAATGAATCTCATTTACACCCGGTGAAGTAGATTAATACTTTTGAGTTTCCTTCCTCTGAATTGTTCAAAAAAACATAAACAAACTCCCCCCCCGTTAATTGTATCAACTTAAGAAGTCCACTCAACTTTGCATTTCAATTATCGTTCAGCAAAATGTGATAACTTTATCTACTTGCCTCCCTGAACTGTTGTGAGAATAAATTATTAGGAATAAATGATTCCTAAACAGCTTGCAGGCTGAAAGAAGTATGAAAATGTTAATGTTAACATTTAGGAAAAGACGAGCAGAAGGAGGAAAAGGTCACAGGTAAAATCCATGTATGCTTTTTACTGTTTCTTCACCCAGTATAGCATAGCAGTTACTTCAGAACAAAACAGGCCAGGCACATGAAAACAACACTGAGACACTTCTGGCAGGATTTGCAGTGCAGGCCAGTACTGCAGCAATATCTGCTCATGGGTCTTGAGGATCATCTCTCATCATGGAGAATGGAAAATGCATATGAGAGCAGTGGTTGATGTACAAATGAAGGAAGAGAAGGCTATTCATTTGTTTGCTGTTGCTTAACATGGGCTTGGGCAGTATTCTTGCCAGGCCTTCTTGAGCCACACCCTGGTACCTGGGAACACTTTCATATGGAACAGTTATGAAATACTGTGGTTGATGTAGTTCTGATAAGACGTAGCAATATTTATAAACTGCTGAGCTCTATAGATAGTAATACACTTGGTAACAGGAAATGGGACATGGTTGCTTCACCTGTGCAATTAGTGAAGCAAGTCTCTGCATGTCCATACACTCTTATACAACATGAACTGGACAGAAAGACCCTACTGGCACCTGGGCTTATCAAAATGCCATGGGATAGTAAAGTATCAGAAGACATTGGGCAAAATTAAAGAGCACAGAATGCATTGTCTTCTTACAGTCAAATTCTCTAATACCTGTACTGCTGTGTAAATAATTACAGCACTGAAAACGCTTGACTGTTGGTATGAATGGTATACATAATTCTCAAGATGGGATTGCTTTTTGCATCTATACAGAAAGGTTTTCATTTTCTAAAATGCCTGTCAAACCAAGGAGCTCTATGAATGCTGGGCCTCTGCCTACAATCAAAACCAAATAAAGGAAAATAAATGTAAAATAATTGCGAGAAATTACAATCTTAGTCACAGCATCTTGTGTCAAAGTTTTTCTCGTGTCCCTCAGCAAACAGATGCCATTTGCTTTTTTCTACTGCCCTGACAACATGAACAGAAACAAAACCCTATTCCTCTCTGAACTGGCTGCAAATAAGTACAGCATTTTAGTCCTGTCTATTGTGCAAAAAGAGGTTTTTCTAGATCTCATATATCTAAAAATACAGAATTAAAAAATTAAGAAGTCATATAAGTGGATATAAGTTGGAAGAAAAAGTTGGAAAAACATGTTGAAGCTTGGGGAAGGAGGAAGAGGTTTGTTTTCTGCCCTGTGTATTGCTGATGGTATGGTTGGCACTGTGTGCATTGTAATCACAGCCATTAGAGATACACAAGTGTAGCTGCAGATATTCTCAATAAAGTTCTTAGCTGGTAATGACTTCTACTGTTGCCCTTCATTACATATCAGCAGAAATATATTATTCTGTGGACCAAACATTCCTACACAATTGCTGTGCCAGCTGGAAATGAATTCATTTCAGTGAGAAATCCAACTTGCAAAACATGATCAGGGTGTCTCTCTTTGGTAAGCTGCACACACAGTGCTTATTGCAAACTTGACACACACATGGGCTTTGACAGTGTGCCAGAAAACCACACAGCACATAGGTATGTTTCCAAACAGTCTTGCCACCTATTTTTCTGTACTACATTGTTAGAACATTTTCTGGTGACTGTCAAGGTTTATGAAGGCCTGCATGTCTCTGACTTGATCCCTTTTTTTCTGTTGCTGATCCAGGCTGGACAATTTTTTTTTTTTGGTTGGTTTGGGTTTTTTTTAAATAATAACCTCAGCTTTTTGCTTTGCTTTACCACAATGTAATTCCATTCTCTTTTTTTGTTATGGGGTCCCTACTCTCAGATATGTGAGATCTTTTCTCCTTTACAGTGAATTTAAAGAAAAAGTGATAATAAAAGGAAAACTGCTGTATCTTCCCAGGAGAGAATTTTTTTCCATGCAGACACCTTAGAAGACAGATCTCTGAGCCACAGACATCCTTAGAAACCCTGCCTCACAGGAGATTAAGGATGGGATGGTGAAGAAGTTGGAACAAGCTGCATGTGCTGAGAATGATCTAAGCAGACCTGTAGCATGTAGAAACATGCCAGAAGGCTTTCTGGACTTCAGCTAGTCCTCCACGATGAAGTACCTGCAGAGTTTACAGCTACCATGATCATCTTTGTGCCTGGCCTACGTCTAGGGTAGACAATCTCAAACCTGTATTTTAAGTATGACTTACAATGTACTTTGTTTTACTGTCATTTGTGTCACTAAGACTGGAGTGCCTTAATTACCTCTCTTTAGAAATCAAGGGTCTGAAAAGGCATCTCAGATAGGAAGTAAGAATGATGAAGTTGGATTGAAATGAAGAAATCACTCATAAAACAAAGTTTAGGCAGTGTAGGCTCCTGACTATTGAACATATAGACAGCACAAAGCAACTGGACTGCTGGAAATTTTAACATCAATCTATAGTGAGTAGTGAGAGCACAAGAGTCTTATGTGCTGTGTCAGTAAATGCACATGTAAGGTTCTAAACATGAACATTGGAACAAGGGAAGTGCTTGGACAGCAGGGTTGCTGAGAAGAGGTAGGTCTTGAGGTTCTCCAGCCTCTGAATATCAAAATAACTCTTTGAACACCTGATTCCTCATTCCTGTATCACTGTTCCAGGCATTTACATCAAACACAGGAAACAAATTATGCCAGGTCCCTTAAAGACTTTTGGAGCACTCAGTCTCATGTTTTAAACTAGGCATCATCTTCCCTCTAACTTCAAGATCATTTCAGCCCATTTCTCCAAGAATTGATCTCCTTCTGCTGTATAATGGGAAGGAAGGGAGAGAAAGAGGGGCAAATTCAGAGTAAAGTGTCCACTACAGATATGGGGTGGGTCAGCACAGCCAGGGTGCAGGATGGAGGAAGGTCCTTTGAAATCAGGCACTCTTCTCTTACACTCACGTGTGAAAGGATGAGATTCATAGAGAAAGAGAATTACAGACTCACGGATTCAGTTAGGAGAAGGGCATAGCACACAAAAATGAGGAAAGTATCCAGGGAGCATTTACTTTGCTCAGGGACATCGAGATGTGAAATGTATTGCAGCCAAAAGCTGAATCCATAGACAGTAATCTATATATGGCGCAGAAAAAAATGTGTGGCATTTGCGATATCTATGTCACCTCTCATATTACCTCTCTGCTTTGGAGATGTTCTTATGGAGCCCCTTGCCACTGAATACGAGCCCAATTCTTGGGTGGAAAGGGTTTTTAAGGTGTTGTTTCCTTTGTGGTTGCAAAGAGGATACAACATGTCTCAAAATCTGTGGTGCTTTATAAGACTAGGAAAGACGGCTGTTAGACTGTTAGAACACATTCCAATTAGAAAAAGATGGGTGGATCACAAAAATAAGAGAAGTCCAGCAAGCTTTGGGACTATAGGGGGAAAGTGTTTGAGATATCACTATCAGAAAATAACTGTATTATTTAGATATTGAACAAAGAAACAATATACTAGAATAAAACTATTTATGTTAGTGTCTTGATGAACAAGCATCAAGTCATTTGGGCCAGCAAATAGGAACCACTCTTATGTTACCAACTTTCTTAGAAAGTATAACAAAGAGATTCTCTTTCAATGAAAACATTTTGCAAAACACTTCAGTAACCTTCAGAATCAGAAAGCAGCTTAAGAATGTTGTAACAAATGCTTCGCATGTCCTTAAGCCATTTTTTGCTGTCTACAAAGCTCTGTAAAGTTGCTGAGAGTCATTTCACTGTTCTACCAATGCATCCACTGAAACTCCCTTTACTTTTAAGTTGGTAACAAACAGAAGAACTCAATAATGTGCCCAGTGAAAAGGGACACAGAGGTTAATCCTTTTTCTTAAGGAGAGCATGATTTAAAATTAAGCCCTTATTTAACGGCATCTTAGAAAGTGATATTGTACCTCAAATAGAAAAATAATTTTGGAATTTTTGAATTAGTTGCATTTCTGGGTACATGGCAACTACTGCATTCTTATTTGCCAAAATTATCACAGCAAAATTGATTCAGCTACTCTTCTTAAATACGTGCTTTATGCTCTAGTATTTTATATTTGTTATGTTGCTCTAGAGGGACTATGAATTTGATTTCTACACAAGAAATCAACATATCTATACTACATGGTATTAAAATTAAATATTTAACTGTAACCTTAATTTCCCTTATTTATTGCCCCATCTTTGTTTATTGCCTTTGTAGTAGCATGGCTAAAATCTGACAAGAAGCTGTTTGAGGAACAGTCTGGTCTCTTTGTAGTACCACAGAGTATGCAACATACTTAGAGTACAAGTGAAATGAAATTATAATAAAAATCTAGAAGATTTTGCATATAAGTAGCTATGATTTTATCATAGTAAACATTTAAAAATTGCATTAATTTGAAATTGTAGCACTGGGAATGATTTTCCTAGACCTCAGAAATGTGGGTAAAAATTACAAACAGTATATATTGGTATTTACTGTGTCAGAGGAAATAATCTCTTGCAAAAAATCCATTTCCTAAGTATAGATAAGGTAGGAAAATATAAATACAAATTAATTCAGCATTATCAGATGTGAAACACCATCTATTTCAAACACCACAGTGTGATTCAGGAGAGCAAAAAATGGTTTTGTTATGTTTCAGTCTTGGCAAAAGGGGGTGGACTGAGATTTCTTTAAAACCAGAATATTTCTAGGATAAATAATGAAAATTTCAATAATTTCTTGGACATGCAATATGGACTTAGTTTAATATCTGGACGTGGGTCTTTTTAATGTTGGGCCAGGCCATAAGCTGGTATAGGTGAATATAGTTCCATTGCAATCAGGGTTAAATACTAGGATACCAAAAAAAGCATCCTGGGCTGCATTATGAAGAGCAGTGCCAGCAGGTCAAGGGAGGTACACCTCCCCCTCTACTCAGCCCTGGTGAGGCCTCACCTGGAATGCTGTGTCCAGATCTGGGATCCTCAGTAAAAGAGAGGCATGGAGCTCTGGAATGGGTCCAGCAGAGGACTATGAAGGTGATTAAGTGATTGGAGCATCTCTCTTATGAGGAAAGGCTGAGAGAGTTGGGCCTGTGCAGCCTCAAGAAGAGATGACTGAGAGGGGAACTCATCAAATATTTGAAGGGAGGCTGTCAAGAAGCTGGATCCAGGTCCTTCTTGGTGGTGCCAAGCAATAGGACAAGGGGCAGTGGGAATAAATGAGGAATATGAGGAAAGACTTCTTCACTGTGAGGGTGACCGTGTACTGCAACACGTTGCCCAGAGAGATTGTGGAGTCTCCTCCACCGGACATATTCAAGAGCCATCTGGAAAAATCCTATGCCATGTGCTTCATATGACCCTGCTTGAACAGGGAGCTTGAAACACATGACCCACTGTGGTCCCTTCCAACCTGACACATTCTGTGACTGTCTGAATTGTCAGTGCATTGCATCAGTATCCTGTCAGCTTTGGGACACCAATTACAACAGCTGCTGACATGTTGCTGACTCTTTTGTTTTATTTATTTATTTAGCAATACTTTGTCATGGGCTACATATTTATGCATAATAGCACGTATGAACATATATTACCAACCTATCAATTCCTTTACCCAAGTGTTGATATCTGTCCTTTAAATAAGAGGGTATTTACAAATGTGACAAAATATAGTGAAGTAATCTATTTCGCATTTCCCAGGATAAGATAAATGCTGTGGAAGTATTCACAATTATAATTTAACATTCCTTAATTAACTGGCTTTGTCTGTCACATCTTTTTCACATTTCCTTGATATTTAACTCTCTCCATACAAGGTAGAATACCTGTAGGCAAAGGTACAGAAGAAAATTTGGGAGTACTAGTGCTAGAGCTTTAATGCTAACACAGCAACAACTTTTAAGTACCTAAGTGTAGACTTGTACCACTGTGCTAAACTCTGCCTATAGGACTCTGGTGGCCTGTGCTCTCACCCCTTTAACTTTCCCTAAAGATTCTCAAAGAGGTTGCATTCAGACCCTCTGTGAGATGCCTGCCCCCCATGAGAGGTCTGATACCTGCTCCTTATTTCCCAAGGATGGAGAGAAGCACTGTGGTCAATATATCCCAATTTCTTTGGCCACACAGCCCTCTAACCAAAGAGTAATTTGCTGTGTACGTGTCTGAATCAGCCAGAGGAGTTCTTCTTTTAACCTTGGAAAAGCTGATTACTTCATGCCAAGCATAGTTTATTGCCCAATGAGAGTTTGTTTATCAGCCCCACTCTCACAAGTAGGTAACTGTGAAAAGACTCAGTGGTGAATAAGTTCCTGCTGGAAATAGTCCGGAGTTTCTTTCAAAGCCACACCTGTTCTTGTGATACAAGCCTCCTAGGTGAGCTGCCTGCTCTCTCATGGCGTTGAGAAACAGAATGTCACAGCCCAGTGAAAAGCAAGGTAAGGCTGTATTGAGCACACAAACATACACAAGCAAGGAAATTACTTTGGATTGCAGAGAGACATTGCTGATTTAACCATATCTAATGTTTGTAATCTCTCACACACACAAAATATTTGGTGCTTGAGTAGTATTTCTATTTGCTTGAGAGGGAAAAAGAATGAAAGAGTATAGGAAATGGTTACTAGGAGGGGATGCATAAAATATTTCTGATTCAACTGGATGAAGTCAGCTGAAGACAAAATGCCTACTGGTTTTCACAAGTGCCCGGGACCTTAGGGTTGTGACAGACACAAACAGAATATAGCCTTTCCATATTCAAACTTACAACAATTACATGCCTGAAAAAAACCCTTTAACTGTAATAAAAACAAGAACAAGTCACTAAGAAATGGATGAGAAGATATAATCTTGTACTAGTCCCTCGGACTCCTTGGAGGATGCAGTAATTTGTAGACTCTTGTTTCCTACTTATCAAAATCCACTGTCACACCTTACACTGACACTATGGGTTTGGAATACGTGATGCAATGCAACAATGGCTCATGATGACGAGCATGCAGAATCAACCTGTTCCCTGTATTACAGCTGATCCACCCAGTTATGACTCACTGGTAAAGGACTGAACTCTTTGTCCTTAGGCAAAGGGCACAGCAGCTGTGTCTCCCAGACACAGTGCCAATGCTTTCATGCTATCTCCAAGTGCACTCAAGATAAGACTGATCCAAGAGCAGTTTTTTCGTACCACAGGGATTTTTGGCACTGACAGACAAGTAGAAGGCTTGCAGACAACCAAAAACTCTGTGGCTTTCACTTTCGCAGTCTGGGCTGAGATCTCAAACTGAAATGAAATTGGGGGAAATTACTCAATCATTTATTTGTTCACTTTTGTCAGTATCTGAAACAGATCACACTCCTGAACAAGGTGAAATTTGATGGATCCTGCAGCTGTTCCCACTGTTTCATCCTTTATGTCCAGATTGATATCACTAGCCTTAACACAACAATAACAACCAGCTGCTTATACTGCTGTTTCTGGCAAGACTCTGCTCATACAAATGTGATGACAGACACCAGTGTTTGCTAAAACCAGCTCATTCCAGAAGCAGGTGAGTCGATATTCCATTTCAGGGGCATCTCTCTGGAGAGCATTCTACCATTTATCCATACCAAATCATGTTCATTCCTATCTGTACATCTTTATATAACAGTCACACTCTGGGTCAACAAGAAAACTGAACTGAAGAGAACTTCTGAGTAAAACAGAAGTCACTGCCTGAATAAGAGCGCTAGTAACCCCCCATCTCTTCTACTGCTGAGCAGTCCCCAGCATGAAATCAGTTCACACAACACCTAACAACTTAGTATTTACAACAAACTAAAACAGCTTCTGCTTAGAGAAAGGAAAATGTACATAAAATTTGTTAATTCACTATTTAAAAAGTAAGAGGTTTTTTCAGAGCTGACTCCATTGTAAAAAAAATCAAAGTTCACCCTTCTTTCTCACCTATTGTGCACCTGATTATAAGGATATTTCTTTGTAAAGAAATTTAGAGGAACATTAAACTGTAATGATTTTATAATGAGCTTAAATAGTAACTGAAACTTGATAATTTCCTCAGCAGTTTCCCCCACATTTTTAAGGAAGAACTCCTGTCAAGAACAACGTAACAACACAACTAAGGATGATCTTTGCTTTGCAGAGAACAGGAAAATGCTGTGGAAATACTGAATTCTGTTTTTGGAAACAGAAGCTCAGATACCATCATTTGTATTGGTCATCTAGAGAGAAACTGAAAACTCAGGTTTCAAACTGTGCCTGTCTAGACTTAATGTGTATTAGTCTTCTGAGCCATTCAACAGCTGCTTCACTGTGAAAGTGGTGATTAAATAACCACAGCAGAAATACAAATGACCAACAACACAGGAAACTTGGCAGATCAGACATCTCAGGTCACCCTGATTGCTTCTAACTGGATGCATGTCCCTGTGCAAAGCCAGAGTCTTTAAATGCTGTGGAAAATGGGTATAGGTCAGAATAGATGATCCCTATGAGCTGGGTAAGGAATATCCAAGGCACCAATTGCAAACATTCTGCGTGAAGGACCCCCTTATTTCAGCTAGTCTTGGCTCACCACACCCAGACATGCAGGAGTAGCTACTGAAGTTGTGACCTATCAGCCCAGTTCAGCAGCACACAACTGTGAAAATGGCTCTGCTACTGAAAGTCCTGAGCAAAACACCTCTTGTTCTGGAAAAAAACCCCATTTCTCTGTTTGAAATAGCAGGTCTGGACTATGCTATAAACACATAACACAATTTGGAACAGCAGAGTTTCTCAGGTACAATGGCTTGTTACTTGCAACTCCTTTAAAGAAATGCAAGTACAGCTTTTGCAGGATGTATACCTTTATAAGATGTGGTAAATAAGAGTTGTTCCCAAAAAGGAGTTGGGAAAATTTACTCAATGTGGCTGTGAAATACATTTACATAGCGGCTTTTATCATGTTCCTGTGACCTTTATTATTGAGCTTAGTTTCCTCAAATAAAGGAACTTGAATATCAGAAAGCATTGTGGTAAGATGGAGGAGCAGCAATAACAGCTAAATGAGCACCTATGGAATCATTCATATCTGATTGAAATATTGTGTTAACAACTATTTTAAAATGACTATTTCTAAACCACTTCAGGAATAGCATTTAAAATAGCTTTTTAAAACAGTATTCCTGAAGTGCCAGACAAATTTTCCTCTTGACAATTTTAGCTGTGTATTTTTGTCTTTAGGTTACACTGTCCTCAGGTTCTTTCAGCAGCACCCAGGCAGAAACTGAACAACTCAGATGTCTCTTTCAAGCAGTGCTATGAATCTATGACTCTTTGTGATGAGAAGTACGTGGCTAGAACAGATGTCTCAGTGCATTCTGGCTATTTATACATAACCTTTCTGTCCATCTTCAATCTGCACCTCCACTCATATTATGGGAATCTGCATGCAAATAACTCACAGATATCAGAAGGCAGATCCCAACACTCCATAAAGAAGTGCAGAGTGATTCCTGGATGCTTGACAATTCTGTAGTGGATGAGAAAGATTCAAATACAACTCAGCTATTTAGGAAAGAGGCATTCCTTAGGGATGCCTCTGATGAAGCTAAGAGTGTATGCTGTAATTCCAGCCCTTGAGACATGAGTAGGAAACCCTGTGAGATATCTTGAACTCTACTGAGTCACAAATCATCTTGTCGTCATTGTGTTAACATGGACTTCAGAAATTGCCAGGCACTTAGCTTCGAGGCAGGGCTGAGCCTGATTTCTAAGACAGACATCTTTCTAAAGCACTTATTCCCTCCACCCTCTAAGCTTCAGTAAGTAATGACCAAAACATCTTTACAATTTTGCTCACCTATCTGGCCAAGGCGGTTTTTCTTCCGGGCAGTCATGGCTGTAGTAGTGAGAAAGGACTTGAGCTTTCCAGCTGCTCCGGGATCTGCTTTGACTGAGCTCAGGAACCACCTCCTACCCTAGCCACCATTTTTGTACCATGGTGCCGGTGTTGGGGCCCAAGAGTTTCTTCAGGACTAATCTCAGTGTCAATATCCATAGATCCATTTAAATTTATTATTTGTCTCTGTATGTATTCTTGGAGCATCAAATATTTGTTCTTGGAAGCAACAAACATTACTTTTAGATATAGTGTCCCATTCAGTCTTGGAAGCAACAAACATTACCTTTAGATACAGTGTCCCATTCAGTCACAAAACATCACTATTTAGCTCACTTCTGTAGCTAGATTCTGTTCCCTGGATTTCACCCTTTTCAGGTTTTACTCTTGGCTTTTGAGCCAAACACTCATGCTTTTGAGCCCCAAGGGGGTTCTCTGACCACAATTTCTGTTCTGTTGCTCTCTTACCAAATTCTTTCCTCCAACTCAAGCCCTTGATGTTATGTCTTTGGTTCCTAAGTCCCTAAATAACTTTCCCGTCATTGAATCCACTAAGACTTGGGAATGTGCTCTTGGCTATCCTTGCTTGGATAAACAAAAATGCAACAGTTTTGCAGTAAAAAGGGTTGAGAGATGCAAAGAACCCTGAGTGTCTGCTTGGGTCTGGCAGGTGGAAAAAGAAACTTGATTACATATTTCTAATGATACTATATCTTTAACTTGCACTCAGCATTTTTAATTTCCAAAAAGGTCTGCACTGATGCAAACTCAGAAACTATCCTGTAGAATGAATGCTTACTCTTCTGAAAATCCTGAAATATGTAGCTATATAATCAATTTGCAATTTTGCTTGATTTTTTTCCTTATCTTTATAAAACTGAGATATCCATAGAAGATGTTGGCCATTATGAGGTGATGTCAATGGCCAATTGAGTTCCATGAATAAAACAATAAATTATAGTCCACGTGAAAAATCCATGCATAGTGAGTATCCAACTGGACAATTAACAGTAAGTATTTTTTTAGATACTCATGAAAAAATCCAACTTTATTCTCAAAACTATTAATTAAAAACATAAATTTAAAACACTATCAAAATATAAAAGGTAAATTACCTTCTTCTTTCCTCTCTGTGCTTGTACTTAACATTTCTCTAACATGTTTTTTGGTTAAAAACACAATTATATTTTGATATCTATTCTGTTCAGCATGTGAAATTCCATGTACATACTGTTGTCAGATGAAGAATTATTTCCTCAGCTGGTGGGAAAATACAATGCTTATGCTTCAAAACCAGTAGCCAATGAAACCACACAATTCTTATTCTGCAGGATCATGTTAAACGTTAACCAAGAAGAGGTGCAAAATAATGAAGTTACTTCCATGTTTGGGAAGTAACACCAGTTTATCCAGCAGTCAGCTGTAACTTTGGGGTTCATGACCACCAGAGGAAACCCTGGGACTTAAGTACACATGGGAGTAAACATTTAATAATAATAATTTCAGGGAAATAATTCTCACATGTGTGTTTATTCCAGGAAAATAAATTAATGTCATGTAAAATTCAGTATAAAACAAGAGCTTTTCTATATTCAGCTCAACTGGTGGAGAGATCCCATGTGCATCCAGTGCCATAATAAAGAATGCCTGCTTCTTAATGCTACATTGGTATTAAGGAGATTTATTTTACTGATTTTTTTTTTGGTAATGATACCTGCAACGGATTTTGTTCTTAAAAGGAACCTCTTTGCTTAATATTCCTTAGAGATATGACTTTTAAAACACCAGAACAGAGAGATAATTTTTGAAGCAAAGCTAGCCCCAAAAGTGGGAAGACTTAAGAGCTTTTACAAAACCCCAAACAACTTTGAGCTTATAATTTTTATCTTTATCTAATCTATATCTATATATCTTTAGAAGGGAAACAAAGCTAATGAAGGGTGTGGAACACAAATCCTGAGGGATGTTTAGCCTGGATAAAAGGAGAAACCTTTCACTCCCTACAACTCCCTGAAAAGAGGGTGTAGCCAGGTGGAGGTCAGCCTCTTCCCCCAGGAAACCAGTGACAGGATGAGAGGACAGGGTCTCTTAAGATGTGCCAGGGAAGGTTTAGGACATTAGGAACAAGTTCTTCACAGAAGGAGTGGTTAGGCATTGGAATGGGCTGCCCAGAGAGCTGGGGGAATCATTATCCCTGGAGATGTCTAAGAAAACACTGGATGTGGCACTCAGCACCATGGTTGAGTTTTCAACGTGATGTTAGGCCAGAGGCTGGACTTGATCATCTCAAAAGTCTTTTCCAACCTAGCTGATTCTGTGACTCTGTGAAATACACCGAGATATAGATATAGATAGATTTATTGTTTCCTTTTGTACTTCAAATATGGAAAATAGCATAACTATGGCACTTTTTCAATTAGATGCTCTCACCCTGATTACCACCCTCTTTTTCTCATACCAACACACAGGGAGAGATTCCTGACCCTCCTCCTTAGCCTTTGAGTCCACAATAATCAAAATACTGTGGCCAGATGGTTTTGTTTTCCAGGAGGTAAGGGCAGCCCCAGAAGGAGCACATAATTTGTTTGTAAGACATTTTTTTAAAAATAAAAATACACCGGTGTGTAGATACAACGATTTTGTGATAGTCTGTATATTGAAAAATAATGTCTTTTCATCTCAGAGGGATAATCCTTGTTCTGAAAATTTCAAAATAAAAATGGAGACAAGAGGAGTTAAAGGAACAAAAAGGGAGCAGATGAAAATTGAAAAAAATTACCTGTTAACACTTACTTATAATAAAGTCTCATTGTTCTTGCTCATTGATAATTGTAAATTAAAGGAGAATGTAACAGAGGACAGAGCAAACATTTGGAGGCAGGCTTTGGAGAACAAACCCTTACAAAATATGGCTACTGAAGCAAAGAACAAGAACTTTGAAGGAGAGTCAGGAAAGAGCAGTAAAGAAATGGAAAATACTCAGCACATATAAAGCAAAAAGGTTGAAAAGGCCTGTATCAATAAGCAAGGTCTCCTTATCAAAATCAAGTATAAAATGGAATATTACAAGAGGCGGGACAGGCAGCTGAGAAGGAATACAGACACACTTTCTGAGCACAGAGGAAAAGCCACAGTCCATCTGGAGTTGAATCTGATGAAGAATGTGAAGGACAGTGAAATACCCCGCAGCAAAAGAAGTATCATAGACAATGTAGGACCACGCCTTAAGCAGGGCAGATACCTGGTGACAAAGGACATAGATAAGACTGAATTACTCAGTGCCTACCTTCAGTGGAGAAGGATCAGGTTAGGGAACATTGAATGGTACTGGACACACAGGAGACCATTCCACCAGATAGATGCACATGAGTGCTGAAGCAGTGGGCCTCTTCTGATTGTCTTTGACACAGCAGCAGAATATGGGAAGTTCCTGAGGACTAGGAGAAAGAAAATATCCCCCCTGTTTTCCAGCAGAGCCACAAGTTACAGCCATAAAACGAGAGGCTGCTTAGCCTCACCTCAGTCCCTGAGAAGGTGATGGATAACTATCCTGAAAACCATTTCTAAATGAAGAACAATAAAGTGATTGGGAGTAGTTGGCATGGACTTATGCAATGGGAACAAACCTTCTATGTAGCCTTCTATGATCAGATGACTGGTTTGGTGAATAAGGGGGGGTAACTGGAAGCTGTGAATCTGAACTTCAGGAAGGCTTTTACCACTGTCTCCCACAATATCTTCATACACAAAATGACAAGGAATAAACCAGATAAGGGTACGGTGAAGTAAACTGAAAGCTGGCTTGGGCAGCCAGGCTCCAAGCATTGTGATCAGTGGCACGAACTCCAGCTGGAAGCAAGTCACTACTGCAACGCATCAAGTGTCAATAGTGGGGCCAGTGCTGTTTCAACCCTCAGAAAGTTTGCAAATGATACAAAACTGGGAGGTGTGGCCGGTAACATACAGAGGTGGACTGGACTTCAGAGGGATTTTAACAATCTGGAGGGCTGGGCTGACAAGAACTACATGGAATTCAAGAAAGAACATTCCAAGTCCTGCATCTGGGGAGGAACAACCCAAGGAGGCAATACACACTGAGGGCAAACTGTCTGGAGGGCAGCTTTGCAGAGAAGGACCTGGAGGTGCTGGTGAACAAAAAGCTAACCATACGCAGCAATGCACCCTTTACAAAAAGAAGGCCAACATCATGGCTTTCATTGTTACTACATTGTCACTACATGTAGTAGCATGGAAATAGACCAGCTGAGGGTCACAAAGATGACAGATACTGAAGCATCTGACATATGAGGAATGACAAAAGAGACAGGATTGTTCAACCCACAGAAGGCCCCGGGGAATGTTACCAGTGTGCACAAATACCTGGTTGGGTGGAGTAATGAAGATGGAGACTGACTCCAACCTCAGCAAATCACTCTCAATGACCCTGCTCAAGCAGTAAGCTGGAATAAATTATCTCCAGAGGTCTATTTCAAACTCAGCTATTCTGTGATTCTGCAAAATTATTTATGGTTTTCTAAATGTAACTATTCTCCAAGTATTCCACAATTTATTGCTGAGTGCATAAGCATAGTTATTTCCAACAGCAGTACTTGGGAGGTTTATAGGTTAATCAGCCTGGATCAATTTGTCAAGAAAAATACATATACCTGAAACATTATTGTTTGAGTTTTTAAAAAAACAGCTTTCTTGTTCTATTACAAAATTAGTTCTGAAGATCAAAAGTGCTGAGGCTTTATTCTTTTCAGATTTGTTCTTTGAGGCTTCACTGCAACCTGTAACTTTAACTTTTTCAACCCTTGGGCATAAGAGCTCTGTTCTTTAATTTTTCTGGTGTTCAATTTTATGAGACACGGTACCAGACAAGACAAAGACTGTGTTATGGCTAACCTAGAACTACATTTGTTAAACCTCACAAGCACTTCACGTATGCAGATCAGTTAGCTTGTTACTGCCAAATAAAGAGGATACCGGCAGAACTGTCTCTTTTTGGTCTCTCTCTCTTGCCCCAACTAGACAGGCTTTTATATCTACAAGTGCTCAAGGACTTAAATAAAGTTCTGAACTTACTTAGGCATGGAGGCTAACAAGCAGGGAGCAATTGCACAGATTTCTACATCAAATCCAGCAAATAACTGCATGCTTTTTTTATAATCTAAATATTTAAACAAGAGGAAGATGCAAGGCAGAGCATTTATTTAATAACAAACATGCATAGCTGTAAAACACACATTTCTTTGATTTAATTAAAAGAAAAGGAACAAAAGTGGATTTTTAATAAAAGAAGACAGATGTCTCAGAGCTAAAACTAAAACCAATTTTCAAAGACACATAGTCCTTAGCAGTGCATATTCCCTTTATAATAAGGTATTTTACAAAGCAGTTTCAGAGTGCAGATGCATTAATGGATCTAATCATTAAGCAAAGAGAAAACTTCCACTGTCTGTCCCCTTATTTTTATATTTTCATAAGGAAAATAACACGTAAGAAAGAGAAAGGAAATTTATCCTTGCCTTCTATTCGACCAGAACCTCAGTGATAGCATTCTAAACAGAAACAGTAAAGTGAACTGGAAAATATATACTTGGAAACACTAATATAAATTCTGAAATAGCATTTCAGCAAATTTTAAATGCAATTTTAACTGTAATCCAGGTGACAAACTGTCTTGCCATCTGAGGATGGAGACTTAGATCAATTTTCCCTCTCCAAGTTTATGTAAGCAATGGTTTTCAACAGAAACCGATGGTTGAAAAGAAAACTGGGAGGTCTGTATAGGGTTAAAACCTTTCAGAGATATACCACTAAGAGAAACTTTAGTGGTTTTGGTTTCCACGGCCTCCTCAGCATTAATACCAGTATCACAACAGGTTAACCCACCATTGTTCCTTTGTTAACTAATTATATCTATCCCTTTTTATCTGCTCAAAATTACATGTTTCTATTGCATCATTTTTGTTGTTGGAAGAAGTCTCATAACTAGGCCACCAAGGACCTTTATGATGGAGATTTCTATTAAATTAAGCTTTTTCAGTCTGCAACACTCAAACACTGTTAGAATCAATCAATAACTTGGCAAAATATTGATTGACTGAACCCAAACCAGCAGTTTTGTAGCACATGGGAGGGCTAATTTTGTTTTTAATTTAAACGTAGTACACATTTGCACAAAGTCCCAAGCACCTGATTAAAACACCAGGGTGTATCATGCCCCAAGGCATAATGAGGCACCTTTGGGCAGGTAGATGTGCCCTACTTGAAGAACACTGCTCTCTGTGAATTGTTGCATTCCACACTTACAGAGGAGACCAAGTGTACATCCCCTGCTACTGAACTGTCACAACTCCAGGCAGCCCCATGCATCAGGCGACCTTTACTCTTTGCTCCCCCAAGGATCTTAATATACCTGCTGAAAGAATCCATCTGGCAGCAAATTTGACTGGAGAAGTTGCTCAGGTTGAAGGCTTTACCATACCTAATTTTCCTCCATTACAATCCTGAAAGTATATTGAAGATTCTGGTTTTAAACCATACATTAACTTGAGCATTGAGTGCTGCAGCTTTTTACCTTAAACATTTCATGAGCGAGTTCTTTCTCCCCACACAGCCAGAGGGCAGAATGACATCTCAGAGAGGATGGCAGAAAGGAGGATCCTTTTCTAGACAAAGTTATTTATACTAGCTTGGTGTTTTCCTGTGGAACACTGCTTGAGGACTGTTCATTCATCAGCAGTATGGCTGGCTGAAGTATAGCAGTCAGTATTTTTATTCATTTTTTTGATGAAGAAGCCTCAGCAAAGTTTGTTTGCATGGAGCAATTAACCCTACCTGTTGCACAGTAAGCAGCCTCTCAATCTAATCTCCCAGGCAAACACCTTCTAGGACAAAAAATAAGCTTTACTGCTTCAGTTAAATAAAGTCAATTATTTGCTTTACTGATTACTGGAGACAGGCCCTCAATCTTCTTCAATTCCCTATACTGTCTTTTGCATAGGCTATTTCTGCCTTAGAAGAGAGATGCAAGCCACCCAGGTAAGGATTATATGAGCTATATTTTAACAATTCCTACGTATCAGCTTTGAATTCTCTGACTCAACTAGTCTTGTGACTGTGCCAACGTTGAGCATGGCAGTTCAAATCATGGCTAAAAAATGCCTATAAAGCTCATTGAGGCAACCTTAAATCAATATAAATGTGATCATTAGACTCTAAATGCAGGAACAAATAGAGAAAAAACCTGCCACTTTCAGTTACAAATGACATACAAACACAATAGGGGAATTTGAAAATTACGGTAATTTGTTTCACTTGAAAAGTTATTTTTAAGGAAGTTATAATAAGAAATCACTGAAGCCAGTGAAAAGGCATGTTGCTGGCCCCATGATTTATTTATGTGGAAACTAACATTAACCAGGAAATAACAGACTACTACAGGCATGTGTTCGCACTAGAATGGACTGATACCTCAGCTGTTCCTACCAGTTATTAGTGGCTTTTTACTTTTAGTTTTAAATATACTTATACTTTTAATTTGGTCAATTCCACACCAGGTCAGATCCTATTTTTTCTGACAGTAAGTTGCCTTTAAATTGCTGTATCCTAACTTCTCACATAAAACTAGAGCTAACTT
The DNA here is from genome assembly GCF_021018805.1 of Prinia subflava. NCBI lineage: Eukaryota > Metazoa > Chordata > Aves > Passeriformes > Cisticolidae > Prinia > Prinia subflava. Next base: position 65,002,902 of record NC_086283.1, on the reverse strand, counting down.
GAAACCTGATTCTTTCTACAGTTATTGTGATGACTAGATATTTTTAAGAACCACAATTGATTTCTTAGCAGAATTTATGAACGCTCCTTTATCTACATTAATAAGAGAGGGCTGTGGAGGAAAAAAACCAAAAACTATTAGAGAACATGCATACTGTGCAATGTTCAGCTTGTGTTATTGGTCAAGACTCCTGAGAAAAAGTATACTTTCTCATGTACAGGTAAACACAGACTTTTATGTGAGGCTATGCTTATTCTGGCAAGCTCAGTATGCAGGCACAGCCAGTCAAGTAATTTTATCTTCCCACAGCATATACCAGATTAATGGAGTCAAATTTACAACAGTTAATGCAATGCATGTTTGCCTATTATGCAATAAGAAAAAAAGAGTAATAAATTTAAAAAAATTTGATATTTCTGACCCCAGATCAAAAATGCTGAGCTGTAAAAGAGAGCAGAAGTGTTGGGAGGCTTCTGCATATGAACCCCCTTAAAAATGGAGCCACATCACAGTAGTAGAGATTGCCATAAACACTGTAATGAAATAAAGGCAAGAATAGCTGGCTCAGAGGATTAGTAATGAGCAACTGACTCTCTCATTAACTGGGCACTAACTCAAACGCAGCACAGGCTGGTAGTCACCAGGTTGCTTTAGCACGGCTTGGGCTCCACAGATGGCATTATGACTGCTGGAATTGCCCCAGTGCTTGGAGCAGCCGCTCTGACTCACAGAGTTCAGAACCGCCAGCAACTCCCAGCTGCACACCTAGGCTAGAAATAACAATCCTGTCCTGCAGCATTCAACATCACCAAGAAAGTGTCTGGACTCAAAACCAATAAGAAAAATAACAAAGGCCATGCAGCTCTGAATCAGCCCCCCTGTACTAGATCTCAGAATCACAGAGCAGTTAGTGTTGGAAGACGCCTCTGGAGATCATCCCGTCCAACCCCACTGCCGAGGCAGGGTGACCTAGAACAGGTGAACCAGGAACAAGTGCAGGTGGGTTTGGAATGCCTCGGGACAAGGAGACTTCATGACCTCCTTGGATAGCCTGTTCCAGTGCTCCACCTGTGTAGAGCACTGAAAAGTTGTTTCTCACGTTGAGAGCAACTTCTTGGTGAAAATTCTGATTTAGCTTATGGCCACTGTTCTGTCCTGTCGCCGGGCCTCGCCAAAAGACTCTGGCACTTTGGTCTTGGCACTCGCTTTTGAGGTATTTATATGCATTAATGAGATCCCCTCTCAATCTTCTATTTTCCAGACTGAACCGGTCCATCTCTCACAGTCCCTTCTCAGAGATGCTCGGCAACACCGGCAGTATCCGGCTGCCCCCGCTCCCTGCCTCTGTGGATATGGGGCTGCGGTGTCCTCAGCGGCCAACACCAAAGGTAGACGACGCGCAGCCGGCGCCTCTGTCGCGCCCGCACCCCGCCCCGGCGGCCGGACCGGGTACACCTCCTTCGGCTGCCCGAGGGGGACGGCCCCAAGGTCAGGCGGTGGCGGGCGGGGGGCCGGGCCGGTAACGGATGTGCCCGCCCACCGCATCCTGCGCCGCCAGAAGAGACGGCGGCAGCTCTCGGAGCGCCAGCGGCCGCCGCGCGCAGGCCGGTGCGGAGCAGCAGCGGCGCCGCCGGAGCCGCCCCGGAGCCCGCCCGCAGCAACCGCCGCCCGGGCCGCCCCCGTCTCGTCCCGCTCCGCCGCCGGCTCCTGCCCGGGCCGCCGCGCCCCCCGGGGATGGCGGTGCTGGCCCTGGCCTCGGAGGGACTCGCCATCTTCGGGCTCATCCTCTTCGTCGTGCTCTGGCTCATGCACTTCATGTCCATCATTTACACGTAAGCGCTGGGGTGCGGGGGGATGGCGCCGGCGTTGTTCCGTCACCCACCCGCCATCGCGCCCGGGAGCGCCCGGGCAGCGGGCCCCGTCCGCCGCGCCGCCTCCGCCCCGGGCCGGCGGCTGCCCGGCCCCCGGGTGTCAGCCCGGGGACCCGCCTGCCTCCCGGCGGTGTGGCTCCCGCAGACCCCGCCGAGAGACGGGAGGCTCGGGCTGGCCGTGCTCAGGGCACAGCTGCGTCCCTGCCGTGGATCTTCGGGTAAAATCCGTCCTCTGGGTTTCTGCCTCCTGCTCTGTGCGGTGATCTTTGCTCCGTTGTCCGTAGTGCTGCTGGGGAAGGCTTGGTGTTTGTTGTGTGCTGGTGTACACCTGTAAAGTGTGGCTTTACCGGTGATAGTGGGAGACCAAGGGGCACAGGAATTCAAAAATGTATGATCTTTGACTGCAACGGCTGTACGGCAGAACAACTGAAAAAGCACAGTACTCTGTGCCGACCATAGGCACACTTTGGTACTGAGAAATAATGACAGTGCTAGTTAAAGAAGTATATGTAGTGAGTCAGATCCTTCTTGGATAAGTCCAAGTAAAAATGCCTTTAGAGTTTGTGAGCAGTGTTTGCATTTTAGTGACTGACAAAGCAGACAGAACCTGGCAGAGGAATTTTCTATGGGTATGTGGGGAAAGGATTAAGAATGCATCTGTTTGTTTGCTCTCTTAAGTAAAAGGCCACTCTTGCATCACTGCTAGGATTAGAAAATACCTGAATTTCTGTTTGCTTTCCTTGTGCTTATCTGTTTTCCTTTCTTGCTGCTCCACTGCATCTGATAGGTACCTGTGATAAACCTCAGCCCTTACTTTCAGCAAAGCTTGCAGGAATGGGTCAGGTTGGAAAGGACCACAGTGGATCATTTGGTCCAACCATCCCCATTTAATGGTCCAGCCATTAAATCCTGAAGCCCATGGCACAGGACTGTGTCCAGACAGTTCTTGAATATCTCCGGTTGGGGACACTCCACAACCTCTCTGCGCAACCTCTTCCACTACTCAATCACCTGCATAGTAAAGAAGTCCTTCCTCACATTCAGAGGGAACTTCCTGTGCATCAGTTTCCACCTTTTGTCCTATTGCTTGGCACTAAAAGGGCCTGGCTCCATCCTCTTGACACCCTCCCTTCAGGTACTCATAGACATTGGTGGGGTCCCCTCTCAGTCATCTATTTTCAACACTGAACAACTCCCTCAGCCTTTCCTCATATGAGAGATGCTCTAGTCCCTTAATCATCTTTAGAGTTCTCTGCTGGACACCCTTTTTTGTCTCTCTTTTACTGAGGAGCCCAGAACTGGACACAGCATTCCAGGGGAGGCCTCACCAGGGCAGAGTAGAGGGCCAGGATCACCTCCCTCAGCCTGCTGGCACTGCTCCTCATAATGCAGCCCAGGATGTCACCGGCCTTCTTGGCCACCAGGGCACTGCTGGCTCATGGACAGCTTGCTGTCCACCAGACCCCAGCTCCTTCTCTGTGGAGCTGCTTCCCAGCAGATCAGAGCCCAGCCTGTGCTCTGCATGTGCCTGTGCTGAATTTCAGAAGGTTCCCCTCTGCCCATCTCCCCAGCCTGTTGAGGCCCTTCTGAAGGGCTGCACAGCCCTCTGGGGTATCGGCCACTCCTCCCAGCTTTGTGTTGTCAGGGAAATTGCTGAGGAGGCCTCTGCCCCTTCACCCAAGTCATTGATGGGTAAGTTAAACAAGACTGGGCCTTGCTGCTGAACCTTGGGAGGCACCACCATGGACAGGCCTCCAACAAGAGCCTGTGCCACTGATTATGAGTCTGGGATCTGCTGTTCAGCCAGTTCTCAATCCGCGTCACTCCTCATGCAGTCCACACTTTCTGAATTGAAATCATGGATACCAAAGATTTGCTTCTGCTTCTTTTCTTTTTTTTTTTTCCTTTGTTTGGAATTGCTTTTTAAAATGTGAAATCACTAATAAGCTCTAATAGTTTTATTTTCTTCTACTGTAGGTCAGTGTAAGATCATGTAGACCTTATTTCACTTGGACAATGAACTTCTTGAGAACTACCTTATGGGTTACCTTGGACAGAAGTGGCAGGATTTCAGTACTGGGTGGCAGAAAGGGTGCATAGCGGGGGAAGAGACTACTTTGAGCATGGCTGATTTTGGTCAGCTTTAAAGCTAATTAAAACAGTCCATTGCATGCTTAAATCTCATCCTGTCAAGTGGGCATGTGTGGTGCTACTGCTCATAACTCTTTTATGAATAAGTGACAGCTGAAATGGGCAGAGACACAAATGGGGAAGATGTGCAAGAGGATGAACAGGAGGCAGAAGAATGAGAAATGCTAAGAGAGGTGAGAAGGAAGAACATGGAAGAGCTAGAGGGAAGAGTACACTTTTGGACAGTCAATGCCAGGAGCTACCCCCTCAAAGGGACTGCCTCCTGTCGGGGCAGCAGTGGAGCTGGGGCATTCCTGAGTGCACTCTGGGCTGCAGGTAAGGCACTCCTGAAGGGACCATAACCTGTGGGCAACCCATGCTGGGGTTGCAGCCCTGTGGCTGACCCTCTGCTGAGGAGACTGCACCCATGGCAGGCCCATACTGGGGCACAGACTCTGCCAAAGAGATTGCAACCTGTACATAAGGCACTCCTGAGCAGTTAGTCCTGCTAGAGTAGAGCAACAGTTTAAGATGCAACCATCCGTAGAAGAACATGAGTAAAAAGTAAGGCGTGGCAAAAAAAACATTACGTGCTGACCCTTGCCTCCTGTGTCATCTTGCTGAAGGGCTAGGGAGGGACTGAGTTTAAGGAACCATGTAAATGAGCAGTTCAGTTAGAGGGGTGAGGGAGAAAATGTTTCTTACTGAAGCAGACCCTGGGAAAGGGGGACAAGAGGTACATCCCTGAAAGTTAGGTTGTTTGTCCTTTTTTCCTCAATACCCAAACTAATAATTAGTTGCCTGTTCATTGCTGGCAATTTCAATAGAGTTGCCTGAGTTGAGGCAGTTCTGTCTGTGACAGTAATTGGTGGGGAGTGCAGGCAGCAGCTGGATCTGGTACGGTCTGCATCTAGAGTATTGCGGTGGTCTGAAATCTGGAAAGAGCTGTATTTTTTGTCAGTGGGAATTTGTGTTACAAATGCAAAGTGCATGTATAAATTGTGTGTTAACAGGTGGAAAACTTGTCAGTTTTGGAGAGGGTGGATAAGATTTGGGATGATCCAGTCTCAGCTTCTGAGGTCCCTGGTCTGCTTCCAGCAGGGCTCTGGAATTGCCATCTCAGTAGGGCCAGAGTCAGAAGCTGTCTTTGACAGAGCTGATGACAACAGGGGTATTTACTGTTCAGTGCAAAACAGTGTCCCATGGTTGGAGGAGAGCAGCTGGTAGCACTGAGGTGACCAAATTGCAAACTGTTCTGGGTTCACAGGCAGTTGTGGAGGAGCTGCCCTCGTTATGGTGATTCAGCAGATCTGAGGAAAAAGGACCACAGGTCCCATATTGTGACCACACCACTGCCCTTGGAAGTGAAAATAAATAAGTGATGGACATCATCCAAGGCAGCTGTCCTTGCAGCAACTGTGGTGGTGGTGGTAAACAGTAGCTAATAGCTAGAGAGGGCACTATGCTGGTGAATTTGAAGCTTGTTGCACTTGTTAGCATTGGCCTGTGCAAGAGAGGAGGGCTGGGAGGTTGTCTGATGGAACTGTACATGGAGGAATGGCCTGATCCTGCAAGTAAGATAGTCCTGTGAAGAGAAGGTGAAGGAGGTGATCAGTTGTATTTGCTTTGAGTGCTGGAGCATGTTTATGGGGAAGGGGCTCCAAATGAAAGATGATTGCTAGTGTTATGGCCTGAGAACTCTGATGGCTAGACACTGTTACTAGTGCCCTTCATCTCATAGAGACTAGTTTTATCTTGGATGGAGACACAGCACACTGCACCCTTTCTGAGACCCTTGAGGTAGGAAAGGGTCTTCAGTTATGGGCAGAAACTGCATTTTATGTCAGAGGATGCAGTATTAGAATAGAATTAGATGATACTTGGCGTGTACTGAATAGCACATTGTTCCTATTACAGGCAATAAAGATGAGACTTATTAGTCTTCCTGTTTTCTCCTTACAGCCAGTATTGTTGGTTTAATTTTTTTAAAGTTATTGAGGTACTGCTTGTACTCGATCTGCACTGTGTCTCGCCATGCTGTATTGGTGAGTTGGGTGGTCCCACCTGTGTCAGTGAAGTACTAAGATAATGTAACATGTCAGTAAAGCTGTTGTGGACTAGACAGTCATCCTTCTGTGGTTTCCCACTGATATTTAAGAAGTTTGATTTTGCAAAACACTTAGAATGTGTGAATTAAGTAGGTAAATGAAGTTATTCAAGAGACTAAGCTTTTTTGTCTTGAAATGCTTTCAGCGGTTGTTGAGATTAAGATCAAGACAATATTTCTTTTGCATTGGTTTATGTTGTAATGGCATTCAAACTTGTATGGTTTGGAAATCTGAGGAAATGTTCTTCCATACTGCATTTGCAAAATCTGGTTCTTGCCAGCTCTTTCCTCTACTTTGAATGGGTTTGAGACACAGAAATATTTAGGTATCAGGAAAATACCTTCAAGATCATTGATTCCAACCTTTGACTGATCACCATCTCGTCAATTTAGCCTTAACACCAAGTTCTATGTCCATTTCTTGAGCATCTACAATCTCGCTGGGCAATCCATTCCAATTCTTGACAACCCTTTCCGTGAAGAAATTCTTCTTGATATCCAACCTGAACTTCCCCTGACAGAACTTGAAGCTATGTCCATTTGTCCTGTCAGTAGCTGCCTGGAAGACACCAACCCCTACCTGGCAACACCCTCCTTTCAGAGAGTTGTAGAGAGCAGTAAGATCTCCCCTGAGCTTCTTTTTCTCCAGTCTGAACAGTTCCAGCTCCCTCAGCTGCTTCTTCACAGGACTTAATCACTAGACCCTTCTTCAGCTTCCTTGCCCTTCTCTAGACAAGCTCCAGCACCTCAATGTTTTCCTTGTTGTGAGAGGCCCAAAACTGAACACAGGATTCAAGGTGTGGCCTCACCAGTGCCAAGTAAGGAGAGACAATCACTGTCCTGGCCGTGCTATTTCTGATATAAGCTGAGATTCCATTGGCCTTCTTGGCCTCCTGGACACACAGCAGGCTCATGTGCAGGCAGGTGTGGATCACGATCTCCAGGTCCCTTTCTGCTGGGCAGCTTTCCAGCTACTCTGCCCTCAGCATGTAGCACTTCATGGGGTTGTTTGACTCCAGAGCAGGACCCAGCAGTGTTCATGTTGTTGAACCACTGTCATGGCTTAAGCCCAGATTGAAATGAAGCTCCCAAAGCAGCTCACTAGCATCCCCCACCCCTTCTACCTTGGTGGAACACCACTTCACCAATTCATCCTGGCCTATCAATCCAGATCCCTCTCCAGAGTCTTCCTATTCTCCAGCAAATCAACACTCCTGGTCAATTTAGTGTCATTGTGAACATACTATGCACTACCCGTTGTCTGGGTCCTCAGTAAAGACATTAGATAATGTTTGGTGACTCTTAAGCTATTTATTTGTCTTTCTGTCTTTATTTATCCGGTCAAAAAACCTGAACTCATGTGAAGTCATGTTCTGGCTTTGAGTCTTCATTGTTCTTGTCCCAGTTGTCAGTGGCAATTCTAATTTTATAGCACTTACGGAAATCACTTTAAGGCAGTCAGTTGATCTTGAAGTTGCTCATTTTCTTGGTTCCCAGGTGTAAGTGGGAAGGGTAGTGCGTGTCACTTAATTGATAAGCATACTGCTGGCTTTAGGCAAATTATTTTAAAAAGCTTTTAGTTACAGGAGTCAGTGAAGAAATAATGAATTCTGCATTTATGTGGCATTTGGGCGTAACTGAGCCTTGTCTGCTGAGTGAAAATCAAGACTTTTCAGAAACACATAAAGGTAATAAAAAACCCAGATGTAACTAAAGTTAAAGTAATTAATAGTCTTATTGTGTGTATGGACACAAGGATGGAATTCAGTTTGCACAGACTCATAAAACTCAAGTTTCCTGAAGTACTTCTGCAGCCATTGAAAAGCTTCTTAATATGGCTTCCAAACCTAAGCAAAAGCCTCCACATAGGTGATATTTAACTTCCGCTTTTTTAAAAATGTGAAGTTAATATTTTGGTTAATAATCTCTTATTGCATAGTAATTGTGACAATTTATTTCTCTAGGGCCATCTTGTCTTGTCAACCCTATTTTTTTCCTCTTTAATCACCTCTTGCCTCTCAATGTGTAATTTGTGTCCAGGTTTATCCTGCTCTAATCTCTCTGCTTCTCATTGTCATCTCATTTTCACCGTTTTGTGTACTGGTGGGACTGTCTCCTCTTTGGGACTTCCTTATATTTTTCAGTGTCTGGCCATAGATTGGGTAAAATAGGAGCAGCAGTAGCTACTCGGTTTAGCCATGATTGAGTTGCATGTTCTTTGATTTGTAGAACTGCTGCAGACACATCTTGTTGCAGATAGGAGCCAGGTAGGTTGTAGTGTATATCTGATTTAAAAGGCAATATTTAGAGAACCCTTCTGTTACTATCAAGTGTTACCAGGCATAAATGAACAAACACTTTGGTAGATTGATGGAGATAATCCAGCTACTTCTTTATGAGGTGAGAGGTACCCTTGCCTCCTGTTGATAACCAAACTCAGAGAACTGCAAAGTGTGATTGTACTGGAGCTTCTGCAGGAAGTGGCTGGAGGACATCTAGCACATGCAGAATGCCATATATGGTTTTGGGTATGTGACTTAAATGAACCTTTATTCAACTTGGAGAACTTAACACTTAAATGTTTTATGCAGGTTGTGTTCTTCAAGGTCAGTAGTTTTCCAGAGTTGTAGCTGATGACAAGGATGATGTTAATTATTGGTGACCCTAGCAACAAACAGATTGTTGTCTGTGATCTTATATGTGTGGAACAAAATAAATTCATGATCTGATTAGCAGTGTCTTTTTGTAAAAGTACTTTGAGGGTTAAAAGCAAGCAAAAGAGATACTTAAGTGTTTGACCATAAACTGGGACACTGGAGAGACAGGAAAAGATGGAAAGTTATCTGACGCTTTTGTTTGATCTGAGGTGACATTTTATCTTGCTGCTTTTTCCCTGAGTAACCCTTATGTACCATAATCTGTGCATCGATGATGGGCCCTACTTTATGCAGAAATCCCAAGGTGTTTGCTCCAAGTGTTACATCCATAAAACTTCAGGAGGAATGGGTTTTCAGCAAGTAGATACAGTGTAGCAAGTCTGAAAGAGAGGGTGCAAAGATTGGAAGTCAAGTGCAGTTACTGGGGAGGTGTAACACGGGAGATTGATAGGGTGTGGGAACGCAGAAGTCAGAATAAACAGAATATCCTGAGTTGGAAGGGACCCACAAAAATCACAGAAGTCCAGCTCCTGTTCCTGCACAGGACAGCCCCAAGAGTCACACCATGTGCCTGAGAGTGTTGTGTGAACACTTCTTTAGCTCTGGCAGGCTTGATGCTTTGACTGCTTCCTTGCGGAGGGAATCTTGTCCTAGTATCGAGCCTAAACCTTCAGGCTGTTCCCTGAGGTCCTGTCACTGTCACCACAGAGAAGTGGTTAGTACCTGCCCTTCCTCCTCCCCTCATGAGGAAATTGTAACTGCAGTGAGGTCTCCCCTCAGTCTCCTCCAGGCAGAACAGCCAAGTGACCTCAGCCACTCCTCACATGGCTTCCCCTCCAGACATTTCATTGTCTTTGTTGCCCTCCTTTGAATGATCTCTAATAGCTTTTTTTTTTTTTTTTTTTTTAATATATTGTTGTGCCCCAAACAGGACACAGGACTTGAGTAGAGGCTGCACCAGTGTAGAGCAGAGTGGCACAATCTCGTCTAACAACTTAGAGTCAGAAGTGAAAGCCATTTTTTTCAACACTGTGAAGGAAATTGAAGTGCTTTAGGCTGGAAATGTCAGTTGAAGGTTAACTTCCATCTGCTGCTTGAAGCTGAAACAAATTTTCATAGTTTGCTGTACGCACAATGCATTGATATGATAATAATAGCTTGTGATAGGAGATGGAAACTATTGAAGGAATGCAGTTTGAGATGCACAAAATCATCAGGTGTCAATGATAGCTGGGGCCGTTTACATCTTCATTAATGACATGGAGTATGTGACATGGTCAGTAAGTTTGCTGATGGTACAGAACTGGAGAGAGTGGCTAATAGAACAGATGAGTTTAGAGAGAGCCAGACAGGCTGGAGAAATGGTCTGACAGGAAGCTTATGAAGCTCAACCCAGGAAAATGCCATGTCCTGCTCCTGGCAGAAATAACTCCATGCATCAGCACAGGCTAGGCTTGAAACAGGCCTGAAAACAGCTTGGCAGAGGGGGACCTGTGAGTGCTGACTGGTGCAAATCAGCCAAAACATCAGTTTGATCATGAAAATGCTTTTGGCAGAGAAAGCCATCGCTGCATTGTTAGCAGGTTGAGGAAGGTGATCCATCTGTTCTACACATCACCAGGAAGGCTGTGTCTGGAGTTCAGAGCACAGTTTTGGTCTCTCCAGTGTGAGTCATGGGTGTGGGCCAGACTGGAGCAAGTCTGGCCTAGGGCTGCAGAGATGACGGTGGGACTGCAGCATCTGACACTCAGGGAGGTACTGAGAGCTGAACTCTGCCTGGAGAAGGCTCAAAGGGATCCCATTAATGTGTGTGAGTACCTGATTGTTTGGGGGAGTGAAGGGTGTGAGGTCCAAGACCCATCTCAGTGGTGCCTTGTGACAAGATGAAAAGCAACAAGGACAAATTCAAGTGAAGGTCTGTAATTTTAAAGCAAAGAAGACACTCATGTCTGAACATTAAAACACATTTTCTGGAGAGTTTGTGAAGGCTCTGTTCTTGGAGACAGGAACAACTGGCTGGTCCGTAGCATCCTTAGCAACCTAATCTAGTTACCCCACTTAGAGCCAGGCATTCGGAGTAGCTGACCTAGGAGATGCCTTCCAATCTCTGCTGTGTGGTGATTTTTTTTTTTTATGAAAGATGATACTGAGACAGCTATCTGGACTATTATGGAGCAATAGACTAAGAAGGAGGTTGTGTGGAGGCTGTAAGTTTTGCGTGTTGCTTGTTTTAAGCAAGTTGAAGTTTACCTGACACCGTGTAATCATAAGGCCTAAATTCAGATAATCCTTAGGGGAAGACATATCTGAAAAAAAACAGGAGGTTATTTTTTATATACTTGGATTGTGGCTGAACGAGTTTCTGTATTACAAGCTTGATAAATGGGGAAAGTAAAAGAGTGCAGGACCAGAAATCTGAGAGTGTTTAACAGTGTGGGAGAAAACCAGAAATGTTGAAGACAATTAGGGCAGGCCTATTTTTTAGTAGTGAGAGTCAGGAGGATAAGACAGACTGTAAACTTTGGGGTAAACATTAAAGTCTTCGTGGCACTGAATGATCTACCAGAATGCAAGAAACCTAAGCCTAGATTAAAGACTGTCTAATGCTCATTTAAAGGACAGGAATCATGGCAATCTGGATGGTGTACTTAAGTTGAGAAGAGGGAAGATAGTACAATAGATGTGCTTTGATTTAAAAGCCTGCTTGTCACATCTCTTACAGTGGTTTGTGGGGAACGGGAAGCTAGAAGGCTGTAAGATTTGGAGTATGTAATATGGAAATGAAATGTGTTGGATTAGTGGAACTCTTTACAGGACAAAAAAGCATACAGCTTTGTATGTGAGCTGGAGTGGAAGAAGCTGAATTGTGGGATGGGGAAAAGTATAATCTTTCTGTCAGCTTTTGTCAGGATACAACGATTTCAAAGATATTTAAAGAAGTTAATGCTTTACATGAACTGTTTCCACAAAAGCATGAATTTTAAGGTGGATGAGTAGAATGGTAGATGATAAACGACTCTAAAAATTGGAATATGAAATTTCTGTCATAGCTGCTCCGTGACATGCTGAGCATATAAATAGTTCTACTATACTAGATGTACTAGAGCACCCTTCAGTATTTGTGTCCATCACTCCCTGTGAATGGTGTAATGCTGAATAGTGGTATCGGAATTCACTAGAATTTTTAACTTGCTTTTTAACTGAAATAAAATACTGTAGTTTTGACAGTTTTGACAATTTTTTAATACTGTTTTTACATTTTACTGAAAACTACTGTTTAAAAGAAGTTATTATTTACTTTATTGTGAGAGATGTTTTCCTATAGACTAAGAAAATAGTTTCATTTTGCTAATTGCAAGGTGACTAGTTTTGCATTTTCTTATATACATTTAATAGTAGGTGATGAGGACCTATGCAAGACCATAACTTCTCATAAACGGCTTGGGTGAATTCATACCATGAATCAAATTATTTCGGTTTTAGCAAGTATAAAGAAAGTCTTACACTGTCCTTGGGACAACTAAGGTAAAAAAACATTCTTCCAAGTGGCAACTTAAAAAGTAGAAAGCTGAAGGGATGCATTATACTAAGTGAAAAATGAGGACTTTCTTGCCAGTGCTACTTGCAACACTTTGCTTTGGAATTGTTTTATTTCTTATAGCAGTTTTTTGAATACCTGCTGGGTGCTTCTAGTGGATCCATGTTATTTCATTAAAGCAAGAGAACTAGCAACCTATCTTTGCCCAGTTGTGCTGGTAGCTGATTTGGTCTGGTTTCAACCACTTGAGCTCCACTATTGGAAATACCTCTTTGTAAACCAAAGATTGTTTTGTTTTTTTCCCCCTCTGTTGATAGGGCTCATCTTGGATTTGTTAACAATATAGTCCATGAGGAGGAATCTGTAAATGAAGTTAACCATTCACTTTTATGTTGTTTGCAGTGAACCTGTTCTTATTAAGCACTTGCCTTGATCTTGATTCAGTTTGCCCAAGTTGTAGTGATTTCCCAGATGACTGCTGCTTTGGTTTAACAATGGGTAGTAGGCTACACCTTATTTTATGAAGTGGAAGTATCACTTGTCTAGTCATATGCACACATTGTTAAAATATTCAAGCTGATTAAAACCAGGTATTGGTCAATGTACTTAACTGTTATGGAGCAGATGTCCCAAGTGCTTTATACTGAAATACTTTGAGTCAAAACTGAGTTCAAAATTATTACTTCACACTTCCTTTTAAGCATTTTAAGAGAGATGATACATATGTTTTATACCTGCATTTCCAAAAAGATTCTTTTGTGCAGATTGTGTAGCGGTGAGGTCAGTAAATTTTTTTGGCAGTACAAACCAAGGATTGTGGGTTTTTGTAGGTGTAAGACAGGTAAAATTTGCCAAGTTTATTTTTCTGGTTCATATCTGTTGGAAATGAAAAAAAAAAATCGCCCTTCCAAAATGCAGTCAAACATGATGTTGAGTGTAGAAGTGGTTTTTTTAACTTAACATTTTCTTTCAAAGCGTTTTTGTATATTTTCTTCCTTCAGTTTGCAATGTTTCATTCAGGAGACTTATTCAAGCTTTCCAAGGCATTTGCAGTACGAGGGCAGTGACCCTCTCACAGACAGCTGTGTAGGCCAAGGGGATAATCCAAATCTCCTCCTTCTGCTATACCTTTCTAAACATTTCTGCCATTTTAATCTGCCTTTAGTGAGCATGTGGCTATGTGGTGACTCAGATCAGCAAGCGAGTTTTTTTTCTGCGGGGTAGTTCCCTGATTGATCAGCAGGCTGATCTGATTTGTCTTGTGGTGCTGACTGTTTTATAGCCACAAGTGGGCTGAGGGTGGGGGAAAGCAGAAACAGGGAATAAATTGCTATTTTGATGGCAAACTGCAGATATACTGCAAGGGAAAACGGTGTGTTTATTTTAATGTTTAGCGTGATGCAGTAATGGATGTGTTGCAGGCAACTTGCTGTGTCTTTGTTAACTCCATTTCAGTTTGCTGAATTTTGAACTGTCAAAGATTTGGTCAGCAAAAGGGTTCCTATTGCTTCAGGTTCAGCCACAGCCTATTGTATGACTGTTTGTTTCTCCTTTTATCGTGAGGGAGTGGGAGGGGAGTAGGAGAGGAGGAAGTGTTTGCCGGCTTTAAGCTGAGGTCTCAAGTGTTTGCTCTTTCTTATTCCTGAAAGATAAGGTTGGAGTTTTTTCTATTTAAAACTGTAAAACAGATTTGAAAGCATTTTCAATTCACTGCCCCACTGCCCCCTGTTTTAGAAAAGACCTAATTGAAGTTATGGATGGCATGTACTGAATGTGACTTCATGGTAATACTTGGAAAATGCTGGTTAAAGGTTTTCAGTAGTGCATGGAGTTTTTGAATTTGAAATCGCAAATAGCTCTAGATAGGACTTCAACTCTTCTACATGATATCATTTTTGTCCTTATTCTTAGCCACTGATTGCAGAACTCCTTTCCAAAACTGAAAAAGCAAATTGATGTTTGGTTTTTGAGAAAACTCACCTTCTAAAAAACTAACAATGATCACAGTCTCGGTTCTTTCTTGATCAATTCCAGTTCAAGACCTTTAATTTGACCCTTTTTTTAAGTTCTGACTCCTGAGCTTCTTTTAGCTTAACTTTTTTTTAAAAAAAATCATTTCTCTTCCTTTCCAGTACCCATTGTGATTTCAGTGCATTACATTGTAAGATCCTTTTCATTTTGTCTGGGGGAGGTTATGTGTAGTCCAGGAGAAAATATGTATTGAAAGTGGACGACATGTTTTATTTGCCTTGTACACTCAGCTGGTATGTGATGAAGCACAGTTGTACCATGCTTTTCAACATGAACCCCTAGTATGCGAAAGGGAGGATTGCATTTTTTGTTTTCAGTGGTTTTCTGGCCTTGCACAAACCTTTGACTGTTTTTTTGCTGGCAGACAGCCATACAAAGTCTCTGCTATAAAGTGCACACCTGAGTCATACCTATCATGTTCTTCTTTCAGACTCATCTACTTCTTCCTATCTCTGAACATTTTATCAAGGCCAAGTGACTTGTAAAATGTTTTTAATTACGTTAGGCTTTCCTCTTAAGTACTTTCCTGTTGTCCACACCTGTCTGTTTCTGCTCCTCCCTATTGTTGGATCTGATGGTTGTGTAACTATTAGGCTTGTGACTCGGTGCATTGATTTGCTGTATGTCCATATGGCTGTTGAACTGGATGTCAGCAGGTGAAAAAAGTAGGAGGATGGGAAAGAATGCCTGAGAGCAATGACTGACTAGTGCAATAGTTTGATCCAGGCCAGCAGCTAAGCAAGGGTGCCTGGCACTAGCGTATTTCTATAGGCTGATGTCTTCCTTTCAGTCAAGAAAGGTAGAAGAGGGGTATGCCTTAAATATTACTTCAGGAGTTACTTTTGAGCACTGGCAGTGTTTTCTGTTACTAATTAACTCAAGTTAGCTTTTTCTGGCAGATAAGGACCAGCCTATAAGGGAGTGAATGCTGTGAAGGAAAACTGTGATGTAGAGTTGGTTGTGGAACAGTTTTTAGGGGCCTGACCCAACTCTATGGTCAGCTCAGCTCTTCTGGAATACCGCTGGAAGCATGAGGTAGGAGGAGACCCTATTCCTGCACTTCTCCTGTGATCTTGACAGCACATTTAAAGCCTTCTTGAACATGCTCTGGAACTTTGTGCAGCCTTCCATAAGATGCCTGAACTCTAATTTGGCAGAAGACAATCTTAAGTGGAAGCAAACAAAAGCCAGATTAAACTTTCAGTTTGGATGAGTGATTTGAATCAGGATTGTATGTTCATTATTAGCTTGCTGCATCCTTTCAAGCTTGCTAGGTTGAACTGATGCAATTCTAATATTACATGTTGAGTAATAGTTATGTGGTGGGTTATGAATCTCAGCTAGTTCACTGTGGGATCAAACAAATGTCAGCACAGGACATCCCAGAAAAAGAGGAGCAAGGAGGGAGTGCCTCTGAGCAGTAGCCCGTAGTGAAACTGGTTCGGCTACATTATAAAGCTCCTCTCAAGGAGAAGAAAGGTTTAAAACAAGACCAAGGTGTTTAATTCTTACTTTAAGAATAATGCTTTCAGTTTACTAGGAGACCAGTGGCCACAGGTGATTCTGGGTTTTCTGTTTGATCTGTCTTCCAGTTTTCAAATCTCTCTGACTTCTACAAGGTCCCTAAAGAAGAGTAATAGTGTAGTAGGCCTCCACAGTAATGCAATAGTAGTATTTCTGTGGGCTTAAATCTGGACAGATAAGTGTAAGAAATAAATACTTGATAACAGTATGTTATTCAGCCTTACTTGTATCACTGCAGAGTCCTCTTGTGTTTCTCTGCCTCTATGTCTTGCTTCCTGATGAGATGTACTAGAGCTGTGACAGTGGTTGCTTACATATACCCCAGCCCTCCCACCTTCACTTGCAGACAAAAGCCTGCACATACATATAATTATTATACAAAATGTAATTATATTCATGTATATTTATTATATAATATTATATATAGAAAAAAATCTTATTCCTATGGGAGACAGAAAAATATAGAATCATGGAATAGTTTAGTTTGGAAAAGCTCTCTAAGATCAAGTCCAACTGTTAACCAGACACTGCCATGTCCACCACTAAACCATGTCCGTAAGTGCCATATCTACACACTTTTTAACTATCTCCAGGTTTGGTAACTCTACCGCTTCTTTGGAGAGCTCATTCCAATGCTTGCTAAGCTTTTTGGTGAAGAAAGTTTTCCCAGTATTCCTAAACTTTCCCTAGTGCTGCAACTGGAGGCCCTTCCTCTTGTGTTGTCACTTGTTATTGCGACAAGAGACTGACCCCCATGTCACTACAGTCTCCTTTCAGGGAGCAGTAGAGAATGCTAAGGTCACCTCTAAGCCTCCTTTTCTCCGGGATGAACACCCTTAGCTCCCCTCAGTCTCTTCTCATCAGACTTGTGTTCCAAACCCTTCCCCAGCTCCTTTGCTGTTCTCTGGACATGCTCCCAGCACCTCAGTGTTCTTGCAGTGAGGGGCCCAAAACTGAACAAGCACGCAAAGCACAGCCTCAGCAGTGCCCAGTACGGGGGGACAATCACTGCCCTGCTCCTGCTGGCCACACTATTGCTGGTACAGGCCAAGATGCCACTTGGCCTTCTTGGCCACTGTGGACACATGGCTGGCTCGTGTTCACTCACTGTCAAGCAGCACCCCCAGGTTCTTCTCTAGGGTGATTTCCAGCCCCTACTTCCCCAACCTGTAGCTCTCCACAGCGTTGCTGTGATCCAAGTGCAGGATCTGGCATCTGGCCTTGTTTAACCTCATACAATTAGCCTTGGCCTATGGATCCAGGCTGTTCAGATCCCTTCGCAGAGCCTTCCTGCCCTCCAACAGATCAGCCTGGTGTCATCTGCAAACTGACAGTGCACTCCATGCCCTCATTGATACAGATATTAAACAGGACTGGACCAGTACTGACCCCTGGGGAACACTGCTGCTGGCCGGACACTAATTGGACTTAACTCCATTCTCCACCATTCTCTGGCTTGGCCATCCAACCAGTTCTTAATCCAGCAGAGAGTGCATCTGTCCAAGACGTGGGGAGCCAGTTTCATCCAGGAGAATACTCGGAAAAAGGTGTCAATGGCTTTAGCAAGTCAAGGTAGACAACACCCACAGACCTTCCCTCTTCTACCAAGTGGGCCACTTTGTCACTGATGGTCAGGCTGGTCGAACAGAACCTGCCTTTCCTAAACCTATGCTGATCCCCAGGTTGTCCTGTATAGCCATATGATGACACTCTAGATGGTCTGCATCAGAACCTTCCCCAGCACTGAGGTCAAGCTGACAGGCCTGTTGTTAGTTCCTCACATCCTCCTTCCAACCCTTCTTGCAGATGGCTGTCACGTTGGGTAGTTTCCAGTAAACTGGGACTTCCCTCATTAGCCAGGACTTCTGGTAGGTGACTGAAAGAGGCTTGGTGTGCACTTCCATAAGCTCCCTCATTAGCCCTGAACGGATCAAGTCTGGCCCCAGACACTTGTATGTCTAAGTGGTGTAACAGGTCACATTTGTCCCAGATTATGGGGCCTTCATTCTGCTCCCTGTTCCCTTCTTTCCACTCAAGGGCCTTGTTACCTGGAGAACAACTCCTCTTGCTATTAGAAACTGAAACTGAAAAGAAGACAGTATCTCAGCCTTTGCATGTAATTTCTCATTACGTTTCCCTCTGCATCCAGTAAAGGACAGAGGTTTTCCATAGCTCTCCACTTGTTGCTAATGTGTTTATATATACATTTTTGTTATCCTCTATGGCAGAAGCAGGATCAAGTTCTAGTTGTGTTTTGGCCTATTTAGTTTTCTCTGTCTGTGACTTAATGACACCAGGGCTGCCTGCATCATCTTTTAAGGTTCATAAACTCTCCTTTTCATCTTGAGTTCCAGCCAAAGCTCGCTCTTTAGCCAGGTCACTTGTCTTCTCTGCCCTGTCTTTTGGCACATGACAATGGTCTGCTGGCTCTGCCTTTAGGATTTCCTTCTTGAAAAATGTCAGGTTAGCCTCCCAAGGCACTCTGTTGAACAATCTCCTAAACAGACCAAAGTCTGGAAGTCCTAGGTGACAGTTCTGCTGACACTTCCTACTTTTCCAAGAATTGGAAACTCCATCATTTTGTGATGGCTGAGCCCCAGACAGCCTTCAACCATCCCAACATCCATCAGTCCTCAGATTACAATGGGGTCATGCACCTTCCTGATAGTCAGTATCTTCTACACACTCCAGGAACCTCCTAGACTGTTTCTTCTTTGCTGTGTTGTATTCCCAGCAGACATCTGTTAACTTGAAGTCCCCATGAGAAAAAGGGCTAATGATTATGAGACTTCTCCCAGCTGCTTGCAGAATATTTCATCTGTCTCTTCTTCTTGGGTGGTCTATAACTAGCTCCCACCAGGGTTTCTGACGTGTTGGCCTATTGCCTTGATTCCAGCCCATAAACACTTAACTCTGACATTACCATCATTAAACTCTAAATAACCGAAACAGTCCCTAACATACTGGCTACCCCACCATCTCTTTTTCCATGCTTATGCCTTGTGAAGAGTTTATAGCCATTGTAGTGCTTGAGTTGTGCCAGTCATCCCCCTGTGCTTCCATGGTGACAGCTATGTCGTAGTTTTCCAGCTGCACAATGGCTTACAGCTCCTCCTGTTTGTGGCCTATGCTGCATGCATTGGTGTAGAGGCACTTCATCTCGACAATTAATCCTGCCACCTTTTTTTGGAGTGAGGTTTTCATATGTGACAGTTTTCAAACACTTCTGTGGGTTCTAGGACATCTGTAACCCTTGTGTCTTTGCTGCAACATGGATCTCAATCCCCTGCCTCCACTGAGATGGCATACTGAAAGGATCTCGCTAGGACACTGTCCTTTCAATACTGACAGGCTGTCCCCAAGCTTATTTCAAGCATGCCTGATTTTTATCCATTCCCCCTTTAAATCAGTTTAAAGCTCTTATAGTGAACCCTGCTAACACCTATGCCAAAACCCTTTTCCCCTCTGTCCTAGGTTACAATGTAAGATGTGCCCAAAGTATGTATTCTATCACCACCTTCAGGAGCTGTTAGAACTAGGTGGGGCAGTGTTTCCCTTGCCCCTCCCTCTGGACTATCTTTTGTTAATGACCATCAATGCCTTGCCCCATGACTCACAGGTAACTCCCTTCGGGAGCTATCTCTGTTTAATGGGCAATCAAGGACTCATAGAATGATATCAGCCCACTGTGAGAGGCTCTGCCCAGGGGGAGGAGCCAAGCATTCCTACCTGGATATAATCTGGGATTTGGGACAGCACAGCAGGCCTTACCCACTGGATTCCCAGAGGACAAGAACTACCAGACCTTTCTACAGGATCACTGCTTCAACAAGACTGCTTCATCTGGACTGCCACCACCACCGTAACTAACAGGGTGTCAGATTGTATTCTGACTCTGTCAGTGGGTTTTTGTGCTATTACTTTTCTTTTATTTCATTTTACTTTTTTTTTCTCTCTCTCCTATTAAATTGTATTTCTGACTTGAAGTCACTGGTTTTGTGTTCAAACCAGCACACCCTCTTTGAGACAAGTATACCTCATCTGTTGCCAGCAGGCAATGGTGTCATGTAAACCAACCATGGATCAAGAAACTCAGAATTCTGCTGGTGACACCAGTATGCTGCCAGGTATTATATTCTGCTTTATCTTCCTGTGATGTTTCTTCTCTCATCCTTCTTTGCATCTGGAAGGATAGAGTACAGGAGAAACTATTTGTGTTCTGATCCTTGTAACCAATTGTCACAAAGACATTATCGTGCATACATTATTTTACATACAGAAGTTCTGTTTCTGTATAAAAAGTATTGGTTACTTAATTTTGAAATGTTCAGATGACCGTATAAAAAGTTACTGCTGTGAGATACTGAAACTTTTTTGTTAGCTGTCTATGACTTCTTATGTGGAACTGTCTTTGTACTATTACATTAAGGCTGCAAATATTAGTCTTGGTGAAGCAGTGATGCTGTTAACACTTCAATGAATTTAGGGGTTGTTCGTAATACTTTTGAGATCCTCCAGTCTTTTTCAGTTGTATTTAATCCACTGACCAATGTGGTATGCCAGTAGCAAATTTCATTTTTTTTTTCCTTCTGTGGATAAAGGTACCAACTTTTGGGAGTGTTTTAACTACATATACATAGTTAAATATATCATTATATGAACAGATATATTTCATTATATATATAATATGTAAAGTAAAGAAGATATGAGGAGCTCAAGCTTTTTACCTTTCTGTTACCAAAAGGAGAATAATCTCACATTTTTCTATTCCTATTCTCATCCTATTCAGGATGAGACCTTATACCCTCTATTCCATAGCATTTTTGGAGTATACATAGCATACTCCAAAAAGACCTGTGTGAGACGTTTCAGATCACTTAAAAACTCAAAAGTAAGAAGCAGGAAAACAAGTCCCTTTCAGAAGTAATGGTCTGCTACTTTATCTTGATGGCCTGTGAAACCACAGTCTTCTAGGAATGTCATCAGTGCTTTCTGCATCTTGTTTTATGTCTGGCAATATTTAACTATTTAACTGTTACAAATTTCTCGTCAAGATTTACTTACTTCCCTCTAACAGGATAGTTCTTTAATTAAAGTAGCTGCTGAGGGAAGATTGACATGAGTGAATAAGGACTGTTGAGGTTTTTTCAGCTGGGTTTAAAAGGTATATGTCTGAGACCCAGCAGCTTGTGTACTGCAGGTTTTTGATTTTGCTAGAAGAGAAATAGAGAGGGACTTTTTACAAGGTCACGTAGCGATAAGAGAAGGGGGAGTGGCTTCAAATTGATGGAGTAGGTTAGATTAGATATTGGGAAGAAATTATTTACTGTGAGGGAGGTGAGGCACTGGAACAGGTTGCCCAGATAATCTGTGGATGCTCCATCCCTGGAAATGTTCAAGGGATGAACAGGGCTGTGGGCCACCTGATCTAGTGGAAGGTGTCCCTACCCCATGACAGAGCATTGGAACTAGATGACCTCTAAAGTCCCTTCCAACTTAAAAATAATTCTGTGATAATACTCTTGTGCCCTTAATGAGCTGGGGAGAGGAAGTGTTGTCTTGGCCTTTTTTTTTGGTTGCATAATTTGGTACAGATTAGCAAGAATTCATTCTGAACAGTGATAACTTGTCGGTATTTTGTCTTTGGAGATTTTTTTTTCCTCTGCTGAGAGGAAATCTGGGGTACAGATTTACACATTACAGGGAGGTCTGGTGCTTCTGTAGGTTAATTATTAATGTAATAAGCAACAAAATTAGAGAAGGTTTTGCAGGTCCTTTTTTCATGATGCTGGATAGTGCTGGCTCTTGATACCATTATCATATGTCTGCCATATTTTATTTTTTCTTTCCCCATCTCTGTATGCCAGTACTACACTGTATTAAAAAAAAATCGGTTTCACTACCCATGGACTGCAGGCTGATTAATCTAGTAAATGTAGGTGCAAAAGTTTATGTTCACACACTTTATCTGAAAGTACTTACAAACACTGCTCTGCTAGCATGTGTTTCACAGTTCAAAGGACATTGGTGGTTTTGACTGCTGTGGACTAATATCAATGAAAAATAACATATATTACCCTATATATAATAAGAACCATTGAGAAAGGATTGCTTGCTTAGCTTCGTAATTTTGAACTGTATGCGTTATACACGCAGTGTAATGTAGAAATTAAGACCTTTGTGATCACAATGCATGTCTGAGAGAACTGAACCATCATAAGCACAGGTTAGTCCTCAACAACACTGGCTTCATCTTATCTCTCTTTGGAGACCTCTCTACATATACTATAGCCGATTCACATAAAATGTACTTGCATCAACAGAGTAAATGTCGCTTAAATTTAGTCTATTATTTTTGACGTCCCCATTAAACATTAGCCTGAATTTCAGTACTGTAACTTTTTTAATGGTTGGCCTGTTTCTCTGGTAGGTTTTCAATTGTAATTTTAATTCTTTTTCAGAATATGCCACTTCACAAATAGTCCTCAGTGTAAAATGATCTGGTTTACTGTTAATTTGCTGTTTGGTACATGGACTCAAACAGAGCACTGTAGTTACTTTAATGTCACAGTACTTCAGTGCTTTCAGAAGGGCATGCTGCCACTTTTGTGCAGTGTTATGAACTGAAGTCTTACTTAAGATAGAATGTTAGGGACAGTCTTGCCACTTGCTGTCAAAAGTGTTCGGTGCTTCAGAGCTGAATGGATTGCAGTAATGTTGCATTAACTTATTTGTGTGTTTTGCAAGGTTTCTCTCTCTTGCACAGTCTGTAGGCTTCTCTTACTGTAATTCAACCACCTGCATAATACTGTGCTAGCATGGTTTGTAATATGTTCCCTTGCAAGAGTCTGCAGTTTTTTCACTTTATGCTTATTTACCACAGTCCTGCCTCAGAGCAACTTATTACTGTGATAGTTCCTTCTCATATTTCCTGTTTGTCATGGCTTTTGTTACTGTACAAAGCTCTATGCCTTGCTACACTATTTTTTTCCCTCCCTTGCATTATCTACTTTTTGACCCTCCCAGTCAAAGTTGCATTCTTGAGACTCTCCCTTTTTATTGGCATTAAAGACCTTATTTACTGTTATGTTTGTGAACATAGCTAGGAAAATTTCTGCCTGGAGTAGCTATCTGAATTACTGCTTCTTTTTTTTCCTTTGGTCTGACCATCCCTTGGCCATTAAATGCTCAGCAAGTCTATTTCAATTTGGCTCTGCAGAGCCCAGGCCAGGACTCAAAAACAGCACTAGGACATAATCTGCTTTGTTCTTCTGTCTTTTTGGTAAACCCATTGTTTATTCTCTAACATTACATTCATGATGTCAAGCCACTGACCTGCCTAAAAGGCAAACGTGCTGGCTGGACCTGATTAGGTATCAAATGCCACTGTCTCACTTCAGGGAAAAAAAATTCTAGAGATCTGCTGGAATCTCTTCTCTCACTGGAGCTTCTTCATACTTCAATAATTTTACTTGGTGAAAGCTTAAGATGAGAATTCATATCATTAGGCACATATTGGAAGAAAATAGCCTTTCAATCTGACTACTCTTCATGGTAGAGAACTGCAGTATGCAGTGTATATGTTAATTTGCAAATTTTATGTTTCTGCAGATATTTGTCCTTCAGTTATTTGTGTATATTTATTTTCTTGATGCAAATTTGATTATGTACTGGCCCATTGTTACCCAGTGGTTTAACACGGAAGACCAAAGGAAACTAAGCCTCTGTGAATAAAAGAGATTGGACCCAGAAAGGTTCAAAATATATCTAAAAACATGATTAAAATCAAACAAGGTTAGATGTTGGTGCTAAAAAGATGATATATTTTGTTTAATAGTAAAAGAGGCAAAGAGAAAGAAAGAGAAAAGAAGGAAAGAAAGAAGGAAATAGAAAAAGAGGTGTGTGTGGGGTGTGGAGGGACAGGGGGACAGTGGTGGGGTTGGGTGGAGGCCTGTCACCCATCCGGGGTCCCAGCGCTGCCTCCTTGCTCCCCTCCATGGCTTTCTCGGTGGTGAGGGTCCCCCGCCGGCACTCGCCGGAGGGCAGAGTTCAGAGGGTTAACACAGCTTCGGGCAGGTGGGCAGGCCCAGGTTTGACTGTGCCCTTGCAGCACCCAGGAGCTGCTGCATCGTCCGCAGCGCTCTGGGGCAGGGTCTGGGCACCTTTGGGTGGCCTTGGGTGGGCCATGGCCCCTCCGCTGTGGGTGAGCTCTTCCCGCGGTGAGAGGGCCCTCAGCCGCTCTGCTCTGCGCGGGGGGCACGGCGGTCACCGGGCCTCCGGGCAGAGGCTTTTCCAACACACCCAAAACCTTCCTGCCCCGCCCTTTGGGGAGAGGGTCTGTGCCAGCTTGATAGCCCTGGGGCTGTGGTCTCTACTCCAAAGGTGTTGAGCTTGATTCTTGTGTGAATGTATTCTTGTCTTCAGACCTGAGTTGACTGTATCTTATCAGCGAGCACTTCAGGGCCTCAGAAGGTCTGTTCAGGGTGTGGTGGTCTTCTCTGCAGCTTTTGTAATAGTTTTACTGTAATAGTCTTTTAATAAAGATGTTTAAGCCATAAATTACAACATTCAGTCTCCAACATCCATCAGTCTTTTAGAATTCAATTTTGTGTTCATTTACACAGGAGTGTAGGATTGAACTTTCTATTTTAGTGAGTTGTGACGTTATTGCCAACACACTTCATATATTCGGTGTGGCAGTTAGGGACATGGTTTAGTTGTGGACTTGGTAGTGCTGGGTTAACAGTGTGACTTGATGACCTTAAATGTCTTTTTCAAAACCCAAACAATTCTAATTCATTGCTGAAATACCAGTAACTGTTTGAAATTCTGTGTAAAAATTTATCTGTGGTTCTGACCGAGCCTGCTGTCAGAATTTTTATACTACAGTTAAATGATCCTTATTATTTTCTTGGAGTTGTTAACAAATTGATCAGTAGGATCAACTGTTTCCCCTGTGCTTTCAATTTGCTCTAAATTTTGCTTAACTAGATGCAGGAAAGAGCACCCGCGCCTTTTGGGTTTTGCCTTCTTTATAGTAATTGGGTTTTTATGATTATTTTGTTATAACACTGTGAATTTTAATGCTGTGGAGGAAGACAGAAAAATCTTGTCTCTACTGCAGTTTGAAAAAAGGTCATATTCCTATTGCTCAAAACACATAGTGTAAAATGCATTAATCTGAAATATCAAGTAAGTTAAAGCTGAATGTAAACTACATGTCATACTAAGGTGTTTTTTTTTAGGCATTGCCTTTGACATCAGCTTTCACATCAACTATTGGATAGAAAAATAGCTGTTTATTCAACAACTAGATTCAGTTTTTTTTTCAGCAGTTTTAACTCCTAAGCTTTCTTACTTCTGACTGTATTTTGAATGGCTTTCTCTAGCATATTTTCTGAAGTGGTGTTATATGTGATTTCTCACTACAGACGCCTCCACCTCAATAAGAAAGCCACGGACAAACAGCCATATAGCAAGCTTCCTGGTGTTTCACTTCTAAAGCCATTAAAAGGCGTGGATCCTAACCTGATCAATAACCTAGAAACCTTCTTTGAGCTGGATTACCCAAAAGTATGTATATTATTTAATATCTTTTTTTTCCCTCCTATGCCTCAAAAAGTCATATGAAAAGCTTGGATGGGAGCTATGCTGTTTGATTGTCTTGGATTGGTCTTCCTTCTGCAGAAAATATATGATTACATATTTCGTTTATTTCAAACAAAACTTTTTATAGAGCTGTCTATTGAGGAACATGTCAAAGGCAGGGCGTGAAACATACTCTACGCTCCACTAAGACTTTCATCATTATTCCTGTATTGTGGTGTTTATGGATTTAAGTGTTTCATACTGCTGTAAGAGATCACGTGAGAGGCAAGAAATTCTCCTCAGTTAACTACTTCTCTGTGAGACTTCCTCCAATAGAGAACACTTAACCGATAGCCTGAAACTTCTTGATGGTTCTTACTGATGGCTCATCTAATGAGGAGTTGCTCAGTGCTGAGGTAGTGTACCTCATCAGCTGTTGGTAGGTAGGGTAATCTCTAAGCCATGTGGTGGTGTTGGGAAGCAAATAGTTCATAAAAGCTCACATTTGTTGTTAAGCCCTGTTTGAATTTGTAATACAAATGATAAGCAGTATAATTGATAACTGTGTCAGATGTTCTTTGCTTGAAAGACCGTAAAAGAAGTCTGCAAATGTTTGGTGTATCATTCCGTATTTGAAGTATGCGCCTGTGGATGAGAAAAAAAATACATTTTTTACTACATTTTACATTTTTGAATTCTGAAATCTGAAATTTAGCTTTAATATGAAAATTCCTCTTTTCTTGATTCTCAAAACTGTGTCTGACACTGCTGCTCCAATTGTGAAAGGTCAAAGGTTTGTGTAAGCTGTACAGCAGGTTTTGTTTGTGTATTCTAACTGAGAGCCTTAAACTGACACCTAAGTGGGCAGAGTAAAACAAATAAAAATCTCTAGCACTTGGAACTAATCATAAACAGGGATTTTTTTTTCTGTAATGAAGCTTTGGGCCTTCTGAAAAGCTTCAGACATGAACATATCAATCCTTTCAACTCCACAGAGTGCAATAAAGTATGGCCAACACATTTTGAAGTATACTTGAGGTATGGTGCATATGCCAATATTGCAAACAGTGCAAAGAATCTTCAGCAATATCATAAGCTGTTGTATGACCTATAGTGAACATCAAAACATTATGCAGGTGGAACATTTGACTACAAATAAAACTTGTTTAATAATTTAAAAAAACAGTTGTGTTGGATCTTGCTTTACAAGAGGTACTCTTGGTCCTTAGTTCTGAAAATACATGGATAATAATCTTAAAATGTTGCTACTCCATGCAAATCTGAATTTCAGATAATAGTAGATAATCATATTTTTTCCGAAGAAAGTGAAAATGCATGTGTGAATGCTTCAGTTTACTGCAGCACAGATTAGACAGTATGAGCAAAGTCCCCAAACTGTCTGAAAAAAACTTTTTATACTTACTGTATGGAACTACTTTAAGAGGTTGACTGCAAAAATTAGAACAATAGTATTGCCTGGTACTCAAAGTTCAGCTCAGCAGTGAAAAATTATTATGTAAGATTAATTTGAAACTTTTTCAAGTGAAGCTGAATTCAATGTGCAGTGATAATGATTCTCTTCTCTGATACTCCATGTGTGAAATACTCTTCTCTTGAGTGGAATCCAGTTATGCCATCTCAAAACTGCAGGACTTACACATAATATTTTTATCGGTGAAGAGTTCTCACCTACTATGCATATTGTAATTTTGCAAAAGTTTTTCTATTCATGTTAAATTCAAATGAACCTGATGGTAATGTTTGTATAGATAAGCATCTTTGCATTTGTTCTGCTCTTATCATACATTTTCTAGTTTTGTACTTTGCTACTCTATACAAAGGCCATTTGTTTTGATTTTTTTCTCTTTTCAAATATTTGAGTCTGGAATATCTGGTTTACTTTTGGTTGAATTTCATGGAGAGTATGGATATATAAGCATCATGGCTGCTGTGGATTGAAGATAATTATATAATGACTCAGAAAACCAGTTTTACTTTACAAATTTAGTTAATTGTGCAGTAAAAAACTAATTTCTGAAGTCATTTATTTCAGTGACATTCATGCTGTCAAGATTCTGTTGTGATGAGGACCTGTCTACTTAATGAGACAGTTATTTTCCGTGCTGTAAGATGGTAGAAATCAAACACTGCATGCTCCTTAGCCAAATTGACTTTGAGTTTGCATTCTGAGATATAGAAATATTAGCCTGATAGTTTGTTGTGCTAGAACAATTCTTAGCTCCCATTTAAATGATTTTAACTTTCCTCAATATTCTGAATAGAGTTAGGGTAATTCAGACTTTTGTATGACAATACCACCTTTTTAATTGAAAGTGTGTATATATATACTTTTATATATATATATCTATTTATATATTTCACTTAATATCTTCTGTTGTATGTAATACCCCTTACTGAACAAGAGCATCAGAAATTTTTGTCATGGAGCCGATAGGGTTCTTTCAAAATTCAGATTATTTTCACTAAACTACTTGAGCAAAAGCTAAGTTAGGTGAGGCGATAAAATAGTATAAGATAGAATAAGAACTGTTTTGATTGCTAGATGGGATTGTTATTTACAGCAGCTACTGTCAGTTTGGACCGAGAAAATTGGTTCTTGTTGTGATTGAATTTTTCAGTCTTGGACTGTAAAAATGGCTGCTTCTGGGTCTCTTGATCAGAAATTTGCATTTTCTGTATATTAGTCTTTGTATTGGAGCTTTAATAGCTCTAATTTTAACAGGGTAAAAAAGTTATATCAAGTAAGAAGTGTTTAACAAATTTGCTGTTATTGCAAAAGCAGAAATACCTTTATCAAAGCCTCCTCAATGTTGAGTGATTCTTATTTCTTTCCCCACTATCCCTAGCTTGTGTAAGCATGTAGCAGCTGCAGTTTTTTCTCCTTACCACTTGTTTTTTCAGCCATTACTGTATTTCGAAAATACAGATATGTTACATATACATATTCCTGAGCTTTGTTGTACACTTAAGTGTACATACATATACTGGTCTCTGTGTGTTGCCTTCTGACTCTGTTCTGCATATGTATCTAGAAAGTGAAGGAATGGAAAGTATAGTTCAGACGTATGCAGTCATAGTGTGTCATAACCTCATTCTTTAATTTTTCAGGTTCTTTCATTTAATTGAATATAATACTTGATTTAAGATTTGTATGTGAACAAAAATGGAAGTGGAAACAAAAATTTTAGCTTGTATACCAGAACATCTTATTTCATGACTAGTAGGAACTCTTCAATAACAGTAGAAGTAATGTTCATCAGTAAAAGAGTTCATTGACATACAGCCTTAGGGGTTTTTTTCACAAGTAGTTGGCTGTGCATTAAAAACTAGACTCATTTAGTGGTAAAGCAACCCCTTTGGTTTTAGTTCTCAGTAACAGCACTCTTTATTTTTCTAGCTTGCTATGCTATTAAGCTTTATTTCATAGACCATATGGATATTAGCTCTATGTATGTAAATATATATGTGAGTGTATACATTTTTGTTTTTACTAGTATGAAGTACTACTCTGTGTACAAGATCATGATGATCCAGCTATTGATGTGTGCAAAAAGCTCCTTGGCAAATACCCAAATGTTGATGCTAGACTGTTTATAGGTAAGCAGTACAACTTGAAGGTGGGACTCTGACTTGTAAAATGGTAGGTTTTCAGCTCCATATAGAGTACTCTGTATGGAGTTGAAGACTGCATACGTATATGGACTTAAAGAAATAAATAATTGTCTTGTTCAGCCCATGTTGCTTCTGAAGCCTAATCACCAGTTTGTGGTAAAAAGTAAGTTTTTAGTCAATCTGTGACATCAGTCCAAGAAAACTTTAGGAATAATGATTTTGGTAACCTCCTGCAATTTTTCTTTCTAATTTTAAAACAACAGTTTAAAAACTTGTCTTTACACTGAACCAAATGTGCAGCAAGTGACTCAGAGTTGTGGCTGTATTTGAACTTGAGGTCCTGCTACAGTCCTTTTTCATCTGCTTAGGCTGTATGGCTCTTTCTTGACTTTATATTTGAATTAGTGGAGGAAACTGGTATTGGAACAAGGTAATAAAATGTAGTTCAGATTTTTTCCTCTGATATAAAACAAACTTGACCATATCTGTCAGCTGGTTGTAAAGGAGTGTGTCTTGCTTTGTTCTGCTCCTTTTTTATTTTTCCTGAAAAAATAAAAAGGTGAAATTCCTGTGGAATACAATCTTCATAATCGTAGTCTTAAAAAATAAGAGATGAATAATATTTACCTTACAAGAATGTGGTAATAACATTTATAGTTCTACTGCTCATTTAATTACATTAATCTTGCTACCCTGTTATTTTAAGGACTTTATTTGAATATATTTCCTTCTATTTTTCCAATTCTAAAATATAGAATTGAAGGTGTACTTAAAATGTAAATATTTTGTATAAAAGTGGACCTTAAGAATTGGTGGATATTCTTACTCTTCTTCAGTTCATATGTTGAAATATTTTGGGTATTGAATCTGAATTCCAAAACCTCCCCATACATTAATTTTCTATGATATTTGTATTTTTCAGGTGGCAAGAAGGTTGGCATTAACCCCAAGATTAATAACTTAATGCCTGGCTATGAAGTTGCCAAATATGATCTCATATGGATCTGTGATAGTGGAATCAGAGGTAGGGGTATATGTGATAACTGTTAAACTGTTCTTATTCCTGTAAGCAAGCAGATTTTTTGAGACTATTTTAACTGAGAATATAAGCAAAACTTTAATTAAATTAAAGTTAAAAGTCTGAAAAAATGTTTTTGTGGAATAAAAGATTAACCTCTAATTAAAGGAGAAAATACCTTTAAAAATACTATTCAGACTGTTTCCATTTTATTTGTAGTTAATCATAATAATTGTTAATCACTGATATTATTTTTCTGAAACTGTTCATATAAGATAGTATGCATCAAAGCTTATGCACTCTTGATACTGGTAATAAATGAGAACTAGTGTCTTGCTGCAGTAGTCTGCTAATGATAGAATTGCTCCATCAAGTGTCATTTTTTCATTTGTCCCTTAGTAACACCAGACACACTGACAGATATGGCCAATCAAATGACGGAAAAAGTGGGCTTGGTCCATGGGCTTCCCTATGTTGCAGACAGACAGGGTTTTGCCGCTACGCTTGAACAGGTGAGCGCACTGTTGTGAGGGATTTTACTTTTTTTCTTTTTTGCTTGCAAAACCTTGCTGAGTGCAAGCTGTATTGTGCCTCTTGTACTTTGTGAGTGAGGAAATGTTTATTTTCAGCTGCAGTCACGATTCAAACTCAGGGTAACTAGAACAACTTCTAAATGCTCCAAAATTCCTCCCTGGTGCTCTGTCTGTTGATTCAATGTTTAAGTTTACAATATGAACAATAAAGATTACAGGATACACATTTTTGATTTTATGTTTAAAATTATTAAAAAACTGAAGAATTGAACTGATGATTGCTTTCTCATGCTTAGTCAGAAAGGACTAACTAGTTCTATTATAATATTTGAAAAGGCATATAAAAATGGCCATGACAAGTCTAAGTCCAGCTCATGCAGTATCTTATTTCCAGCAGGATTTACAAGCAGAGCCTTTGAGGAAAGTAGAAGAAAAACAAGGTCTTTTTTTAATTTTTCCTGCAGTTCTGCCTCAGTGTTCTGTAATTTTCAGCTGAGAGACTACCTGAGCAAGAAGCAGACTTGTATATTTACTTATCCTTAATGTATATTCTAGTATTCTAGTAAGAACAGATTTCTTAAATGAACTTTTCCATTCTTTTTTTGAGTCCATGTAATTTTTTTACACCTATAATTTTCTTTACCAGGAAGTTGCATAGATCTATTTGTCACAGGATCTATATCTGGTTTACTCTGACTCCTGTTCTGTAGTGCTGTTTCATGTCTCATAATAATTGTAGTGAAAGAGAAAGTGAAAAGTTGATTCCTTTTCACCATCTTCATATTACTTATTCTGTCCTATTCTCCCCTTTTCTCTTTTTCCTTACATTCTCTGTGGTAGAAGGAAGAAGTTGAGTTTGGTTTTTTGTTCCTTGTGTCTCAAGGCATTAATTTAATCAATTTTTATTTAGAGCTGGCACGTATAAGGCATTTTGGCCCCAAGGCTAACTGATAGGGATGAAAGACAGAAATGTGAAAGATGAAAGTGCGGTGAAATTCAGTACTCATTGCTCTAAAGGAGTGATGCTTTTGTGCTGATTTTTTTTTCTTCTTTTTTTTCCCTTTTTTTTTAATGATACAGAGCCTGAATTTTCTCTTACGAGAGAAAAGCAGAGACCTGTAGCACAAATTTCCTAGTACTCCTATTTGTTAAAGCAAGAATTGCAACTCCTGCTTCTGTATTCCTGGGAGAGCTTTTTGCCTGCTGATCCAGTGTACTGCAAGATGAGCATGCCTTTTCTTGAATGAGTTATTGTACCAGTGTGAAGGCAGTCTACACAAAGTAATAGTGAGAGACACTAGCACTCATTCCCTCCACCGTTTTGTAGGTCATTCCTAGTCTTAAGTTACTGAATCTTGTAAAAAGATTCGCTCACAATTTTTTTTTCTTCACTATTTTTGTTTGCAAGTGTGTTAAGTAAACAAATTTCCCATGCTTCCATAGAATCATACAGTAAGTTTCTAAGAGTGTGCAGGAATGTGGTTAGTTTTCACAAGAGGAAAGAGAAAATATGTCTGTCAGCTATCACCACATAATGTATTAATCTTAGCAGTGAATCTGTTACTTAATGGATTTTTAATACATACATTCCCTGAGAAAAACTTCAGTAAATTAGAAATGAAATACAAAATGAAGTGCAGTAGTGCAATAG
Source organism: Prinia subflava (assembly GCF_021018805.1). Classification (NCBI taxonomy): domain Eukaryota; kingdom Metazoa; phylum Chordata; class Aves; order Passeriformes; family Cisticolidae; genus Prinia; species Prinia subflava. The sequence continues at coordinate 64,970,621 of NC_086283.1, read as the reverse complement.
GTTGTTTAGAATGGTACTAAATGTTTTTCCAAATACACCATCATAAATGGCCACATCTAGTGTTTTTTACCCTCCATATTTTTTCAGAGGAAAAAGTTGTCAGTGTAGTACTTACATCCAGAGTTTTAAATGCCTGTTGTTCTTTTGATAGGTCTATTTTGGAACTTCACATCCAAGGTCATATATTTCAGCCAACTTAACTGGCTTTAAGTGTGTAACAGGAATGTCATGCTTGATGAGGAAGGATGTCTTGGACCAAGCTGGAGGACTGATAGCTTTTGCACAGTATATTGCTGAAGATTACTTCATGGCCAAAGCTATAGCTGACCGGTAAGATGACTCTGAAGTAAGCTTCTTGATTTAGGTGCGGTTTAAATCTTTATTTTTGTTAATTTTTGGGTTTTTTTAAACACATGGCATATACTGTAAGTGTAGGTGTTCCATACTTTAAGTATAGGTGTTCATGTCTGCTTCAAATATAGATAGCAAACATATTAATGACATGTGCTTTGTCCTATCAGTATGTCTTGTAGAAATAATTAAACCCTCTCATTGGGTTTTATTCCTTTAGAGATAAGTTTCAGAACTTCGTTTAAGTGTTTGGTTTTTTCCAAAGAAGAGTCTGGATAAAATAGTTTTTTTGAATACCATTACCCATTGTAATAATAGGGCACATGTACCAAAGAAACTTGGAAGCCCAATAAAATTCTTGTGTGTTTGTTATCTAGTTGGTTTTTGCATCTCTTATTTGCACATTTTTTTAATAACAAATTCCTTGTTCAGGGGCTGGAAATTTGCAATGGCCACACAAGTTGCAATGCAAAACTCTGGTTCATATTCTATTTCTCAGTTTCAGTCCAGGATGATAAGGTAAGATTTTGATCTTTACTTCCACTCTAATGCATCCCTGTCACCTTCCTAATGGGGGCAACCTGATAATGAGAGGGAGCAAATTTTCCCAGCTACTTTGATCTAATGCCCAGTGTGCTAAAGTTCAGCATACATGATGCATGCTTCTTTATTAGTGCTGGGAGAGAGGCACTGACTTCCCACTGAAGAATGACTGTTACAAGTATCAAAAAAAAAATTTAAATGCCCCTGCCCTTAGTACCTTTTAAATGCTATCTATAGCATCTTTGAATGGGAGATTTTTTGCAGTATTTTATTTGGAGGTGTTAATAAAATGAGATTAGCATTTTAGAAAATACCATGATGGCTCATTTGGTGAGGTGGGGGAGGAGGAGGTAATGAATAATGCAAAGTTGAAACTGATTTGTTTGTCTTTTCTAGGTGGGCCAAACTACGAATTAATATGTTGCCTGCCACCATAATTTGTGAGCCAATCTCAGAGTGCTTTGTTGCCAGTCTAGTTATTGGATGGGCAGCTCATCATGTGTTTAGATGGGATATAATGGTATTTTTCATGTGTCACTGCTTGGCATGGTTTATATTTGACTACATTCAACTAAAAGGTGTTCAGGTATGGAATTTTATTTTCCAGGAGATTACTAAAATTACTATTGCCATCAACTACAACAAAAAGCTAAGCTTTATTACAACCATAAAATAATTCTCTTGACATGCAGGAAATAATAAGTTCAATCCTGTTACTTCTCAGTCTTCCAGCTTCAGTCATAATATCACAAAAAGAAGGAAGTGGTTTTGGTTGTAATTTTGTATTCTACAAAATTCTGCACTTGTCTCTGATTGGGCTCTGGAAGTTTATCTGTCCCCTTAATTAATATTCATGTTTCAAATCTGCTCTACATGAGCATATTCAGAAATTTTAGGCTCTTTTGACAGTACAAGAACAGAAGCTTGGTGGGGTTTTATGGGAGGGGGTTTAATTCTATTTTATTTTAGTTGTCACTTTGTCTAATATTTGTTGAGATGTATGTGTACTCATGCATACATTTCTCACTTCATTTTGTTAACAATGAGCAAGAACAGCTGTCACCTACTTCCAAGGCCTCATAAAACTTTTAATATGGAAAGGTACCACAAATTAGAACAGCATTTTTTCTTTAATGCTGTAGAAAATATTTAATATGGGTAATTGTATCTTGAACAAGAAAATATTCTTGAGTTTTAATGAAGGATGGTATTGATATGTATATTGGCATAGTAAGCTTTATAAAACATTTTTTAAAGATTTTAAATTACTTTAAAATTTCTCTTGAATTATCAGTATGATTAAATACCTTGTTTTTTATTATTTCTAGGGTGGTGCTCTGTGTTTTTCAAAACTTGATTATGCAGTAGCTTGGTTCATCAGAGAATCCATGACAATTTACATTTTCCTATCTGCTTTGTGGGACCCCACAATTAGCTGGAGAACAGGGCGCTACAGATTACGTTGTGGAGGCACTGCAGAAGAAATTATTGACGTATAGCCACACATTTGTAACTGTGAATGTCAAAAAGAGAAGGGGGAAAGAAGAGTATTCTAAGTTGTTTATATACTTCCAAGAAAATCTACCTTCAGTAGTTTTATTACTTGTATGTTTGGTATCTGTTCTTCACTTTATTTTTGCATGGCACTTGCATCTGTGAAAATACATCTGTAGTCTTGGCCAAATGGTACCTTCCTTCTATGTACAAATAAAAATAGGGAGAATTGGTCCTGACATCTGCTTTCTATTTAAATGCTCTGCAGTAGACTTTTTTTTTTTAATATCCTCCAGGATATGAACAGCTTCTTACTCCTTGGTGTGCCAGGGTTCACATAGCTATTTTCCAGCTGGATTGCACAAGGCTGTACCTAGTAAAATCACAGAGGTACAGCTGATTTTTGTTTTATCCCACTAAACTGAGCTAGTAATGGGACCTTGGGAAAGAAGCTCTGAAATGTTTCATGCCTACCTCTTGTAGTTGCTGCAGAACAATATGAATAGAAAGACTAAACTGCTTTGCAAAAGCAAACTAAAGTAAACCTGTAGTCTTGTGTTTATATGTATATAGGGAATATTTTAATCATTGCAGTAACCAAAAGTGGACTGAGTTTGATAAGAACGAGTTGGAAGGATTTACTGGTCAGGCATGTATTATGGGCATCTTTTGGCCAAGTCTGATCTGGTTCTGTCTTGAACCTTGTTAAGCACTGTGCTGTAACTAGCCAAGGTGATCCCCTCAGTACTTCCATCCTTTTTTAAGGGGTGTTTGTTTTTCCCTGTGAGTGAATGCTTTCATGGTGGGGGGTGGGGGGTGTTGGGGGTGTGTGTGGAACATTGTAGGCAGTAGAAGGGAGCAGAAACACATTTCAGAAACATTTCACACATGAGCTATTTTCTTACACAATGTCTTAAGAATGTAATTTCATGATGCAGGCGTTTAATATCTTTGTAAAGTGAACATACATACCTATACTAGTCATAATTAAGTGTTCAATTGCAGTAGGTATTGTAAATATATTAAATGACTGGATGAGTTTGCTGTTACTGATTAAAACTGTAGTCTTAATTTAGATATCAAACTAAGTTTACTCTTGGCTGTTCGCCTGTTAGTCTAGCCTTTACATTGGACTTCTGTATTCCAGTGGTATGACTAAAAGGACTAGATTATAATGCATGCCATGGTTTTCCTCTCTCTGTTCCCTGTAACTTGGTTTTCAACCTCATTGTGAAATTTCCTGGTTTGTGGTGAACTGGACTTGTTTTCTTTGAACACATTTTAATTAAAAAAAAAAAAGAAAAAAAAAAAAGCAAAGCTAGAGAAGACTGTTTCATAAGCCTTTTGTTTTCATAATTGCATTTATGCTGCTTTACTTTATGGAATAACATATTGTCACCATAAAGGTGAACTGCTAGTTACACGGTTATGTCAATAAAGCAGCTTTAAAGGTTGGATGATGATGTGTAGCATATTAGCAATAATAACATGTATTTATAAAAATGGACTTTTTACCTTACTGAGCCAGTCCCTTACCCATCATATGCTACACAAGTGTAATGTGTAGGTATTCGTTGTAAAACATACTCTGGGCCAAGTTGCTTCATCCACCTTAATATCTCTTTTGCCTTATGGTAACATGGAACTTTTTAAATGGGCATTCCTGTTTGAACAGAGGCTTGTGATGCATGCGTCATTCTTTTCATGTGAATCAGGAAAAAGTACTTCTCCTGAGGAGAGTTTTACACTGAAACACAGTCTAGTTGTGACCCACAAAAACATTCTTTTATTGTTATTGTATTTGACATAGTTCAATTTTACTGACAATGTTTGTATCTTCATTTGTTTCATGAAGTTTGATGCCAGTCATTGCACTGCTAAAGTGAAGCTTAGCTTGCTACTTAGCTGTATGCTGATTTCTATGCAGGCAATGGAACAGAACCAAAAGGAAAAAAAAAAAAAAAAGAAAAAAGAGCTGAACAGACTTCTGTTTAAAATAGGTGGGGATAATTGTTTAACAGGTGCTTTGGTATTAGTAGAGCCATCTTTGGCTATGAAAAGTAAAGCTTCACTTAAGCAAATGGTTTCATTTGGGTATTGTTTGGTTGATGATAAAACGGAAACCAACAGTGTCAAATGTTGTAGACAATGCTGCAACAGAACTTTTAAAAGTTATGAACAGCTTATGTAATGTTCATCTACAGCTGTGTAGAATAATATACCATGTTTATTTAAAATAATTGTCTTGTTATTTTCCTTTATTTAAAAATAAATTTTGAATACAATCTGCTTGGAGTACTTTTTTCCTTTCTTCAATGATGCTGTAACGTGACAGCTTTAAGTGTTTATGGCAGTTTTGCTATATTGTATTTCTAATTACTCTTCACACCAGTAAAGGGATGTGCCTTTCAAGTTTTTTTACAACACCATCTCTTTTGGATTTTATATTTGACTGAAATTAACTGACATACTAAACTAATTTTGAGTTATCCTTAATTTTTTAGAATAACATCAGTGTACAAAAATTCTACAGGAGAACAGCGTAGTTCCGTATATATTGTAACTAGCCTAGATTCAGATTTGAGAGATGATACTTTTCCAAAAAACAAGTTGGCATTGAAAAGTAATGTTGATCTTTTGCTTTCAGGTACACTAACTCAAAAGCGCTCTGAACTTATTCTACCATCTAACTTGGCTTTTTTTGTCTCTTCCCTATCATTTATGAAGATCATGTGAAACTTAGTAAGAGGCTGCGTTTATGAAAGACTTGTCATCCTGCATGTGTGGCATAAACAAACACCACTGGAATCACTTGAAAACTATTTATAGAAACTTAAATATTCCTGGGTGTATTTTTGTGTTCAGTAGATTTGCAGCCACACAGCACAATACTTAAATCCTCTTTCTTTGGTCCCTTTATTACTTCCTACCTACTGTTAAATAATTTCACTTTATTCTGTACTTTCAAGTTGAAGTCTTTCTTCCTTGAATTCCTTTTGCTGCTCTCCTGTTCCCTGCTGAGTGCTGGCTACCTGCATTTCCTCTCAAGTCTGTTTTGACGGCTGAAAAAGCCCGTCTCTAACCACCTGTTTTCACAAATGACTTCTGGAAGCTGTTCCGTTCATCTTTTAAGTTTTTAAGCCTCACACCTTATTTCTGATCATCTAATTTTAGGGTGGGTTTGAGCTCCAGCTGTTCTTGGATTGAACTGCTTCCACAACAGCTCTGATACTGATGATGACTATTGAGGCTAAGGAAGACTAAAATTTAATATGGCAGTAGACACACTTTTAATAGTGTTTTAATAGTTATACAAAAAGATTCCAGCCTCTATAGTGTTTATGCTTGTATAAGTAACACTTAGAAGAAAGAATGGCACTGTGTAGGATGGCAGTAATTTCAAATTTAATCCATTTTTTGAGTTTGAGAATGTGTTAGTTTTGAACTAATGACCAGATTATACTGAATGGTTTATTACTTGAATATTCAGAGTGAATGCACAGGTTTACATAAGGTTTTTTCTTGCCTCCTAAACTAAAATCTGTTATAATGCAGTTATCTGGGCAGATGAGAATTTTCCTCCACAAAGTCATCTCTGCTTTTATGTTGGCTTTGGAGCATATGCAAGATTGTTATGTTAGTGTTGTAAAACTGCACTGTAATTGAAATGAGGCTCCTGGATGTGCTTTTAACAACAACAAAAAAAAACCATAAAAACAAACCAACCCAAAACACAACAAATGAGTAAGAAACCCCACCAAACAAAACTATACAAAAAACCACCACAACCAAAGAAACCAGCAACCACAGAGCCAAACCCTGCTGACTTTGTGCATCCTTTTGATTCTGAGCCTTTAGAGTTGGACTGATTGAAATATTTTTACATGTTCTGCACTGAACAAACCAATTTCAGTTGCCAGCTATCCCACAATTGAGAATAAGTGATAATTCTTAGGCTTAAATTCACCAGGGGGTGGGTTTTTTTTATTTAGCAGGCCCCTAAATGCTTCATTGTATCAGTTTCTAAGGACAGGTGGCTGTGTTTTCAATTTTAAGTCCTACCTGGAATCAGTGTCCGGTTCTCCCTACAAATCCAACATTAACTGTAAACGTACCAGCCAGTCTTATGGATCCTAAGGCTTTGCTGATGTTTAGCTGTGCTCTTGCAAGGTTGTGACCAGTGGGTCTCCTTTTCAAAGGCAAGTTCTAGGTTAGTGTCCTGCAAATGTTCTAACTATGCTGAAGGCCTGCAGAGTGTATCTGATGGGACAAGTGTCTGTCAGTCCTTTAAAGTGGAAGGTGTTTGGACTGCCCATCTTCACATTTAGCTGAGGTTAACATAACTAGCCAGCTCAATCCTGTAACCTAAGAGACTGTAAAAAATAAGGTATTTCCAATGCTTTCCAACACAGCTTTTGGAATGCTTTATTTCTTGAATTCTCATCAGATCAAGATTAGACTGCTGCTCAAACTGTGATTTGTGCTTCTGGGGAGAATATGCTTCTTCTGTTCTTCTTGATCTGAATGAGATAAAATGATTTTTGCCTAATTGTTGATGTTACTGCAGATGCTCAATTAAGGAATGCAGACCAGGGAGCCCTGCACTGGAAGGTTATGGATTGCTGCTTTTTTCTGTCTCATACTTCCACACGTTCCCCCAACAGTTTTTTCCCAGTTTCAGACAGGAAGGAAGGGCCTCAGCTAAAAACCCACGTGCCAGCTGGAATTAACGGCCATTTTATATGTAGCCAATTTGTGGGTGAATGGGAGAGGTCAGGCTGTGCAGGAAGCCAGTAAATTCACTGGGAGCACAAAGCAGGAGCTGTCAAAAGAAATCTTTTCACTTGGCTTTGACATGAAGTGAATTACTATTCTTGACTTTGTCTTTCCATGCTCTGGGCCTGTGTTAAACTTAGATCTACTCACAGGGTGGAAGTGAGCTCAAGCCAATTTAAAGCTCTGCTAGCCCTTCCCCATGCCTTTACTGTATGATGAATAGCTTTTCTTCTTCTAAGGCTTGACTGGTGCCTAGAAGAGTGTGTTTTTACATGTTGAACAGTAACATTTTTGGTAGCTATAACTTTGCCTTTTCTCCAATACCAAAACGCTGGGAGCGTTGCTAAGACAACAGCAGGCCTGTAGAGTACACACGTAAATGTGGTAACATTCAAAAGTGATTCCCTAACCTTACAGAAATGAGAAAATAAAAAGAAACTGTGAAGCCTTTAGGGGAATCTGTACATATAATTTTTGGTTTTCTATTGCATGTACACACACTACATAGATAAAGGTATATGTGCATATATTTTTATGTATGAACTTCTGTGTATAGACATATATGTACTAAGGCCAAAAAAACCTTGTAAGAAGCCTTGAATTTGACAAACCCTTCTGTAAGTGGACCATGCAAAAATTCATGATTTGCTAGTATAAAAGGCCAGCAACACAAAGTTAAACAAATCATTAGTCACTGGGTCTAGTATCCAGTTCCATTTCACGTCTCAGTAAACAGACAGAGGAAACTCAAAACCTGTCATTTTCTTCCTGGACTTTTTACTTACTAGCTTGAACAATGTTTTATCCATCTAGGCTTTTGTATCTTCCACTAAGAATTCAGACACTCTGCTTTCTTAGCTGTCAGCCCCCCAAATCTGAGCAAAGAAGGCGCATACTTTTGTCACTTGCCTCTTTTCTGTTCAGTTTCATTGGCTTCTGCTCCTCCCTTTTGGAGTAAGTATTTTGTTCCTGAGGGTCTTCATAGAGTCTTCCCAAGGAGAGAAACATGGGAAAGAGAAATAACAGCAATGAGAGGTAGAACTAGTGTATGCAGTGTTAAATTTGCTTGTGACTAGTGGCCACTTTTGCAACAGATTGGATTGAAGAATAAGGAAGAATAAAAAAGGTGAAACTTGAGAGAGATTCTTTAAAGAGTCCTTGGTCAGAGAGAGGCTGGAGACCTCTGAGATATTCCTGAAGTCTAGATATCTAGAATAAGCTTGTTACCATGAATTTTATGGGGCTTTAAGCACGCTCTGTTTCAGGGTTATATTGTATGGCTGGAAAAGGGGGAAGGCATTTCAGCAGGGATTGCAGCCGACTCTAGAAGACATGGCAACTTCCACCTGTTGACTCTGGATTACAGACCTCTCAAAGGCTGCCTTATTTTGGCTTCCCACATCTTGAGACATTCAGCTTGCCCTCCTGCAGATGATTTGTAGGATAGGGACAACTTGTCACTTTTGGGCCATTGGCTGAGAGGGGAGGGAGCTCCAGCTGGAGCAGGCAGATTTGGAATTTCCCCGTTTGGGAGTGTCTGCAGCCATGGGCTTTATTTGAGGTGAGAATGTTAACTCTTAGATGGTATGGTATGGTGACAACTGTACCATGAAGGGGTTCTGCTGTAGGTGAGGGTGTCTAAAAGCAGACAGCGTGCCTGGCAGGGAGAAGGCAGATGTTAGAAGGAGTGTTGCTCTGTGAGTACTGCACTGGTGCTATGAACTAGGAACCCTCTTACAGGAGCTTAAAATCTCAGGCTTAAAATGAGGTTGGTGTGTTTCAGGCATCCTCCTGCAGTGATAAGTGCACATGAATGTGAAGCATATTTTGTCTGTATGCAGACTGACACAAACAATGATCTCATCACAGTGCGTCAGCAATGCACTACCTCTGCTAGGAGTCAACAGTCATATTTGACATTCATATCTTTATGTGTGTACATAAAAACAATCTTTCTGCATCCAGAATATAACTGCATAATATTTTTCTGCTTTGCCTGTCAAACAGATTGTTTTTGTATGCAACAGGTGATGACTAAAGAGATTATTTCATTCAGTTTAAAAACATAGCTGAAATGAACATCAGAAGTAAAATTTGGCATTTCCAGCTCTCTGTCCAGTGATTAACAGAGAAGCGGGTGCATTTTTGCCTCAAGCAGTCTGTTGCTGTTGAACAGTGTACTCATTCTTTATGAACATACAAAGTCATAAACCAAGTCTATATGGCAGAAAGGACGGCATTTGTCCATACAGTCTGTTTTAAGGCTGGTTTTTGTGGCGTCGCAGCTAAGTAGCCTATGGCCAGCAATAGACTTATACCAAGAGCCTATGTACCCATTGGGTTTTCAATGTCAAAATGCCACAGATATCCAGAGGAAATTGCCCTTCAAGTCCTTCAGATGTCTGGCATGGGTGGTGATAGCTGTTTTGCAGAATCACAGAAGCCAGTTTTCTGGCCACAAATTATGCTATTTTGCATTGCATGAGTAGATAGTATTTCCTACTGTTGTTTCATGCCTAAACACAGATTGTATCCTAAAGGAAAGTATCTTGGAGAATAAATGAGTCCTTTTAACTAAAGTTTGTTTCCTCCTCCAAAATCCAGTAGATTTACTTCCTAAAAAGCATCATGGGCTTTGTCTGATTTATAACTCCCAACATCGTGGTGTATTTTTCCCCTTGTAACCTGTGAAATGTTTTGAGCTTCTCAGTCCCCAGGAAGCGGATGTTGTCATAAGTAAGCTGGACGCAGTTTTCTTCCATTTTTTAGGTGGGAGATGGCAAGTGTTTGAAGGGACTGAAGCTCTACCATTTCAGTGCTCTGCTGCCTTCACCTGGTTTGCACTGCCACCACTTCTGATGTCTGCTGCACCTGTGAGAGCAATTTGCTCCCATTGCAAAACTGCAATCAGTGGATAAATGTGTTTCCTCTTGTCAAGGGAAATTTACCATCTCCTCCCTGCTGTTAGCAACGTGTGAAAATCAAAGAGCAATAAAGGGCATATACTCAGTTCCAGGCTGGAGAACCTTATCTCCATGTACCACAGTGTGCAGATGGTGTAAGTCTGATACACTAATGCTTGGCAGTCACTTTCTGGGGACTGATTCCTGCAAGGTGATAATTAAAGTGGGGGGGAAAGGTATTTGCTTAGCTTTTATTTAGAGAAAAAGATATTGTTTGAAAAGTCTTGCTGTAGTATTCCTGTTAAAAAACAGTCATTGCTATACATTTCCTAAACAATGTTTCCAGTTTCTGGGCTCTTCTCTGTACTTAGCTGAAACCTATAGTTTTGCAGCAAGGTGCATCATTACCCATTTGAGTTTGAGGAGAAGGCGGAAGTGCTTAATGCCTTCCTTGCCTCAGTCTTTAGTGGGAAGAAGCTTGTCCTCAGGACAGCTATCATCCTGGGTTGGTGGATGGTGTCAGGGAGCAGCCTTTCCAGCACTTTTCCAGATTGTCAGCCCCCAGGCTCCAGCTGTTCCCTTCTGGGTTCAGGATTTTAAACTCCTCCTTGTGAACTTCATGATGTTCCTGTTGGGCCATTTCTCCAGCCCGACCAGGTCCCTCTGGATGACAGCATGACCTCGTGACTGTCATGTGTACATCAGTATGGTGTAAAAAGGGAGCATGAATCTGAAGTTCTTTTACTTCAGTATACATATGAATAAAATTCTATTAGTCTAAACCAATTGCCAAATATATCCTTCTTGGTCTGAAATGGAAACAATGCAAATGGATTACTGATGGTAATAATTGGCTGTGACTACTGGCTGCATTACTAATTCCTGAAATAACTGGGTTAAAAAATAGAATAAATGAGTTTTATTAATCCTTGATATATCTGGCACAGACTCTGAGTACCTTCATTGCGTATTGGATATGAGTCATCTTGTCTAGGTGAGGGAATCAACTTGTCCTTCACAATAATCATTCCTCTTTGCCCCGTGCCTCCAGTCTCTCTGCTAGGTTTCCCCTTCACCTGCCCAATCTTTCCGGGGCCAGTATCTTACCTCTAGATTTCCTATTGTTATTTTCTCACCTGGAGGTGCTCTCTCTGCTCTTCCTTCCCATCTCTTCCCTCCCAGCCAAGTACAGATACAGGCTGCTGCTCCCTGCCCAACCACACATCCATGGGAGTGATTCATTTCCTCATCTCTGTGCCTGGTACAGGGACTGACATGGCTCTCTCCACCTTCACTCTCCTCCATTTCTAGGAGGTACCAGTTCACAGAGAAGCCAACCATGGGTGTGCTGTTGGGATGCACCCTCCTGGAGGACTTGCATGTGGAATGAACCTGTTCCTCCCTGCAGGACAAATGCAGAGGCAGTCATGGTGCCTTGATGGTCACCATCCTGCTGACCATCAGTCTGTCTCACTGCTTCCATGCCAGGGGGGATGGTAAATGCTGGGAACGTGCAGCACATGTGGTGGGTGTAGCATGGCTTTCAGCTGAGCTTAGTGTGCCTCCAGCCTCTGTACCTATTGAGGCCATTGCTTAAAACCTACTATGTATGGTCAGGGACTGCTGGAGTGGGGTCCTAGATGCTCCAGAGATGCTTTGAAGCATTGATGAAGCCAAGCTGGAGGATAAAACAAATTATTGTCCTCTGTGTTGTGTATTCTCTGGCTATCCTGGCACCCAGAAAGATGGTGCAAGGAGATGCAGTGTGTCTAGTACCTATGTCCCTGAGAAGTGCATCTCTCTTGGCTTAGACAAACAAGAGTGCTGATCCTCCAGCAGCCATGGGCTCCTGAGCTAGACAAGGCACTGCACATTGTAAGCCTTGAAGTACATCCTTCACAGCAGAAATCTGAGCATCTGCCACTGTCCAGGCATGGGTGCATTTGGGCACAGGCTGTGGAAGTCTGACAGATACTGAATGCCCCTCCATAGTGCTGGCTGCAGGGATTGATAAACCCTTTGCAAGTCTGTTTCAGCAAACTAAATCCAGTCACAAAGAAAGGCAAGGAGTCAGGTTTGGGTCTGGGGTAGTTCTGAGGTTGATTTTTTTGTCTGTGTATTTGTTGCTTTAAAGTTGGAAGATCTCAATGAAGGGTCTGGGTGGCTGGCACAGGGAAGCAACTGCAGTGACCAACACCATTATAAGCTGCAGTAGGTTCACACCCTCAGACAGCAATGCCTTTAATGGCTTAGCACAGATTTCAGTGCGCATGCTGGGTTTTGCATGTTGGGTTATGTGATTTAGATTTTATGACTGGCCCTTAAATCAGCAGCTTACTCACAAAATGTATTAAGCTGTGGGAATTTGAGTTGCATATTGGATTAGTTTTAGCTTTAAGCTAGTTAAGCAACCTTACTCTGTGCATATTTTGTCTATATGCAATATATACGCTTTCAAATGAAATATATTCACTTTCACATTAATAATTAATTTGTATGCTTTAGCAGGATATATTTTAAATAAATTTAAATAAACATCAGATGTGATTGCTTCATCTTAGTTTTTGCTAGTAAATAGAAAAAAAAAGAAAACGTGGTCCTAATTTCCACTCTTTTATTTTATATTAAAGAAATGGCATTTATATTTTAGTAAATGAGAAAAAATTGTAGATTTCCATGCTTACCTGTGTGCTGTCTGGGTGCATTTGTGTTCCTACTTGCTAAAAGGACCTTTTGTTCAAACACGGTGTTTTTTCAGCAGGTTACCAGATATTACAGAAATATAAACACACCAGTTTTTAGCTTAGAAATTTTCTACCAGGTGGTACACCCTATTCCTGAGAAGCTTTATTATTTATCTAGCTATAGGGTTGGATTCCTCATTGTTCCCCATTTGTTCCAGTGTGAAAGAGAGGGAAAGAGTACAAAATGCTGCAATTTTGAAATCTAGTACCTTCCACCCTCTTAATTCTGGTTTGACTAACATAGTGGTGTATAAGGCATGTGAATGTCCTCTTTGTGAATGCAAATGTCTTGTTTGAATGGCTGTAGTGCTGCTTGCAGCAGTGTTATTTGGAATTAGGGCTTTTTGGCTATTACTGCATTTTCCAGCAGATATCTTACAGAAACTAACCTTTCTAGGGTCTCTTTTTTTGCCAATGTCTCCTCTAGATTTACATCGCTCTGTGTGTGTACCTTAGACTTGCTATCTCAGGCTATGTTCCCAGCTCAGGAAAAAACACAAAGTTTTGTGTCTGTACTAGCAAAGTAATGCATAGAAAGTAACATATGCCAACATCAGACAAAGCCTCTGGACATTGCCACAGGAGGAGATGAACATTTTTTTCTTGGAAACACATGTGGCAAAATCCTACACACCTACTATGTCACTGCATTCATGCCTGGGACAAGGGGCTGTGAGAAAACCTTGCTGGGGTATTTGCTATGTGCCCATGGAGGTGGCTGCACCCTTCAAGAGCAGGGATCAGGCTCAGGACCTTGAGGCTTCATGGATGTGTAAGTAAATGCTGTGAAGACCCAGAGTCCCTGCTGTGCATCATCACAACCCATGAGATGTAATTTCCTGCTAATCTCCAGTCTCAGAATCATAGTCTGAGCCAATGCAGGCTGGAGGTGAGGGCTTTTAACCCATGCTGTATACTAAGCTGTTTTTCTTCTAGACTGTATTTAGTATTATTTTTATTCTGAATATTTACTCATGATCCCCACAAAAGGATTTTGAATTAGCTTTTGAACTTAGATGTACTTTTTAGATAGCACTGCTCTCTTGTGCATTTCTTGCATTGTTTCTCTGGTGGCTGAACAGCTCTATGATGTAAGATTTTTGGAAAGCCTGCTCTAGTATCACTATATGCTGTTGTTTTTCTCATTAGCAGCTCTTTCCCTGTTCAGCTGGTCACACAGCCCTGGTGCTGCATGTGTGCTTTTGCTCTACTTTTGGGAAGTGGAGTCTGTGGGGCATGTGGTCCTGTGGTCTCTTTTGATTCTGGGGACATGGGAGTTGCTGAGTGGGTGACTGCGTATTTTGGGCAGCCTAGGGCAAATAGCCATTCCTCAGGTGTCCTGTTTCCACACTAACTAACTACATGTAAATCCTGAGCAATCTAAAAATGAGAAATCATGGCTACAGGTTGTGCAAACCTGTAATCATTGCAAATTATACTGAGCCAGAGGCAGGTCTGAGGATGCCTGCTGCTGGTTATAAGCTATTCATGCTTCCCAACTTCCTTCCTAGGAGATGGCTATCCCAGAGTGTGGCTCCTACTGCTGCCAAGAGACAGACTTGACTTGACACCAGGATCGGGCCACTGCTGGGTAAACAACTTTCACTTAGAGGGAGTGCAGCTATCTGGACCACTTCTTACTGAGCCAGGATGGATGGAACATTATACACACAGTTAGCTCCTACTGTGGCAGCCAGGAGGCTTCTGTGGGCAGAAGCTGAGGGAACAAGTTTTAAGACAAATTCAGAGAAAGAAAAGGAGGGTGGATGGAGATGTGAAGGCCTTTTTCTAACTCCTGAAACTTGTGTTACTCTTCCCCTTCCTGAGGCTGGGAGGAGGTAATTTGGAAGGATATTCTTATGAGTCCTCATTTAACCAGCTGGAGTTATCACTGCACAGAGAAACTCACTGCAGCATCCCTCTCCATCAGCGATGCCACTGAAAACAAATAGTCAGCATAATCCATTTTCCCTTGTGGCATTGCACAGGTCAAACCTCTGCTGTGGTCCAGGGAGTGGATTTTGCTGCTGCAATCTCATGCTGGAGGAGGGTGTATGAAGAGGCAGAAGTGGCAGAGTTGGCACAATCACCATGTGCAGGTGGTGCTGCTGGTGCAGGAGGTGCTGCCAGCCCTGTTGGGACCTTGGGAACCAGTGTCAAGGTTGTATAGTTAGATTTCCATTTCTCCAAGGAGCTGACACTGCTGAAGTCTCTTTGCTACCCAAGGGGAGCCAATTAAGTACCAGATCCGCACAGCCTGCACAGCATCAGCCCTCTGGGTCCTGCTGTCCCAGCAGGGTCCAGGCATCACCTTCAGGATATTTGGGGCAGCCTGCAGGAGGTGTGAGATGAGCTGTTGCCTAAAAATTTTGCTGAATCTGGAGTTCAGACAGAGCCAACTGTCTTGTATCCACACAGAGGGCAGGACCCTGGGGGTGAAGGTTGAGAGCAACTAATATCCTTTCATCGGAGAATACCCTGTTCTTTATTCTGTGTGCACAGCTACCCTATGGCTAGCTCTGATCGTCTGGGGCCATGAAACAGGGACATCTGCTACCTTCATAGCTACCTGTGGTACTGTGCTGCCCAGGGCCCCATTTGTGGCATATCATGCTCCCAAAAACAGGTACTCACTCTCCAGAGACCTCTATGAATGGGCCTCTCCTACCGAGTAAACCTGTTAATGACACTCACAAAAGTTCTCTTCACTTTTTCATGCTCTTGGAAGTCTCTGCTGTGAGTCAGATAGGGAAAACCAGTATCCTCTCCTCACAGCAAACGCTGCTGTGGCATTTTGCAGCAGTGTTGGTTATTCAGTAGGCACATTGTGAACACCACAGTTTCCTGTCCTTTTTTTTTTTTTTTTTAATTTCCACAAAGGACGAAAGTAATGCAGTTTCCAGAATGTGGAGCTTTCTGAAACATACTGAAGAGAATTACTGCTTCTAGCAGTAATGCAAGATTTGTCAGTGCTGCCACTTAGGAGAAGCACATGAACAACATCCTCTGCCCAGCTGCTCTTGTTGTGTACACATTACTCATCCCTTTGCTGTCTGGAGAGGAAATAGCAACACTTAACAGCTTAATCCAACCCACTCCCAGATAACACATCTGTTTTGTGCAAGTCCAGCTCCTCTAAAGCTCAGTTTGTCTCCAGAGAAGTGATAAGAACTTGTAATCCCTGATGCTGGAGAGAAGGTTAATGACTCTCTGGAGCCGCTGATCAGCTTACAGGTTTTCTCAGACATTTTAGACTTGTGTTTTGGAGCATGAAAACTGCAAATGCCAGAAGAAATACCAAATTATCAGCACCAGGAGAGACAGTGTTTAACCACAGACTGGATGTCAGGTGTAGCTTTGTGAAGCAAATATTTCCCATCTATGTTTTCCCAATATATCAATGGGACTGGCACCTCACATCCCAGGAAACTGCTGATTATCAGAAGAGGGTTAAAGACCAGTAAACTCACATGCACATGAACCATCTGCACTTACAGATAACAATGGTGTGAGATAGACTTTCTGTCAGTGGGCAAATGTGTTGCTGGCCCATCCCTGATTTACCTTCTGAGCACTTGTCAAAGGTTCTAGCAGTAAGTTTCACACCCCCACAAAAGTCAGCCAGTACAAACAGGCTCAATACTGGAGCTTTTTACTGCTACAATAGACTGTTTTAGCTGCACAGCAAGGCAAAATGGCTAAGCTTAGGTCCCCTCCATTGTAAGGGCCTGATAAAGTAGTGGGAGGTCAGATCTGAGGCTCCAGTATAAAGTAAAATAACTCTCTAAGCAGTGAGCCTGACTGATCTAAATTGGTGCAAGTCTGTGGTTGGCCATCACTGTTGCCTGTTGGATTTTTATTTCACCAGCAGCACTGAATGATTTCACCTTGCTGAATAGAGCAGAATGGAAAAGAACAGAGAAAAGCACCAACGTAGTCCTTCTGAGAGAGGAAGCAGCCTGCACAGGCATATCTTTAGTGCTATTTGTCTTAAAACTCTCCTTGTCCTCTTTCTACCACAGCTTTGCAGTGTGGTGAGTCATAAATTAAAACATTGTGCAAGGAATAAAAGTAGTGTATAATATGCAGGCATGGAAGCTACCTGCAGCATGATTGCTCAAGCTGAGATAATTTTATAAGGAAATTGTTTCAAGTAAATGTTTCTACTAATGCACTGAAAAAAAAAAAAAGGCAGAAACGAAAGGGAAAAAAAAAAAAAGCTTCTAAATCCTTGGAATTTCTGCATTAAATCAGATCTGCATGAAATCACATCTGCACGAAATCAGTCAAAAAACTTTGGATTGCAGCCCAGAAGGAAACTCTTACATACTGGTGCATAGCAATGACCTGGGACAGGCCTGTGGAACAAGGCTTAACAACTCTGCGTGGTAGACGAGCTTTCCATTAAAAAACTTCCTGAGATACATCGTAAGCAAAGCCAAAATACCTCTGGCTGTGGCTGTACTGTGGATTTTGTTCAGCTTTTGCTATCCAAAAAACCTGGGCACATTGCAAACAGATCTTGAGAATTCGTGGTCCTATCTCTTCCACACTGTAAATAGTCACATTGTTGACAGTTTTAGCTGTCACCCTGCGAAAACTGGCCCTTTATTGTGTGCTGCAAATGGTGAGGGTGGGGTTGTTTTCTCTTGATGCCCCACCCTGGACCAGACCACTTCTAGGCTCCATCAAACAGCCTAGTTTTTGTTTGCAGAAAGGCCTCTGTGGCACCGAACGAGCTTGTATGGGGACAGGCAGGCAGCACACCTTTGCAAGCTGGTCTCGTATGTTCACATCACTGAGGGGAAAGACTACAGAAAAAATTGTAGGTGGTCCAGTTTTCTAATGGTGCAACCATCATAACACTGGTGACCTGAGAGGCCTGAGTGTAGAAATGGAATATTAGTATTTTTATCTGTCTGTCAAATCACAGTTGTGTTTTTGCCGGTTTGTAAGAGAGGAAATACTTAAGCCTTCTTGCAGTTTTTCTTCCGAAGATTTCTTCCTGTGAAGTAATGAGCATGCATAAAAATCATTGCAGTAAGTAATTTAACACATGTTTTCACTTTAAAAGAGAAACAAAGGCCTGTCTACTGTGGAGAGGAGTTGGTAAAGCTGCAATTTTCTAGAAGTCCTGAAATATCCTATTTTCTTCACCTCCCCCTGAAAGTCCAAGTAAAAACAAAGCACCAAAGGAACACTTTCTGGCCCTGAGGAGTTATAAAAGTGTATCTGGAAAGGACTAGATAGAATTTTGACTTAAAGTGCAGAAAGTTGCAGTTCTGAAAATACCTTGGACATCTGCTGGCCAGCAGCAAAGGCTGACTGATGTGAGGAGTAGGAGTAATATGCAGAGGGTGGACTTTGCAGAATGGGTAGTGGGAGAAAGCACTGGCGTGGGAAGCACTTCCCACAGAGCATCTGGCACCATGCTTTCCCAAGAAGAGGAAGAAGTGGCTACAGCCCTTAAACCCAGGTTGCAAACACCATTGATCATTTTGACTATCAGC
Source organism: Prinia subflava (assembly GCF_021018805.1). Classification (NCBI taxonomy): domain Eukaryota; kingdom Metazoa; phylum Chordata; class Aves; order Passeriformes; family Cisticolidae; genus Prinia; species Prinia subflava. Next base: position 64,952,300 of record NC_086283.1, on the reverse strand, counting down.
TTCTGCCTAGGAGTCACTGCTCTTCTGGTGAGCGCTGAAAAACAAGATTTTTTTTTTCTCTATGAGGTTTTCTGAGGCTGTTCAGAGGCCTCTGTGCTGTGGGGCTGGGTTGCCAGGATGGCTGGAAGTCACTGCCCAGTGGGGCAAGGGTCCAGACTATGTCTCAAGGCATTAGGGGCACCATGCACAGACGGTACTGACTTCCTACATAGAGAGAGAGTAAGGACTGGCAGCTTTGGCAGCTTTGGCTCATTGCCAGTCTCATACAGAGGTCCAGAGTGTGTGACACTACATATTGTCACATGTCATCTTGTGGCATGTGCTAGAGGAAGGTAACTAGAATATTTATCGTCCTGAACTCCTTAATATTTTGGATCTACTGGGAGTTTATCTGGTTTCACAGTTCTAACTGAATAAAAATACCAGAGCTTGGACAAAGTACAGATTATATGGTGTTTGGTAACTGCAAATGGCATAAGCTAGTTGTCCCTGGGCTTGGCCTTCAGAGGGTGGTCCTTGCATATGTCCAGCATGCTCTCCAAGTTACTGATTCTCCTGCAGAGAGGTGACTGAAATTCTTGGAAGTGCAGCAGGACTTCAGAACACTCACTACAGCCATCTGTTACTGAAAACTCAACCCTGGTGCAACAGTCTGAGAGACAAGTTCTTGTTTCTGCCAGGACCTGCCTATCATTGTGCTGTATTTAACACTATTCTCTGTCTTTTAGATTGTCTTTCTGTTTCTTCTGTCTGTGTTATAATGCTTGTTCTGAATTCTAAGACTATTTCAGATCTTCTAACTGTTTAACATCTTAGGATTCTGGAGGCAATATACATTTTCAACTCTATATACAGCCAAATACTTATGTATATCTGTATATATGTATTAAATTTGGGGTATTTTAAGCACAGATGAAGCACCATTCATGCAAAATAGGTCTTTAAAAAGAGCTTAATCTCTTCTTAGTAATCCAAATTATGTGACAAAGAGGTCTCTATCATTAGTCTGTAGTAAACTTTTTCCTGCCAAAATGTTGGCATAAAGCTCAAGCAGATATTTAGTAGCTGTGAGTGGTATTTATGACAGTGGACAGTGGGAAGGTGTGTATTTGTTCATGCCAAAGTGCGTGTGCGTGCAGGACCTGGACGACTGCAGATGGAAATACCTGGTACAGGATTCTGAGCCAGGTGTGCTGGGGTACCCTCCCTCCCCACATCTCCCTCATACAAAGTACTAGTGGTGCTGTTCACTGGTGCTCCCACACACTCAGCAGAGGAAAGTGGAAAGCCTTGATGGGTTCCTCTTCTTGCAGTGATCTGAGGAGCAGGGGTAGTTGGGGTATTGGTGCCCTGGGGGCAGTTGTGCAGTCCCCCTGCCACACCAGTCCCCATTATCCCACCATTATAAGCCGCCCTGGGAGACTGCTCAAAGGCAGCGTGCAGGACACTGCTTAACAGTTATTCTGGCACCTACTTAAGAGGAGATAATTCTCCAGTTCTCTACTGGGGCTCTGCAGGAAAATCTCAGCTGTCCTACTGCAGCTCAGGCTGTAGTGCTGCCTGTAAAAAACAGCAGAAGAGAGGAGACAAATTGAAAGCTGACTCTTGTTTCCTTAGGGTAGCTTGCACAGTTCCTGGACCTTTCTTTGAATACATCACTGAACACTGATTTCCCCTCTTTTACCTTCCCTCTCTTCCTCCTCTTTCTATTTTCCTTGATCTCCACAGATGTCATTCCTCTACCACAGGTATGGGAACAGTTCAGAGGTGGTTTATTCCTCATAAAGCACTGCATGACACCAGAAGAGACAGGAGACTTTGGTTTTTTGTATATTTTGTGGGATTTTTATTTTTCATTGCCCAAGAAGCATTTGTACGATGCTTTCAGGCACACAGTGTAATTCTTGAGGATAGTCCAGTGCAGGGCCAGGATTTGGACTTGATACCAAGGACCATATCCAGATGGCTTTTGGATATCTCCAAGGATGGAGACTCCACCACCTATCTGAGCAACCTGCACTGGCATTCAATCACTCTCACAGTGAAAAGTCTTTTTTGATGTTCAGGCTGAATCTCCTGTGTTTCACTCTGTGCTCATTGGCTCCAGTCCTGTCATTGGACACTGATGGAATAAACCAGGCTCCTTCCTCTTTGCACCCCTCTGTAGGTATTTGTACACATTGCTAAGATCCCTCCTGAGCCTGCTCTTCTCCATAATGCAGTCTCTGCTCTCTCAGCCTTACCTTACAGATTAAATGCTTCAGGCCCTTTGTCTTCTTTCTGGACTTACTCCAGTACATCAGTGTCTCTTATACAGGAAGCCCAGGAAGAAAAGGTAAGGAAACCTGCATGGGAAACCATCACAAGCATGAACCAAAGGTGAAAGCACAGCTGGGATTGGATGTGACACTCGCTGCCATGGTTTAGTTGAAGTGTTAGGGCTGATCTTAAAGGTCTCTTCCAACCTAGTGATTCTGTGGTTTTTCTCCCTTCAATTCAGTGAGGGGGATGCAGCTGCGTGAGTTTCTAATTTTCGTTTCAATCTGCCTCTCTGTTGAACTCACTTAAATGTTACATTTCATTTTCAGTGCACTTTTACAATTCTGTTTGCCAGTAAATGTCAGATTGTGGTTTCTGTGTCATTCTGCACTGCACTGGTGGTTTTCTACCTACCAGGCCAGCAGAAAATAAATCAGTGGAAGAAACCTATTGCTCAAGGGCTTCACTTGCCAGACATAGGTCTCTGCCTCTATCAGAAAACCTGGAAGCTCTGGAAATGAAAGCAAAACCACTACTGTAATGTCTCTCCTTTAATTCCAAAGAAATGAATGCTGCCAGATCCAAGCACCAGCACTGATCATCAAAATGCAAAACAAAATATCCCTTTGCTTGTCCTCATCCTGAGCAGAAAACTATGGAGGGCAGCTTTCCACAGCTGGGACAGGATCCATACCTTGGTCATTCTTCACTAGCAATGGGAATAAGACTGAAGAAAATATTTAGGTGCATGTTTCTTTGGCTGTCTGATGTACTGAAACACGCCTGAAATACAGAATTTTTTTGGCTGGAGGGTGTAGCTTAATATGTGAAAGGAGTAATTTGATTTTTGGTTTGTTGTATTATCTCACTCACAGTGAGGAACCCTATTCATGGATCAGGCCTTCCAAGTGGCTGGCACAGAGCAAACCCAGAGCAAGACAGTGCCTGAGGCAAACCCAGGTCTTTTCCCCATCCTGCACACCCTGCTCATGCAGGCTCTCACTTTAGCGGAGCACCTGTGGAATGTGCAGGTGAAATGGGATACTTTTTTTGCAATTAGCTGTTGCAGCTGCATTGACACAGCTAACAGCCTGGCTGCAGGTGTAAGCCTCTTGTGAGGGCTATCATAGCACACCTGACACGGGACACACCTCAGCAGCTGTAACCAATTTTATACTTCAAGGGATGAGTTTCAAGTCACCTTATTGAAACCACTTATTCCCTTTTTAAGTGTCACCTGTCTTGCAGAACAAGGCTGCCCAGAGCAGCAAGGCTGCCTATCATTACAGCAACTCCTTTACTGAAGTGCACACTAAATTTACTCCTGTTGAAAGCTGAATCCCGCACTTTCAGGCTTGGACCTGGCCTGCTCGGGCTAGCTCTAATGTGTTTGATAGTGTTTGAGAACTGGAATGTTCTGAATTCAGTGTAAACCAAAGTTTCAACTAATTTTGATTTTGTGGTTTTAAGTAAGTTTTATGTCTGTTTCGTAATGTGAGTGTGTGAGTTCTGTACTGATTTACTTATGTGATGTTTTAAATCATATCTTTTTTTTTTTATCCGCAGCGACTTGGAATAGAAGAAGGGCTTAGGTTTTCTGAGATGAGAAGCCAAAGGGGAAGTTAAAAATGCCACATCTGATCTCTGAAAAGATGGAACTCACAGGGCTATAGACATAACTTCCTTGGACGGGAAAAGAAAAGCCTCAGAAAAAAATCTATCTTTTGCAGCTGATGTCTCAATTTGAAATTCTGTCTCTGGGCATAACGTCTAACATGTTCCTTACAAAATTGATTGACTGGCAGCTAATTTGCTAATTTTGTGGCCACAGATGCCATTTGTTTCCTTTCAGGAAAGTACTTGCCCTCAGTGCTGCACATTTTGCCTTTCATGGTCAGGAATGCATTTGCAGGCAGCTGTAACAATGATTTAAATGACTGCCTTTTGTCTAATTCAAGAACAACTGTTTTTGTCTAAACGGAATTTACACATATTTATTACGTTCCTTTAGAAAATGCCACATATGTGTTGGATTAGATGTCTCACACACACTTACAAACACACGAATTTCCCCCCCTCCCACAATATAAACAAACCAAGAAACAGAGGCTAACAATGAAGCCAGTTTGGGCTGTATGATGAATGCCTTTTGCTTGTCTGCATGTACTTGCTGGAGGTGGATGGTCTGCTTTGTGTGCTCTGGAGTGGCAGTGCTTCAGTGCCATTTACAACAGGACAATCCAGGATAGCTGTTCTTAAAACATATAAACATACGTTTGAAGCATACTTTTAAACTTCAGGTTTAAAACAATGTCATTTGACTCTTCAAAAATAATCTTCAGATCTTGGACTTGCATCAGCATAGAGATGCTTGTGTATCCTTATGTACAACAAAAATGTGCGTGGTTTCTAGTTCAGCAAGCATAGTAATTCCCTGAATGCATTCTCCCAGCCGAAGGCTCTCATTTGAAGGGTGTACTTGAGTCGCGGCTAGAGAAGGACAAAAACATTCAGCATTCCCTTTCTTCAGTGAGTGTTGTCAGAGGTAGTTCAAAGGAAGAAAAAACAAGGACTGTCTCATAAGAACATAAATTGATTGTCTTTTTGTTTTTCAAGTTCTCTGATATTTTCATAGTACTGGGTTTGGTCCTGATGTACATAGCACCAGTGATATTGATATTGTGGATGACTGTGCTGGGGTCCTGTTGAGTTTATGGCTCAGTGTACTATTTTCCTTAATTTTTTTCTATATATGAAGAGTTTCAAGATGGTTTATCCTGTAGTTCCAAGGAAATGTGATAACTCTACCTGATTACTACTTGGAAGAAATTAACTGGAGAATAAGGTGAAGTGGGTTGCAAAGTGGATCATAACGTGTGAAGTTGAGAGAGGTTGATATGTAAGGGGGAATATGGAAAAGAAGTTTGAAATAATGCTACAGGATATAAGGTTCAGTGAAAATGTGCAACATCCTGAAGCTGTGATGCTGTGATGTGACTTGAAGTAGTGTGATGGTCACTGTAGCTGAGCTTCATGGACTGAGCAGGGCCAGAGAACAGGGGTGTGAAGGCAGGGATGGGAATGAGGGAGGTGTATATGTTTGGTACAAGAACTTACACTAGGGATGACTTTGCCCCAGATGAATTGGCTCACTGATCTTAAGACTCAAACTACACATTGTACTCATTATGTGCTTGGGACAGAAATGTCATAACATGTTTGCACAGACTGCAGTATTTCTGTATTTTTCACACCTGGATTGCACAACTATTCAGATTCATTCACTTTGCAGTTTCATTAAACCCTATCTTCACCTTTAAGGTTGTGGTTGAACATGATTGCTGATGCTCTAAAGTAATTATTCCCACAGCTGCCTCCTCTCTCTAACCTTTGACCAGATCCAGGAGGTGATTCCATCAGAGCCTTTTGCTGGATGTTCATGCCACTGTAGGCTTTTTTCTGTGATAACAGGGACTTTGGTCTCCACTGGGCTGGCGTCTCCCTGCCATTTATGTACTCCCTCATTCTCTGCTGGTTTTACTCTGTAGCCCCCCAAAATATCATCTGCTGGTGCTTATGTTTACCTGCTGCTCCTCTGAGGACTAAGCCCCAGAACAGAGGCATGGTCTTGGTGACCTTAAGACTCAAAGTGAGTGTTCTACTCATTCTGATAGAAATCTAGTTTTTTATATTGAAAGCCATTTTTATCTCAACAGGGTACTTTCTGTATAAGTCAGTCTGTTCCCTTTTTTTCCTGTAAGTGTTAACATTGTCACCTGTTGCTGTTGTGTGAGCAACTTCTTGCCATACAGCTAGCAAGGGCTAATATAATTCATGCACAGCTGGCAAAGGTTAATGTCGTTCACACGAGGTTGCAAGATTTAGGCCTTATTTGCCTTGTCTGCTATTTAAGGATGGTTGCAGTTCAGAAGAGAATCACAGGGGGTTTTTAGCTGGCTATCAATGGAAAGTTTGGGTCTAATTTCCACCAACTAATCTAGGTCTTTCCAAGATGAGTCACTACTGAAGCTATGGACTTTTGAACCTCCATCATAGTCCCACATAGATTTTTCTGCAATGACTGATGAGTCACTATCAGTTAATGGAAACATAGGCATACTGACCAGGTTTACAGGGGCAATTAGGCCCTGGGTTTTCTGTGACCTAGAGGATCCTTCAGTGACTTGTGGTTGTTGCAGGAGGCAAGTGTGTGCTGAAGAATAAGCAGGAGAGGCTGAAAGAGGCACAGAGCAATCTTACAGATGTGTCCATTTTTGGAGGGCAGTCTACCAGAGAAGCCAGTTGATGGTGGAGGTGCCTTACAGTTTTAACAGCATGTGCAAAGGAGTTGAGACTCTCACATTTTTAAACCCAGACAGCAACTGAGGACCATACAGCTGATCACTCACTCTCTTCTGCCCCCTTGCTGGGAAGGAGAATTGGAAATAAAATTCCAATCTAAACTTCACGTCACACAGCCAAAGGCCATTCCCTCAGGTTCTGTCACTGTCACCAGACAGAAGAGACCAGTGTCTTCCTCTCCTCCTCACAAGGGAGTTGTAGACTGTAATGAGGTCTCCCTTCCATCTCCTATTCTCTAGACAAAGTCACCTCAGCCACTCCTCATACGGCTTCCCTTCCAGAACCTTCACCATCCTCATGGCCCTCCCTTGGACACTCTCTAACAGCTCAGTGTCTTTTTTGTATTGTTGCACCCAAACCTGCCCCCAGCACTGGAGGTGAGGCTGCCCAAGAGCAGAGCAGAGCAGGACAATGCCCTCCCTTACCCATCCCAGCTGTGATGCTGTGCCTTCTGCACCCCAGGATAGGGTTGTCCCTCCAGGCTGCCAGGGCACTGCTGGCTCATGTTCAGCTTCAACCAGGACCCCCAGGTCCCTTTCCGCACTCATTTCTGCTTTCCAGCCTTTCATTTGTTTCTCTGTCTGTACATCCAGGGTTGCTCCATCCCAGGTGCAGAATCCAGCACTTTCCCTTGTTGAATTTCATTCATTGATGCCTGCCCAGTCCTCTCATTTGTCAAGGTCTCTCATCAGGGCCATTTATGAAGACGTAGAAGAGCAGAGGGCTGAGGATGGAGCCCTGTGGAACCCCCCTAGTGACAGGTCATCATCTGATGTCACCCCAGTCACTGCAACCCTTTGTGCCTGGCCCCTGAACTAGTTGCTCACCCAATTTGTTTATCCAGCCATGTGCTGGACAGTTTGTCCAGAGGGATCCTGTAAGATACAGCCTCAAAGGCTTTACTGAAATCCAGAAAGATTACATCAACTGGCTTCCCTTGATCAGCTAGGTGGGTTACCTTATCATGAAAGGAAATCAGGTTTGCTAAGCAGGACTTTCCCCTCCTGAGGCTGTGCTGGCTGTTGCCAGTGCCTGTGTTGCTCTTCAGGTGTTTTTCACTAGTTCCCAGAATCATCCTCACAGCTTTACCAAGCACTGAAGTGAGACTGACAGGCCAGTAGTTTCTGGGGTCCTCTTTCTTGCCTTCTTGAAATTTTGGACAATGTTAACCAGATTCCAATCAGCCGGGACCTCTCTGGGTTTCCAAAGCTGTTTAATAATCACTGAGAGGTCTCACGACGACATCAGCCAGTTCTCTGAGTACTATTGCATGAATCCCATCAGGCAACATAGACTTAAAGGGACTCAGCTGGAGCAGCAGATCCCACACTAGTTCAAGATTGGCTGGGAGTTCGTCATTCTCTCAGCCATGGTCCTCTAGTTCAGGCCACTGCAGTTCCCAGAGTCTGTCACTTGAAGACCAAAGCAAAGAAATAATTAAACTGCTTTCTCTGTGTCCAGGTTTATGACATGACCATCCTCATCCTGTAGCGGGCTGATGTAATTTCTGTACTGACTTTTCCCATTAATCTGTTTTTAAAAAACCCTTTTTATTATTCTCCCCAGTATTGACTAGCTATAACTTCAATTGAGCTTTGGTTTCATGAATTTTATTCTCATAGTGGCAAAGAACATCTCTGTATTCCTCTCATGTCACTTGACCTTGCTTCTACTGACCATACACCTGCTAGTTTTGCTATAGCTTCACAAGAAGATCCCTGCTCAGGCAAGCTGGCCTTCTGCATTGCCTTCTTGACTTCCAGCATTTAGGAATTGCTCTCTCCTATGTCCTTAGGTGGTGATGTTTGAAAAGTGAGCTGCACTGATGGACCCAGGCACTGCCAAAGCATCCCAGGGGACTTTACTCACCGGTGTCCTGAGCACCCTGAAGTTTGTTCTCCTCGTGCCCAGAGCTGAGGCTTTGCTGGCACTTTTCCTCCTGACAACAGCTTGATGCTCCGTGATCAATGTGGCCAAGATGGCTGCTCATCTCTACTTTGCTCACGAGATCCTCTCTGTTGAGAAGCAACCAATCTGATACCTGTGTCTTGAGGTTATAATCTAGATGTTTTAGCAATCTTCCTGACCTGATTGTGCCAGCTTCCTGTTTACATCGAGCAAGCTGAAGTCCCCCATGGGGACCAGGGCAGATGATTTGGAGGTGTCCCTTAGTTTCTCAAAGAATAGTTCATCAGTGTCATTGTCCTGGCTGCGTGGCCTCTAATAGGCTCTCATGATGGCATCTGCATTATTTATGTATCCCTTAATCCTTACACAGAGGCTCTCAGCTATGCCACTGCCAGCTGAAAACACCACACACGTTCCAGCCCCTCCACTACTTACTGTGCCACACCACGTCCACCTTGCCTGCCCAGCCTGCTCCTGCTGAAGAGTCTATAATTATCCTTCCTGGCACACCAGTCATGGGATTCATCTCACCAGGTTTGCTTATCCCAGTGATGGCATATCTCTGGAACTGGGCCAAAGTTTCTGCTTGCTCTTCCTTGTTCCTCATGCTGTGTGTGTTGGTATGGAAGGGTTTTAGGTGTGGTTCATCGCAGCTGTCACCTTGTGGAGCCAATTGAAGCATCTCACCAGCACTTTGTCCCTCAAATTTTGGTGCACCATCCTGCTGCATGTCACTGGCAAGATTGATTTTTTCGCATTCTGCCTTCCAATCTGGTTTAAAGGTCTAAAAATCAGCACTGCTAATCTGTGTAAAAAAGAGTTTTCCCCTTCTGAGAAAGGTTCATCCAATCAACTGTTAGTAGATCCACTGTGTTAGATCACTCCATGATGAAATCACTGAACAATCCTTCATTTAGGATAAGCTTAGCAACAGACAAGATATCAGTGTGTTTTCAACTCTGAATCCAGCTATAAAGGAGAAAATTTACTCTATCCCAGTTGAAAACAGACTCCTGGGGAGGAAGTTTTGGCTTTGCAAGTTACCTTATCCCACATCTCTGTTTCTCCCAGAAGCTTCTGTCCCATGGCATGGTGCCTATTTTGAGACTAACCTTGCTGCATGTCACAGCCCTGACTGCATCCTCCTCTACAGCAGGTGAGGGCTACTCACATACAAGCAGCAGCGAGAACAGTCCTGCAGGAGGACTTGTCATGGACAGGTAGCTATTATCGTGTGCTTCTGGATCTCTCATCATGTGCCTGTGGACTTTGCCATCATTACTGAAACATTTAGCCAACCCTGCCATCTGATCCTTACAAACACCCCATTCAGCTGCTGCCCTTCTGCACTCTGGGGCTTGCCAGTTCCTCTAGTCATGACAAAAGACCAAAACTTGATGTGTTAACAACTGTGGTCTGCAGCCTTTTTTACAGGCAAGTTATTGTTAGCCACAGGTACCTTTACCCTCCTCCATTTATGGTGAGCTGAGTCTTTATTTTCTCCCCACCTTGTCTGCTGCTAACATCTGCCTTTTGCAAGACTGCTTTCTGCTCTCACTGTTCACCTGTGCTGGAAACAGAAAAGCAGGGTGATGCTTTCATGAAGATGCTTCCACAGACACAAGAAGGATCCTCACCCCTTGCAGAAGTGGACATCTGCATTTATTATTTCTTACTCACCTAACACTGGCCTTGGAAATGAAGCACTCCCAGCAGCTCAAGTGGCAGAGTTTCTCTGTGTGTTTCTTCCAGCAGGCAGGGCTTACAGTCTGGTCTGAACACCGAGGGACAGAAGTGTCTGGTTGCAGTTAACAGCCAAAACCATTAGAGCACACCAGAAGCAACGCAGGTGTGATGAGTCTTGCACAAGCATATTTGCTCTTTGCCCATGACCCTCTGCAGTTTGAGGAGGGAGGAATTTTTAGTTGAGGACAAAATGCAGAGTGAAAAAATCCTTATGTATCTGAGGCAAATATGTATCATGAATCCAAACCACATAAAGCTGAAGAAATATCTTCTGAAATGAACTGAGACTAAAATAACTAATATTCATAAAGCTTGCAGGAGTAAATTCTTGGTGAAATTATAAGAGACCATGATCAGCCTGAAAAGGGAGAACTTTACTTCACCTGTTGTGATATCAAACAATCACAAAGTGAAATTTTTGTCATATCAGACCAACACCATGTTGGTCTGAGCATTTTCTGGACCTAGGAACACATAGCTCCTCTTTTGGACCATGAGAAGTCTTCTTCCAAAACCCACATTTGTTCAGACAATATATTTGCACAACTATTCTTCTACTTCTCAACTTATAACCACACCTGTTCCAAGGCAGTCCCTGAGATGAACTTGATCATCCATTTTTATAAAATCTTGAATATTAAATTGTGAAAATAGCAGCCGAATCTGCAGCTGTGGTAACTCTGGGCAAGGGTGTGTGGACCACATATAGAAGGCAGAGAGACAGGTGGCTGCAATGGCTGTGTGTGGTGTAAAACTGTCTTGTAAATCTACTCTGGACCTCTGGGATCTCCTACAGGCTTTTCTTGAGATCCCTCTTCCTTGTGCAATAATACCTGTTTTTTTCCCCGGCTGGATAGACTTCACTGTATCAGCATCAGGCATAACCTTGAGTTACTCTGGAGAACTATTTATTTTCTCCTCTGCCTCTCTAGTCCTCAGTTCTCATTGATTTATTTTTTCCACTTCTGGGCAAATAGCAGCATACCTGATTCTGCTGATTGGCTCTTCCACTATTGTGTTTCCATGCTTTTTTGTGTGATGTTGTTTGAAGGCAGCATACATCTCTTTTTTGTTGGCTGTATCACCAGGATCACTCTTAGAATATTTTGGCTCTCTTTCTAATGGTATTTTCCTTACTAAGGTAATACTATTTTTAATAAGAAATGCCATACCAGGAGCCTGAGTATTATGAACCCAGACCCTGTGCGAGTCATCAACAGCGGATTAACACCTCTTGCTGTTTCTGACATTGAGCACAGGGATGAAAAATGTTAATTGCCAACATTTGTGTGAAATCAGTGACTATAAGCCAGACTGCTGTGAAGGTCAAAGAACATACTCTGCCCGTGACAAGAACAACATTGTGCAATGTCCTTTTATTACAGGCCAAGCTATAAAACATTATCTCATGTTTCCATCAGCTAAATGCATGCACACAGACCCTTACCTTCTGTTTGCTGGTCTCCATAAAAATTATGACACTGCTGTGGATCACTGTTCCCCCCGCTCTTCTTGCATTCCATACCTTTTTTCCACCTTTCTTACCTCACACAGAACCTCCCCATCCATCCACTCCCCTTAATGTCACCTCCTTTTTCTCCTCAACCTGCTTCTGCATCTTGTTTGGGAAACAGGGCTGGGGGGCTGCAAGAGCAGTGCTCAGGATGTGAGTCATACAAGTGATATTTGTACCAGCATTTGTGCTTGGTGCTACCAGGCTCCTGGGGGCACAGGAGTGTCTGGCCTGAAACATACCTAGCAGAAAAGGCCCAGCCTCTGCACCAGCCCTGGGCAGTCCAGGGGACTGAACAACTTCTTTTGATTTTGCCCTGTCCCTCTCCCTGATGGATACCATCATCTCAGTTTTCCAACTGGGTGCAGAACCAGAAGCAATGCTGTGGGGAGATGAGCAGGGACTCTGAAACTTGTGTGTATTTCCTTTGAGTGAGTGCTCTGGAAACCTAATGCTGTCATTATATTGTGTGAGCATCTGCTCCTCCCTTCACTAGTTCACTGAGCCCTGTTCACCCAAATCTGAAGGTCAGAAGATGGGAAGAAATGTGAAAAATAGGTGTTTGGGGGTTTTTATTGCTGGGCTGTCTCTCTGTAAGTATTGGTCCAACATGTCGTGAAACAGGAAATCTGGCAAAACACTGCTTTGCTCTGTATTTTTTCCACAGTGGGGGCTTTCAGCATCTTATTTGGTTGTGAGAAAAATGTCCTTCTTTAATACAAAAATAGATGATAGTAGGTCCACATACAGAGAGCTGCAAGTCAGCACAGAGCAGAGTGTTAGAAACAGAAAATTCAGTATCCTTTTAAGCAGGTGAAACATTTTAAACACCCTGAAAATACGTGCAAATCCTATTTCTTCTTTTCTCCAGATGATTAACTTCTCACCATGGATAATGAGTTTGCCTACAACTCCTGGTTGATGAGCTGCTGTCTTATTTTAGTGGAGGTTTGAGCTGGAAGCACCCATTACTTCAGTAGCACCCTTTGTGGGTACCCATTTTCCCTTTGCTTAAGTGGTGCAACTCAGTGGATGAACAATTACTTCCTGGGATGGTACAGGAAAGACTCGCTTGGTAAAGGTTTTACCTGACTCAGTCTAGTTGACCTAATGGAAAAAGGAATTGGTGCACTTTGACAACATCTCTTCCTCCTCACTGTATTTTTGTCTCAGCATCAGAATTTTGCACACACCTATGGACACATTTTGACATCTCCCTGGAATGACTCAGTGTATGGCTCAGTACCATGGGTGTGGGATGATGCAGCCTGGCAGGATTAGGGAAGGTGCTGTCACCCATCTTCAGTTCTTGGTGTGTTTGCAGCTCAAGAAATACTCTGCTTTGCTTCCAAGCACAGGTTACCAAATAAAGACCAGCAGCTTGAAGGTCTCTCCAAGAAAAGAAGCAAAAGTTAATCCTTTTGATCTCTGAGTTAGCCATGATGTTGCACAAATTTCCAGGCAGGGCCCCTGATGTATCTGTTGGATGAGGAAGACTGGAAGTCAGCAGAGTCTCTCTTAGTTCCAAGAGACCAGGGCTGTTACTGGTGGAACAGCTCAAGGAGCATCACCCATCTGAAACAGCCCACAGTAATGCAGAGGCCCCAGGCAGACTTAATTTCAACTTTTCTGGGACACCACTAGTGCTTAGATGATTTCCTCTGATTATTGGACTACAGGAGGCTAAGCAGCAGGAAACATCCATGCCATGCTTGGCACTCAGCACTCAGCTGTAGGACACTTCTGTGCTTTCATACCTGATCCTGGATGTCAGCAATAATTTTTAGTGTGTCTTGGGTTTGTGCCCTGTGCCAGAACAAGTTTGGCCAGCTGATCTGTCCACACACGGGAAGTTCATGTTACTACAGTGATGTGGAGGCAGAAAAGTAGGACAATAAGGGAGAAAAGTAGATGTGTGCAAAGGGGATTTTGGCTGTTTGCAGGGCTGCATCTGATCATGGCAAAGGTGGGTGCAGACTGGCTTTATCAGCCTCCTGCGCTCATCCCTGCAGCTCCTCTGCAGCAAGGTCTGAAGCCATTGTGTGTCTGGTCTGTGCAATGGCATTTCTTCTGGGGACAACACCCATGCTTCCTTCCCCATACATCCTTTTGCATCCTCACCAATACACCAAACATTTTAGAAGCAATGCCTGTCCTTCAGCTCTGAATATCCTGGGAGTTAACCTCCTGTTTCCCTCAGGGTTGCTTATTGGAGGTCTCCCTGCCTCAAGCAACCTGCCTTAAGCAACAAGCAACAAGCAACCTGTTCTATCCTGTGCCTGGACAGAAACCTCTCACTTGCACAAACACAGTATCCTCAGCTTGTACAAGCATCTTTTATGAAAAAGTGTGGAAGACCCAGGTTCAGAGGCCTGAGTAGGGATACCAGTAAAATCACTTGATTAAAAATGCTGCCTAAACCCATCCTGAAGGCCTCACTGTGCTTTAGTTTAGTTCTTTCATCTGGCAAATATTTCTTAGCATGCACTGGGAAACACTGAAGTTCACTTTTTTTGCAGATTTTTTTCCATTTTGGTTAGACTTTACCTTTTGTGGTTTTATGTCCTGGAGGCTTAAGAGCAGTGTGGTGCAGGAAGGAAGTGCGTGGAAGTGATTTTAATCAGCAAGGCAGAAATTTGGTGGTGTTGCAGCATTCTCAGTTGATCTGGGGGTATCATTATGTGTTGTCTGCCACTTCTCCCTGACCATCCTCTTGGTTGTGTCCAGGGGCCAGAGAGAGCTGTGTGCTCTGGCTGTGCAGTGTTTTTTCAGTGGGATGCCTTCACCAGTGCAAGTCTGAGTGAACATAGGGCTTCTCCAGCTTGTGCTTTGTGTTGGTGCGGCCCTTGTGGTCTGCAAAAGGACAAAAGTCACAGAACAGTTTTGGCAAGCTACCAGCTAAAGACCTCGTGATTAAAACCATCCCAAAGGCAGCAGCTGAAGTTAGTCAGTAGTAGTTCTGCTGAAGCCGGATCATATGTCAGAGGGAGAGAGAGAGAGGAAAAAAAAAGAAATAAGAAAGAATACTCTTGTCCAAGTAAGGGAATTTTCCTGACTGTCTCTGTTTCACTCTTTCTCCATCTTTCCTGTTGCACAAATACTGTACTTTTGTCCTTTCCTCAAGTGGACTTCAGTGGTTGTTCCAGCAAAGCTAACATGGTTATTACAATGTGCTTACCTTGTAGGCTATTGTCCTGTGGTGACAGACCAGGTGGGTCCAAACCAGGACAGCTATTCATCCCAAGTCATATTCCCTACTGGCAGGTGTTTTGAAGCAGTTTTCCACAGAAACTTGTGCCATAGCTAAAGTGTCTTTTTCCAAGTAAACCCAAAACATCACCAGCACGCTGGCAGGCATTGTGTCAGAGCTGTGCAATAACTACCACACTGGAACAGCGTCGGGTGAGCTGTTTCAGCACTTACATGTTTCATCACTTAGCTATTTCCATGCCAGTAAGAAGACCCCCTGGCCTGCTCCCTTATTACCATGGAGCACAACCTTCAAACACACGCTCAGCTGGTGATCAGGTTGGGAGGAGTCAGGGCTTGGGGCTCATTTAGTCTCTGTACATTATGGGAGAGAGAGAAAAATGCACCAGACTCTGAAAAGTGAGATGGAGGTTTGATTCTTCCTCCATTAGCCAGTTCTGAGGTGTTGTCCTTCTTTCCCAACCGAGATACCAGATGGTTTGGTTGTGTGAGTAGGGCTTGCTCTCACAAAACACATCCTAGAGAAGGAGGCACAGTGCTCCTGGCATGCCTGTGCCTCCTCTCAAACTCTGCTTCTTTGCTAATAAAATGGCACCAAGGGCTTACCTGGTGGCCTGCACTTGTCTTTGTTCAAGTACTTTTTAAGGAAACATCTCCTAACCCCCCAAGTGCCTTTTCAACAATTGACAGAATCCTATTGCTGGTCTCCCTACTCAGTACTGTGATACTGATGAACTAAAACCACAGTTGGAGGCAGAAACTTTGGCCAAGAGGAGCTTCAGTTCTGACTTCACGCATGAAGTAATGCCAGGAACATAGTACATCTCAGCAGCTACCATTTGGAAAACTAAGTACTGGAGCATGTGATCCCATTGTGGAAACACTTTGTGTTACTGTAGCTTAAAAACCAGAAGCTTGGGACAAAACAGAAGATGAATTTCTGCCGAGATGTCAAGCCTGTCTTTGATTTGAAGTGCTTGGGAGTGGTGGAGGAAGGGAAGGGAAGGTGCGGGAAGGTGCGGGAAGGTGCGGGAAGGTGCGGGAAGGTGCGGGAAGGTGCGGGAAGGTGCGGGAAGGTGCGGGAAGGTGCGGGAAGGTGCGGGAAGGGAAGGTGCGGGAAGGGAAGGTGCGGGAAGGGAAGGGAAGGGAAGGGAAGGTGCGGGAAGGGAAGGTGCGGGAAGGGAAGGTGCGGGAAGGGAAGGTGCGGGAAGGGAAGGGAAGGGAAGGGAAGGTGCGGGAAGGGAAGGTGCGGGAAGGGAAGGTGCGGGAAGGGAAGGTGCGGGAAGGGAAGGGAAGGGAAGGGAAGGGAAGGGAAGGGAAGGGAAGGGAAGGGAAGGGAAGGGAAGGGAAGGGAAGGGAAGGGAAGGGAAGGGAAGGGAAGGGAAGGGAAGGGAAGGGAAGGGAAGGGAAGGGAAGGGAAGGGAAGGGAAGGGAAGGGAAGGGAAGGTGCGGGAAGGGAAGGTGCGGGAAGGGAAGGTGCGGGAAGGGAAGGGAAGGGAAGGGAAGGGAAGGGAAGGGAAGGGAAGGGAAGGGAAGGGAAGGGAAGGGAAGGGAAGGGAAGGGAAGGGAAGGGAAGGGAAGGGAAGGGAAGGGAAGGGAAGGGAAGGGAAGGGAAGGGAAGGGAAGGGAAGGGAAGGGAAGGGAAGGGAAGGGAAGGGAAGGGAAGGGAAGGTGCGGGAAGGGAAGGTGCGGGAAGGTGCGGGAAGGTGCGGGAAGGTGCGGGAAGGTGCGGGAAGGGAAGGGAAGGGAAGGGAAGGGAAGGGAAGGGAAGGGAAGGGAAGGGAAGGGAAGGGAAGGGAAGGGAAGGGAAGGGAAGGGAAGGGAAGGGAAGGGAAGGGAAGGGAAGGGAAGGGAAGGGAAGGGAAGGGAAGGGAAGGGAAGGGAAGGGAAGGGAAGGGAAGGGAAGGGAAGGGAAGGGAAGGGAAGGGAAGGGAAGGGAAGGGAAGGGAAGGGAAGGGAAGGGAAGGGAAGGGAAGGGAAGGGAAGGGAAGGGAAGGGAAGGTGCGGGAAGGGAAGGGAAGGGAAGGGAAGGGAAGGGAAGGGAAGGGAAGGGAAGGGAAGGGAAGGGAAGGGAAGGGAAGGGAAGGGAAGGGAAGGGAAGGGAAGGGAAGGGAAGGGAAGGGAAGGGAAGGGAAGGGAAGGTGCGGGAAGGGAAGGGAAGGTGCGGGAAGGGAAGGTGCGGGAAGGGAAGGTGCGGGAAGGGAAGGTGCGGGAAGGGAAGGTGCGGGAAGGGAAGGGAAGGGAAGGGAAGGGAAGGGAAGGGAAGGGAAGGGAAGGGAAGGGAAGGGAAGGGAAGGGAAGGGAAGGGAAGGGAAGGGAAGGGAAGGGAAGGGAAGGGAAGGGAAGGGAAGGGAAGGTAAGGTGCGGGAAGGGAAGGTGCGGGAAGGGAAGGGAAGGTGCGGGAAGGGAAGGTGCGGGAAGGGAAGGTGCGGGAAGGGAAGGGAAGGGAAGGTGCGGGAAGGGAAGGTGCGGGAAGGGAAGGTGCGGGAAGGGAAGGGAAGGTGCGGGAAGGTGCGGGAAGGTGCGGGAAGGTGCGGGAAGGTGCGGGAAGGTGCGGGAAGGTGCGGGAAGGGAAGGGAAGGTGCGGGAAGGGAAGGGAAGGGAAGGGAAGGGAAGGGAAGGGAAGGGAAGGGAAGGGAAGGGAAGGGAAGGGAAGGGAAGGGAAGGGAAGGGAAGGGAAGGGAAGGGAAGGGAAGGGAAGGGAAGGGAAGGGAAGGGAAGGGAAGGGAAGGGAAGGGAAGGGAAGGGAAGGGAAGGGAAGGGAAGGGAAGGGAAGGGAAGGGAAGGGAAGGGAAGGGAAGGGAAGGGAAGGGAAGGGAAGGGAAGGGAAGGGAAGGGAAGGTGCGGGAAGGGAAGGGAAGGGAAGGGAAGGGAAGGTGCGGGAAGGGAAGGGAAGGTGCGGGAAGGTGCGGGAAGGGAAGGGAAGGTGCGGGAAGGGAAGGGAAGGGAAGGGAAGGGAAGGGAAGGGAAGGGAAGGGAAGGGAAGGGAAGGGAAGGGAAGGGAAGGGAAGGGAAGGGAAGGGAAGGGAAGGGAAGGGAAGGGAAGGGAAGGGAAGGGAAGGGAAGGGAAGGGAAGGGAAGGGAAGGGAAGGGAAGGGAAGGGAAGGGAAGGGAAGGGAAGGGAAGGGAAGGGAAGGGAAGGGAAGGGAAGGGAAGGGAAGGGAAGGGAAGGGAAGGGAAGGGAAGGGAAGGGAAGGGAAGGGAAGGGAAGGTGCGGGAAGGGAAGGGAAGGGAAGGGAAGGGAAGGGAAGGGAAGGGAAGGGAAGGGAAGGGAAGGGAAGGGAAGGGAAGGGAAGGGAAGGGAAGGGAAGGGAAGGGAAGGGAAGGGAAGGGAAGGGAAGGGAAGGGAAGGGAAGGGAAGGGAAGGGAAGGGAAGGGAAGGGAAGGGAAGGGAAGGGAAGGGAAGGGAAGGGAAGGGAAGGGAAGGGAAGGGAAGGGAAGGGAAGGGAAGGGAAGGGAAGGGAAGGGAAGGGAAGGGAAGGGAAGGGAAGGGAAGGGAAGGGAAGGGAAGGGAAGGGAAGGGAAGGGAAGGGAAGGGAAGGGAAGGGAAGGGAAGGGAAGGGAAGGGAAGGGAAGGGAAGGGAAGGGAAGGTGCGGGAAGGGAAGGGAAGGGAAGGGAAGGGAAGGGAAGGGAAGGGAAGGGAAGGGAAGGGAAGGTGCGGGAAGGGAAGGGAAGGGAAGGGAAGGGAAGGGAAGGGAAGGGAAGGGAAGGGAAGGGAAGGGAAGGGAAGGGAAGGTGCGGGAAGGGAAGGGAAGGGAAGGGAAGGGAAGGGAAGGGAAGGGAAGGGAAGGGAAGGGAAGGGAAGGGAAGGGAAGGGAAGGGAAGGGAAGGGAAGGGAAGGGAAGGGAAGGGAAGGGAAGGGAAGGGAAGGTGCGGGAAGGGAAGGGAAGGGAAGGGAAGGGAAGGGAAGGGAAGGGAAGGGAAGGGAAGGGAAGGGAAGGGAAGGGAAGGGAAGGGAAGGGAAGGGAAGGGAAGGGAAGGGAAGGGAAGGGAAGGGAAGGGAAGGGAAGGGAAGGGAAGGGAAGGGAAGGGAAGGGAAGGGAAGGGAAGGGAAGGGAAGGGAAGGGAAGGGAAGGGAAGGGAAGGGAAGGGAAGGTGCGGGAAGGGAAGGGAAGGTGCGGGAAGGTGCGGGAAGGGAAGGGAAGGTGCAG
Source organism: Prinia subflava (assembly GCF_021018805.1). Taxonomy (NCBI): domain Eukaryota; kingdom Metazoa; phylum Chordata; class Aves; order Passeriformes; family Cisticolidae; genus Prinia; species Prinia subflava. Next base: position 64,933,150 of record NC_086283.1, on the reverse strand, counting down.
GAAGGTGCGGGAAGGGAAGGGAAGGTGCGGGAAGGGAAGGTGCGGGAAGGTGCGGGAAGGTGCGGGAAGGTGCGGGAAGGTGCGGGAAGGTGCGGGAAGGTGCGGGAAGGTGCGGGAAGGTGCGGGAAGGTGCGGGAAGGGAAGGGAAGGGAAGGGAAGGGAAGGGAAGGGAAGGGAAGGGAAGGGAAGGGAAGGGAAGGTGCGGGAAGGGAAGGGAAGGGAAGGTGCGGGAAGGGAAGGGAAGGTGCGGGAAGGTGCGGGAAGGGAAGGTGCGGGAAGGGAAGGTGCGGGAAGGGAAGGTGCGGGAAGGGAAGGGAAGGGAAGGGAAGGGAAGGGAAGGGAAGGGAAGGGAAGGGAAGGGAAGGGAAGGGAAGGGAAGGGAAGGGAAGGGAAGGGAAGGGAAGGGAAGGGAAGGGAAGGGAAGGGAAGGGAAGGGAAGGGAAGGGAAGGGAAGGGAAGGGAAGGGAAGGGAAGGGAAGGGAAGGGAAGGGAAGGGAAGGGAAGGGAAGGGAAGGGAAGGGAAGGGAAGGGAAGGGAAGGGAAGGGAAGGGAAGGGAAGGGAAGGGAAGGGAAGGGAAGGGAAGGGAAGGGAAGGGAAGGGAAGGGAAGGGAAGGGAAGGGAAGGGAAGGGAAGGGAAGGGAAGGTGCGGGAAGGGAAGGGAAGGTGCGGGAAGGGAAGGTGCGGGAAGGGAAGGGAAGGGAAGGGAAGGGAAGGGAAGGGAAGGTGCGGGAAGGGAAGGTGCGGGAAGGGAAGGTGCGGGAAGGGAAGGGAAGGGAAGGGAAGGGAAGGGAAGGGAAGGGAAGGGAAGGGAAGGGAAGGGAAGGGAAGGGAAGGGAAGGGAAGGGAAGGGAAGGGAAGGGAAGGGAAGGGAAGGGAAGGGAAGGGAAGGGAAGGGAAGGGAAGGGAAGGGAAGGGAAGGGAAGGGAAGGGAAGGGAAGGGAAGGGAAGGGAAGGGAAGGGAAGGGAAGGGAAGGGAAGGGAAGGGAAGGGAAGGGAAGGGAAGGTGCGGGAAGGGAAGGTGCGGGAAGGGAAGGGAAGGGAAGGGAAGGGAAGGTGCGGGAAGGTGCGGGAAGGGAAGGGAAGGGAAGGGAAGGGAAGGGAAGGGAAGGGAAGGGAAGGGAAGGGAAGGGAAGGGAAGGGAAGGGAAGGGAAAGGAAGGGAAGGGAAGGTGCGGGAAGGGAAGGTGCGGGAAGGGAAGGGAAGGGAAGGGAAGGTGCGGGAAGGGAAGGGAAGGTGCGGGAAGGGAAGGGAAGGGAAGGGAAGGGAAGGGAAGGGAAGGGAAGGGAAGGGAAGGGAAGGGAAGGGAAGGGAAGGGAAGGGAAGGGAAGGGAAGGGAAGGGAAGGGAAGGGAAGGGAAGGGAAGGGAAGGGAAGGGAAGGGAAGGGAAGGGAAGGGAAGGGAAGGGAAGGGAAGGGAAGGGAAGGGAAGGGAAGGGAAGGGAAGGGAAGGGAAGGGAAGGGAAGGGAAGGGAAGGGAAGGGAAGGGAAGGGAAGGGAAGGGAAGGGAAGGGAAGGGAAGGGAAGGGAAGGGAAGGGAAGGGAAGGGAAGGGAAGGGAAGGGAAGGGAAGGGAAGGGAAGGGAAGGGAAGGGAAGGGAAGGGAAGGGAAGGGAAGGGAAGGGAAGGGAAGGTGCGGGAAGGGAAGGTGCGGGAAGGGAAGGGAAGGGAAGGGAAGGGAAGGGAAGGGAAGGGAAGGTGCGGGAAGGGAAGGTGCGGGAAGGGAAGGGAAGGTGCGGGAAGGGAAGGGAAGGGAAGGGAAGGGAAGGGAAGGGAAGGGAAGGGAAGGGAAGGGAAGGGAAGGGAAGGTGCGGGAAGGTGCGGGAAGGGAAGGGAAGGGAAGGGAAGGGAAGGGAAGGGAAGGGAAGGGAAGGGAAGGGAAGGGAAGGGAAGGGAAGGGAAGGGAAGGGAAGGGAAGGGAAGGGAAGGGAAGGGAAGGGAAGGGAAGGGAAGGGAAGGGAAGGGAAGGGAAGGGAAGGGAAGGGAAGGGAAGGGAAGGGAAGGGAAGGGAAGGGAAGGGAAGGGAAGGGAAGGGAAGGGAAGGGAAGGGAAGGGAAGGGAAGGGAAGGGAAGGGAAGGGAAGGGAAGGGAAGGGAAGGGAAGGGAAGGGAAGGGAAGGGAAGGGAAGGGAAGGGAAGGGAAGGGAAGGGAAGGGAAGGGAAGGGAAGGGAAGGGAAGGGAAGGGAAGGGAAGGTGCGGGAAGGGAAGGGAAGGGAAGGTGCGGGAAGGGAAGGGAAGGGAAGGTGCGGGAAGGGAAGGGAAGGTGCGGGAAGGGAAGGGAAGGTGCGGGAAGGGAAGGGAAGGGAAGGGAAGGGAAGGGAAGGGAAGGGAAGGGAAGGGAAGGGAAGGGAAGGGAAGGGAAGGGAAGGTGCGGGAAGGGAAGGGAAGGTGCGGGAAGGGAAGGTGCGGGAAGGGAAGGGAAGGGAAGGGAAGGGAAGGGAAGGAAGGGAAGGGAAGGGAAGGGAAGGGAAGGGAAGGGAAGGGAAGGGAAGGGAAGGGAAGGGAAGGGAAGGGAAGGGAAGGGAAGGGAAGGGAAGGGAAGGGAAGGGAAGGGAAGGGAAGGGAAGGGAAGGGAAGGGAAGGGAAGGGAAGGGAAGGGAAGGGAAGGGAAGGGAAGGGAAGGGAAGGGAAGGGAAGGGAAGGGAAGGGAAGGGAAGGGGAAGGGAAGGGAAGGGAAGGGAAGGGAAGGGAAGGGAAGGGAAGGGAAGGGAAGGGAAGGTGCGGGAAGGGAAGGTGCGGGAAGGTGCGGGAAGGTGCGGGAAGGTGCGGGAAGGGAAGGGAAGGGAAGGGAAGGGAAGGGAAGGGAAGGGAAGGGAAGGGAAGGGAAGGGAAGGGAAGGGAAGGGAAGGGAAGGGAAGGGAAGGGAAGGGAAGGGAAGGGAAGGGAAGGGAAGGGAAGGGAAGGGAAGGGAAGGGAAGGGAAGGGAAGGGAAGGGAAGGGAAGGGAAGGGAAGGGAAGGGAAGGGAAGGGAAGGGAAGGGAAGGTGCGGGAAGGTGCGGGAAGGGAAGGGAAGGTGCGGGAAGGGAAGGTGCGGGAAGGGAAGGTGCGGGAAGGGAAGGGAAGGGAAGGGAAGGGAAGGGAAGGGAAGGGAAGGGAAGGGAAGGGAAGGGAAGGGAAGGGAAGGGAAGGGAAGGGAAGGGAAGGGAAGGGAAGGGAAGGGAAGGGAAGGGAAGGGAAGGGAAGGGAAGGGAAGGGAAGGGAAGGGAAGGGAAGGGAAGGGAAGGGAAGGGAAGGGAAGGAAGGGAAGGGAAGGGAAGGGAAGGGAAGGGAAGGGAAGGGAAGGGAAGGGAAGGGAAGGGAAGGGAAGGAAGGGAAGGGAAGGGAAGGGAAGGGAAGGGAAGGGAAGGTGCGGGAAGGGAAGGTGCGGGAAGGGAAGGGAAGGGAAGGGAAGGGAAGGTGCGGGAAGGTGCGGGAAGGGAAGGGAAGGGAAGGGAAGGGAAGGGAAGGGAAGGGAAGGGAAGGGAAGGGAAGGGAAGGGAAGGTGCGGGAAGGTGCGGGAAGGGAAGGAAGGGAAGGGAAGGGAAGGGAAGGGAAGGGAAGGGAAGGGAAGGGAAGGGAAGGGAAGGGAAGGGAAGGGAAGGGAAGGGAAGGGAAGGGAAGGGAAGGGAAGGGAAGGGAAGGGAAGGGAAGGGAAGGGAAGGGAAGGGAAGGGAAGGGAAGGGAAGGGAAGGGAAGGGAAGGGAAGGGAAGGGAAGGGAAGGGAAGGGAAGGGAAGGGAAGGGAAGGGAAGGGAAGGGAAGGGAAGGGAAGGGAAGGGAAGGGAAGGGAAGGGAAGGGAAGGGAAGGGAAGGGAAGGGAAGGGAAGGAAGGGAAGGGAAGGGAAGGGAAGGGAAGGGAAGGGAAGGGAAGGGAAGGGAAGGGAAGGGAAGGGAAGGGAAGGGAAGGGAAGGGAAGGGAAGGGAAGGGAAGAGCTGCTGTCTTATTTTAGTGGAGGTTTGAGCTGGAAGCACGCATCCCAGCCTGACATTCCAGCTGTGATTACTTCTGTCAATACTTTGATTAGTCACTGAGGATATTTTTCAGCTCTTTGATTTGTGCTGTGGCAGTAAGGGAGACTGCGAGAAGTTTCTCTGTCAGCAGTGTTCAAGATTTTTGGTTGTTTTCACCTAACAGGTTCCTGCAAGTTGAGAACAATGGAGGGAGGGAGAGACAGAGGAAGGAAAACAGCTCATTAATATCTGTCATTTCTAAAACCTTTGAACAACACATCGTATCCTCCTCCTCTGATGTCAGTAGTAAAATGAGGTTTAGATTCGTGGATAGGCTCTCACTGACAGCTCACTGCAATACAGTTATTTGGAGAATCCTCATGGGTGTGTTCAGAAAAAAATTACCTGCAAAGCTTTTTTTATTGTCATCGTTCAATGACTTTTTAAAAATACACAGATGTCATGTACATAAGAGATGTCAAATGGATAGCTAAAGTTTAGGAGAACAATCAGACTTTTTAATAAACAGCTCAAGGTCTGCCCTTTTAATTTTCCATGGCATTTCACAGGAACACCAACTTTTAGCTGCTTCTACAGAGCACCAACAATTCTCAGAGCTGCTATCGGTATGAACACAATACATAAGAGAAAGTTAAAAACTTATCTTAAAGAAACTGCTAAAATAAAAATGCCTGCCCAGCCGACCTGAAATAGCAGTGTTTGCTGACATAACATCAGAGCGTGCAGCACTTGCATGCCTGGCTATTTCAGTGTTAACTATGTTGAACTTGAGACCCTTTGTCCTCACACTTCTAGTGATGCTGAAGAAAAGAAACATGGAGACCCCTTACCACTCTTTCCCCTCTGCTACCAGCAGTGTTTTTAGGGGTGTGCTGGCAGACAATCAATTATTGTGCATGAAAAAAATGAACCATTCCAGCCCATATTTTTCAGAAAAGACAAAATGGGTATGGCTGTATTCCACTAGCAAATGATGATTTAAACAAGGATTTCAGTGAATGTGTGTTCAGAATTGTGTAAAAAAAAATGCAAAGCTGAAGAACAGCAAGCACGTGCCTTCCCTCTGGACCACCTCTGCTGTTGGCTGCCTGTCTTGGGGTAGCATATATGAGATGAATGGGCAGATCTCCAGAGGAAAAGCTCAATCACTTGCTCCTTGACGTTGTTCCTGAAAGATCAAAGCTTTCAGGGGGGTTGAGGAAGGATGATCTTTCCCAGCTGGTTTAAAGCCATCTGACATTTACCTCACTAGTCCAGGAGGAGAATGGAACTGATCCCTGGGGAGCACACTGAAATTATCATCCTGGCTTGATGGGGGCAGCAAGGAGTTATGTGGGGTTATTTACACAGATGTGTATTCACAGCTCTGCAGCATCACCTGCTTCACCTGATCCACTCCTTAGGCTGACACCAGCCTGGGGACTTCACACCACGGAACACAGCCTTGGGCCCTGCCACTCCAGATTTGATGTGTGTACTGGGCACAGAGATATTCACCATCTCCAGGTACTGAATTCCTAGGGTAACTCAACTGTCTGCATCAGCTTTCCAAAGTGAGGCGTGGGACTTATATGATGGATGGCTGCTGGAAAATTGTTTCTAACACCATCTGTCCTACAGATAGGTTGTTTGTGAGACACTAAGTTGTCTGTGTCTTTGCTGAAAAATGTCCAAAAAAGGGAGGTGGGGGTGGGAGGTAGACATTAATAATTGGTAATCAATTCTATATATATAAAATGAAACCTTATGAAATTAAACTATTTAATTTTCAAACATGCAAGGAGGCTTGCTTAAATAACTCTGATATGGTATGTAGACACCATGTCAGGGCAGGAAATTAGGAAATTAGAAAATTAGATATGTTCCATGTGTGGAGATCCCTGCAGGTTGAGCCTTGACGGGGTGGTTTTTAGGCAGCCTTCTCCAGTGCCAAGTGGCAAGGTAGCAGTTTCACAAATGCACAGGAGAAATGCCACATCCCCCCAAGGTTTTCACATAACACAGTCTGCCAGATACATATTTGGGCTGTAGAGGGACCATGGCCGGTGTTTTGAAAAGCAAGCCCCAGAAGGGTAGTTACTGTGGGGTGGAGAGCCAGCGAGCTGTGAGCTGGCAGGGCACATCCATGACTGGTGTCTGTCAGCTGCCAACCCTGTCCCCTCAGCCCACTGTGCACTGTGCGTGGCAGGTATGGCCAAATGGACTGGGATTTCTTGCAGAGGGGTCAAAGGGTTCCTGTGCATCCATAGGGATTTAAAGGCCTCTGCTAGGTTGCCCTTAGAAGAACAGACAGTTCTGCATGATAACCTGGTAGACAAGGTCTGTCGGTAATTCTCCTTCCTGGCTATATATTTTTATTGCTGTGATTCACAAGCAGGTAGATGCTTCATGTGAGTTGTGGGCATGAGTCAAAGGGAACAGAAATGGTGACAAAAAGACGGAGAGGCTTACAAGCTTAGCAACAGTGCCATTTCCCAGATTTATTTGGTCAGAGGTTAGCTTGCACCACGTTCCTGATTGCAGCAGAAAATCTTTGGGGTAGCTAATGTCCTCTGATCTTTTAAAGCACACATATTTTATAGCAAACAGTCTAAACAGTACTAAATATTTAAAAGTCAATAACTCAGATTATTGGCAATAACTCAGGCTAGCAAACGTTTCTGCTTGTAATATTCCTGATTTTCCTACCTGTGTGGTTTTTCTCAGTATTGTTATGTCCCAGATTTTAACTCCCTACTTATAAGGCATGCAGTATAAAACAGACTATAGGACCAAAAGTTTGAGATTTTGCTAGGCCAAGAAATGTGAATTATTTTGTTGACAGGAGAAATCTGGTCTTTCTAAAATGATTCACTGGTTTGTACAAGGCCTCTTTTTTTGATTGATTCCCAATTCATTGTTGTGAAGAGAATTTTAAAATTGTAAGGGACAGAAAAAGAAAAAAGAAAGAGGCTATGACTGAACCATGAAGATACACCACAGAGTTTAGCACACACTTTCCTGTCTCCTCTTCTCTCTTTTTTTGTACTTATTTGCTTTGCTTGCTTCCCACACACACCTCCTTTCACAAACATGAGTTCCAGGATAAGCACAAGAGATTTTTTTAAAATTATATTGTGCTTGAAAACTGGGTTGAGAGGGAAAGATCAGGATTTTTCTTCATAAATACAAGCATAAACCACCTGATTTATCCTGGTGAGGAGGGAAGTTGAAAAAACAAGAAAACTTGGGAGAAAATGGATAACAACCTTCAGGATTACTTGACCTATTTAAGGTAATTTTTCAGTGCTTTCTGGAGCTCCCTGGCTTCTTCCTCATCACTTTTCTTCTGTAAGCATCATTTTCTGGATGGACACAATAGGGAGCAGGGTCTGGGTAGGGTGGAAGGCTGAAATTGCTAGCCTGGGAAGGAGGAAAAAGGGGGAAGGTGTCGTAGAGCCAGGTCCCTCGGGTCCCTTTGTACTGCTGCTGGGCAGACTACACTTCCTGGCCCTTCTGCCTTGCCCCTCAGTGATACTCCTGGGACCAAGGCAATAAAGAGGACAATTTTCAGGTGACAGATGAGGAAGAGGGGATGCAGCATCTCAGAGCACACAGGTCTCCTCGTCATCAGCAAGGTGGGACACCCTCTCTGCCACAGAGATTTAGCCCATATATTTTAATTTTCTTTCTGAGAACACCAGTCCAGGCTCTGTTGTGAAACAGAGGTGATAAGTCATCAAAGCTCAACACAGTTATCCCTGTCAAAAGTTTAGTGGCTACCAGAATAGGACAGCAAATATGACACAGGCGAAATGATGCCAGTCTGACCCCAGAGGTTCTCTGCAATGCACAGCCAGAGCCCCCAAGGCTGCCAGGAGAGACAAGTCCTCTGTCTCTCCAGGATCTGTTCAGCTCAGGCATTTATGCAGCACAGCTGCTTTCGCTCTCTCAGGCAGAGAGGCAGTACACATCCTTATTGCTCTTTCTCACCTGTAAGCAGAGTGCTGTGGGGAACCAAAAGAACAAATACAGCTGAAAACCTTGTCCCATGGCTGTGTCCTTGAGGAGGTGCCCAGCAAGCATGGATACACGTGGTGGGGGCACATGCAGCTACCTGGCTGGGTCCCTGGGCACGCCTGCCCCAAACGGCCCCTTTGCCTACCTGGCACACCCCTGGTGGCCATGCCTGCTCACAGCAAAGCAGCCCTCCTTCCTCTGCCTTCTCTACGCATTTCTCACAGTGCACAATTTTTCCCTGTCCCTGCAAGCCATCAGGGTATCCTTCTGCAGTGCAGGGGTCAGTCAAAGACCAAGATCTCTCAAGGGCAATGACTTTGCAATTGGTTAGACCCACTTCAGGCAGGTCAGTCTCAGGTGGATCCCAGCTCTGTGAAAAAAGCCCCATAGATTTCCAAACAGCTTGCCTTTTGCTGTAGATAGTACAGTATTTTTTGTGTCACATTCAGAACAGCTTTAGCAACAGCTGTATAAATCCAGACCCTGTAAACAATAGGCAACAATTTTCATCATCAATGCTGAAAAACTAACAAAAAAAAGATTATTTTTTTCTTCCTGAACCATTTTAATCAACAGGTTTTCAGCAGGATTCACTTCTTCTGACTGTTGAGTGCAAATTCAGGGGAACTCCAGATCCTGCCCTTTCTAAACTTTGCCTATGTAAGGAGGTTACCTTACACAGTTTTTTAAATACTTTATGCTAAATTAGGTAAAGCTGAGGAAAGCAGAGGGGTGACTGAGAGAATTTTTGGTCCTTGATTTGAGTGTTCTTTCACACTTACAGCTGCTAATGCATGTTACATCTGTGCTATTGCTTGTTGCAGCTGCTGGCCCAGCAGAGAGAAGGAAGTCCACACTTTAGCCACAAAATTAATATGTATTACAGGAAGGGACAAAACAGTCATCTCCAAATTGGCTACACTACTGTGGCTGAGACCTCATTAGGAGAAACAATTATCTCTGTGCAGAGAAAGGTTAGGACTGTTCTCTGTTCAGCAAAACAGCTAACCACAGGCTTAACATTGTTCCCGTAAATTACTAAGCCAGCTGCCATTACTATGAGCGCTCTTTGATTTAAATGTGCCAATAAACACGTCTTTCATTTTGCAGTTGAAAGCCAACATTTGAAACAGATGCAGTAGCTTGGCCTAGGATGTTGTGAACACCAGCATGTGCTGGCCACAGATTTTCAGTCACTGCTTTGCTTCTCTTTTTCCCTCCCTAATGACTTTTCTCTCTTGGCTGCTTCTTTTAGTTGCTTTGTTACTGCTTTTCTGTTTCTCCAAAGGCTTTCTTCCCAGTGATCACAACAGAGAGGTTTCTTGCCTGCTTCCTCTACCAACTCACTAATACCCAGGGACACAGACACATTTCACTCAGATGCTTGCAGGTAGAGCAGGTACCGTCCACCAGCAGAGAAAAGTGGTTCAGCACTCAGGAGTTTGTTTGCAATTTTTCCACCCAATTACTCTGGAAAGCTGCTGCTTCTAGGATCATGTGCTTGTAATTTTGAAGCTTGGGATGATAGATAATGACAGTGACCCACCAAATACAGCAAGTGTTTGTGAAAGTATCAGGAATGCAAACTGTGGGTTCAATTAATCTTGCCAACTAGCAAGCCTGAACAGTTTAAACAAAAAGAGGGTACTCTGGCCCTCAGACCTTAGTTGCAGTTATTTTTCTTTTTTCTTATAACACTAAATATTTCACATTTTGAAGTCTACAAAGGACAATAGAGTTTATGAGAGCTGCATTAATGGGCAAATAACTTAGTTACCCTCTTGAATCCAAACAATTAAAAAATTCAGAAATATAACCAAATGTGATGGAAGAAAAAGGGTTGGGGTTTTCAGCAGCTGGCTGATTGCTGAAAGACAGTGATGCAGGAAGGCAAGTGCAAAGTGCTCCAGGAAAACAGGCCTCCTACTCCCATTGAGCTGCACTCTAAGGAGGCAGCTCATAGCTGGGTGGTTATGGGACTGGAAGGGGACACACAGCTCAGAGAACTGGGAATGGGTCTGTCATCTCCAGATCATTGATTCCCATCCAGCCTAGATCAAGCCAGGTCTCAACACTGAGATCCTCTCTGCTGGGATGGGAAATTAATTTTTGGATGTGGCTACTGCCACAGGCACTAGCTGTTAACAGGGCAGGAATTACAAGTGACCCAAGGAGGCTAGCAAGCCTAATTTTCCTGGAAACAACAGACCCAGCTGGGAAGGGGCTCTGAAGATTTGTGAATGACCTTGGAGAGGTTCCTCCTTTCTTTTGGATAGTTTCAAATGCACATTTTACTTCCTGTGTTTCCTGTAGCACTTACAAGAGCACTTGTAAGAGCTAAGGGACAGACCATATACAAGTCTGGAAGTCCATCCAGATCATTCTTTTGCTCCTGAAATTTTTAACAGTGAAAAAGCAAGTAAACAGCAACAATTAAACTCATTATCCTGACTGCTGCTCAGTGAGCACCGGCATGGGCCTGGCTCCTGTCACCCATTTGCTGTGTCACTACTTTAAGCATGGTATCAAACTCATCGGGTGATGTCTGAAAGTGAAGAGGGCTCTGGAAAATCCAGATCCACTCTGACAGCATGACCAAGGACAGTTGTTGGTAAGTCTCTGGGGAACAAGTGAGTCATGCCTGTGTGCTGTCCAGCTCTGGTTTAGCACGTACTACACAAAAAGTGTTTGTGTGACACCTGGTTGCAGTGCTCCTGGGAGTAAGATATGTCCAGGGTCACACCGAAATCTGTTTATGCTCGATATCAAGGGCGGGAGGAACAGTACAGCTGTGCTGGGAAGATCTCCCAACCTGAATTACTGTGTGATGCTTTGATCTGCCTTTTTCAAAGAAACCTCTGTGCTGGAAGGTGTCATGTAACATACATTCACTTTGTGCAGTGGTGTGCGCAGTGTGCCAGCTGGAGAGCAAAGAAGCAAAGGCTGAAACATGAAAGGGGCCCTAAGGTTCAGGTTCAGCTTGCTCACCTGTCTTCTGGGAGCTGGTCCACCACTGGAAAAACCTTTGGTTTACAGGGAAAGTGCAAGATCCTTGCCTCCAACACTGACCATCCTGCTGACTCAGGTCATTTATCTCCACCAGACTGATGGGGCAATACTGATTTGCATTGACCAAACCACGGTTTGGCCAAACATGGCAGCAAGTGTCAGACTCCACGGAACACTTGGCAATGGCCAGAGAACTCCAGATGACCCTATTACCCTCACCAGAGATGTTACTAACAAGCCCCACCCTGAATATGGACTACCACTTCAAGTTTGCTGCTCTCTCAGCATTCGGGCTTTCCACCTGTGCAGGTCACACGACACACAGCACACACGACTGCTGGGATTTGTTGTGACATTAAGAGATTGAAAATGCTGCCTGCAACACAAGGTTTGCCTGGATTGGCTGCATTACCCGGATTACCACAGGCTGGGAATCTTGTTGAAACCAAGAGCACCTGCCCACCTGGATGAAGATAAGAGGTTGTCTTGCCCTCCTTTTGGGAAGGTAAAGCCAAAGCATGGACGTGGCTTCTCAGGAAGTCCATAAAAGTCCTGTGTTTTCTGCAGCTCTAACCAGCATCAGAGATTACCAATTTGGTTTTATACTATATATATATTCTCTGCAGACAGCAGCTAGAGAAGACCTGGGCAGGTCTTAGAGGGAAATGCAGACAGGCTGTGCAGGGATTTGCTGCCTGGAAGGGTGGCTTCCAGTTCTGGAAACCCACCCACAAGTGACATATTCATCTCCAAGGGCAGGAAGAACCACTGAGTTCAAGAATTGGACAGGTTGTGTTTTTCCATGCCCCAGGTGATCTCAGTGAAGATATTTTCTGCTCTGTGACCTATCACCATGTTATTTATTTGAGTAAAACAGATAAAAAACACAACAAAATTTGGATGAGACACATATGTGGTCAGGATGATGTCCAAGCTGTGTACTTCAGAGCTAACACCACTCTGTTTTTCCTGTTTGAAGGAGGGATTGTGACAGCAGCCATGCCGAAGTCACAGTGTTCAGCAGTTTCCAGTTTCCATTTACACGTGGCAGATTCGATCCGATCTGCCCAGAGGAGGGGTCAGGTTAACAGCTGACTGCAGAGCCCCCATTACCCTTGCCACAGGGCTGCTGCTTTGCCAAAGTAACACCATCTCAGGAGTGCATGGGCTGAAATCAGAGCACAGCAATCAAAACCACTGAAGCACATGGAAGGAGCCCAAACCCACAGGTGTTTACCTGTGCATCCTCCGGTGCCCAGAAATCATGGCAAGCCAATGGGTAAGACCCTCTGTCTGAAAGATATTTTATTTTGGTTGAGAAAAAGGAAGTAAATGAAAAAACAAAGAAGGTAGAGACTACCTCTCTGGGGAAAGCCCCGAATACACTTACTTCCAGTTTTTGTCAGCTAATCTTCCCTCATGAACAGCTAGAGTTATCAGCCCCTTGCAACAGTGTTGTGCACAGACAGCAAACCCCAACTAGTTCCCTGGCTGCTACACTACAGAACAAAAGAAAAAGAAATGGCATGATGGAACCTGAATGTGAGTGTGCCTTTGTACAATTATTTTGCACAAACCACTGATTTAATGTATGCACACTGGTAAAAAGATCAATATTTATGTGCTTGTACATTAAGTTGTCTGTCTTTTTGTTCTTGAGAACATTTGCAATTCAGCACCTTTTGGATGTGTCTTGGATCAAGTTTTTTCAAAAGGAGACCATTTTCCAAATTGCATTAAAGAAACACTTTGACCATTTAAGGAGTTAACTACTTTCAGTGACTGATGTAGGTTCTTTCCATTCTTGATATATGTTAGAAAGACCTTAACAGCTAGGATATATTTTTTAGCAAAAAGAAACTTCCAAGTAGTGCTGAGGAGGTGGAAGGAAGTGATTGAGAATCATACTGAACACAGACTGATTTAGACCTTCTTAGGCTGTATCAACAGTAATTGTAGTCAGGATTGATTCATGCCCTAATTCTATCCTTTTCCCCTCTGGAAGCCAGAACACCTTGAAGATCTCTACCTTAAGGCAAAACTGGGTATCTTTTTCTGATGAAGATCTGACGTCTGGGTCTTCAGGCTAGGTATCTCAGCAACTCCTTTCAGTTTCCTTAAGTGGACTAGGAAAAAGTCCAGCTCAGAGGGAAATATCATCATCATCGTGTATGTTGTTTTATTACAGTCAGATGTCAAAACCCCCTAGATTTTCTTAAAATGTGAATGGAGAGTGGGGTGGGGTATGTGTGTTGCTAATGGCTTTAGGCACAGCAGGAGGTTCACACCAGTGAGTAAACCTGCAAATAAGATCATGAAAAAGAAAATAATTCTGTTAGTGTCTCATGAGGAGAAAAGGAAAGAAAAAGAGAAGAGTTTTCATTTTCCTGTCCAACATCGAATGAACACAATGGTAAAGATTCATCGATGACTGTTATTTTGAACATATTTTGATAGTGTTGACTGCATTTGACCAAGGTGCTATGGTCCCAAGTAACATAAGTTCTAACTTTTTCTATTGAAACAGACACTTTAATAGTGTCCTTCTTCCTCAAGCAATCTCCATTGGACAAAGTTTAGCCTGTATTAGTCATCACAACTGCCTTAGGTTGCAATGCAAGATATAACCAGAAGTATGTATTCTATTACCAGCTGTTAAAACCAGGTGGGGCAGTGTTCTTTATCTCTTCCATGACCCATCCCTCCTCCAGGGGGATATCTTCTGATAATGGCCCAGTGAGTCTCACTGCATGACTGATAAAATTACATCATCCCATTGTGGCGTGCTCCACCCAGCAGGAGGAGCCAGGCATTACTATCTGGATAAAAAGGCAGCCTGTTTCCACTGTATTCCCAGAGGAAGACTGGACCCATCTCACCATCACTGGACCTTCAGAGGAAAACTACATCCTTCTACAGGATCATCTCTGCTCCAACATCTGTCACTCCAGAAGGACTTAATTGGACTGCTACCAACACCCTGACCAACAGGGAATCAGTTGTATTCTGACTCTGTCAGGGTTTTCTTGTTTGTTTGAGCTTTTTTGTATTAGTATGTTTTTATTTTAATTTTCGTAGTAAGGAACTGTTATTCCTATTCCCACATCTTTGCCTGAGAACCCCTTAATTTCAAAATTATAATAATTCCAAGGGAGGGGGTTTACATTCTACATTTCAAGGGAAGTTCCTGCCTTCCTTAGCAGATACCTGTCTTTCCAAACCAGGACAACAGCATTCACAGAATAGCTCAAACACCAGACAGATTAGCAAGGCAAAACAGGCTTCACTGATTCAACTTGCTATTTATTATGAAGCCAGGGAGACTTCTGTCCTGCTGCCACCTGGGCTCTGTTGCTTGAGCCTTTTAGAAATCAAGAACTGGAAGGAGGGCAAAATTATAACTTAAGTAAGAATTGTCCTAGGCTGTTAATTAAATGATTGCAGGGCTGTTCAAACACCATGCATGCTGTTTCAGTGGCAAAGATGGGTTTAAGGATAGTTACAGCAGAAGTCACTGGCCATTGTTCAATACCTGTCATTGGCACAAGCTGACACTGAGACCCTAGTAAAGGATGACAGATGAAAGATGCCAGGGAGCACTGGGCAGTATGTGTTGACACTCTAGTTTGCTACCATCACAGCAAGCTCTTTTCCAGGGCTTTTCTTCAGTCTGCATTTTTTTGCCCTTGCTTGCCCAAGGGAGAAACCCATGCAGATGACTCACTGTGCATGCATCGCTCTTGTGAGTGACCTGGAAAAAAATTGTTCCCAAACCATATACCATTCTGTGACTCTTGGGTTTCAAAATGCTCAACATGGGTGAAGTCCTAGACCACCCCATATTCCCTGAAATCACTGACTCTTTAATGCAGGTCATCTGTCAGATTGGCCCAAAACAGAGAGACTGAAAGATGGTGTATTCCCTGTGACTCAAAGTGCTTCCTTTGAAAAGCAGGGGAATAGTTAAGACTACAAGAATAAAAGTGAGAAGGTGATTGTCTAAATGAATAAATTCTGTGGCTTTTCCTCCACTCAAGAAGAAGCAAGCTTCTGAATGTTTCTAAACAGGCATCTCTCCCCCAGGGCTGGTCTTGTCAGAGAAGCTGTTTGATTTCTTGACAAGTATCCCTGGAAGACACTAAGCCTCAGGTGGGTAATTTTCTGCATTGTAGCACAGCATGCGGGCTCTGGCCACCAGAGGTAGCTGGGGAGGTAGTAGGACCTATGGGCAGGAAGTGTGGAGGGGAATGTCTCCCTAAAACCCCTGCACTCAGCTGCGGCTTGGGATCAACTCTGTCATGCAGATGAATCTAGGCACTAGGGATAGCTGAGCTTTTGATCTTTCTGTGTCACAACGTACCTGACCCGGTGTCCAGGTGCAGACATAACATGTCTGAGGTCTCCTGTAGTTCATACCTAGGAAGTGGCTAAGTCCCTGGGTGAAAAGGGGCAAACAGCCTTCCAGCAGGTTCGGGGATTGGCTGCAAGGGAAAGGTGATTGAATGTAATCACTTTCAAAATCTGAGCTTTTTTGGTTTGCTGCCAGTGCATATCTTTCAGTTCAACTGCAATTACCAGAGTTAGAGATGTCTGTGTATGCCACAGGAGTTGAAGGATCCAAGCAGCCTACGACTGATTGCCTTGGTGGTGATGGGCAGAAAAGAATACAGACCAGGTGAGAAAGGAACTCCGTGAACAGTTAGCAGTTCCTCAAGAGCTGCCTCCTAAACTTTATTAGGTAAAAGAAGCAAACACACACACTCCCTCCAAAAAAAAAGTACAAACCATTGCTCTTCTGCATAGGGGTTTTAATGAAATTTACAAGCACAAATCTCTGGGAAATGGGAGAAGAATGATGCCATGGGACAGAGTTAAATGCTTCCCAATTCATCATTTTTTGTGTGGTGATTTGAGACTGCACCTAAGGACATAAAGCAAGACTGAGTGGCAATGTCATGAAGCAAACACCCTATCATTTCAGAAACGTCCATGTGACTTTGAACCTTTCCTGTCCGTGGCATCCTTTTGCCCTGAGATTCCTTTCCAGTTCACATAAGGGCATTACTGCACAGCTAAACATCAGTATCAGTGTCACTTCCATAAGTCAGTGTACAGTATGATCTGGTACTCTGAGAAAGGAAAAACAATTTTCTGAGACTGAGTAAGCTGGGGAGAGTCACTCATAGTCTTTTGCTCTTGCAGAATAATTGTGCAGAGGAGGAGAGAAAACAAAACTGATGATTGTGAAGAAGGATGGGGGAAGGGGCTAGTGACCGCCACTTGGGTAATGATATTGCATTAACACAGCAAGCAGAAGTCTGTTTATTCTCTTGCTGGCCATCAAAAAGGGGAAATAAAGAGCAAAAAGAGAAAGAAAGGAAGGAAGATGAAATGTTTTTATGATTTTGACCTACTTAACAAGAAGAATGTGGAAGCTAGTAAAAACTTTGATTAACAAGCAAGGCTTGGCTGGGTAAAACTGTAGGAGTAGTAAGTAGTAAAACTGGAAAATATTCAGACTGTAACCACTTCCTTTTTGCCACAGAGACCAAAGCAGAGTTTCAATCGTACCATGCCAGTGAAAGCAGAATGGATGGTAGATGTGATTTTTAAGATTCACTGATCCTGCTCACACTTACAACAAAGGCAGAGCCTGCCTTCAATTCCAGAAGAGCTGGTTTTCATGGCTCATTCTGACTGCCTGCTATCACACCTTTTATTATTGTTTTTATATATATATGTGTATGTAATGTGGTTCCTAGGGTATGTGCAGAGGCACAGAGCCTCTCTGCCTGCATCACTGCCCCTGTTCTCACAGTGCAAGCTAACAGTCTCTACTTGTCCTCTGCTGTATCCATCCAGCACCAGGAGGCCTTGATACCCAACATGAGTTTTGCAGCTTGAAAATGTGTGAAGTTTACATTGGAAGGGTGAAAATCTTCTATTGGCCCCCAGAGGAAAACTTCAGGAGAAGGGCTTAGATTTCTTTTTATAGCTTGTATTGAAACAGATAGATAAAACATGAAAACTTGTTAGTCATGTTTGCAATTGTAAAAACTATCTCAGCAGACATCAAATAGTTCAGATTAAACATCACAGTTTATTGACAGAGGTATTAAAGTTTGAGTTTCTTGCAGTGAGCCCTGTGTACACCAAGGCTGTCAATGAATCCACATGGTCATTTCAACATCAGTGAAAAACAGAAGATGGCAGATTAGGATGGAGAGAGAGAAAAATCATGAATCAGTCCTCCAAAGAAATAGTAATTTTTTTCCCCAGTGTTACCACTACAGAATGCTTCTAAACAGAAGCATTTCTGAATCTGTTTCAATCACGTCAACTCACATTGCCATGCTTGCGTGGTCAAGTCAGGAAATCAGTTATCTGATGTTGCAGTGCAAAGTATCAACATTGCCTAAACAAAAACCCCACCAAAACCAAAAATCCAATAGCGATTTACCCAGTAAATACAAAGTGGTTGTTTGGGGCTCTGAAATCACTGAAATATTTGAAAAACAACAAAACAGTCAACTGCGTAAGAAATGTATCTTTTAGGGGCATTGTTCCCTGATCTCCACTTTTACCTTGGCTGCAGTGGGAAAATGCAAATAATTAGTCAGCCTTGGGTCAGCATGAGAATTATAATAAATTAATTTTTTTATCACAAGTGCAGGAGAACAATGAATTATAACCCTGCCCAGTGGCTTCATGTCCTTTCAGCATAACCAAACACATTCACAGGTTATCTGCCTCCAGAAAACACACACATAAACTTGCCATTTTCATTGTTTCCTCTTTTAGAGTTCAAGCTTCTTCTTTCCTAAAGTTGTTCCTGCCAAGTTACTACAAGTAATGTCAGGCTTGATTTCATACTGCCACACCATACCACCCCCTCAGGAGTGGAAGTGTCCCCTCCCATGGGTGCCAGTAAGGACTGTGCTCAAGCCTCCTGCTTCTCTTCAGAGCTGTCAGCTGAATGGGAAGACCTTTTTAAGCAATAGGGGCTTTTCTCAAGACTTACTGGAAGCATGTGCTCATGGGCATCTTAAAACAAAGATTGTATTTCCTGCTGGTATGAGTCTGCCTGGTCACAGTGACTTTAAGGAGGAACAACTTAGTGAATATTAGTTGGGCTATTGCAGACAGTGTGGGGCACCCCTTGACGCCTTGGAATGGCTGCCTAAAACAGAGGCTAGACAGAGCTAAAAGAATACAGCAGATATTTATCAAAGGCCTTTAACAGATGCACCATGGGCAGTGCAAAAGCCTTGCAAAGGCTGCACCCAAGATGGACAGTGGTCACAAGTTTTTCAGACAGATTAAAATTTGATCTGTTTGCATATCAGAGGTCGATTGTCCAATTACAGCTTCAGGTAATGAAGTCATATTCTCACAGTTTGTACCCCCCCATTCCCTTTTGTTTATACTTTTTGGGGCAGGAGGCTATGATCATGACATTGATTCTCAGGCCTGGAAGGATTGTTTTGTCTGACCAAACACTGAAGAGAAATTACTAGCACTCTGTATGGAGATCAGAGTTACACACTAGTGCAGTACAGCTTCTGAAAAATATAAAAGCTGAAACTTAAGGCATCACCCTTCTACCCAAACTTATTGGTCCTTGTATTACAGACAGTGAAGAACACTGCCTAAACTGGCACTGTACAATCTGCTTGGTCTAACCTTCTGTATGCAGCTATGCAGGTAGCATTTTTAAAAATAACCACAGCAAAAAATGAAGCCCAACATGTGGCATTGCAGGTGAGGAGCTTTGTTTTCCTTTTCTAAATTGGTTTGGATAATAGTGACTGCAAACTGAAACTTAAGAATTACTATTGTAAGCTCCAACAAATCAGAGCTTCTTCTGTCTTGTTTCAAGTGAATCAATAACTGTTTACTTTTTGGTCCCTCCCTTTTTACAAATTTATAAAGTTAATTTCTGCCAGCATGACAGCATAAGGGCAAGCTTTTTATTTTTTATTTCCTGTAAAGCTTTGAAGAAATTCTTTTCTAATCTGTAAAGCAAAATAAAATCCCTTTTGGAACTTCTGACACAAACCATGTGATCAGTCCAGCAATAATCTTATCAGGCTGCCATTGTACTTTACACAAGCACCAGCAAAGAGGGACAGCTGGCATTTATTTTTAAACCTAGAATGACCATGAGAGCTGGAAGTGCTTGGAGATGAATTAGTCATGGTTCACAATGATAATCTTTGTTAATGAAGCTCCAAGCAGACTTCTATCCAGAAGCAGCAAGTAATGAGGTGCAGAAATGTTTACAAGTCCATAGAGAGTTCATTAACCAAGATCCTGTAGCAAAAGAGCTGAAGAGTCTGTGGGATTTGAATGGGGATATTTTTACCAGGGAAAATTTAAAATACCAGGCTGGCAGTACACACGTAGGCAGGAGCTGGGCTCATTAGCAGATTGCTGACTATGCTTGTAAAAATCTTTCATTCAGCTGGCCCCCTTTTCTGCCTGTTGAGGGAGCAGAAAGATGGACATCAAGCTTGTGTTTAAAGTTATCTGCAATTTGGAAATCTTTTCCATTTCCTTGGTGACAATATAGAAATTCCATGCCCACAGTGCCAAAGAGATCTGGCTCTTCCCACCCCCATTGGTGAGTGATCCAGAAATCAGGCCCTCTGTGGCACAGGCCCCAGCAGCAAGTTATGGAGAAGGACCATCTACAAGTGGATCACCACTTGTACATGTTTGAGTCGTCATTTCTGAACAGGAGATGGCCTTACACAGACATCGGAGAGGCTGGGTGGATGTCCACACCTGGAAGGTTAAAGCTATTAAAAAGCTATTTGATTCCATGCCTTGGGCTAACAGTGACGGATGGGAGATTCACCTAGGGGGTTATGGCATAGGAGGGATAATACATTGCAGAAGCAAGACATCCGAGGTCTTGGACATTCAGTTGCTGACAAATAACAGCAGATAGGACTTTAGGTGTTGCCTCTGCTTGAGATTTTGAGGAAAGCTCAAAAGCTTTGAGCACAAAGGCTGTGTAAAGTGTATGCAAATGCACAAATTTCTGTCCTTCTTGCTGCTCAAAAACCAGAGTCACTGAGCCTCATTTGGCTGACACAGACATACAGCACGAACAAATGCCACATGCTGCAGTCCTGTCCCAGGAACAAACCCTTTCTGAAGCCAAAAGAAATATACCCTGCTCGGCCCCAGCACTGAGCTCTCCCTGCTTGCAGGGGTGCTGCCTCCCATGCACAGTGAGATGCTGACACAGAAGATCGAGGAGGTGTGATCTGCCCTTGTCACAGCAAGGAACAGCATTGCTTTAACATATAGGCATTTTCTCTAGCCCTCTGAAGGGTTGGTCCTAAGCAAGAGTGTAGATAGGTATTTGGAGCCAAGGTTGCACATTGCTATCCAGACTTTGGGCTGAGTTTTCCCCTGAATACATTCTGACTCTCAGGTTGCATGAAAGCTGTACAGAGCCAGAGGATCAGGGGTAGTTATTACCATTTTCTCTGCTAATCCTAAAGGAGGATTATCAAGAAGACAGAACCATAGTCTTTTCAGCAGTGTACAGCAGAGGTAATGGTAAAAAAGTTGCAGTAAAGCAGATTCTGTCTAGACACAAAGGCAAAATAATTTGCTTTGAGGATGGTGAAGCAGTGGAACTCAGTGCCAAGAAAGACAGCAGAATTTCACCCCTTGGGAGCTTTCAAAATCAGGCTGAATAAAGCCCTCATCAACCCGACCTGGTGCTGAAGGTAACCGAGCCTTGTACAGGAATCCAGATGTGAGGTTTCCAGAGATCCCTTTCTGCCCATACCTGTCTGTGTTTCTGCTTTCTTGCCCTCCTGAAGTTCTGACTAGCTTTTATAATTCCTCTTATGACATCTCTCAGACTGGGGGGAAGGCTTGGTAAGAATGTTGAACCTAAACTAGAAACATGATCTTGCAGCAGATTTTCTTGTCTTGGAGAATGAAGAAGGTGTCCAAAATTTCACCAAAGTTCTTGTGGCCATTTCTGCAGCACATACAAATTCAACATGACCCAGCTGCCTTTATTGCAGTATGTATTGTAAGGCAGACATGTGGTCTCCTGGTTTGGTTTTATTTGCAAGATTATTTGCCTAGATTCTATCCAAAAAACACGAAGTTTCAGATGTCTATCACTACTGTTGCCAACAGGCAGTTGGTCCTGAATTACATATTTGAGGGAGTGAGGGAGTGAAGCTTTACCTTCTTTCCATGTCTTTTTTTTTTTTTAATTTCCTTTCCCCCCGCTTCATTTCACATTTCTGAAGAAATTCCTTAGTCTTGATTGCGTTACAATAAATACTTCTAGAAAAATAAAAATCACTCTTTGCAAATACTGGTCACCTGCAGATGACCCCAAATGGGAACAGGCCAGTCCATACGCTCAAGGGCATGGCTGCCCTGCGGAGAGCCTGGGACAGGGTGAGTGGAAAAGGGGCCAGCTTGCACGGGTAGCCCTGCCCCAGACAGGCACTGGAGCCAGGGGCAGTTCTGTGCCCTGGCATGCAGCAAGCTGAGCCAGGCCAGTGAGGCTGGAGGTAAGCATAAGCTTCTTCCCCCAACACATACAGCTCAGGGAGGGGAAACCACCTCTGTCCTTGGCGATATCCAAACTTTAGCTGGATAGAGCCTTGAGCAAAAACATCTGATCTCATTTCTGACCCTGCTTGTGGGGCAGGAAGTTGGTCTTACAGACCTCTCAAGGTCTCTTCCCCTCCTTGCTACTTCTGTTTTATTTTGTTTTGTTTCCTTGCAAATCTCTGGAGAGAATCATTACATAGATACAAAAGATATATAAGCCTTATATTCAGACTTGAGTAGGCATTAATTTTTTCAAAGACCTTGTCCTTCCAATGTTTTGCCAGATGCGCACAAAGTAAATTGAGGAGATTAAAAAAAAATCAGAACAAAAGAGAACAAGAAAACTCCAAACTTCAGTGTTCTTCCCCATTCCAGAAACTTGGAAAAATCACTGGGAATCAGCTGAGTTAGCCAATATTACACAACGTAATATTAAATATTAAAAGAAGATTAAACAGCACATCTGCTGAGTCTGTCCCAGCAGCCAGTTCAAGGAAATTGGAAACCACGGACATTTTTCAGCTATTTACAGAGATAAAACTCAAGGCCTTCAGAGGTGTTCCACTAGGTAAATTAGATACTTCACAACTTTTATACTAATGCTTGGTCTGCTGACAGCTATCAGATGATAATTTGTTAGCCTTTTAATATAAACAACACAGAAAAACCACCATGTGGATTGTGAATATTTTTACTTTAAACTTCCATTATTTCTGCAAAGGAGAAATATTTTGTTTTACTTGGCTTACTCAGTGGGTACCTTAAGGTTTTCCTGATCTCCCTATCAATCCTAGTTCTTATTACAGAGGATGTAGATTTTAGTTTCTAAATCTAATATAGAGAGAGAAGCTCTGAGAATCAGAATACTCTTTGATTTTTATTAGGAGTTTTGATTCTCTACGTGAGACAACATGAGTTTGGTCACTAAGACTCTTGTTTAAGATTAATTTTTCAATGGGACTCTTAACAGCACAGAATAAGGATTTCCTTTCTGGTTAGCAGCCACACACACTGCAGGCTGACCTGAACACAAGTGGCTTTTGTTTTTCCTTGGCACATTTCTGTCCTTATCCTGAGAAGACGTGGTTGAATCACTTGACTGTTTGGAAACAGGAAAAGCTGTCCAAAATACAGCATGATGAATTGCAAGGATGTCTCTTGAGGGAGCAAACTGCTGACCCATAGACCGTTCTGTGCTGGATGCTGTTTGGAAGCAAAGGCAGGCTAGTTTTGGAGCAGCGGCCACTGCCTCCTAAGTGACCAGCAGACTGTAAATTTATAAGCATTGTTGTGCCCAGCTTTAACCTGAGCTCAAGATATGGTACATGAGCTAGAGCTGCCTGGGAATCTGTTTAGTTTTGACGAGAGCTGCTCCCTAGACTAAGAGTGAGCTTTTTTTTTTTGTTTTGTTTTGTGCTGTTATCATTAAGTTATTTAGCAAATAGCTGGGTATGGAATACAGAAACATTTTTGGGGGGATAATATCTGCATGTTTGAAGTTACTAGATTTGCTGTTTTGTTAATATCTTCTTACTGGCATTTTTCAATTTGACCAGCACCACCAGCAAGCATTTCAGCTCTGCACTGGGTTTTTCCCAGCATCCTCTTCACTTCCATGCCATTTTTGCATTTTCTGTCAAAAGGAAACACATGAAGAATCTAGGGACTGAGACAAATAAATCCAGTTTGACATTCTTATAATAAGGAAAAAAATATCCATAATCTGGTGGATATAAATTTAGAAACACAGAAAAATTTCACTTCAACTATTAAAACTCTAGAAAATAAAATCTGGTTTATTTGTTGGAAATACTTATTTCTAGGGTTAGGTGTCATATATCTGCATTTGGTAAATCTTTTTAATTTGAGGCTTTAAGGAATGGAAATAGGATTTGGTGCAAGTTTCATATATCTCTGTAATTAATAATTGAAATTATCAAATTATAAGTAAACACTACTGAATAAGATGGAACTTTCTATTCTGACCGAATTTTTCTAAGAAGCTAAATTATTTCAATGAACACTCTTAAAATATGAGTTCTGTGTATTTCTTTTAACAGAATAACAGATACAATGTTTTTTACTTTATCACATAACATTTTTAATAATTAATATATAATTTCAGTAAGAAACAATACAAAATAATGTTTCCCATTACCACTCCAGGAACTAATAAATTTTGCATTTGGGCTGCATTTATTTCTTTACAGTTATGCCTTTCCACTCTAAGCTGGAATAGGTTTAACAAAAAATGAAGGTAAATTGCAAAGCTGATCCTAAAAGAAACAGTAATTCACTATTACTGTTTGCCTGGGGAATAATTAGAATTATTTCTGGTTTAAAATCTTTAGTAAATATTGCTTATAAATCTATCTGGAAAGAGTACTAGCCATAGAATTAGACCAGCTGATAACTGATATTCCACCTTAGACTTTCTGCCTTTCTGACTGGATTAGTTCACCACGAGGTTGACATACAGCTGGAATATTTATTCCTGCTCATGACAAACATTCTCAAGGGGCTTTTATGTTCAATACTTTTGAAGTCTTCACAGGAATGTGGATCACTAGAGAAATCATGTTTAGCACAGGTTTGGACACTACAAACTCTCTCATGTTGTATAAGAAAATGTAAAAGATGATTCCAGAGGATCAAAGCTCTTTCAGATATTCCTCTCGCTAGTACAGGCAGTTGTTACAGCACCCTGTTAAACAGAAGCATTTTTCCAGGTATCACTGGGAACAATTTGTGCAATAAATCTTATTTCTCTTTCTTCAAGTGGAGATATAAATTTTAGGGACAGAATCACACAGTTTATCCACAGTACTATAGAGGAAGGCAATCCGGACTGTTAACTAGCTTTATCAGGTAAACATTTTTAAAGTCCTGTCCCTTTCAATACTTTTCAAATAATGGTTTAGCTCTGTGAATGCCTCTCTTTGGTCTTCCTGCTACCAGATTTCTAAGAGATGGATAATTACCATAGAAAAATATTGCCCCTTTTGATTTTACTGCTGGTCAAAATACTCCAGTCCTAAATAAACAGCACAATCCAGAAGTAGCAGCTGAGGTTTAGTAAGGGCCTAAAAAGTAATCTACCTTTATCCTATCTGCTAACAGGATAACTCAGTTCTGTGTAGAGCTTTTTAAAATCTTTTTTAAGGATACAATTTGTTATTTTTATTGTACTAGACCTTT